>NC_141689.1:388227995-388827995 GCF_964263255.1 Lissotriton vulgaris
CTCCTGCTCTCTCATGGATCTTTGCAACCTATTTGACCTATACCATTGATACAGCCTCACTAATCCCCACAGTGTGATTACACAAATCACTATTATGATGATAGGTTTCAGTATGTACCAAATGAAGCTTTTCCCTAGATTGGCGAACCAACCTCCAACTTTACCCATTCCATGACCCACTTTTTCCCACACTGTCACCTTTGTCAGATCCTCAATTTCTTGATGTATTTCAGTAATATTCTGTATATACTTCTCAAGAGGTTTTGAATTGTCTGGAATGTAAGTGCAACATTCCTGGACCTTCAAAGCCTTACAGACTCCGCCCTCTTTGGCTAACAGAACGTCTAGAGCAAGTCGGTTCTGGAGAACCATTGCCCTTATCGATTGCATCTCTCCCTCCACCAGCATTAATGATCTAGCAGTACTGGCGGATAATCTATCTACAACTGTTGCCAATCTCCTGATCTTGACATCATTCAGTATTAACCCTAGAAGAGGGAACATAGCACCAAATACGTCTCCAACTACCTCATCATTGCTTACATCCCTTCTCCCCCTGGCTTGCGCCCTTCCCTCTATGATTTCTAGATCCTTAGCATGGTATATTTTGGGGAAGACAATTGCTAAATAACATGATCCGTACCATTTATCCGGTAGTTTCACGTATGCATTTCTTCCACAGACAAAATATACATTCGGAATAACCTGCATTCCCTTCAAGAAATCTTTTGTGTAGTATTCTAATTGGAAGGCATGTTCACAACTTACTTCTCCCACGAACACATTTTCATAGTTGGTTTTACCCCTGTATATACACAGCTTCCCTCTTTGCACTCGATCTAAAGCTATTGGACCATTACTACCCTTCCTCTTGTGTGACTTTTCCTCCTCGGTCCAATCTGTTTTCCATTGGCCTGAAGCCTTTAGAATTTTCTGCCTTCTGTATCGATCATCCACCTGCCCTATAAACTTTTTCTCAATTTCTGATACCTTGCAGGTCAGATTGTTTCTTCGGGCATATGAAGTATCTAACGTTTTCCAAGGAATGAAAAATTTCCTTAATCGATCCTCACTCTTGTAATAGTCCCATTTATTCATGTGCTTGTAAGCCGGGACTTCTGGTAAAACAGCATCAAAATTTGAAAAATAGTACTCAAAGCTATCGCGTCCATAAAATATACTAAGCAGCAAACTACATGTAATTCCATAAGTCAATGGAAGATGATGATACCTAATACCTTCGTCTACAGAGGCTGGCAATTGCATGCAGACGTAACAATCCTTTGCCTCCATGGCATCAATGTATTCGTACAGTAACTTAGCATAGGCATTTGACTTGAAGTTTCCCTGTGATTCATCTACGTGCAACCTACGAGCTTCTGCTGCTAATAAAGCTTTATCCTTCACTGCATTGTCCCCCTTTTTACCAGCAGTAGTAGGTTTCGATGTTACTACAACCTTTGCTTCTTCTGTTGCTTTCACTTCATTTTCATGTCCCACTATATATGAAACTGTAACTACTAGAACTATAAGAAAAATTACTCCCGCTAAAAGTGTGCCTATTATGCATTTTGCTTTGCGGTTCGGGTTGCCGGCCTCCATGATTTCAAGACAGTGTAGTTTTAATTTTCTTTTTCAACACAAAGTCTCTTCTCTTTGCTCCTTCAACAGTCTTCTTTGCTTATTCAGTCTTTTCGAACTACACCTGGAAGCTGACAATCCTTTTTGCAAAATCAGTCCTTTGAACTATAGCAACAGACAACCCTAGCCCTTCTCCGTCAACTAAATGGAAGGGTACCTAAATTTCTTCTTCTTCCTCTTGGCGCTAGGTTATCTTCTCAATCTTGCTTATTTACAAAGTCTTTAGGTGTCTACAATCACCCGTGTTCCAGCAGCTCTAATCACATATTCTAACAGTTCTAAGCGAAGGATGGTCTCCTCGAGTGCTGATACCGTTGTACCAAAAGTCGGAAATTCTACTCTGTTTAAAACCAGTTCTCTTATTCTGCTCAGATAAGGAGGATTGGGAACAGTGAGTGTCAGCAACCCTTCAGCTTCTACTCCGGGTACCAACCACGCCACCTCCAACGTTATGATTGGGTCAGTACTGGTCACTGTCACTTCCCTCACCCTCCCGGATCTTCGTGCAGAAGACATCTGCTGCCAGGTAGGTCCACTCAGGAGTGGCGTATCTTCTGCAGGGCACGCGCACCCTCCTTGACCTTCTAGGACTCTCCTGTTCTCGATTCTGTGCACCTTCGTCCAGATCTGAGTCTTCGGATATAGGAGCAAGGGTTCTTCCTGGAGTTGGCTTTAAGCTCGGCCTCTTCTTCCTTTCAGGCCAACTAGCTTCTCCACGCCTTGTCCTCCTATTTCTTGTCCTCACACTCGACTCTTGATCACTTGCGGCTTGATCAGTGTCTGAGCCGTATTCACAGCAACTTTCTCCTTCTGTGGCAACGTCAGTTTCACTGTCGTCCTGTCTTTCTGACACGCTCCCAGCTTCCTCCGACACCCCCACAGCTTGGCTGGTCCCCTCTATTGATTCTTCGTCCACAGCTGGATTTTCATCTGTGAGAGGAGCTGTTTCTTCCAGGGGTGCTGGAACTCTTCGAGTATGGGAGGCGTGTATCCAGTTTGGCAGCCCTCCGCATTTGACAGCAGTATTCGTTGTCAGGATTATCTGGTAGGGTCCTCTCCAGCGCACATCCAGGCAGTTCTTCCAGACGTGCTTCTTCACCACGACCCAGTCACCAGGGCACAGGTCGTGGCATAGGTCTCTGGAAGATGGGATTTTAGCAGCCCGCACCTGAAGAGACACAGAATGAATGACATCAGAAAGTCCCTTGCAATAATCCAGGATCAGGTCATCTGTGATATTCAACAAAGCTGCAGTTGGAACAGATGGAAGTCTCATTGCCCTCCCCATTAGAACCTCGTGTGGAGAGAGACCTGTTCTCCTGTCTTGTGTGCTACGTATACTCATGAGTACCAATGGCAGGGCATCAGGCCAGCTTAAGGATGTCGATGAACACACTTTGGCAATTCGGGACTTTATCGTCCCATTGATCTGCTCCACAATTCCAGAAGCCTCAGGTCGATAGCTACAGTGTAATTTCTGATCAATGTTTAATGCAGAGCAAAGCATCTTCACAACTTCACTGTTGAAATGTGTTCCTCTATCTGATTCCAAAGAGGCCGGCACCCGAAGCGTGGTAATAACTCTCTAAGCAACAACTTTGCTACTGTGAGGGTGTCACACCTGTGTGTAGGGTATGCCTCGACCCATCTGGAAAATATACAGACAACCACCAGAACATACCTGAGGCGGTTGCACTTTGGCATCTCAATAAAGTCTAATTGCATCCGGTTGAAAGGCCCACCAGACCTCCCAATGTGGCTCAGTGTAACTGGTGTCCTTTTCCCTACGTTTAACTGCTGACATGTTACACACCTCTGACACACTGCTTCTGCGGCTACTCTAAACTTGGGATTATACCAAGTCTGCCTAAATACCCGCAGCATGGCATCTCTTCCTAGATGTACTGGACCGTGTATCTGACGTGCCATTGGACTCACTAATTCATTTGGTAACACTGCCCTTCCATCTGCTAAAATCCACAAATCCATTTCACTTTTTACACAACCTGCAGTTTCCCATGTCTTTTTCTCGAAATCTGATGCTTTCTCTTGCATGCCTTTTAAATCATCCCACGTATCAACTGTTTCTAGCATCATGTTTAATTCTGTCTTTTCCTGTGTCCCACCCACTTCCACTTCTGTGAAAGAGTATCCTTGCTCTGCACAGTAGCGAACGACCTCATCTGCGTATCTGTTTCCTTGGGACACAAAATCTGTATTTTTTGTATGGGCTACGCATTTGACAATGGCAATTGCTGCCGGACCTTGTAATGCATCTAACAATAGTCGCACAAATTCCCCATTTCGAATAGGTGAACCTGAGGAGGTCATGTAACCTCTCTGAGACCACAATTGCCCATAGTCATGAACTACCCCGAAACCATATTGGCTATCGGTGTAAATGGTGACTCAAATTTTGCTACCTGCTAAACAGGCATGTGTCAAAGCAATGATTTCAGCTACCTGAGCGGAGTGTACTCCCTCCAGGCAAGCGGCTTCCACAACTCCAGTAATGGTGCAAACAGCATAAGCTGCTCTCAACTGACCAATATTGTCTCTTACACATGAGCCATCAACAAAGAAAATTTCATCAGGGTCGGTCAACGGCTCATCCACAATATCTGGTCTCGGCTTGGTGCATAGTTCAGTCACATCAAGGCAATCGTGATCTTCACATTCCTCGTCTTCTATATCATTAGGGAGTGGCATCAAAGTAGCAGGATTCAAGACAGAGCACCTCTTAAGGGTCACGTTCTCCGCAGCAAGAATAACTTGCTCGTAGCGCGTGAGCCTATTATTGGTCAAGTGCTGTGTCTTGGTCCTGGTCATTAACAATTCCACAGAATGAGGTACATACACCACTAATTGGTGTCCCAATACTATACTTTCACACCTCTCAATGCTGACACCCGTTGCAGCAACGGATTTGAGACATCCGGGCAACGCTGCGGCTACTGGGTCTAAAGTAGCCGAGAAGTACGCAACTGGTCTACGGGCATTTCCATGGATTTGGGCTAGAACTGACAAAGCACAACCTTCTCTTTCGCAACAGTAAAGTAAAAATGGTTTTTCGTAATCTGGCATTCCCAAAGCAGGAGCACGACACAAGTCCTCTCTCAGCTGTAGGAATGACATCAAACAATCCTTGTCCCATGGTACCTGATCACTCACCTCCTTGTGCGTCAGTTTTTGTAAGGGTTTTGCTTTCAGGGAAAAGTTAGCTATCCACTGTCGGCAATAACCAACCATTCCTAGGAACATCCTGACCTCTCTTTGTGTCGTAGGAGAATTCATTTTCATGATCGCCTCTATCCTGTCTGGTGACACCTTCCGTTTCCCTTTTTCAATTCGGTGACCCAAGTACTGTACTTCTGTCAGACAGTACTGTAGTTTGCTCGGAGACACCTTGTGTCCATTTTCAGCTAAATGGTTCAACAAGGTGATGGTGTCTATTTTACAAGCTTCCTCTGTTTCTGACGCAACAAGTAGGTCGTCTATGTACTGAACTAGAACCGAGTTCTGTGGCAGTACTAGACTTTCAAGATTTTTCTGCAGCAGCTGGTTAAAAATCGATGGGCTTTCTGTATACCCCTGTGGGATACGACACCATGTTAAAACGCGATTTTCCAGCTTAAATGCGAAAAGAAACTGGCTCTCCTCATCTAATGGAATTGAAAAGAAGGCCTGGCAAAGGCCTATCACTGTAAACCACTCAGCTTGGAACGGTATCTGGAATAATATCACTGATGGATTTGGTACGACTGGACAACATGAAACAACTATGTTATTAATGTTTCGGAGATCCTGAACTATTCTGAATTTCCCACTAGGTTTCTGCAAACCCATAATCGGAGAGTTACATGGACTACCCACGATTTCCTTCAGTATTCCCTGCTTAACCATGGAGTCGATCACGGGCTTTATTCCTGCAATCGTCTCCGGAGTCAATTTGTATTGAGGCGTCCTTGGATATTCAACATTTGGTTTTATCATGATTTTCACTGGTTCTATTCCTTTAATCAGTCCTATCTCTTCTCCAGTGAAATCCCACACTTCAGATGACACAGTATCCCTTAAGTCCCAAGGGAGCTCTTCCACCGTCAGGGTAGGATACAGTTCTATGCATACTTTTAAATTTGCAACCTTAAAGGTGGCATCATCGTCGTTAGTCTGTACCTCTACTCCCTGAGGCGTGCAATATATAGTGCAATTTAGTTTGCACAATAAGTCTCTTCCTAACAGACACACAGGGCTAGAATCACATACTACAAACTGATGTTCATCACTGTATTTCCCTATTCTCACGAGCACTGGTTCCGTCAAAGATTTAGTCATTCTCCTATTTGCGACCCCTACCACTTGGATGGTTTCCCCCGACATTGGCAGGTCCGGAACCACTGCTGATCTCAAAGTTGATCGAGTAGCCCCAGTATCTACCAAGAATGTCGTAGGACATCCTGCCACTTCGGCCTCAACAAACGGTCCCCTTTGATCCACCTCTAGAAATGCCCCGAGGGTACAGTCCTCCTCTCTACTTACTCGCCGTCCAGTTAGGGGATCAACGTAGTAACACTCTTCTCCTCCTACTAAAAGGGGCATTTGTCTATAAGTCTTTCCTCCGGTCGCAATCTTTGGTGGTTGAGGGAACTGGGCTCGAGGAGCCAATGTCCCCCCTTTGGCCACCTTACTCTTAGGTACTGTCATTCCTTTTACCAGAATGGTCTGAACTTCCTCCTCCTCTATTTCCAGTTCTCCGTTTTCAGGATTGTAGGGACACTCGCGTTTCCAATGTCCCACCTGGTGACACTGGTGACACTTTGTCGTCTTTTTCAAGGTAGCAAGGTCTACTCTAGGCCTCGGATTTTCCTCGTTGTCCCTATTCTGATTATTTGATCTCCTTCCCATTGTCCCTGTTCCCTGTTGCTGCTGTCCACCCTTTCCAGCCGACTGCATCTGTACCATCATCAACTTCTCCTTAAGTTTCTTTGCTTTGGAATCTATTTCATCACTGCAATACCTTGCGTATCTCAAAATTTCATCTAATGGTTTGTTTTGCCAACAAATTAAATGTTGCTGAATCATCAAACAAATATTAGGTCTCAATCCCAAAACGAATTTCAATACGAACTGTCCTATGTCTTTGGGATCCATTACATCTAGTCCACTGTATTGTTTGAACGTTTTCAGCAATCGCTCATAAAATTCATGGACTGTCTCCTTGGGTTCCTGCCTAGTTCGGTCTATTTTCACCCAATCTATATCCTGCGGTGGCGCCTTCTCTTTCAGCCATGTCATTACCCTATCATATTTCTCCATTACTCTTTCTGACGGTCCATTAGTATGAGCATTTCTTTCTGGTTCGGCTGTGGGCCATTCGACACTAACTTTGCATGCTGTCCACAAGTCTCCTGGAACCACAATATCAAATAAGGTGTTCAAATCAGTCCACAGTACCTTCGAGATTTTCACGAACCTCTCTACCTGTTTGTACCACTCCACGGGATTTTCCCTTAACTTAGGAAATGAATTGGTAAATGCAGCTAAATCTCCCCTACTCCAGGGCACATGTACATAACTCCCATTCGCTATTTCTCGCAAAGGGTATGCCTCCATCCGCAGTGGCCCTCCTTCCGGGGACATCACAATCGTGCTCCGCCTGACAGTCCCTTTCTTGGACCACCTTTCTTCCCACTTATCTAAATCTCTCCATGTCCTTATTCCTGTGATCAGTTCCCTTATGTGTGTTTTTAATCCAATTGTCCTCCTCTCATCAAGGTCCTGATCTGAATAATGCAACCTATGGTTACCCTGTAATGCCTTTGTTCTCGACAAGTCTACCATATACTTGTCGGCCAGTTCAGATAATTTCTCGTGAATGGCTCTCGCCTTCCGAGTAATATCCTTTGCTATAAACAGCACCTCATCTTGCTCGTACATGTCAATCCTTTCCAAAGGCAACGTACCATCTATTATCTCGTCCAGATCAGATTTTAAACTGGTTACATCGAGCCTTTTTGCCTTTATCTCAGCTTTCAGTGTGTTGTCTCTAGAGAGCCCATTGACATCTCTCCCATCCCAGCGCCGAGCCCTACGCCTGGGCTCAGGCGAGTTATGGGGAGTCCTCCCATGTTCCCATCTCTCCAGGTCCCATGCAGTTCCATCCCCTCTTGGTGTGTGGTTAAACAATGCTCTATTCCCCACAGTCCCACACTGCCCATTCTGCTTGGTTTCTCTAAATGCATGATAAGACTCTCCATTATTCCCCATGCTTTCGCAATTCCCCTGCTGTCTAGTATCACTCAACACATGGTAAGACCCTTCGCGGCTCCTCATGTTCCCGCGATCCCGCTCCTGCCTATGATCGCTTGACGCATGGTGAGGCGTCTCGTGGCTCCCCATCTTTCCGCGATTCCAATGCTGTACATTATCACCAGGTGTATGGTGGGTGCACTTAAAGCTATCCCTGTACTTTTGCGTCCTTCGGTCTCCCTCATTGTGAATGAGACGAGACGCCCTTCCACACTCTGTACTTCTATCTTCCTGCTCCTGTCTACTTCCACTGTGGATATGACGTGTAGCTCCTCTACTCTCCTGACTCTTGCCATTACACTCCTGACAGCTTTCGCTAGCCCCGCAGTGAGACAATGTCCCATCGCCTCGACTTCCCCATTCAGCTTCCGCTCCTGACCTGTTACTCTGTGTTCCTGTGGTGGCATCCCACTCTCTCAAATCAGCCCTCAACTCCTTAAAGGATTTCGGCCGTGGTCCTCTCAGATCCATCGGTCCTCTCTGACCCCCCTGATCTATTATGGGATCCACGGCTGAATTTAATGGGGTGCTCCGATCTCTTGGTCCTGGCAACTGCCTTTGGGCATTGGTCATATTGTTCCTTCTTTCCATTTCTGCTCTTTCTCTGTCTAGTCGTACCTGTTCCTCCTCTCGTACTTTCTCTGGGTCATAAATCGATACTATAGGACCTATGGTAACGGGTACTTGAAGAGCATCTGGCAATTGATAGGACTTAGCACGCTCCGTTTCTGGCACCTTTTGTACCACGAACCTTCCGACTACTCTCTGTACTGGACTAGGTTGAGGTCTTTCCTCACCTTTGGTGGGTTCCCAATCCGTTATAGGGAGTGGTCTATACTCCCCTATGCCAACCCTATCTTCCCTTGGGAGCTCGGCACCTTCCATCTCTCTATTGTACGGAGGCGGTCTATCTATCAACAACCTATTTATCAGGCTATCCTCTGTCTCACTCTCATCATCGTCCTCTGGTGTTCTTTTGTCTCCTGTAACTTCTATTACTGGGTAAAGCTTATCCACTTCAATAGTCTGCACTCTCCAATTCTTGGCTTCCTCATCCCATTTGGCGTCTTGCACTGCCCTTACCGATCGTCTCACTCTTTCTTGACGCCTGTTCTGGTTCCTGTTGTGCGCCGCCCTAATCCACGCATTAAGGGCTTCAAACTGTGTTGGTCTGGGCAGAGGTCTCATTGAGGACATAACTGCTTTTAACTGGTGCAACACTTCTAATCTAAACGTTCCATACTTTGGAAAAGTCAATTCTTCGTTCCCTTCTGTAATCTTATTCCAATTAGAAATCCACAGTATAGTATGCAACCCAACGTATGTAGCCATATAATGAGCTGGTGTACCCTCTGGCGGGTCCTCTTCCCCGTAATAAGAGTTCCTTCTGTTTCTCTTAAAGATCCCTCTCAAGCATTTAAAACACTTCATGTTCAAAATCTACAATTTTCCCTAATTCCCTGCGTCCGTTTGCTTCCTGATGACAATCTACCTATCCCAGCGCGGTTTCACACCAACCAGCCTATCACAGCGCGGCTCTCTCTGACGTCACTCGTCTCCCTTCGCAGCAGTTCCCCTTCTTTCTCAGCTCGTCTCCCGGTCATGCATGCGTCCCATTCATACCCTGAAAAATGTTTACTTCCGACCAAGCGATCACTTTCCTTGACTGTACGCCCACAGTCTAACTGTAATTGTCACCTTAACTGACGAAATGTCTTTCCGTGTACGTCTAGACACTCGCCTTAACTGATAGATTACTTACACCCGGTAACTTCCGACCAGCGTCCGTTACCCATACACACACTCTTGCGTTCCCCCTATCTCGGTCCTGCGGGCGATCAATGGTACCTTATGACCCCCTTTACAATGGTCGACAATTACTCTGGATGTCCGATACACCCAAACCTTTTAAGCTCTTCTCTGAACTTAAGATTTTTACCAGGTTGAGCGCGCTCACAACCCTGCCTCAATCACACTGCAGGCATTCAACTCCGCATGACATTACAACACAAATACAACACAAAACACCGCAATCTGACAACACATGACCCTTATTATACTCACTCTCGACCGACTCTGCTGCTTTTTCTCTCGCACCGTCAGCACCTTCTTCGGCAGGCGATTCTTCAGTTGCTCATCTCTCGATCTCTAGGGGCCTCGGGGTAATCTAAACCTAGTCTAGATCACCTTCCTCTAGAAGGCAACCATCCTACACTGCTACCAACTGATAAGGTGGGATTTTTGATCTCTTATCTGATTGCTATAGATCTAGATCCCCACTCAGGTCGACTGAACCTTTGTTGCCTGTCATAGAGTAAAAAGCAATCCACTACCAGGTTAATCAGCTCAAGAATTTGCACAACTCTAAAGAACCACTTACCACAAATAAATTTTAAAGTTTTATTAAAAAGCCAAAGATAACTGGAGATACAAACATCTCAGGATAAGATTCATACGATATACTGGCATCAATACAAACATGAATTCTCTAAATGCTCTTAGGCGACAGAAGAATATCACCAAGACTAATTCAAAGATCAGCAAGTTTGCAAGAATAGACACAAGTTGTAACTTGAGCGTCATTTACAAAAGGGAGAAAAATCCAGGTTAGTCTGTCCCTACACTAGACTAAGTGACATCCCTACTTAGCAGAATCTTAACCTAAAAAGGTGTCAGCCCTGGTGACTTCCAAAGAAGTTTACTCACTTTCCCTTAGTCTCTGTTGCAAATTTGTGCATCGCAGCTGTGCCCTCTCTGCCTACCCATCCGCTCTCTAAGGTTCCTCAGGCCATCTGCTCTAACTCCACCCAAGGGTGCTGTCCCTAATACAAAATCACAATTACAGTTGAAACACCCCTCAGAGACGCCCCTCACGTACACCTCTCACGTGGTGTCGGTTCTGGCTTTTTCCATGCTGATACTCCTCTGGGTTTCTCGTTAGCGTTGACCTTGCTTCTCAGGCTCTTTCTCGGCACGCTGGTACCCCCCAGGAAATTCCTGAAGCCTCCTCCAGGCCTGTGCCTGTCTCCCAGAACAGAGCTCTATTCATCACCCTCTTGATTGGAACCCCCTCACACCTGCAAACAGACACCCATGAAGTGGGCCCCAAATTACGGCCTCCAGCTTATCTCACAAGTCGTAAAACTTCGAACATGGTCCACAATTTATGCTTAACAAGACCTGATTTTAACTAGCACATGCAGATCAAAGAAACAACTTTATCTTTCCAGGCCTACTAAATTACATGAAACGGCCTGTGCACTCTATGAACCTTTATTTCTCAGCCTAAAACAGTATTCTAACTTATTATACTCTGATTATAGGAAACACTTCTAAAAACACAATTTCAATCTATGATCAATAATACTCTGAATAATAGTAATCCATCTTATGTGAAAATGTAAAGGCACGTTTTCGTTCTTAATGCATTGCCATGAGACCTACACATTTCTACGTTTAGCAGCATTACATTCTCTTCTGCAACAGCCACATAACATGGAATCTAACAGCATTCTAACATTTCTAAACATTACTACATTAGCTTCACACTCTAATATAGGCATTCTATATTAATTAAACACTCATGTGTATGCACTCTATATATATTCGACACTCTTATGTTCTTTTAACTAAACTCGTGCAACGTGCTTGTAAATATGGTGCACTTCTACATTTTACTCAAATTGCGCTCTCTCACTACCCTCTCTAAATTCTGGCACCTGTCACTCAGTGTGCTCTGGGAGGCTATGGGTCTCAAAGTTCCTTTGAATAGCCTTAATCTTATCTTCAAAATATAATACAATTTCGTTGCATAACTTACGGAAGGGGGGAATTCTACATGTAATCCTTTAGGATCTGTGAAGGATTTTACAATTTTGAAGATTTCTTTTTGATTATGCTTTGCCAAAGTTATTTTATTATGGAAATATTCTTTTTTTTTGCTAATTTAATAGCTAAATGATATTGTTTCATGAAGGTTTTAAAGGTCTGTAAATTGGATGCCTCATATCTTTCCTTCATCTGCATTCTTGCTGTTTACAATGCAGATGAAGTCCCTCTAGTTATTTTGAAAACCATGGATCATTGTGAATTTTCCTTTTGCTCATTCTCTCTCTCTCACTCCGTTGCAACCGCGAGGGAGTACTCTCTCCACCAAAATGAAGATGCACCAACCTGAGTTACAGTCTGGCAGACCTTAAGTATGTTTGCAATGGAGACTATACCATCTCTGTTGCTGACATTCCTCATCTGACAGCCCTACGGAGTAAGGGCCATTGGAGGTTTGACAATTTTACTACCTGCCCGATTTAAAGTGGACAGCCATAAAGGGCAGTTTTTACTCTTCCTTACAACTGTGAAAAATGTAATGGTAAGGTGACAGCAAATTTTTTTAAATGGCCCCCAGATGATGGGGGGAAACCCCTATGCTGTGAGGTTTATTATTTCAAAGATAAAATCCTGCTTTAGGATTTTGTTTTTGCAGAAACTTGTTAAAAATTTGTTGACGGAGCCATCCATCAAACTTTCAGATCTTTGACTGGAACCTCTGTGATTGGCACAGTACAATACTTACATTTAAGTCAATTCAGGCCGCCCATAGATGGGTGTTCTGATAACAGCACAGACAACCACATCAGGGAGAGAGAGGTTGAAAAGCTCCGTGGAGAAATATGATGTGCGCTTGCCTTATTTGTTTCTGTACGTTAGGCTTGGGGATCTAATGCCATTCAACATTCTTCCATAGATTATTTTCTACTTATTGCATTTAGTTTTGGTCA
The DNA here is from genome assembly GCF_964263255.1 of Lissotriton vulgaris. Lineage (NCBI taxonomy): Eukaryota > Metazoa > Chordata > Amphibia > Caudata > Salamandridae > Lissotriton > Lissotriton vulgaris. The sequence goes on from NC_141689.1 coordinate 388,240,724, forward strand.
GTACAAAGCATAATATTAACTGGTTATGATACCAGCTTTAGCATCCTTACAGGTTTTATGTAACCAATGCGTCCTCGTGCATACCTTCCATTTATGAACATCTTAAAGTATATGTGCTGTTGGCTTCATCAGCAAATACTTTGCATCTTTAATGACGTCAACCCTTTCATCCACTTCAAAGGGAGCAAATATTTTTTCCTAAATGCGTCAGATGTTAACAGTTCAAAAACACATCTAAAATTCCTTTTCTTTATAGCAGAGATGATGAACACTTCCAGCTCACTCTTTCTCATGACAGGGTTTATCTGTTTATAGCACATGCATATATCTGCACTAGATCAACACATAATGCCTGATTCTGATGCAGGTTGGAAAGCTTCCCGACCAAATAGGTTTGGAAATGGTTTCCGACCCACTTGGATCTGGAGAGTCTGACCGACAGAGTACAATGCATCCGAATGCTTTCAGATACGATTTGGTTGGACTCCCATTGACATCAATCTTATCTTATCTTATTGTTTTGGTAAAGCGCTACAGCTGCCCCGGCAATGAGGCGTCCCAGCGCTGGAACCCAGATCCAATCCTGAGCGTGGAGAGTCCATGGACAAAGGAAGGTTTACAGGCAAGGGAATAGAAAAGTTTTCACTGCTTTCCGGAAAGCAGATAGGTTGTCTATCGATCGAATGTGCTGTGGTAGTTCGTTCCACATCTTGGCTCCCAGGAACCTAAAGGAGCGGCCGCCCATGCGGCAAAGTTTTATGCGTGGGACGCAAAGAAGGTTTTGGTTGGAAGATCTTAGGTTCCGTGACGGCGCATAGGGAGTGAGAAGGGGTTGAAGCAGAGGGGGGGTGTTAAGTTTGAGAATTTTGAAGGTCATGATGAGGGTTTTGAACTTGATTCTGGAGTCAACAGAGAGCCAGTGCAGTTTTCTGATGGTTGCTCTGGCTGAGCATCTGCGGGGAAGGCCGACCAAAGTTCTAGCGGCCGAGTTCTGCACGCGTTGGAGTCGTGCTAACTCACATTTGTTGGCGCCAAGAAGGAGTACATTGGCATAGTCTAGACGCGAGAGGATGGTGGCTTGGATGATGAGTTGGCGGGTCTTTGCGTCGAAGAAGTCTAGTATGTGGCTAAGGCTTCTCAGTAAGCCAATGCAGGTGCCGGCAACTTTCTTGGTGTGAGCTCGAAAGTTGAGTGAGTCGTCCATCCAGACACCCAAGTTTTTCACTAGGGTTTTGGGGGGAGGGATGGTACCAAGGGAGGATGGCCACCAGTGCTCATTCCAAAGGCTGGTGTTTTTGCCAAGGAGAAGCACCTCTGTTTTTCCGACATTGAGTTGTAAACAGTTCGTGGTCATCCATTGGGCGACCGCAGAGAGTCCGTTTTTGAAATTAGAGGAAAAGTTGGAAGGACCGTCTGAGAGGGCGATGGCCAGTTGTGTATCGTCAGCGTACGATCCCAATGTCAAGCCCCATTCTTTGGCCACTGCCGCCAGAGGCTGGACATAGAGATTAAAAAGAGAGGGGCTTAACGCAGAGCCCTGCGGGACTCCCTGTTCAATAGGGTGGGGTTTAGATAAAAAGGGGGGGGCAGAAACTCGAAAGGACCTGTTCTCGAGGAAGGATCTGAGCCACTCCAAGGCATGACCAGTTACTCCAAAGGTCTCCAGGCGTTTAAGAAGGATGACATGGGATACCGTGTCAAATGCCGCGCTGAGATCCAGAAGGATCAACTAAGCACATTGACCGGCATCCAAGATTGTCCGGAGGTGCTCTGTGGTGGCTAAGAGAGCAGACTCAGTGCTATGGCCTGGTCTGAACCCATTTTGTGATGGGTCCAGAATGTTGTTTTTGACCATATGCTGGGATAGAGTGCTGTTGACATGCGCTTCAGCGAGTTTGGAAAGCCATGGAAGCAGGGAGATTGGACGAAAATTCTCCGGCTTAGATGGATCTAGGGTGGGTTTCTTGATGATAGGCGAAACCCACGCTTGCTTCCAGGCAGATGGTACACACGCTGAAGTAAAGGAGAGGTTCAGGATGGCGGATAACGCTGGTAGGAAGAAGTTGAGTGACTCTAGGAATTGAGCTGGGCGCATGGGGTCTGCGGGGGAGCCAGATTTGACTTTATTGCATAGTCTGATGAGGATGTCTTTGGAGATTTCTGGGATGTAGGTCAAGGTCGAGTAGCTAGGAGAAGCAGAAGGATTGCTGATAGTATTAGGGTCGTGCTGGGGGAAGGAGGTGTATATTTTCTGTACCTTGTCAACAAAGAACCTGGCAAGTTCTTCGCATTGTTGCTCAGAGGAAATAGTAGGGAGGGGTGTTTTGCTGTTCCTAACCACATCATAATTGGGCCCTGGGTCGGGAAGACACATTCCCGATCCGATTTGGAAGGAGCAAAGGCCATTAGGAGGCTTTCCTAACTGCACCAGAATCAGGCCCTAGGTGGGAATGCTTTCCTAACGGCATCAGAATCAGGCCCATAGTAGCGCAAATAACTCTTACATTATCTAATGACTTTCAACCATTACTCTGGAGGAACTCTCAACCCTTTACTTTGATGAGGTGTTGGTACATACACATTCATCTTTTAGTAAAATCATCAAAGATTTTTCCCAGTTAATCATATGGACCTTTGCTGGTTGAATTTAAGCGCTGTAAAGGAGAAGACATCAGCAATATATTTCTGACATGTGAAACCAATGTGACTCCACAATAAGAATCAGGACTCACCAATTATGATTTAGGGAATTTTATATTAGGATATTAGTCAACCCAGTACGTAAGCTAAATTTGAATGTGTTAACCAGATACAACAATACAGCTGGTAACCTGAAATATCTCGATAGATTAAGCCGTAATAAAATGAGATACAAAATAGTAACAGTCACAATGATAAAACAAATTGTTGTAAATAAGTGTTTCATAAAGAAACTTCGCTTCTCTCTTCTAAGCAGAGGTCGACTAAAAGATCTTCCAACCATAAGCTCTATTTTGGGATCCTAGAAGTGTCAGCATAACATACAATCTTGTAGCAGCCTGGAAAAAGAAAAATGAGTGTTTAGTATAAAGCTTTACACTCTTGGGAAGGATCGGCAAGAGGACTTTTCCTCTCACAGTCTAGAAGGAATCTGACTAGCTAACTGTGGAAACTCCAATTAAAATAACAGAAGCTTCAAACATATCCTTATCTCTTCTTACACCAACAGGAGGCAGCCAAATTGTTATCTGAGAGGAGCATCTGCACTCTCCCTTAAGTGACAAAACTCATCCAAACTGAGACTGTAGAACACAACCTTGAGCACCCCATCATCCTGGCAAGTGATAAACAGAAGGCATCCTATGACAATTATTTCTAAAGTTCATTGCCAAACCCCTACCTGCAGGCCTCACTATTGACAGTCTAATACAACCAATAAGCCTTTCCCTAGCTAATAAAAAGCATTATAATGTACCTACAAAAGAAAAAAAATAACATACTGACAAGGATAAACACATTTCAATTGAGGGCTGTGGTTAGGCTAATTTAACTCAGTAGTCAACCTATAATTCAAATGCATGATTATGCATACACACTTTAACATTGAGAAATAAATGCAAATGTGAATAAAAGAAACACGATTACATGATTTGGTTGAACATTTGTGCAATTTTATATCAATCCCTAGTCTCTACAAAGATTACATTCTTTTAACAGACCTAAATGCATCACATATATTAAGGAAATCAAGTTGCACAGTGAATATAATGTTGTATATGAATATATAATTGTATGATTGCGACATATAAAGGATGACGTCTCAATTATGCTACTCCAACTTTAGTCTATTTTTTATTACCTAGGAGTAAGTAAAGATAGCTTATCTGTCACCATATCTTTACAAAATCGGAAACAAATGGGAACATTTAAATTTCCTTCATCGCTTTCATTTCACAACTCCAATAACAGCCTGAGTGGGTGGGTTTTCTCTAATGTTAGTGTGGGCCATCAACAAGATGGATAGTTATATCCTCATATATACATGTAGGAATCATTTGTTACAATCAAAGGACAATGTAGTTTCAACTTAATGGTCGCCCAGGGATCCATATGTAGTTCATGCCACTATGACCGCCTGAACATTCTTATTTTCTCCAAAAATTATCACAAACATCAGTGATACCTTAAACATAGATGTCCTTCATTTCTACACAAAATATATCATTAGAATCAGATTTTGCTACATATTGTGCATTAGCTTACTATCCCATATCCACCCGGTGCAATCCCAAAAAATTGGAGGAAATTGCAATAGGGAGCATTTAGGTATTTGAAGATTTAACCTCTAAGGCCCGACCAATTATGCAAGTGAGAGTGTGAGGGAATGACAAATATGGGAGACAGGGGCTAAAGGAGGGAAAGAAACAGAGGGTGAGAGGAAGGAAGAAAGAAATGTAGAGAGACAGAATGTGAAAAAGACGGAGAAAGTAAGTAAATACAATGGTGTAGCGCGAAATATGCAAGGAACTCACATGAAAATATGCAAATTAAAGGCATACACAGAAACGAGTGAAATGTGTAGCCAGTACATGACCTACTTAATGGATTCACTGCCTTATTTTAATATGAGCAGTTAAAATGTTTAGTTGACTACGCTCTCTAGAATACATTAGCTCATCTTTAGCTTTATTCCAAAAGGCCTCCACCAATGCACAACCATGTCATAAATTAATCTTTCTCTAGCTTGTTGTCACACGTATCCCACAGATTTGCCAATTTAAGGCATATAAATCAACCTACTAGACTACTGCAATGTATCATATATTTGTCTTCTTAAGACTTATATTACAAGGCTCCTGCGGCTCAGGAATTCTGATGCTCGCCTTCTTTAAGTCTGAACATATATGCATTTTCCTGGCCTCCCTTCAATGTCTTCGCATTCCAAGTGATCAACTACAACTTTTTCTTTAGGGCACAAGACAAGCTACAGTGTGGAACCTTCTCTTTAGCATCAGCATTTCAGGATCATTCCCATGTTCCACTTGACCATTACATTTGTCATTTCCATCTTTAGAGGAAGTCTGACATAGTGGAAGCTTGCTCTAAATCCACAAGGCCTTGACCAGAGCCTACAGCCCTCATTGATGGGGATTTGTCGCAGGGAAGCGCAGCAAGTGCCCTACGCCAATGTGAAAGGGCAGGAATGCACCGTCTTTAAGAAATACAGTGCATTCCTTTCCTTTCCCCCACACTGGCGTAATATCGGCAGCCTAGCCCCAATGCAGGCCCCTTGCACAATGGTGCAAGGGTGACTGTGTTGTCAACAGGATTGTTTTTGTGCAGGAAGGGGCACCTTCCTGCACGGAAGCAATCCTAAGAGGTGTTTCCTCTTTCTGTGTGTGCTGCAATGCAGTGCGCATGGAATGAGGAAAAAACAAGGAGAAATAAAGTTATTTCTCCTTATTACACCTCACCTCTGGAGACGTAGGGATTTAGCCCTTCCCCATGTTTACATGCTCTCGGAAATCTGGGGAGGTATCAAAATCTATGGGTGTTGCGTGGGAAAACCCACTGCAACAGCCATGGAAGGCCTCCCAACCGCAGAGTAAGGCAACGCAGCAATTTGCACTTCCTTGTCTTACTCCATATCTATGATGTGATTCAACTCCATGCATAGAGGCTTTGCTGTAAATATGCCCCTAAGTAACACCCCACTTACAAACAATTTGAGACCCTCTGAAATTTCAAGAAGCCGTAAAACATGGCTGTATCTCTATTAATATGATCCTGTTCATCAAATTTAGAGCTTTGACATGTCCTTGGAAAATAGTTTGCTTGAGCGATATCAAATTGGTGCAAGTGCGGGTCTTAATGCCCATACATTTCAGATTATTAATTATATTTCAATTTAAAAGTGTAAGACCTTTCTTTTTTTAGAGTAACCATAATCAACGCATTTTTCAAATAAGTAGGTGTACTTTAGACATGCTTACACAAATTATACAGTGCATCCGTGGGGAGCATGCACTTTATAAGGCACAGTAGATAAAGTCGGGGAACTTAAGCCCATAATTAGCATACCTTTGCATTAACAGAAGGGTACATTACAGAGAAGAGACATTACGCACCACAGGTAAACCTGTGGCAATCCCACAACAGTAAGTAACTAACAATGGTGTCAGGAGAGGGAAAACAATAAAAAACGTGTTTTCCATCAGAATACTGGATGATATCTACACAAATCAAATTTACAGAAGACATTGTCATCCAATCCATAGTAGGGAAATGTGTCTGCAGTACTTACACATTTGGAAAGTGAGGTGTTGCAGGATTCCAATGAAGGATGGACGGAGTGTGATAAGACATTGGGGTTAAACTGTAAAAGGTAGAACGTCACATAAGAGTCTCTGATAAGGTTCGAGAGGGATACAGTGTTAAAGAGTAGGAAGTAATAACAGAATGATCAGGTGTGAGAACAGTATTAATGTCTACAAAAATAACACATGGTCTTGAGCACTATCAGCCGTATAACATAAATTGTAATGAAGAGTTGAGGCATTGGCGTGTGTAAATGTGCTGACCATGTAATCATTCAACAGGAGGCCCAGGATTCGTGGAAATCCAGAGTGAGTTAGCTGTGGGAGTGATAAAGGAGGAAACATGAACAAGCACACAGATTGGTCTAATGAGCAAACAGCCCCTTTACCATCACCATCTAAATAGCAGACTGAAGACCTAGAGGCATATTTATGAGGGCGTTGCGTCATGCTTGAATCATGCAATGTGGTACATGGGCAACGCAAACCTCTCAGTCATATTTATGCGTGGCTTTGAACGGCTTCCCAAATATGGAGTAATGCAATGCACTGCATGCGGCTGTGTTGCCTTACTCTGAGCGAGGGAGAAGTTCTATGGGTATTCCCATGCAACTCCCATTGTGTTTTAAGTATTCCCACATTTACAAGAACTTGAAAACCTGGGAATGCAAAACAATCCTACTCCTCCCCAGGTGAGTTCTGCAGCACACAGGGAAAATCTATGGATTGTTTATGTGCTGGAAGGTGCCCCTTAAAGCACAGCAACGATCCTGCCTGTAACACAGACACCCCTGGACAAGGGTATAAAGGTGCCTGCATTGGCGCTAGACTGCCAAAATGGCACCAACGCAGGGGGAAAGGAGGTGAATGCACTCTATTGGATGAATATGGTGCATTCCTGCCCTTTCCTGTAACGCCGGGCAGTGCAGAAGGGTAACTTGCTGCACTGTACTGCGCCACATTTCGAGTTAATATGTGCCCTAGGGAATACACTGGCCTGTAATGAAAGCATTTTTCTTTGGTGCGTGCTATTGCAGCCAAAGAAAACACTACAGGTTTGTGTGTTTTTTTAAAAAGTGTAAAAGCAAGACCTATGGAGGCAGAATGTTTAACACAGTCAATGTATCTCAATAGAAAGTCAACACATTTCCCCCTCGCTGAATTTTATATCAGCATTCATGTGGGCAGTGCTTAACCCTTTCACTGCGGCGGCTATTCCGCCGCAGTGCTAAGGGGGCGGGGTGGAAGAGCGGCGAGGGCATGCTGGTGACGGAACCGCTCCGTCACCAGCGTCGGTTGCGCTGTGCTTATGACGGAGCAGTTCTGTCATGGCCCCGCCCGCTCAATAGAACGCCCAGCGCAGGCGCGGAAATCGCGCCGCGCAGGCGCATCGGGCGTGCCATGACGGAACCGCTCCGTCATCAGCACAGCGCCACCGCGGCTGATGACGGAGCGGTTCCGTCATCAGCAGGGGAGGGGTTAAGGTGTAACATAATGAGTGCTGGATCACAAAGATTGCTCAGAAGCAGGTGACCAGCGCTACTGAAGATTGGGGGCATAAATGCCAAGGCCGCTTAGCTTTGGTTCCACCTCATGTTCCTTAATACACCACCTGCGTATCTACAATTCAAGGCTCTTTTTCCTCCTTGATTTCTCCTTTTTGTCCCATTTTGTGTTTTTCTCTCTCTTGCTCTGGGTCAAAGTGTGTTAAGGAAAAAAAGTACTGATCCCCAAAAATTAGTGCCAATGGACCTGAAGTGCTATCGCTGGCTTAAATCATGCACTTTATGTAGGCAACCCAGTCAAAAAGTAAGAGGGAAACAGCCCAGTACATCCAAGCAACCGGAACGTGAGACCAAGTTGCCTAACTAAGGGCATCTTGAGCAAATTGCCCAAGTAAGAGCATCTTGTCCCACTGACTCAATTCATTGAGAAGGGAAGGGCAGAGCTATGCTTTCCCCCTGAGTAAATGATTTGCCGCTGCATGAAATACAGAGACATAGCTCATTAAATGATGCTAGGACAAGTAACAAATTTGGAAGTTGAACTAAAAAACAAGTTAAATGTGGAACGTAACCTGCTATTGTGAAAACATTGAGTCACTGAAGGTTAGGCTGCACAAAATATCTTACCAAGCCTCCCACAATGCCGGACCTGCATACCTCAGCCACCTCCTCTCCTTCTACACTACCACCAGACATCTCTGCTCCACCCAACTGGCCCTGGCCACTGTCCCACGGACCGCAAGGCCCCGGACAGAAGAAGATCCTTTTCCTACCTCGCTGCGAAGACCTGGAACTGCCTGCCTCTGCACCTCAAGCAATCACCATCGCTAATGCAATTCAGGAAGGAACTTAAGACCTGGCTCTTCCACTGAACAAAAGACACACCCCACCCCTCCCCCCAGTGCCTTCTGAGTAGTCGCGCTTTATAAGAAACAGATTGATTGATTGAAATGTTGCACGCAACCAGCCATTTTACGCTTCTAAGTAACTCCTGTTTCTGCCAGATGTCTGCACAAAGATACTTTATTTGACAGTATTAGAGATATCAAGACCATTTCTAAAATACATTATTAGCATTAAAAGACTGTATTCTTTGCAAGTACTGTTCATGCTGTTTAGCAAAATAAAAGCCAGCTTTTCCTACCACGAAGATGGCTTAGGTAGGCTTCGCAGTGCAATCCGAAAAATGTCATCTCCTGCCACTCTTGACCTTTTCAGTGCATGCAGCCACTATAATCTGTGATGGATTACGGGATTACAGCTCCGATACATGCCAGTCATTTCACATTTGTCAAGATTGCTCCCTCACATTTTCTCCAATCGTCTCATGATGATCAGTTTTGTGACACCTTTGCTTTTCAACCACCGAAATGCAACGGCTCCTCTTTGAAATGCTCCGTATCCTGAACGTCGCTGATCCAAGGCAGCCTGAAATACTGGTGATCAGGTGATCAGCATGACCCTGAAAACTTTGAGCCCTAGTGCTGCATTTGATTTACGATATGGCATGAGGGCCATTTCTCTCAATACGACCTTAAGGTATGGGAGTCTGCAGCAGCCGTGAAGGCCAGCTGCAGTACCCTCTGATTTATTATTTTTATTTTAAGAATTTGTAAAGCGCAAACTGTCGCCATTGTAGGCATCTTGACGCTGACAGAGTCTGAGGAGGATTGGGGGGTGGATCAGAGGGGACTAAGGCTAGCCCGGGAAGAGCCAAGTTTTAACATTTTTTCTGAAAGGTAGGAGTTCATTGGTATGTCTAATCTCGGTGGGGAGGGTGCCACAGACAGGATTTTGGTGGTCATAAAATATGATTTGACGGAATGCATCTTTGTACACCAAGACCAGGGACACCTATTACTCCAGAGAATCTCATGAGAAACTGAAACAGAGTCTAGAAAAAACATTGAACAGACTGAAAACAAGATGCTCTACCTGTTTACCATGTTTACCTCAATATTAGATTTGAAAGCTTCTGAACGTGCTAAATTTACCATATTCAGGTGAGGGAGAGGAGAAGAAATGTACATTCTCCACAAGCAAGGGTCACAGAATTGTGGTAATATATCATATGAAGAAAGTATACATGCACACATTGAGGGTTAGCCACGTAATACGACTGAAAAGACTTCACGAAGGTCTACTAACATATTTTCAGCTCCATGAATAATTTGTCTGTGGCCTTCTGAATAAAGACCAGGGGCCTTATTTATGAAGGCATTGCGCCGCCGGTGCGTCACTTTTAACATGGGAAAAAGTGACGCATTGGTGGCGCAAGGCTTTCATAAATGGGGCCTCAGGAGCTTTTGCAGGAGTCTAAATCATCGATCCTCGTTATTCTGGCTCTAGGTACTCCCGATTCACCAGCTATGCCCCAAACATACACTGGGAAGGTTCCCCTTGCAGATGTGGGAGGAGGAGGAGGAGCCTCTGCAGGCAGACGTGTCCTGCTGAGGCTCCGCGATCGGGCTCTCATGCTGCCCGCTTCCCAGCGTCGCCCCGACCTGTTCTGGTATCGGCCGGGTGTCGGAGCGCATGTAGTGCGGGGAGATGCCGCGAAATCATGCCTGGGTGCGCTCCCAGCAACAGACCGGGGAGAGTTGGACTGCACGCTCCCGGTGGCAAGATGGCGCCCGCCGGGGCTCTGGGAGTCCGGACCGGTGCCTCGCGCTATACGCCAGGAGCAGCACGGGGGCACTTGTATGCGGCCGCAGCGGAGGAGTGGCGGCACTCCGACAGTGCCATTCCCTGATGCGAGTTCTGGAGGGCACACGAGGAGGCAGGTAGCGGCGATCGATGACGGCCCGCCATTTTGGCTGTCCTGGTCTCTGCCTCGCCTCTCCACAGACCCGCGGTCACTCCGAGCATGGTCGTGACGCCACCCATCCATCGGCGGCGATCTGGGAGCTGGAGAGTCGATTGCTGCCCCCAACACCGCACTGAAGCACGAAATAGCCCCCGATCGGCAACAATCGCCTGACTCCAAAATGGCGTCCAGTGTTGAAAACGGCCGACGGAGACGATCCTGAATATCTGGGGGTGTACTGCACCATCGGGACAGAGGTGAGCAGCGGACCACGCGCTTCCAGGGACAAACCTAAAGGGATTTTCTCTCTCTGCAGCAAGGACATAATCAACACACGAGGGTAATCACCCAACCATTGCTTTGGACTGCCTTTCTCCCCCCGGATTTGCAGCACTCTTCCTGGACTTTCAGACCTGGACCTCTGTGTTCCCCGCCATTTTCTCTCTATGTCTCACTTCTTCTTCTACCTTTCTCCTCCGCCTTTTTAGCGATCTCTCACCTCCCCCTCTCTGTCCTAGTGACCTCTCTATTGTCTCTCCTGATGCCTACTTGTGACTATCTGCTTCCCTCTCTGGTTTGTCTCACTTCCCTGCCCTTCTCTGTCCCTCCCTTGGTGATGTGACTTTAAAACCAGTCTTATCCCCTCCCTATGTATATAGAGATAACTCTGATCACTATTATATACAGTAGATGTGACTTTTAGAGTATATCCATGTGTATCCCCTCCCTATGTATATAGAGATAACTCTAATCACTAGTATATGCAGTAGACCGTTGTGCTCTCTTCCATTGCTATGTGACTCTTAGAGTATATCCAGGTGTATCCCCTCCCTATGTATATAGAGATAACTCTAATCACTAGTATATGCAGTAGACCGTTGTGCTCTCTTCCATTCCTATGTGACTCTTAGAGTATATCCAGTCTTACCCCTTCCCTATGTATATAGAGATAACTCTAATCACTAGTTTATGCAGGAGTCCACTCTGCTCTCTACCATTCCTATGTGACTCTTAGAGTATATCCATGTGTATCCCCTCCCTAAGTAGATAGAGATTTCACTAGTATATGCCTAGAATATATCCATTTGTATCTCCTCCTTGTGTGACTTTATCTCTTGTACATTTGCAATTTTTTTCTGTTTGTACCTTTTTATAACACATGTAATCCTAAGTCCGTATGTTTTCAACTGGTTCTTATGTAAGTCAAAAATTTGCAAATTCGTTTTGTACCGTCAGTCCTTATGTTTGAAACTGGGTCCTATGTAAAGCGCTCTGACACCTTCGGGTAAAGTTCGCGCTATATAACATTGCATAAATAAAATAAATAAATAAATGTGCAGCTGCTGTTTCATAGCTCAGAGTCCCAGGGCCAAAATTGCGATCTGTGGTTTTAATGAAACTGTCTCACAAACAAATATGAGTCAAACCCATGTACAGCAAAGCCTTTTTATGCAAAACTAAGCAGTAGTTATGTGCGTCTTGTTCTGTTACATAATGGCCGCACCTCCTCTCCCTTGTATCACGATGTAAAATGCAACATTTGCCTTTAAAGGGTTATAAAACCTTGTTGGAATAAAAGCCATAATTCATGGTGGAATTCAAGCTTGCTTGATTCCCTTGCTTGCATTATGCAATCTGTCATGGGTATGTAGCACTCAAGTTTAAAAGTTCATCAACTGCCTCTTTCTGTTTAAGATCATAAGATTCCCTTTTAATGAGAGTTCTGTCATATGTTTTGTTTGTTTTATCTGAAAACCTTTACTATATAAGTTTCAGGAGAAGGATTGCTGTCTAAAGAAGGAAGATTGGACCTGGGTGCCTAGAACCCAGGCTCCCCAGAAGTGTCTGCAGGGGTCAGTCGGCTCACCACCTGTTTGAGGGACACAGCAAGCTTCCAGAGGCAACCATGCAACTTCCCAGCACCAGCTGGGCTTGCCTGTACCCTCCTGAGCCTTGCCGATGGCATCTGCTGCAGTGAGCTCTGATCCCCAAGAGGTGCCCTTCCATGTCCTGGATCCTCGGCTGGCATCAGAGTATACTTCTCCTGCCCCAAAATGACTGGTCCTGAGCTCTGGGGGAACATCCAGACGTTTTTGGGCTTTTCACAACCACTAGTGGACTTGTAGCATCACTCAACTACCATCTGCCATGCCCATCGACACGAATCTCCAGAGACAACCTGTTCTTCTTTTCAGCTCTGAGATGCAGAGCCAAGAGTGACAGTCTGCATCCACCATCAATGCAAAGCTCCGGCATCAACAAAGGCTTTGCGCCAAACAACGTCCATCTGAAACTCCGACCTCCTCCTCAGGCCGACACTGGCACCTCGCGGTGCCACCAACATGAAGCTCCGCTGCAGCTTCCCACATGGACTTGGACTCAGAGAACGAGACCTGGGAACTAATTTGCTGATTAAACCCTCCTTCTGAAAACCTTGATCGAGATAATGTGTGTCATTTGCGTATTACACAAAAAATAATTCATGATATTCCTCTTTTAGGCTAATTCATTTAGATATGTTTCCAAAACATATGAATGGTTTCTCTGGTAGTTTCTGGAATCTAAAGTTGGTGACATCAATTTGATACAGCTTAGTTTGTTGATGGTCCAGCTGTAGAATAAGTATGTGCGTAGATAAGGTTTTGAATACGGGTGAGTGTAACTTGCATAGGTTTCTGTAGCGTAATTAAGCATAATACGAGAAACTACACGAACGCTGCAATCAGGTTAAAATTCAACTCAAAAATGGAATTTCAAGTTGATTTCCAGTTGCTCACCTTCAAAGCACTGCTGGTCATATTTGTATTTGTATCTTTGAAGCTAAATAATTACCCGAATGCTCCTGCTGGAAAAATATCTACATGAAATACTTGTTTACTGCCTACATTAAAGGAGATGATGCTCGCTTTCAAAACACTGGTATTTGCATATGCATTTATAGTTTTGTGCTAAAAAATTAACCGTTAGGGTACAAAATCTACCCTAAATGCAGCTCGTGTTAAAAGAATTACCCAAATTGTTCACCTTGCATCAACATTTCTCTCAGAAATTATACAATGTGTCATAATGGGATAACTACGTTAATTTTGTGCAAATTGCATTACACGAAATCACCAGATTTATGCAAACTACTCCATCGCAATCACAATTTCGCCAAAGCCGGAGTTAAATATGAAAAAGTGATCATCGTGACATGATTAACATAAGGTCTGAAATGAAATGAGTGAGAACCTTTGCAAGTAAATGTAAGTGTTTTTTTTTATATAGACACTACAATAGTACCAATAAAATACTTCCACCTATTGTTCTTACCACATGGACACAAAGCAAATATCTCCACACGTAAACTAAAACTATATTTGCATGCAGAAAGTAAGGTCAATAATGTGTTTTCGAATTTCAAATGCCTCTGTTTGCCATCATTGTTGTGTGTCTGCTTGTTTTAAAAATAGTGAAAGGGAAATATGTAAAAATAAGCTGCAAGCAGACTAAAGATATTGTATGATGCCTATTTTAATCAAGCACGCACCGAACAACATATTTTATTGCATTTCTTTGTCTGCTTTCTATTAAACAGTCGTTTATTCAGGCAGCAATTTCTTCCTTCAAAGAAGATATTGATGGCAATCAAGACGCGATTATTATACTGCCTGGGATCTAGAATGTTGCCATGTAATAGACAAGACACAGTTTATTGTAGGGCAACATGTTCCTATCAAACAACAATTAATGGAACAATCAAGTAGACACATAACCTGAGCTGAATAAATCAGCAAAAATAAAAAAATACACATTAATACCTCAGGGATCTTATCCGTGCTTAGAGGTGACTAACATTAGGGCTGTGGAAACTATTTTATTTTATGAGTGAAATGTCGCATAATTTCTGAACACTGAGTTTACCCCACGGTATTTCTGGGTATCTCTACAGTTAAAATAATTTTGCGCTCATAGGGCGTTGGTTCAAGAGAAGAATGTTTTGTGGGACCAGTGGAACAAAATCTGTGTTGCCACATGTGCTGCTCTAGCAAAATTTTAACTCTAGAAATGCTATGGGTGATACATGTAGCTGGTATCTTGCATGAATGTTGTATGTGAGTGCATATACTACATGCAATTTGTGTGTAGGTGACGAGTAAAATGTGGAACTTTAGCAAGATTTCTGCATATTAATTGGGAAAACGAATTACAATTTCACCCATCCCTTCTGGAAGTCACATCTATTTTGACCTATAACTCCTGTGCGTACGCAGGTAAAGATGATGTGCTCAATTAAGCATTTGGTGATTAACATGGCATCTTGCGGCATCAAAATATAAACACAAAGGCTGTTTATTTAGAGTTTGAAAGATGCGGGACACAGTAGTAGTCAGTGGTGGGAGTGCTACCGGGCGGTGATGTGGGGCGGGGAGGGGCAAGGTGGGGGGGGGGCGCGGGGGTAGGAAACTACGAAATATGGCCAAATGCAGGTAAGTAAACATATAAATAGATAAAACGAATTTGGTGATGCAGTGCACGCAAACATTTTTTTACATTTATTTATATGTTTTTTTACCTGTATTTGGCCGTATTCCGTAGTTTACTATGCCCCACCCTGCCCCTCCCCCGCCTCAGGTCACCACCCGGCAGCACTCCCACCGCCACCAACCGCTGCCAAAACATCATTCTTATTTAGAGTGGGTTTTTTTGGCACACATCAGACATCAGCAAAATCCGACATAGCTCCCAAGTAAACAGCTTCTGCGATCTCTGGATTGGCACCGAGACAGAGCAATGACAATGCACAGCATCCCAGCTTAGAAGCATCTCCTGTGTCATTACAGACACACTCCAGCAAAACCTAAACGGAAGTCAAGCTTGGTCAAAATATCCCGAAATGGACACCAGTGTTTACAGGCAAACGTCAAATTTCCCATTCAGTCATGCACAAAAGGTATTTTACACACATACTGAGTCAATGATATTGGTATGCCCAAACTGCACCATGCCGAGGAATACCAGTCAGTCAATTAATCAGCATTTGCATGGCCCAACACTGTCACCGCCAGGGGTATCTGCGCACTCTGGGTGCAAAGTTTAAGTGAAAGAGCCAGGTCCTGAGTTTCTTCCTAAAGTCCCCCAGGGAGGGTGCTGTTCGAAGATAAGGGGAAGGTCATTCCAGGTCTTGGTGGTGATGTAGGTAAAGGAGCGATGGATGCAGGGGGTGAGCACAGGCTAGTGAGGAGGAGCGCAGGTATCTTGCGGGTAGATGGAAGTTCAGTCGTTGGTTGATGTTGACCGCCGGTCCTTGATCATGCAGAACTTTGTAGATGTGGGTGAGGATTCTGGCGGTGGAGGGGTCTTTGGTGAGCAAGACGATGGGTTTAGTGTTGTCTATGTAGGAAACTGTGTGGAGGCCAAGATGGGTCATTTAGGTGTTGAACAAGGTGGGCTGAGGTATGATTCTTGCGGTACGGCACATAAGATGTCCTAGGGTTTGAAGGTGAAGGGAGGCAGACGGATGCTTTGTGTGCATCCTGTGAGCAAAGAGGCAATCAAGTTGAGGGTGTTTTGAAGAATGTCTATGTTGTAGAGTCTGTTCTTGATGGTGTGGTCGGAAACGGTGTCGAAAGCAACAGAGAGGTCAAAAAGGGTCAGGGCCACAGTCTCTCTGCGGTTGAGGAGGGTTCTGATGTCATCTGTGACAGCCATCAGGGCAGCCTCAGTGCTGTGGCTGGCACAGAATCCTGATCGGGAGGCATCAAGTAGGTGGTTTTGTTCCAGTTATGCAGTAAGCTGTTTGTTGATAGCCCTCTAGAGCATTGTGGCTCGGCAGGGGATCAGGGAAACCAGTTGGTAATTTTGAAATTTCCTGGGGTTGACAGAGGGTTTCTTTAGGATGGGTCTGACTTCTGTGTGCTTCCATCTGTCCAGGAAGGCTGCTGTGGTAATGGAGGTGTTGACGATGCTGGTGAGTTCTGTGCTGTTAGTGTTGGTTCTGAGGGATGTATGACGTTAGAACGCATACATTGACAACGCGTACCTTTACAACGCGTTCGTAACAACAAAAGTTGTTCCCACGCATTGCGCTGGGGGGCGCAAAATTGATTAATTTAAGTTACTATTCCAACACCAGTGAAAATGGAGTTGAGTGTGTTTTAGAACTGTGGGTCTCTAGTTGGCAGAGGTAGGTACCTTTGTCCCAATATCTAAACTAAACAAGACCAAAACAACAAAAATCCAACATACTGATGCTCAGAAGACAGTCTTTAAAAAGGGTTGTTGCAAAAACAAACTTGTAGATGGGAAATGTGACGCTTTTCTCTCAAAGTACCTTAGAGGCATAACGGAGAACAAACAAAAGGGTCGCAGAAGAGGCGATGCACTCCTGTTGTGATGCGAGAAGGTGGCGCTTCCATGCGTTGCAACGATACTGTGCGATGTGATAAAATGGTGCCTTTGGTGTGATGGGTCAGCGTGAATGCAGTGCGTGCACGCCCGACGGCCCTGCTGCGAAACCTGTGTTTCCTGAGCTGCGACAGGCCCTACGATACGCTTCTCCGGTGAGGCGATGGTGATCAGTGCAGTGGCGACTCGCTTTCTTAGCGACGCGACCATCCGGCGACGCGCTTCTCCAGTGAATATCGGCTACACGCTTCCTTGGTGATGCGAGGGCAGCTGCTGCAGTGACCTCACGCTTTAACTCGTTGGGTTGCGCTTCCTGCTCCCAGCAGTAAGAGCCTCACACACAGTTACAGGCACCTCAGTGCAGGTCAGAACTTCCAGCAAGGAAGTCAGTGAAGCTGGGGGTGAAGTCCTTTTGTGCCTGGGACTTCAGAAACAAGAGGCCAGCACTTCCCATGCACTTGGAGACTTTTCTTCAGATGGACACAGCACACAGCAAAGTCTTTCTTCAAGCAGGGGACACAGCACACAGCAAAGTCCCTTGGTCCTCTCAGCAGAAACAGCACAATTCAAGCCATCCCTAGACACACAGCTAGGGCAGTACTTCTCCTCAGTCTCCACAGCTGTCCTCTTTGGCCACAGGTTCCTCTTGCTCATGAAGTAGTCTTGGAAACGTTTATATCCCTGTGTTTCAACAACAGGAGGCCAGCTGTCCTCAGGCCCTTGGAGACTTTCTTTTCAGGACACAGCACACCGCAAAGTCCTTGTAAAGTAGAAACTGCAGGCCAACCCCAGACACACTGCAAGGGCAGTACTTTGCCTTCAGCTCTTTGGTTTTTCTCCTAAGCAAAGGTTCCTCCTTGGTTCCAAAGTAGACTAACTTTCAGGGGTTTCAGCTCTCATTGTTATACCCCAAACTGCTTTGTTCTCTATGTGTGAGGGGTCAAGGACCCAGTCCAAACCAGTTCTGTGTGCACTCTGCCAGTGCACAACTTCTTCTTTTGTCAGTGTGGGCAAGGATCATCAGACGCACCACAGGGGGTGGAGCCAGCATTGTGGAAGGCAGGCACAACCCTATTCAGGCCCAGGCGCTACTCCTCCCACCATTCCAAATGCAGATAGGTCTGTTCAGCCTAGTGCTGACTCACCCAGACTCCTAGAGCCACCCCAGCCCCTGTCACTCTCAAACCAGACAGTTAATACAGGCAGAGGCACACAGAAAAGTTGAACAAGAAAATAGCCACCTTCTAAAAGTGCTATTTTCAAACACAAAATTTAAAAGCCATCCTTCCTAAAAGATGTGTTATTAAATTCTGAGTTCGGGTATAACAGACTCCAATTTTCTATCTTACTCCTATGGGAAGATATGCAGGTAAACATGTTTCACACCATTCCCCATTATGGATTTTGGGCAAGATAGCCTTTCAATAGTGAAACACCAAATTGGCAGTATTTCACTATCAGGCAGTAGCGGTCGGCAGTAGGTGTTTCTATAGGGCGGTGACGTGGGCAGGAGGAGGGGCAGGGTGGGGGGAAATAATGTATGGATTACGGAGTTTTACAGGTAAGTAAACATTTAAATACATAAAACGAATTTCGTTGCGCGCACTGCATCACATTTGGTGATGCAGTGTGCGCAACGAAATTCGTTTTATGTATTTAAATGTTTACTTACCTGTAAAACTCCGTAATCCATACATTATTTCCCCCCACCCTGCCCCTCCTCCTGCCCACGTCACCGCCCTATAGAAACACCTACTGCCGACCGCTACTGCTATCAGGACATGTTACCCAGACTAGTACATGTCCTACCTTTTACATACACTGCACAGGGGTGGCCTATGTTTAAGAAAAGGGAAGGTTCAGGTCCCGCAAGTGGGTACACTGGCCAGGTGAACATGGCAGTTATCAAACTGCGCACAGGCACTGCAGTGGCAGGCCTGAGACCTTCCTTTCAGGGCTACTTATGTGGGTGGCTCAATCAGTGCTGCAAGCCCACTGTTAGCATTTGAATTAACAGCCCTGGAACACTTAGTGCACTTTACTAGGGACCTACTGGTAAGACAAATATGCCAATCATTGATAACCAATCACCATAACAATTTACACAGAGAGCATATGCACTTTAGCACTGATCAGCAGTGGCAAAGTGTCCTATAGCCAACAACCACAGGCCAGGAAAAACAAAGATGGAAGAAGCAGTACGTTTGGGAATAACTCTGCAAAAAGGGCCATTTCCAACAGTGTGTGTCTGGCTTTGTGCATGGTACCCAACCTGAGTAAGGCCAATGTTGTTCAGGTTCCCCAGGAGGGCAGCGGAGTTGACGTCATTGGGGTCATCGACATGGAAACTTAGGTCGCCACTGAGGAGGTAGATGTAGAAGTGGATGGCCTGAGGAGCGATGAGATTGGAGATGGCATCACATATAGTCAGTCGAGGTACTGGTGGTCTGTATACCAGGTTACCTCTTATCAAGGTCTTAGCACTGGTCTGTAGTTGGAAGTTGAGGTTTTTTCCTGCATGTATCGGATGGTTTCCTTGAAGATGATGGTGATATCTCTGCCGTGTTTGATGATGGCCGACTCGACGATGCGCAATCTGTAGGTAAATAGTTTATTTTTTTTATTTCATTTTCCCAATTCCATCATAAGTTGACTTCCCCCACCTTGTCCTACCTCTCTTACCTGTACTGGCGGCACCTGCAGCAGAGGGTAACGGCTGCGGGCAAGCTGGACAGGAGACTGTCTCAGGGAGAACTGCCACAAGGACCTGCTCAATGGGGTTGCACTGCACCCTTCATTAAGAAGGTCCTGGGGGAAGGGCAAGGCGCTGGGTGAGCAGAAGAGGGAAATGGCAGCAGAAGCGAAACAGTGATATTAGGGAAGAAAATAGCAGAACCAGGCAAAGTAATGGGCAGAAAAGACAAGGTAAGGTACAGAAAACAAGCAAAACAGAGAGCAGAGGGCAGGAAAATTAGCAGAAAGGGAATACAGAGAGCAGAAAAAATAAGGTAAATCAGAGGGCAGAAAAACAAGCAGAATAGGCACAACAGAAGGTAGAGGAATGAGCAGAAAAGACTAAAACAGAGGGCAGAAAAACAAGCATAAAAGGCAAACCAGAGGACAGAAAAACAAGTAGAGTAGGCAAACACAGAGGGCAGCAGGTAGACAGGCAGCAAAGGGTATAGCAGGCTGAGGGCAAGCCGGACAGTACACACAAAATTGAATAAACCAGTCAACCTTACAACTACATGTAGGGGAAAATATCAAAGAAAACCCACTTGTTTTCTTCAAAAAGTAAGTAAATATTGAAATGGAATTCTGTTTATGAACAGTTCCTCATCTTCTTGTCTAACCATGATTTGAGCTGCATGATAATGTTATCCTTTCTTGCAGCAAAATGACTCATAAACATATATGTTTTTTATGGCTATCTGGCGCAGTTGCACATGTCAGCTCAAGAATTCTTCTGATTTTAAAATTTTGACCTCACTGGTATTTATTTCATGTAGTCAATGTTTTGTCTTATGATCAAAATCAGGTGGCACTATTAATTTTTCAATATATCTTTTTCAGTGATTACTCTGTTGCAGGAATTCTGCTCAGGAACAGAACTATGCTTGAGACCACAGAACATCAGCATGTAGGGACTGAGTCGGCATACTAACTCAGAATCTATGAGTCCGAGTTCGACTAGCTACAGTGTCTCACTTGCCCTCCTAACCTTTCCAGAACAACAAGTGAGTTGGCAGCCCCAAAAAAAACAGTCTCGATCCTCCCATGGATAGCAGTATCAGGACACACCATTTCGCTAATTCACTCATACTTGTCCACATTAAGATAAACAAGAGGCACAAAAGAAGTTATTTACATTATTTTGTCCTAAGATGTAATAACTGTGCCACAATTAGAAACCCAATGGTTAGCAGAAATATCACGAGCATACTTAACAAGCCATATACCATAAAAAGCTCTGTCATGTTATAAGACAGATTAGCCTACCCCTTGCCCCCCTTTCCTACTGAAACTAAATGATTATTATAAAACATTTCTTGGGCTCAGTGGTGGACCCCGTACATTAGCATACCTAGATTGAGGTTCTACATCTCAGTTGATGCAGGTATCTTGCCTCATGACCTTCACTCAATGTGTGTCGTTCAGAACTCCTGTACTCAGTTATATGACAACACATGTTTTCTCACAAACAGCTATGGTGTACAGACTAAATCCCAGGAAAAGAACAGAACACATGAAATATACAGGTTCTGTTTTGAATAAAAAATGTGCCGCAAAAAGAGAGCGTGCTTATATAGTGATGTTTGCAAACAAAATGCAGCCTACAACCTATACAACTAGGCTAACATTGGGAAAACAACATTGGACCATGCAGGAAGCACACACAACTGTTTTGGCCCTGAATATTGAATTACTTACTGCACCTGGTAAATAAGATCACAAAAGTGTGAGGTATTAGACCCATTTCCAACGTTTTCAACACACTTGGAATTGGAGTGTACACTCCAAATTACAAGCTTCGTCTTTTTTGGGGCCTTTACTCCAGCTTTGACCTGCTGACATCAGTCAAGGAACATAAAGAGGCTGGGGTAACTTCACACATCTTCGAATTCTGATCCCAAATGAACGTCCTGTTTGCATGCTATTAGAACTTTAATGAAGCTCATGATGAGTGTGTCCACAAAATTATCCTATGATGCACTTTATTCCAATCTTCCATGATGCCCTCTTCGCTCATTACATTCCTTTCTATTATTTATAATTTATTTGCTAAAACATGTAAGCCTAATTTGGATAGTTACACCAGATTGTTTTCCTTTTTCTTATCCTTTTTGTTTCTGGTTTTAGAGCTTCCAGCACATACCCTTGCTAACAGAAGTAAAGTGCCTGTGCCTCCTCACCGCATGTAAATATGATTCAATGGTCTTTTCCCTGACTGGCACACATAACCTGCCTTTAAGTCTCTAGCATAGGGTGTAGAAAGCGCACCCAGGGCATGTAGGTTAAATAGTGTAAATAATTTAAAAACTGCAGTAAGACCTTTCAAAATGTCTTTTTCAAACAGGTAACGAGTAAGGCAGTGTGCATGGCATTTAAAATGGGACATTCAGAAACTTAATATTACCTTATCCCTACATTGACAAGATCTCAACAGCTGTTTTTACTGTGGCAAGCCTAGCTGTCTTATGTCAAAAACCACAGTACAGATTAAAATATTAATGCTGTATACCGGTAATGGTAACAGCTAGAAAACTAATTAAACCACTACTTTTAATAGCTATTAAAAACCTAATTTAATGGTGAAGTCTGATTTTTAATAAATACTAAAGAATACTAACTTTTATAAAGTTACCTTTAGCCTTCGTGGAGTTAATTTGCATTAACTCTTCACCAACTCCTACCGCTCCTTCGTATGAATGAGGGGAAAAGGCTGTGCAAAATTCAACCAAGGAGCTACACAGTATATTAGCATGGATGACAGATTGACCAGAATGGAAAGGGATGACTCATTTGAGCTCAGTAGAATTTTCAGGGGCAGGATGGTGGCCATCCTTTGGCACAACAGTCTTAATTCCTGCCTGACACTTCTGTCAGAAGAACATGGAACACTTTGGTGCACCTGAAAGGGAGCAAACAAGATGCCAAGACAATTTCTGTGTATACCCTGTCTGGTTGCAGAAAGACTCTTGTACTATCAGACTTGGAACTTTTACCCCATTGGTTAGGGCGTTACCAGGAGTCACCCCCACCCACTAGTGAGAGCTAGAACCTCAAGGCATTCTTCTCAGAACACTTTTAGTTCCTGTAAACGAACAGAACAGGCATGTATCTACTGTATGTGACCTGTGAGAAGCTTTGAGGGACTGGAACAGCTCCCCCTTGTATCCAGGAAAAAGACATGGACTTTGAGGGTCAGTTGTCTGGCCTAATGTGTGTCTACAGGGAGACAACTATCTTCAATAGGCCTTTTTCCTGACATGTCTTGATGACCAGTGGCCCCTGGACTTTGCTGCTGACTTCTGTCTGAGACCCTAAGAATCTTTATGTGCTCTCCTCTAAGGTACTGGGGTGCGTAGATTTTAAAACATATTTTATTTTGGACCAGAGGACAATTTAAAAATGCTGATAAACGTTTGCACTAGAGCTTTAGCGGGACCTGTTGCTTAAAGTATATGATCTACAATTGCACAGTGTAGGATTGAATTTCAGTTTTGGCTCGCACTGACATCTTTACATCAATGAAAAAAACAACTAAATCTCTTTCTGCATAGGGATTTAGAAGATTATTTAACTAAAATCTTGAAATGCTCCAGGTCATCTGTGAAATTATCCTGCTTCAAGCATCTGAACTGCAGTTCGCTATAAGTGACTACAGTTGCAGCCGTGACGAACGCAGATAGGATTTTCAACTGTTTAAATTGACAAAGGCCCTTTTTGAATTGGGATTTAGAACTTTTGTTCATCTTTTCAACGTCCAGGATTCAGAGGGATCGATATGCTTTTTTTTAACTGACCAGTGGTCCATTGCAGTTGATTTCAAATCATGCCTTTTTACAGGTCAACCACCACCAAAGACTATCACCGCCACTTTGCACTTTTTGGTGCTCTTTTTACTTAAAACTTTGAAAATTCATATCTATAATTTCTCCAATTGGGTTTTTGTCATTTTGGTGTCATTTTGTTTATTACATTTGTATCTATTTGGTTTAGGGTTTTTGTTGCTTGGTGTTTAAACTTTATTTCTGTTTTGATACTGCATAAATACTTTACACATTTCCCTAACTTAAGCCTGTATGCCCTGTGCCATACCGATCCTGGGTTGAGCTCTGGTTAATTTATTGACTTTGAGGATTTACTTTTACAAGAGTTGTGATTATTGCTTGAAATAATAATCAAAATTACTTACACTTATTATTAGGAAGCCTTTCGATTTTTCCCAAAGTACTACTTGACACTATTGGTTTTATATTTACTGTCAATACCCCTTTTTTGTGCAGTCTTTGTGCTAGGATCTCTGTGTATGCTTTAGCAGCTGTGACTGAGAGTACTCCCTGCAACAAGGGGTGTTTTCTTTTTCACATATTTTATCCCATTGAGGTTCCGTGACAATTGTAAGTGGTGCTTTCGACTCGCACGAATATAGTCGAGTCTGGTATCTATGAACCGCAAATGACGAGTTTAGTGGGTGTACGCAGTTTCGCTGTGCTAACCTAAACCGTTCGTCTGTTACGTGGGTATTTCTATCTGTACCCACGGGTTCCATCTTAGATACGGCATCCATTTTGTCTCTTGCCCTCAAGTAGCCAGCGAACGGACGTTGTCCGCTTCGCGACCCTGGGACTCCCAAGATATTTGCGGAAGACACATGTCCTTTGTAAGTGTCTTTATGATGAGGGGGATGCTACTGTAAAGCAGATAGCGCCGCTCGAGGCTCATCTTGCCGCACGGACTTATTGTCTCAGCCGTGCATCTCATTAGGCACGTCCCTTTGATGCCTGTATCTCGTGTTTCCCGATACCTCCCCTTTTACACCCTTTCCGATCTCCCCGCTGTTTCCCTCTACCTCTGCACCTGTCCCTGTTCCTATTTCGATCTGTTTTACCACTGATTGGAATGCGCTAATGGTGGGAAGATGGGTTTTTACAGTTGGGAACCGCCAAATGTTTCCGCACTTATGTCCCGGACCTTGTGCGTTTCAAAGTGACCAAAGCGACCCCTCTGGGGGATGATTGTGGGAACCGGGTCATAAACTTTTGTGTTCAATGTAACTCTATGGGGAAATTGTGTATAAAAGGAGCGATCCACAGAACCAATTTGAAGCAGTCTCCCCAAGTTGCACGAGTTGTACTTGTCGTGATTTCTGTGTTCCCTGCAGCAAATAAACCTTGAATCTTTGACGTCGAAGGAAGTGTCCCGTGTCTCTGTGATTCGTACGCCGGAGCAGGTTACCCACGAAGGTTTCAGGTGTTGTGCCCTGGCACCGCTGGGTTCTAAATAACCCAGTCCTTCAGTTGGCGCCCAACGTAGGGCTGCATCAGTGGTACCGGTCCAAGCCCGACGATCGTGAGGAACTTCGTGTGAAATCTCCGAGGGAAGGTGCACCCCGCTTCATCGATCCTGTTGTCGAAATAAGTGGCCCGAAGACTTTTCCCGCGAAGATTCCCGCCTCCTGACGGCTGCGACGGACTGCTGCCCTGACTGTAGACCTGTTTTGGCGCCTGGCGTAGACCTTGGTAGAGCGAGACGATTGACGGGCCTTCCTGGTGACGCCATCGATCTTTGAGTTAAGTATTTGTGGGTCGCTCCCAGAGTTCTTGGTTGTGGTTACTTAGTGGTTGCATGGTTCCATTGCATTTGTAGTTCTTGGTACTTTGTTGTGTTGTTTGACGACTGCAGCCGCCAAAAACTGAGGGTTTTGTTCTTTGCTGGGACTTGGTAAATCCCGTAACCCTTGAAGTTTGTGAAACTCGGCTAGTGTGCAAGATGCCTGGTCGCAGTACTTTGTTTAGTTGTTTCAGACCTTGTGGTACGGATTCCCGACTGGGGGACTCGTGTCCGATACCTCCGGTTGGAACTCCCACTTATGAGCTCTACAGTAAACATGGGCTAGGCCCGATTACTTTTAATGATTACTGGATCAAATACACGAAGAAGGACGGTGACCTTCGTTGGCCACCTCATGGTAACTTCGAGGCCCCGATCTTAGATAATCTAGAAATTAAATTGTTCGAAAGGAAGTCAAGGCCGGCCATGTTTGATGCCTTTCGATTGTGGCGTAAAGAAGCCCGACAGAAAGAAATCAGACAGACTAAACGTAATCAGCGAGATAATGTTGCTACCATAGTGAAGAAAGCAGAGCAATTTCAGCGCGACAAGGAGGTTAAGGATAAGGAAGTGTTTGATAGACTACAGCGTATGACCGTAGATAAATGTTATCCCGCTTTGCCTACGGAGTCGGAAAAGAAGGAAGAGGCAGTTGAGGATTCTCTAATGTCTTATCTTATGAAGTCGCCACCTCCGTACGTACAGGGTACCGCAGCTCCTGTGGTTCTTGCCGTACCTATTCTTCCGCCTATTCTTCCTCCGCCTGTTCCTCAACCTGCACCCGCTCTTCCGAAAGGCAGTCAGATGAGTCTGGTCAATTTCCTATGCGTGAAGTTCCACCAGTATGGATGCCAGGTAATCCAGGGGCAAACCCCCCGATTCTGCCATTCTTTCAGAGAGTGTGGATACATCTCCCATGGAAACGCTCGGAAGTGTTACAGGTGAAGCAATCTTTGCCTGACCCACGCAAAAATCCTACAGGGTATTACAAAGAATTATCGCAGCTCGTAGATGCTACGGTAATGAATCTTGCCGATATCGATATGTTGTTCGGCAATGTCGTACCGCAACCGGTATGGGCTAAGATTCGTCAGGAAAACCATCCGAATGAATTAGGTGGTGCTTGGGCTGCCATTGTGGCGGCAGATGCCGGACAAATTGGTGGTGCTAAACCCGACCAGCTGATTGTTGATCTTCCTCAAAGAATAATAACGTTAATGAAAACTCTTATGCCAGCTATGAGGGTGAACTGGGACAAATTGTCAGCTTGTAAGCAAAAGAAGGACGAGAGTGTTTCCGACTTCTTTACGAGGTTCGAGGAAGCATTCATTGACCATAGTGGACAGGATATGGGTACCGAGGGTGGTCAGCGATTGTTTGTGGATAAATTTGTTTCGAACTTACTGCCCGATTTGAGCAATAAATTAAAGAATTCGGAAAGTGCATGGGCCGTTTCTACCTCAGCTCAGATATTGGCTACAGCACAATATTATGAGAATAGAGAGAAAGAGGAGAACGACCGTGCTGATAAAAAGACAAAAGAGCTAAAAACTAAAGTGTTGTTGCAACAAGCATATCCTCCGCGTTCAAATCAGAATGCATCCCAAAAGAATAGATCGCAGTCGCAATCGAATCGATCGCAGCCGCGTAATGACTCCTCCTCCCAACGATCATCGTTAGGGTACAATCAATGTGCTTATTGTAGACAGGAGGGACACATTAAATTCCATTGCCCTGTTCTGAATGATCGCAATAGTGGTAATTCGTCCAAAGGAGGTCGTGGTGGTTCGCATCAGGTATCACGTGGCAGGGGTCGTGGTGCTCAGAATGATCGTTCTGATAACTCCTCTAATTCTAATAATTGTTTTGATCAACGTGGATCATCGCAAGGACGATCTGCGCAGTACACTGTAGACGATTATTACGTCGATCAGGGAACTGACGACAGTAATTACTAGGACAGCCAAAGACAAGGAGAGGGAGTGGTATCAGTTCCGGTTGATCAGAGAGGGCCTTACGTCGCAGTTGCTACATCGGGCGTCGTTGAGCCTTTTCTGTTGGACACTGGTGCAGCGAAAAGTTCTATTATGCATTCGAAACTCCCTGGCGCACCTTTGTCTGGCTTAACAAATGTTTCCGTTGGATTCTCTGGCGCCCCCGTTAGCAATCCAGTTTCGCGCCCTTTGCCCCTTACAATTGGGCCACGTGCGCTTCAAGCTCCGTTGATTTTGACTACTGGCTGTGGTGAAAATCTTTTGGGCCTGGATTTGCTTAAACGGTTGTATGCAACTTTGTATTGTTCTCCTGCGGGTGTAAAGCTTACGTTAGGAGAGAGGGTTGTCTCTCCTATGTATTTGTCTCTCGATAAGCTTCCACTGGAATTGAGTTCTCTTCCTGCGTCTTTGTGGGCAACGGGTCCAAATGACGTGGGCCTGCTTGACATCTCCCCTTATGTTGTTCAGTTGAAATCTAATGTGCGATTGCCACGTATTCCCCAGTATCGTATCTCTCTCGATGGTGAACGAGCATTGTTAGCGATCATTTATGATCTGATCGAGAAAGACGTATTGAAGAGACTCGGGGAAACGTGTGCAACAGCCCTGTACTGCCCATTCTTAAACGTACTGATCCTTCAAAACCGCCTGTTTATCGCTTTGTTATCGATTTACGGGAGGTGAATAAAATTGTGGTTCCTCAATTCCCTGTTGTGCCTGACATCACGGCGCTACTGACTCTGATTCCAGCTTCTGCATCGTGGTTTTTGGTGATTGACTTGAAGAATGCGTTTTTCAGCATCCCGATTGCCGAGGAGAGCAGAGACCTTTTCGGTTTCTTTCTCGGTGGACGCAGCTTCCGGTTTAAACGCGCTCCTCAGGGCTACTGTGAAAGTCCATCGATTTACAGTCAAGCCTTGAAGGGTCAACTGGATGCGTTTAGGTTGCCGGCCGGTGCGGCCTTGATCCAATACGTCGACGACTTATTGGTGGCTGCTGATACTCGGGACATTTGCAAAATTGCTACGGTGTCGTTGCTGCAACATCTCTGTGAGTTGAATCATAAGGTGTCCCCTTCTAAACTCCAATATTGTTGTCAAGAAGTAACCTATCTAGGTCACTTATTGTCAAAGGAGGGAAGGAGGTTGACCCCAGAGAGGATTGCAGCGATTGCGCGAATGGCTGTGCCAAAAACCCAAAGAGATGTGCGTGCCTTCCTAGGTATCACGTCGTACTGCAGGCAATGGATTCCTAATTTTTCATTGCTAGCGAAACCATTGGTGGCTCTTACGTGCAAGGATGTTTCAACTCCTTTACCATGGACGGAAGAATGTCAGAAAAGTTTTTCTGAATTGCGTGATTCATTGTGTTCGGCTCCTGTGTTGGGTACTCCTGACTACAGTAAGCCGTTTACATTATATGTTCACGAAAGGGAAGGTTGTGCTTTGAGTGTCTTAACGCAACCTTTTGGTGGTAAGCAGCGTCCATGTGCATATTTTCCTCGACCTTGGACCCAGTAGCTAGAGCATTGCCGAGTTGTTTGAGAGCAACTGCGGCAGCTGCGGTCTCCATCCGACAATCAGCAGGACTGGTCATGGATAATATGCTTACGGTGATGGTTCCACATGCAGTCGATACTCTTTTGAATCGTACAAAAACTCAGCACTTGACGAGTGCGAGATTGTCTGGGTACGAGCTGACGTTGCTGGCAAGTCATATTCAGATAAAACGTTGCAATGTTCTGAACCCGGCAACTTTGTTACCAATTAGCGCAGAGTCAGATGAAGTAGCAGAACATGATTGTTACTTGAGGACGGAAGAGGAAACAAAAGGTCGAGTGGACCTTCAAAACACCCCATTGGAAGACCCGGATGGTACACTGTATGTGGATGGGTCATGTTTTAAGTTGCCGAATGGCGATGTGACTACTGCTTATGCTGTTGTAACGTTGAATACTGTTGTTGAGACTGCAAGGTTGAATCAGAATTCTGCCCAAGCTGCAGAGTTGATCGCTCTCACTAGAGCGTGTGTGTTAGCAAAAGGGAAACGTGTGAATGTGTTTACCGACAGCCAATATGCATTTGGCGTCGCACATAGTTTTGGATGATTGTGGAGAGAGAGAGGTTTTTTGACGTCGCACGGTACGAAGATTCAGCATGGACAGCTTGTAAATGATCTTTTGGATGCACTGACGTTGCCTAAACAAGTAGCGATTGTTAAATGTAGTGCGCATCGTAAGGTGGCGGATGATGTTGGTCGTGGTAATGCGTTTGCGGACGAGATTGCTAAGGAGACTGCCCGGAACCTTAGCACTCGAATGTATGTGACGAGTTCGGTTAGGTGGCCTACAGAATCGAGCATGTGTGAAGACACTATCGAAAGTGTGAAAGAAATTCAGAATGAGGCCACCGAGACTGAAAAGGCGAAGTGGAAAGAAAGCACGGGAAAGTTGGATGCGAATGGTTGTTGGATTGATTTGTCGGATCAGAAAAGATGGTTGTTGCCCGATGCGTATGTGCTGGCCGTTGTGACAATGGCGCATGGGTTAGCACATATTAGCGCGAAAGGTATTTGTAAGTTGTTGTCTCCTGTATGGAAGAATGATGGTATCACGAAATGTGCTGAACGTCTGGTGAAGAATTGTATGGTGTGCATGATGTACAATCCTGGCAAAGGAACCCCAACTCCTCCTGGCAGTTTTGCTCCCCCTTCATGTCCCTTTGAGGTGATTCAATTGGACTTCATCCATATGGAGCGATGCAATAACCTGAAATACGTTTTAGTTGTGGTTTGCGCATTCTCCCGATGGATCGAGGCCTATCCTCTCAAAGACAATACTGCTTTGTCTACTGCGAAAATCCTACTGAAGGAATATTTTCCTCGGTATGGAATGCCTAGAGTCGTGTGGTCAGATAACGGAAGTGAGTTTGTGGGAAGTGTGATGAAGAGTGTGTGTAAGGGCCTTGGAATTAATCAGAAATTCCACAGCGCCAATCATCCCCAGTCAGCTGGATTGGTTGAAGGGTATAACGGTACCCTTAAACTGAAACTAGCAAAGATTCAGGCTACGACTGGTCTTTCGTGGCCTGACGCTTTACCTTTAGCATTACTGTCAACTAGGGCGACTGTACACTCCCGAGTAGGGCTTAGTCCCTATGAAATAGTGTTCGGCCGTCCTACGAATGTGTGGGGGGTTCCTAGGCCAGGTATGTTCTGCGATCTTGAGTACCCAATGTTGATCGATTACCTTCATGACTTGACTGCTAAACTGAGGTTAATTCACCAACAGGTTTACGACGCACTGCCGACGCAGACGGAGGGTCCAGGCCACCAGCTCCAGCCCGGAGATTGGGTGGTGACGCGGAACTTTTCGCGCAAGAACAACTTGGACCCGAGGTTTACTGGACCCTACCAGGTTCTCCTTGCCACGAGGACTGCTGTTCGTCTCGAGGGACGGAAGAATTGGGTGCACGCCACCCATACCAAAAAGGTCCCTATCCCTTTGCCGGCAGACCCGTGGGTGAGGAGAGGCATTGCATCAACTGAAACCGAAGGATTGCCGGCGTTTGTACCCTTCAGCGACGCACAGCCTGTTGGAGAATCCTCAGCGCAGCAGAAGGACACTGTTGAACAATTGTCATCAAAAGACTCAAGACCAGAACACTCAACTGATCAGCAGGACGCTGTCTCTCCAACGGATCCTTTGTTCGACGAGCAGACACGTCCTGGGAAAACCCGATACTTTTTACGATCTAGCACTAAAGACTAATAAAAGATCCTGCTTTGCTGTATTGACAACTGCATTATCCCGTTTTCCGTGATCAGTTTTGAACATTCATATTATTGTGATTATTCCTGTATATATACATTGAGCTTCATTCCTTATACTTTTTGCTTCCACAGCAGAGAGACATTGTTTTTGCATATATATATATATATTGTGCATTAAAGGCCGTAGGGCCGCGCGCGTACTTCCTTCTGGATAGTAGGTCTTGACGCTAGGTTAAAGACCGTCGGTTCCTGGGAACTCCTAGGGATTGACTATTGCTACACAGAACGAAGTGCGTCAAGAAACGTTGCGGACGGTCGTAGGGAATGGCATTTTCGAAGCTGATGGACTTGGAGGAAGCTCAGATACAAAGATTCAAGCTGCAACAACTTAGTCGTACGAAATGTTTTATATTTCAAGTGTTTATGTTATTCTTGACTGTTTCTGCATTCTTGGCGGGTGGGGTGTATTATATGATCTCTGGTTTTCTATCTCCTGTGTTACCTACTCCTACACCTGATCCTAAACTTACTACTGTTGCTTCTCCCCATTCTTTTCATGTCTTACCCGAACACGAGCAGGCTAGACGTGCAGAATTCCGCAATAATTCCTTTATTCAGCTCCTTCATCAGCATCAGTTAGTGGTTAACACTACTAATTGTTGGGTGTGTGGGTTGATGCCACATACTACGGATAAGGGAATTCCATATCTGGTGTTACCGTATAGCTCCCAAGGGTCTGCTCGAGGATTTCAAACAATGTTTCGAAGCGCACTAGGTTTCCACCCCATTCGAGAACCACGTTCCCCCTACTCTGGTCCTACCTCGTATCAAAAACCTTTGTCGATAGCAAAAGAGGACTTAGACAGCGATATCTATGATCCCTCGCTTATCCCCGAAGAAGAGGTACAAGCTTACAGGGTCCTGAGTAGAGGCGAGTATAGTGTGTTCACGAGTGAAAAGCAGCTTAAAAGCTCACCTCCGATATGGGTCGTACCCCACATTGGTAATTTTTGTCTGATGGGTCGTGGCCGAAGATCGAAAGCCCGACTTGGAGAGAGTGCTTGCACTGAAAATTACATGCTGCCGATGGTCTCGTCCCCTGTGTTCCTGGCTGCCAAGGGTACATACTTTATCTGCCATGATCGTGCATACGCATGGTTGCCCGCTGACTTCATGGGCTCATGTTTCATTGCAAATCTGTTGCCTCCGACGTTCACTGTAGATGCCGATTATCATAAGACTAGAGTTGTGCGAGGCGTAATTAGCGAAGAGGATACTGCCGGTCAAGAGGCAGGAGACTTTTTCAAGGGTTTCCTCCCGTTTTGGGGACCTATGGTTAATAGTAGGAACCTGAGACAGTTGACTCGAGTGGTAGAATCGACAGCTAATATTACTGCCAGTGCCCTTGGTAATATCACCACAGAACTTCAGGCGGATAGACTTATGACGTTACAAAACCGTATGGTTTTAGATGTCATCTTAGCAGATCGAGGTGGGGTATGTAAGGTGATCCATTCGAGCTGCTGCATTTTCATTCCAGATAATGCTCCGACTGTCTATCAAGCCATCTCTAAGTTGCATAAGATCTCTGAATCCATACACGTGGATGTAGGGGATTGGACGCTACTTGGATGGTTTTGGGGCCTAATGTCGACTTGGGGTTGGAAGATTCTGATGATTATCGGAGTTGTCGTGGCGTTCCTGTTCACGTGTTGCCTTTGCGTGCAGTGCGGTCCTGCCTTATGTGGCCTCTGTGCTACAACGTGTATGAGACAGCCGCCTGTTACCAATGGGACTCGGTTGGACAGAGCTATGCTACAGCAACATCTAGATGGTCTGATGAATATCGAGTATGATTCCGACTAGTGCTTGCCTACATGAGGGCAAAAGGAGCGTCTGAGGTTCCGTGACAATTGTAAGTGGTGCTTTCGACTCGCACGAATATAGTCGAGTCTGGTATCTATGAACCGCAAATGACGAGTTTAGTGGGTGTACGCAGTTTCGCTGTGCTAACCTAAACCGTTCGTCTGTTACGTGGGTATTTCTATCTGTACCCACGGGTTCCATCTTAGATACGGCATCCATTTTGTCTCTTGCCCTCAAGTAGCCAGCGAACTGACGTTGTCCGCTTCGCGACCCTGGGACTCCCAAGATATTTGCGGAAGACACATGTCCTTTGTAAGTGTCTTTATGATGAGGGGGATGCTACTGTAAAGCAGATGGCGCCGCTCGAGGCTCATCTTGCCGCACGGACTTATTGTCTCAGCCGTGCATCTCATTAGGCACGTCCCTTTGATGCCTGTATCTCATGTTTCCCGATACCTCCCCTTTTACACCCTTTCCGATCTCCTCGCTGTTTCCCTCTTCCTCTGCACCTGTCCCTGTTCCTATTTCGATCTGTTTTACCACTGATTGGAATGCGCTAATGGTGGGAAGATGGGTTTTTACAGTTGGGAACCGCCAAATGTTTCCGCACTTATGTCCCGGACCTTGTGCGTTTCAAAGTGACCAAAGCGACCCCTCTGGGGGATGATTGTGGGAACCGGGTCATAAACTTTTGTGTTCAATGTAACTCTATGGGGAAATTGTGTATAAAAGGAGCGATCCACAGAACCAATTTGAAGCAGTCTCCCCAAGTTGCACGAGTTGTACTTGTCGTGATTTCTGTGTTCCCTGCAGCAAATAAACCTTGAATCTTTGAGGTCGAAGGAAGTGTCCCGTGTCTCTGTGATTCGTACGCCGGAGCAGGTTACCCACGAAGGTTTCAGGTGTTGTGCCCTGGCACCGCTGGGTTCTAAATAACCCAGTCCTTCACCATTGTTCAAGTCGTATCTTAGTAAGAGAGATAAGGCTGAGGCTGAGAATTCCCAACAATCACTATGGCATTCTCAAATTGCACAATGAAGAGAGGGAACGGGATAGGAGTTGTCAGAGTATGTGCCCTGACGTAGGTCAATACCAAAGCCACAGGACACTCTTAATTAGAGGGAGGTCATGGTCCCTAATAATCTAAAGGTATTCAGCCTGCAACAAAAGCATGGGTCACTTAGGTGCCCTTCACTCTCTGGGTTGGCGGGGGGGGGGGGAAGCAGTCCAAGGCTTAACTCAAGGGAGAGTGTCTGAGATGAGTCTAAGTGCACGACAACAAAGTAATCAAGATAACAGTATAATGTAAATATCCAGCCAAGGGTTTTGTGTACACAACACATTTAATATTAACTCATTCATAATAAATATATGTACAGTTTAAACAATATTAAATCAGATGGAAAGCAAACCTATCACAATACTGCACAATGCTTACTGCAATACCACATGCCATTCAGAATGGCACAATGAGCCAGTGATCTTTCTATAGGAAAGGCAAACCCTAATATGGTCCATAGGCACAATCAAAGAAGATGTAAAGCAAATTACTATAAATTTTACAACCAGAACCACAGACTAACCACTAGATAATGTTCACAGTTACAATCATCATGAAGCCATATTATTCGCCTAACTCAGTTCCTACTGGGTAGAGGACAGAACGAATGCAAGCAGTTTGAAAAACGTATGACATGGTTCAGAAACAGCAACGGTTCACAAAGTCTTCAAAACACAAGCCTGTTACTGAAAATGGCAGGTTGTACTCTTTACCACCAGAACTTTAAGGGCCTGATTCACAAAGGAAATCTGAGACAAAAGTCTAACGTTGCGACTTTTGGTATTCAAAGAGGTCATTTACGGGTCGTATCTTTACATCCGCAGTTGGGGCAGAATCTCCGCACCCGGACCATACTCTCCGCACCCGGGGTATAATCTCCGGCTCAGGTTGTACTCTTCGGCTCGGGCTGGATGAAGTGTAATCCATGGGCCAGAACACAATTCTTTTCAAAAAGGAACACTAGGAATGTGCGATAAATGGCAGAGGAGGTCATGAAAATCAGTTCGGGCATAGACAGTGGAGAAGTGTGGCTCAATGGTTAGAGTGGCAGACCCTGATGCAGAGGTTGGGCCCGGGACCAGGGTTCAATTTCCCCGTCGGCGGGTCTTGGGCTCAATTTCCTCGGACCTGATCATTTTTACCTCGGTGCCTATTCTAATCATGGGTCCCACTCTGTAACTCTGGGCAATAGCTTGCATAATCTCCTCAACGGCCCCAACAGCACTGGCATGTCTGACTTCACCTTGGGGGTGCCCAGGAGTGGACATTTCACAGGGAAAAGCCAGGAAGGGTTCTACAGCGGTATGCGTTACAGCGCTAGGACACCCCAGTTGGGGTATTAGTGCCCTTTACAAGTACAAATTACATTACAAAGGGTGTGGCCGGACACTACATCATATTCCGGAAAAGTTTGCTCCTTTGCATCATTGTACATGTAGTCCAAACACTGAGTGGAGCAAAAATCATGGACTGCATTTACCATGATGCAAAGGAGCAAACTTTTCAGGGATTAGATGTAGTATCCAGCCACATCCTTTTCCCTGCTCAAACTGATTTTCATTACCTACTCTACCATTTATCGCACATTCTTAATATTCCTTTTTGAAAAAAATGTTGAATCCTTTTTTCTGTCCATGATACAGGACTATTTCATTGCTGATAGTGACTCCAATTATTTCCATACAACTTGCTGAACCTCTGTATAAACCATTTGTTGAGTAATTGTATTCAGATCAACAAGAAGAATTTAGCAGGGGTTGTCAACTGAACAAGAATGCATATAGGGGCGTGGCTTGGATGACTAACAATATGGCCGCACAGGTGTGGAGCTCCGCGCCAACCGTCTCAACAAGATTACGTTTTCAATGGAGAGGGCCACATTTTCTCACTGGTGACACAGGAACTGGGGGGAATATTATCAAGCACCACATCTCAGCGTCATCGGCACTTTTCTGCCGATAACGCGGCGATATTTGCATCGCCCTATAATCAAGGCAGCTTTAAGTCAATTAACGTGGCTTAAAGCCATGTTAATTGACTTACGCTGCCTTGGTAATATGGCACCTTTCACGATAAACTCATCGTGAAAGGGGGCGTGCAGTGGGTGTTGCGATGGGTGTTCTACCGCAACACCCATTCACTTTGACGCTGCCACCTATTATCAAGAGAGGCGATAATAGGTGGCAGCGCTGAATTTAAGAACAGGAAAGACATGTTCTTAAGGTGGTGAAAAGAGGAGAAGTGCTTAATTTCTCCTCGTTTTTGCTTTTTCCATTTGTGCTGCCTTGTGCAGTACACATGGAAAAAGCAAAATGCCAAGGTTTGTTTATGTACAGGAAGGTGTCCCTTCCTGTACATAAACAAACCTCTTTTTAAAAATGTCAATTTGTATCTTACATGTGTGCTGCATGAAGCAGCATACATGTAAGTTACAAAATGGCATTTAAGCTTTGTTTATGTGCAGGAAGGAACACCTTCCTATACATGAACAAACCATTCCCTCTCTGCGCTGGCATTAAGTTGTAAAACTTATCGTCATCGCTGGGGGAAATGCTAGGCTGCACCATATCCTTGGTAAGCCTAGTGATTCCGAAGAGGGGAAGAGAGGCGTTAAGCCAAGGTGGCTAACACCTCTCTTCGCCACTTTGTTGGTAATATGGCCCCCACTTTTGGAGGATGACGGTGAGGGTTTGAGCTCATCACTTGCCATGTTCAGATTGTTTTCATTGATTTTGGACTTGGGGTATCTCACCTGCTTCAGAATCTTTATCTAATCATCCTCTTCCCTTATGCTTCCTTGTAATGGGCTCCCCTGATCCTATACTCCACCTGTACCCTTAGGTCATCCAGTCAGTTCAGGCTGAACTGATTCCTGGTCAGGTATTATATATAGCCTCATTGGCACTGATCAGTGAATGGGTGCGTGAGTCTGGTGCAGGGTCTCTTTAAATATTTCTCAATCTATTTCTCAATTGTTTTCCCGTCAGTTAGCAACCACCTTATTTTGCATTGGGGGATATAAGGTTTCTCTCTCTCCTTCTATGCACGTCTCCGCCCTTGCATACCCTCATGGAATTGTTGCATTCTCATGATGGCGAGGCCACAGCTTAAAAAAATATATTGTTTCACTTCTAGGAATCCCAGGCGCCTGTAGTTTGTTCTGCCTCTTGTCTGTCTGTGCCCTGAAGAAGGTGTGACCAGCATGCTGGGTTGTCCACCGAAACACGGGCCGGCGCTGGTGTCCCCTGATATCAATGTCTCCTCTAATACCATCATTTTGTGGACTTCTTTGAGGTTCACATGAAGTCTTGAAATAAATCACTATCTTCCCCAAATGGAAATATATATTTTGTAATTGTGACTTTATGACAACATGGAAGAACTATAAAACACTTTGAGGTTCACTCTATGTACAACATCCTCAAAGACCTTCCTGGGAAGATTATTGATTATTGGTTTTGATGCAGTGGCCCCTTTGTGAATATCATGATTGTTGAATGATTGAGTAAGATTCTGTTGAGAGCATGAGTTGGTTATGAGTATAGTGGAGTTTAGCTCTGGGTCACCCCATCAGCCGTCACCTACCCAGCCGGACATCGGACATTGTCTTTCACGGTTTTTCATTCTTTTACTTTTCTCTCTCTTTGACTACCTTGACTGCTTTATTCCCCCTGGAGTACTCTCCCCCTTCAGATCTATCTGACTCTGTCTGCTTTTCTCTCCCCTGTTTACCTTTCCCCCACTACCTTCCATTCCCCATATGACGTGTCTTGGTTATGCTACACGCTAATATCTTATATTATTGTGTAAGCTCACATTTTTCTCCCAAGCATATACTGATAACTGCAACTGTACCTGTAACTATGTAACAATGTTCTGATGTAATGTGTTATGTCATGTAAAGTGCTCTGATACCTTTTCAAATAAATACATATAAATAAAGGACCAATAGGGCTCAGGCAGATCCTGTTGCTGGTCCCGGCCACTCCAGTGAAGCAGGTCAGCTGGGAAGTTGCAAGGAGGCCTCTGGAGCTTGTTATGTTCCTGTAGCTCTGAACAGGTCAAACAGCTGACACTCGGAGTCTCGTCAGGTAGCCTGAGATGAAACAAGCAGGTCCAGTCTTCCTTGTCAGGACAGACCTCAAGCAGCAGTGTTGTCCTCAGGGCAGTCCTTCTGCTGTAGTATCCACAAATCCAGAAGTGGACTGAAAAACTGGTCTGAAGGCTTAATATTTATATTTCATGTCAGCTTTGAAGTGGGAGAAACTTCCAGACATTCCCTATATCTGGTTCTGAAATTTCTTTCTTTCCCTTCCCCTGCGTCTGAGGGGTGTGACAATAGACTAGTGTGTACTCCTTTGTGAGTGTGCGAAGTGCAAGCGCAGTGACAGCTCCGCCCTGTCCATCAGGTCAGGATGGCCCGTCTTACAGACACCTGGACCCCCATTCTGATATTGTCTGGGAAGGAATGGACAAGGCCAACTATACCTAGACATGTGACCCAGGAACCAGACCTCAGGCACCAAATGTTTAAGACAAGAAAAGGCCAACTTTCTAATAGTAACATTTTCAGAATTGTGACTTACAATGGAGGGATTTAAATTATGATCAAACTTAATGAATCCAGCTGCCAAATTTTCAATCTGCAATGTGGAGTACCTCAGGGCTCCTCGCTTAGCCCTACTTTATTTAACATTTATGTAACTCCTTTGGCAGCACTAATAAGACAACACAGGTTCTCTGTAGTATCATACGCAGACGACAAGCAGGTAGTTGTCGCAGCAACCAATAATGTGGATGAAACTGCAGATTATTTGAATAACTGTATGCACCATGTTAATGCTTGGATGCAATCCAACTGTCTTAAACTGAATGGCAATAAGACTGAGGTACTGCTGTTGGGCACCAAGCCCGTGGCCTGGTCTCCGAAGTGGTGGCCTTTAGAGCTAGGTGAATGTCCTACACCCGTCTCCAAGGCAAAAAACCTTGGGTTGATTTTTGACCACAGGCTGACCTTTGATAGCCAAATCAACTGCCTTTCTTCCAGCTTCTCGGCCATTCTTAAAATGATTAGGAAGATTTGTGCCATTATTCCACCTGAGGCTCTAAAACAGTTGTAACTGCCCTTGCCATCTCCAGGCTGGACTATGGCAACGCTCTGTACTTGGGGATCCAAGCTCAATTCTTGAAAAAGCTGCAACGACTGCAGAATCCGGCAGCTAGATTGATTTTGGATATACCTAAATATGAGTCAGTGTCTCGGCAGCTAGATGCATTGCACTGGCTTCCAGTCAAGAAGAGAATAGTATTTAAAGCCCTGTGTATCATCTTCAAGGCACTCCAGGGGAATGGTCCCTCGTACTTGAGAGCTTGTATAAAATATTACGCTCCGTCCAGGAACCTCAGATCTGCACAACAAAAAATGTGGCAAATCCCTAGGTTCAAACAAGTGCGCTGAGGAGGCAGGAGTTCCCTGCTAAGAGCTGACAAATCTGCTTCCTTTAGCAATCAAAAACAGCGCAGATCTGAAAACCTTTAGAAAGGCGGTAAAAACATGCCTGTTCCAGTCTGACCTCTAGGCTCATGCACACGCTAGTTCTATACCTGTCTTAGTCCTCAGCACTAAGACGCCTCCGGGCAATGGTTGCGCTATATAAATATAAATCAAATCAAATCAAATTCCTGCAGGGTTACCTAAGCTCCCTGTGGCAATCCCCAAGTGGAACAGTCGGCCACTGGTCCAGCCGGTAGGAATTTACTTGCGTTGTGGTCTTTGACACCCATTGTGAGGACTCACTACCCAGTGGTCTGAAACTTTGGCTGTCTCGGTTCCCTTTTTACAAGTACAAAAGCCATTGTCTAGGGGTACCTGACATGGAGACAGTGAAGTACACAACAAGCATTTGCATTAGGAAAGTGTGAGCTATTGGTATTGTAAATGACAATTTTTTTTAATATGTGTTGGCTTTGAAAATATATAAATAATAGCATTGTTATTCACAAAACCAACAGCTTACACTTTTCTAATGCAAGTCCTATTGGTTATGACAATGCTTGTTGGTAGCAAGCAAGGACAGGGCTGTTGTGGTGCTGAGTGATGATGTGGTTGTGGTGAGTGATGTGGTGGTGTATTAGAGTGATGTGCTGGTGTCCCAGAGTGATGTGGTGGTGTCCCTGAGTGATGTGGCCATCCCCCAAACCCTACATCCCATTCCCAATTTTTTTTATATAGTGCAAATCTGTTCCACGGCATTGCACCAATTTGTATAGGTACCGGATTACTTTACACAAGAACACTTTCATTTATCTATTTATTTCATGGCA
Organism: Lissotriton vulgaris; assembly: GCF_964263255.1. NCBI lineage: Eukaryota > Metazoa > Chordata > Amphibia > Caudata > Salamandridae > Lissotriton > Lissotriton vulgaris. The sequence continues at coordinate 388,281,070 of NC_141689.1, forward strand.
CTGCCGAAGTCAATATTAGTAAATAAAGTCCTTCTATCTGTATGTAAGTTGGATTTTAGTGCACTCAACAATAAACCCATGTAGGTTGCAGGACAAAGGAAAGCAGGAAAATAAAATTCAGCGTTGTTCTTAGCTGAAATAGCAACAAATAATATTTAAACAGACCCTTTCGTTTAATTTTTCAAATTGTATTTGCCAAACCCTCCTTTAATGTTAAGGGCAGCTATATCTGTTTTTTGGACAACTTCGGCTGCAGTTTTTGCTCTCTTGTTTCCTACAAATTTCCCTATGGACAAGTATTTTGTCTCCCTAGTTTTGTTCTCCCTTTATAATTTTCCTTTACACCACTCCCATTGACCAATCAGCTTTGCAGGAACAAATGTAGGTGGAGGAGCAATTCAAAAAGGTAGCGCATTAAGTACTCTTCTTTTTAAATAAATAACATTGAACTTTCACTACATCATATTACTGCTCTAGCATCTGGGACATCATTTTACCTAAACTTTTAAGGGCGGGACTATAAATTTGCACAACGTATATGACAAAGCTATATGGTGTATTTTTTCTAGGGTGGACATCCATTGATAAATAGCAGAGTCAAGTCAAGTCAAGTCATAAAATTTGTATAGCGCACTACATACCCAGAGGGTTTCAAGGCGCTTAGGAAGGGGAGGAGGATTATTTGTCAAATATCCACGTTTTAAGCTGCTTTCTGAACGCTAGGTGGTTCTGGGTGAGGCGAAGGTAAGCGGGGAGTGAGTTCCATGTTTTAGCAGCAAGGTATGAAAAGGATCTGCCTCCCATGGTGGTCTTGTTGATGCGAGGTACAGTGGCGAGGGCTTGGCTGGAAGAACGTAGTTGGCGGGAGAGGGTGTAGAAGGACAGTCGAGAGTTGAGGCAATCTGGGCCGATGTCGTAGAGTGATTTGTGTGCGTGGGTAAGCAGTCGGAAAGTGATCCTCTTATTGACGGGTAGCCAGTGGAGGTCTTTAAGGTGACCAGAGATGTGTTCGTTGCGTGGGATGTCTAGTATGAGCCTGGCTGAGGCGTTTTGGATTCGTTGGAGTTTCTTCTGGAGTTTAGCGGTGGTACCTGCGTAGAGGGTGTTTCCGTAGTCCAGTCGGCTCGTGACCAGAGCGTGGGTGACTGTTTTCCTTGTTTCGTAGGGGATCCAGCGAAATGTTTTTCTGAGCATGCGAAGAATGTTGAAGCAGGAAGAGGATACGGCGTTGACTTGTCTGTTCATTGAGAGTGAAGAATCCAGGATGACGCCAAGGTTCCGTGCGTGGTCTGTCGGGATGGGTGCTTTTCCGAGGGCTTCCGGCCACCAGGAGTCGTCCCAAGCAGAGGAGGATGTACCTAAGATGAGGACTTCTGTTTTGTCTGAGTTCAGTTTCAGACGGCTTTGTTTCATCCATTCGGCAACTTCTTTCATTCCTTCGTGTAGGTTAGTTTTGGCGGTGTTGGGGTCTTTGGTGAGTGATAGGATCAGTTGGGTGTCATCCGCGTAGGAGATGATGTTGAGGTTGTGTTGGCGTGCGATGGCCGCGAGGGGGCTCATGTATACGTTGAAGAGGGTGGGACTGAGTGAGGATCCTTGTGGTACGACACAGATGACTTCAGTGGCCTCGGACTTGAATGGTGGGAGGCGGACTCTCTGTGTTCTTCCGGAGAGGAAGGAGGTGATCCATTCAAGTGCTTTTCCTTGTATTCCGATGTTTCTGAGGCGCTGTAGAAGGGTGCTGTGGCAGACTGTATCGAATGCTGCAGAGAGGTCGAGGAGGATGAGGGCGACTGTGTCTCCATTGTCCAGTAGAGTTCGAATGTCGTCTGTTGCTGCGATGAGGGCGGTCTCAGTGCTGTGTTTTGCTCGGAAGCCAGATTGTGAGTGGTCGAGGGATTTGTTGGCTTCGAGGAAGGCGGCGAGCTGGTTGTTGACGGCTTTCTCGATGACTTTGGCCGGGAATCGAAGAAGCGAGATGGGGCGGTAATTTTTGAGTTCGGTGGGGTCCGCTGTTGGTTTTTTCAGAAGGGCGGTGAGTTCAGCGTGTTTCCAGTCTTCTGGGAAGGTAGCGGAGTTGAAGGAGCAGTTGATGACGTCTCGGAGGTGCGGTGCTATGACGGAGTCTGCTTTGTTGAAGATGTGGTGAGGGCATGGGTCTGTGGGGGATCCTGAGTGGATGGATTTCATCAGGCGGATGGTGTCCTCAGTGGAGATTGGGATCCAGGCGTTAAGGGTGTTCACGGGGGGGGGATGGTCAGCAGATGGTAGGGTGGGTTGGTTTCCGGGTTGGTTGTCAAAGCTGTTGTGGATGTCTGCAATCTTGTTGTGGAAAAAAGAGGCTAGGGAGTCGCAGAGGGCTTGAGAGGGGGTGATGTCGTTGGAGTTGGCCGAGGGATTGGAAAATTCCTTGACGATGTTGAAAAGTTCCTTGCTGTTGTGGGCGTTGTTGTCAAGTCGATCCTTGAATGCTGTTTTCTTGGCTTTTCGGATCAGTTGGTGGTGAGTGCGGGTGGCGCTTTTGAAGGCGTCCTTGGTGCTGGTGGTTGGGTCTTTTTTCCAGGCCTTTTCAAGGGAGCGGCAGAGTTTCTTGGACTTCTTGAGATCATCGTTGAACCATGAGGCTTTCTTGCTGCCAGGTTTGCTTTGACGTTTTTTCAGTGGTGCTAAGGTGTCGGCGGTGTTGGATAACCATAGGGTGAGGTTGGCGGCGGCTTCGTTGGCGTTAGAAGAGAGGGCTGGGGAGTTTCCAAGGAGCGATGCGGAGATTTGGTCCGTGGTGATTTTGTTCCAGTTTCTTTGCAGGGTAGGTTGGGAGTGGTTGATGGGTTTCGGCTTGTTGTAGGTGAAGTGAACGCAGCTGTGGTCGGTCCATAGGAGATCCGTAGTGTGGCTGAAGGAGACATGTTTGCTGGAAGTGAAGATAGGGTCGAGTGTGTGACCTGCGATGTGGGTGGGGGAAGTGACTAGTTGTTTAAGTCCGAGGTTGGCGAGTCCTACCCCACACAGTTAATCTCCACACATTTCCAATCCACCCCAAATAATTCAACACCAAACAACATAATTCAACTCAATGACACAACAACATACATCCAATCCACATAAAATAATTCAACAGCACACCACATAATTAAATTCCACTACATACCACACCCAAAATTCTATTCCACATAATTACACTCCATAACACACAATCCCACTCCACACAATTACGTTACACTCAATACCACATAATTACTATCCTCATAATTCTACTGCATATCTTGCAACATAATTTCACTACACAAAACCGCTCCACACTGCACAATTCCAAAACTAATAATTTCGATCCAACCCACATAATTCCACTACACACCACATACATATACACTTCATAACACATAGGTACAAGATATTGTAATTTACAACACCAATAGCTCTAATGCAATCAAATGCGAGGCCTATTGCAATTATGAGAAGGTATGACAACAGGAATCCTTTAAATATAAAGCCTTTAACCAATGCAATTCATTAAATAATTTCAATACATTACGATTATACTCCTTCATTGACATGATGAAGCAGCTTTGATTCTGACTTGAACGTGTTCTGGCCAGTCTCAACCAAGACCTGAATTCCATAAAGAGGCTTCGCTTTAGAAAATAAAAGATGAAGCCACACATAACATATACATTACATACCTATAGACAAAATGTTTTGTTTAACAAATAGGAAGATAAATACGGATCACTGACATAATATAGAATGTCAAAATATCAACCTCGTATCTCCAAACAGGTAAGTAAAAAAATATTGAATCAAAAATATCGATGTAAAAAATATAGTTAGTCAAAATATATATATTTTTTAAATGCTTTAAATTAATTAAAAATTAATGAAATAATAAATATAATGAACTTAAACATACTTAAAATACTTAAATAACCTTAAAATTAATAAATAATTAATGTAAGTAGAAAAAAACATACAAATTGATTTGTTAATATATCTATATATATAAACGTAATATTAATATAAAAATTACAATATTTTTACCATAGGATAGCGGAAAGGGTAAAATGTACTATTACGACTCCAGTGAGTGCAACAGTAGGGTAAGCGTTGGATAGCATAGGGGTAAAAACTACTATTCCCACTCCAGAGAGTGCAACAATAGGAAAAGCGTTGGATAGCGTAGTGGTAAAAAATTACTAGTCCAACTCCAGAGAGTGCAACAGTAGTGAAAGCGTTGGATAGCGTAGAGTTAAAAATTGCTATTCCATCTCCAGAGAGTGCAACAGTAGGGAAAGCGCTGGAAAGCGTAGGGGCAAAAATTACTATTCCCACTCCAGAGAGTGCAACAGTAGGGAAAGCGTTAGATAGCGTAGAGGTAAAAATTACTATTCCCACTCCAGAGAGTGCAACAGTAGGGAAAGCGTTGGATTGCGTAGGTGTAAAAATTACTATTCCAACTCCAGATAGTGCAACAGTAGGGAAAGCGCTGGATAGCATAGGGGTAACTATTACTATTCCCACTCCACAGAGTGCAACAGTAGGGAAAGCATTGGATAGCGTAGGGGCAAAAATTACTATTCCCACTCCAGGGAGTGCAAAAGTAGGGAAAGCGTTGGATAGCATAGGGGTAAAAATTACTATTCCCACTCCAGAGAGTGCAACAGTAGGGAAAGCGCTGGATAGCGTAGGGGTAAAAATGTATATTCCCACTCCAGAGAGTGCAACAGTAGGGAAAGCGTTGGATAGCGTAGAGGTAAAAATTACTATTCCCACTCCAGAGAGTGCAACAGTAGGGAAAGCAATAGATAGCGTAGGGGTAAAAATTACTATTCCAACTCCAGAGAATGCAACAGTAGGGGAAGCGTTGGATAGCGTAGGGGTAAAAATTACTATTCCAACTCCAGAGAGTGCAACAGTAGTGAAAGCGCTGGATAGCGTAGCAGTAAAAATGACCATTCCCACTCCAGAAAGTGCAACAGTAGGGAAGGCGTTGGATAGTGTAGAGGTAAAAATTACTATTCCCACTCCAGAGAGTGCAACAGTAGGGAAAGCGTTGGATAGCGTAGGGGTAAAAATTACTATTCAAACTCCATAGAGTGCAACAGTAGGGAAAGCGCTGGATAGCGTAGGGGTTAAAATTACTATTTCCACTCCACAGAGTGCAACAGTAGGGAAAGCGTTGGATAGCGTAGGGGTAAAAATTACTATTCCCACTCCAGAGAGTGCAACAGTAGGGAAAGCGTTGGATAGCGTAGGAACAAAAATTACCATTCCCACTACAGTAGGGAAAGTAAATACTTCATATATAAATAAAAATAAAAAAAATAATAATATCAATTACAAATTAATTAAAATACTTAACACTTTTATATAATATATTAATTAATCAATTAAAAATGCAAATAAAAATTAATAATAAAAATAATTACCTACTAATACAAATTATTTACCAATTAACAATAAAATATTTAAAAAAATTTAAAAATAGAAAAATAATGTAAAATTAACTACAGAAACTACATTAATAAAATTAACATAATTATCAATTAATAAATTAATAAAAATTAATTACCCATTATATTTTAATTAATTACCAATTAATAATTGATTAACAATTATTTCACAATAATTACAAATAAATACATTAACATATTTAATTATTTATAATTAAATAACTTCCCACCCTATTCCCCTATAAACCCACAAACCGCTACTGAAAATAAATTACTAAAATTAACATATTTATCAATTAATCTATTAATTTAAATTAATTACCAGTTACATTTTAATGAATTACCAATTAATAATTAATAAATAATGAATTCAAAATAAATACCAATAGATAAATTAACATATTTAATTAATTATAATTCAATTACTTCCCACCCTGTTTCCCTATAAACCCACAACCCGCTACAGAAAATAAATTACTAAAATTACCATAATTATCAATTGATCAATTATTTAAAAATATTTACCAATTATATTTCAATTAATTACCAATTAATATCTAATTTCCAATAATTCAAAATAAATACCAATAAATACATTAATATATTTAATTAATTATAATTAAATTACTTCCCACCCTATTCCCACCCTATTCCTATATAAACCCACAACCCACTACAGAAAATAAATTACTAAAATTACCATAATCATCAATTAATCAATTAATTAAAAAGAATTACCAATTATATTTTAATTAATTACCAATTAATAATTAATGACCAATTAATTCAAAATAAATACCAATAAATAAATTAACATATTTAATTAATTATAATTAACTTACTTCCCACCCTATTCCCCTATTAACCCACACCCCGCTACAGAATTATATTACGCTAAATTAAACACCATAAAAATAATTAATATAAATAATAAAATAAATCTACACTTTTTAAACATATACTAACATAAAAAACACTTTAAAAATTGATATTAACTTACTTACCTCAAATTCGATATTTTTGTAGTCTATATTCTGTCCATTCTATATTTTCTTAGTCTATATTCTGTCCATTCTATATTTTGTAGTCTAAAATCTGTCCATTCGATATTATGTCCATTCTATATTTTTTAATCGATATTAATGCAAATCAATAATAAAAATTCGATATTTTGACTGTATACCGATAAATACACATATGATAAATTGAGAATGTCGGTCTGCACAACAATTCAATGTAGTTAGATCTGGCAGTCACTAGTTGGCACAGGTAGGTACCAATGTCCAAATAGGGACCCTTGCTTCTAGTCAGGGTAAGGGGGATACACTCCTTAGATAACCCTTGCTCACCCCCTTGGTAGCTTGGCACAAGCAGACAGGCTTATCAAAGGCAATGTTTAAAGTATTTGCTCCAACACTCACAGTAACACAGTGAAAACATCACAAATGGACTGAACACCAGTTAAGAAAAATAAAGTATCTTTATCTAAACTACACAAGACCAAACAACAAAAACCCAACATACACAGATCAAGAATATGATTTTGAAAGAGCTGTGGGGTTTGCGTCAAAATAATCCACAGTTGTGTCTTTTTTAGCCCAAAGTACCTGTAGATGCGACAAAAGTTCCTAGCGGCAACTGCAGTATCAAAAAACAAGCGATTGGTCACTCCTGAGACCCTGGGGAGGTGATGGGACAACTACACTGCACACAGTGGATGTGTTGTGATCTGGTCTGTATGGGGAGGGATGCAATACCTTGTATGAATTCTGGGGTGCAGGTTCTCCAGTAGAAAGAGACTTGCACAAGCCCGATGTGACGATCTTTGGGATGGCAACGATTTTCAGTGCAGCGGCGATCCGCGGCGCAGCGTTGATCTTCTTTTGTCACAGCTCCTTGATGCGATGGCGTTGGACTCTGTGACGATGTTCGCAGCGACTGGATTCTTATCACAGGCAAGCAGTGCGATGGTTCTCACAGCGGCGACAGGCTATGTGGCGATTTTCACAGCAACAGGAATTTTCCTGCACCGGGGCGATGCGCTCCGCAAGCGAGCGACGCGTCGGGTCTTGCAGAGGCACCATGCGCTGTGACCATCTTCACGGCAACAGAAATTTTCTTGTACTGTCGATAATGTGCTCCGCAAGCAAGCGATGCCTGCAAATTATAGATCTTCTTCTTTTCTTCTTGTTCAGCTCACCAAACAGCTTTAAAACAACCTCAAGAGACCCCACAAATGGATAAAGCACTATAAGCAAGTCAGAACTCACATAGCAGAGTTAATGGGGAAGCTAGGGGTAAAGTCCTTTTGTTCCTGGGACTTCTTAACAGGAGGGCAGCTCTCCTCAGGCCCTTGGAGATCTCTTCAAGCAGGGGACACAGGAACAGCAAAGTCCTTCCCCTCTCCTTGGCAGAATAGCAAATGCAGGTCAGCCCACAAACACACAGCAGGGCAGTACTTCCTCTTTCAGTCTTCCAGCTTTTCTCCTTGGCAGAGGTTCCTTCTTGATTCCAGGATGATCTAATTTTCTGAAATCTGGGTAGCCCTTTTTCTACCAATATTCTCTTTGATCTCTGAGGGCAGAGAGGCCTTGGCCTAGTCCAGACCAGTTCTGGTCAGACCTGGAGCACTTTGTTTACCTGACTCCTCCTTCAGCTGCCCAGCAGGAGGGTGAGCCAACATTGTGGAAGGCAGATACATCCCTATTCAGGCCCAGGTGCTACACCTCCCACCACTCAAGATGCAGCTGAAGCTATTCAGCCTTGAGATTACTTACTCAGCCTCTGGGAGCCACCCCAGCCCCTGTCACTCACAAACCAAACAGTCAATTCACAAACAGGCCAAGGCACACTGAAAGGTCAGACAAGAAAACAGCCACTTTCTAAAAGTGCTGTTTTCAAACACAGGATTTAAAAACCATCCTTCCTTAAAAATGGGTTATTAAATTCTGAGTTCATAGATACCAGACTTTAATTTTCTATATTGCTCCTATGGGAAAATATGCTGGTAAACATTATACACAGCATTACCCATTATAGTCTATGGGTATGATAGCCTTTCAATAGTGAAAAACGAAATTCGCAGTATTTCACTATCAGAGCATGTCACCTCATTAGTACATGCTCTAACTTTCACATACACCCCTCCCTGCCCAGGGGGTACCTTGGGCCCCCCCATAGGAGTGTCCAATGTACACAGAAAGGAAAGGGTTAAGCCTGGCCAGTGGGGACACTGGTCAGGTCAACATGGCAGTTAGCAACTGTCCACAGGCACTGTGGTGGCATGACTGAGACACAATTTTAGGGCTACTCATGTGGGTGGCACAATCAGTGCTGCAACCCCACTAGTAGCATTTGAATCACCAGCCTTGGCACACTCAGTGCACTTTACTAGGGACCTACTGGTAAAACAAATATGCCTATCATGGATAACCAATCACAATAACAATTTATACAGAGAGCATATGCACTTTAGCACTGATCAGCAGTGGTAAAGTGCCCAGAGTCCTATTGCCAACTACCACAGGTCATGAAAAACAAAGGAGGAAGAAGCAAAAAGTTTGGGGATAACCCTGCAAAAAGGGCCATTTCAAACAAATGTTTTTGAAGGTTTGAATAGATAGAGGTTTTTGGAGCCTTGGCTCTCCATTGAGTTTTTTGTGCAGTTAGCGGCATGCCTTGCTAGATGCTTTTTGTATGAAACAAATGCCCAGACTGCCCCCTTTCCTTCACTTTCCAGAAGCATCCAATCCGATAATCTCTGTTTAATAGCTTCTAATGTACTGCCAGGGACGTCAGGCACGACATGTTTATCACGATAATTAAGATCATTAGGGGCCTCGAGACATTCTTTTCTATCAAGCAGCAGAATCCGGAAAAACAAGTCAGGAATTAAAGGGCGAGGGTCTTGAACAGGACCTTATAGAAATGTTAAGAGTGTGTAGGAAGCTTAAGCGACAAAACCATCTATACTGTTCGAGTCGATGGACTTAAAAGGATTTGAGCTTTGCTGGTGTACAGACAACTGTTCCGACGAGGGACTCTCGAGATCGGACTAATCAATTCTTCTGCGCTGCACCTCTCTCCCTTTAGGCAAATGTTACCTCCAGTCAGCCTAACCTCTGCATTCAGATATAAATTGATTCAGAAAACTTGGGTCGGGCAGGGTATTTAACCAAACGCTCTGCTGGATTTCTATCACGTTCAGTTGTCCTTATAATATATGAATTTCGACTTTTATTCGCTTCAGATCTCCATAGGAAGGAGCGCACAGTATACATTGCAGTTCATTTTAAATGTTCTCTTTTAAGTCATTAGTGGGAAGTACAATGTTTATACATGTATTGAAAAATGCACCTATCAACTGAAAAATTCAAATTTTTATTTAGTTTAGGTTTTTTTGTTTCAGGGTTTTGGCTTGCACCTACACCACTTCTCGACCTTTTCAGAGCACTACAAGAAAATAAAGGGAAGAAAGCCTGGTATGTCGATCAGTTAGTCATTTTGAGAACACGGTAAATCCTAATTAACAACGAGGAAGGTGGGCAATGAGCTAATGAAAGGAGTAGACATTTTAGCCATGAATTAAATGATAAATTCGTCTACCGGCCTAGGAGAGAAGCGAAAGAAATACAAGAATGAAGTGCCATATATCTGGAGTGACCTAGACAAAACCGTTATACAAGGCAAAGGCACGAGTTGGGTCTGGACGGCTGATCATGGGCGTCATTTCAAATGCTAAAATGAAAGTAGAAGTAGGTAAAAAGTAAAATTCATATATTATGGATCAGAAAGTTTACAAACTTTTTACATCTTAAAAGTAGCAAACATCCTGGAAGAATTTTGAAATAAATGCTTTTATAGCAATAAACAATTTTACTGTTAAAATATGTTCTTTTGCTGATATTTTGTCTCCAAATCCTATTTTGGGTGTTTATTTAGCAAGTGTTGAGGAAAATATCACAACGTTTGTCAGGATAAACGTCACATCTTCACAAGCCATAAACGCTTGAGAGTCTTTGTGGAGCAATCTGAACTGCAGACGACACAAAGCCCCATTTGAAGATCAAATGTAATGAACTGCAGTCTTTCCTGTAATGGAAGCAAATGGAAGACCAAATGACTACTTCATATGAAATGCAATAAATTCCCACAGTTGTATTGCATTCATACTGGAAACAGACCTCAGCGGTACCCGAAGTATGTGCCCAAACAGCAGACGTGTTTGATGTAAAGATAGGAGTGAACAAATGTCCTGCTGAAAAAAATACATTAAATTAGTTTCTGCAGATATTTGATGTCCAGATGCTAAAGTCTGGTTGCTGCTTGTGGTCCGACCAGGTTAAGAGCAGCTCAGAACAAACTGTTTTGCACGCACTCCTTGACAGCCATCCTCCAGGGTGTCAGCTAGGCTTCCATGGCTCTGTTGAACATTCCTAGTTCCAGCAGGTCCTGTTTCCCCAGTAAGGGTATCTCCTGCAAACGATAGGCATGGAAATTAGTCCTTGGGCGGGCTGCAGAAGTAGGAGGCTGTGTGGAAGGGAGTAGAGTGCTACATGCACTGCACGCCCCTGGCAGAAGCAAAGACTCCACGAGGCAGAGCTCCAGACTGTGAGGTGACTTTTGAGCTTGGTGAGCTGAGGAAAGCGTCTCAGTCACTCCGTTACCGAGTGCTGCCTGAGCACAACTTTCTGACAATACTATGGTCGTTTTAAAATGTGCGGCAGACGTCCTCATGGGATCCATGTAAAGCATTCTAAGAAGGCTAACTTTTTCGTGGCCTCTGATTTTCAGATAATTGTTTCTAAAATCAGAGCGGTATAGAAAAAGAAATTAAGTGGTCCAACTGGCAAATGAGGGGAATCCCATACTCTTAAAAAAAGACTGCGGCAGCATGTTCATATTCGAGCCGTTTTAGGAGTGATATTTCCTTCAAAATCCAATGAAGCTCGCCAACTCAGATAGTTCAGTTATTAGTCTGTGTTTTGCCTGCGGCTTGCTTAAGATCCAACTAGACAAGCTCTCTACTGCAACCACCCCAACCTTTTACGGACTCTGAATTGTCACTTTCATTTTTTGTATGGTGTTTGTAGTAAATGTCCTCTCTAATGCTCTTCACTAGTTAGACTGTCCTATGTCATCTGTGACATAATAGAATGCCTGGGTGACTCGGTTCTACTTATCAACTTCTGTACTTTATATCTTGGAAGGAACTTACAATAAAGGAACCTATTTATACAATGGACTCTGTTACTTCCTTTACTACAGTGTTTCTTGAGCTTCTTTTACCATTACGTGATCTTGCAGAAGTGGTCAAGTATACCCCCATGGACAACAGAAACACATTTTAAATAAAGGAATTTGCCATGTGATCCTTTCCAGCCAAACCCATAAATCTGATGGGCACTCTCAGCTGCTGTAACAAAATAAATCTGCTTACATCACAGGCTGACCTTCACCATTTATTGATTTTCCAATTGGATGTACCAAACTGTGACTGATACCTTCAATCCTGATATGCATTTTCTCTGGTATTTTTATGCTTATGTTTTGTGTTTACAAGATATGTGAAATATACTTAAAGTTGTCTCTACCCAGATCAACTTAGCATTAGACAAATTTACGTCTACTGTGCCAGGTCGAAATTGCAGTTTAAAACTGCAAACAGATGCTGCAATGGCAGGCCTGAGACATGTTTAAAAGGCTAGGTAAGTGGGTGGCACTATAATTGCTATGGGGCTACTAATAGTATTTAATTTACAGGGCTTGTGTAGTACTCCTTTACTAGGAACTTCCAAGTAAATGAAATACGCCAATTTGGTGTAAGACAATGTTGTCATCTTTAAAGGAGAGAACCCAAGCACCTTAGCATTGGTTAACAGCTGTAAACAGTGCAGAGACTAAAGCTAGAAAAAATGAAGTCAGCAAAAAGAGGAGATGGAGGGAAAAGGTAAAACCATGCCCAGAACGCCACGTCAACAAATATGCATAAAAAATGAATAATACCTGCCACATCAGCCATTTTTATAGCTTTGGGCTTCTGGAATAGTTTGAATTGTCTGTAGCAGTGTGATGGTTAGAAGTTGTGCTGATACTGTTATTATTTTACACAGCAGTGGTCCCTAGAAGAGAGTAGGGATCAACAAACCATCAATAAATAAAGACCCAATCAGCGCTGTATTGGTTAGACATGTCCAGCCGGACAGAGGTTCAATGTTTAACTTATCAACAATTCTTTGAGATATGCACAAACAAAGATACTGAAAGTGGGACACAATCCTGCATCCTACTACAGAAACATAGAACCATACAAACATACAGTTTGGGAAACATTTAAGGAATGGAATGGAATGGAAATAGATTTATTGAGCGCGATTGCTGCCCGTGGGCGTCCAAGCGCTGGGGGTAAGAATCGAAGGGACAGGTGACGTGACACATTATAGCTCGGAGACTTGGGTGAATAGTAAAGTCTTCAGCTTTTTGTGGAATGACAACAGGTCCGGGTTAGAACGGAGTGAGAGGGGGAGGGTGTTCCAAAGTTTGGCGGTATTCACTGAGAACATTCTACCCCCGGATCTGGCTCTCTTTACTCAGGGAACCACTGCCAGAAGAGCCTCAGAGGAGCGGAGGTTCCTGTTTGGGTGGTAGGGGATGACGAGCTTGCTGTTAATAGCAGGTCCTGTTTTCCAGAATGCCCGGTGTGCAATGCACAACGCCTTGAATGACACTCTGTGTTTAACTGGCAGCCAGTGAAGGCTTTTCAGTGCAGGTCTAGCTGACTGAGTTCGAGGAATCTTTAGCAGGGTGCGCGCTGCGCAGTTTTGCACTATCTGGAGTTTCCTGAGGGTCATCTCGGGAGCCCCCACGTATAGAGCATTGTTTGTGTCAAGGCGGGACTGGATAAGGCCCTGGACTGCCACTTTCTTGGCTTCTGGAGGCAGAAGTGGAAGGACCTTCCTTAGGGTTTTGAGGATGCCGAAGCAGGTGGCGGACAGTTTGGTAGCCTGGGTGGAAAAGGACAGCTTGCTATCCAGCCACACTCCTAGGCTCTTGACTCTTTCCTTGGGGGTGGGAGGAGTGCCCAGGGCTTGGGGCCACAAGGAGATAAAAGGTGTTGGCGAGGCAGGGCCTAGAAGCAAGAGCTCTGTTTTATCTCCATTTAATTTGAGGGAGGAGCTGGTCATCCACTCCTTTATGTCCTCTAGGCAGCTCAGCAGGCCTCCTTGGGGGTGACTGATGTTCTTTTGAGCCAGTGATACCACTAGCTGAGTGTCGTCGGCGTACGACACGATTTTGATGCCGTACGGTTCGACGATTCCAGCCAGTGGTTTCATGTAGACATTGAATAACACAGGGCTCAAAGAGGAGCCCTGTGGTACTCCGCAGCTGAGGGGCTTGCTGGCTGATATTGTGTCACCATCGAAGATCTGAAATGATCTGTCGGACAGGAAGGAGCCGAACCACCTTAGAGCATCCCCAGAGGGAGGCTCAGGCAACGCTCATGGTTTGTTCTCAAGAAGAAACTTCCACAATTTAGGCAAACAAATTGCAAGGAACACCTCTACATGGTAAATTTTAACATTCCAGTTTATGTATGAGGCGATTTAGGTTGTCGACGGCGTTTCGATCTAAGTGAGTAATACGTGGATCATCTTCAGGACATTAAATAAGCATGCCTGATTTACAAGTGTCTTAAATTATTGTATTAATAAAACACAATCGTTTGGAATAAACAATGAGGGGAGAAAACACAAAAAGGAAAGAATTAGGAGGATATATGTAAAATCCACGTAACCTCATATAGTTGGCAAGCTAATCAGAATACATTTGCACCACAAGAAAGTTTATAAACGGGTACCCCTGTGGAGTTCCTTAAGGGTGTGGCCTCTCAGGTGGTCCTGCACTTGCGGGCAATGTATCAGGAAAGCTGGGAGAAGGAAGTTCTGCTGCCTGACCAGCATCTAGCCAGTATAGCTGTTATCCATAAGGCTGGAAATCTGGTGGATGACTGTCGCTCCTACAGGCCGATCTCACTGATAAACGTTGAGGCAAAGGTCTTGGGAAAAGTTCCCGCCAAGCGTCTGGGAACCGTGATTTCCTCTTAAGTGCACCCGGACCAGTCTGGCTTCATGCCTGGGAGAAACACCGCCCTTAACATCCGCCGGCTCCCTAATGTGATGGCGCGTCGGGAGTATCAGGAAGAGGATGCAGTTATATTGTCGCTCGATGCATCCATGGCATTCGATTCGATCGAATGGTGGTATCTTTTTGAGGTTCTGGTGAGAGCTGGGTTGGGCCCTAAATTTATACGGTGGGTAAGGCTGCTGTATACTGACATCTAGGGGCAGGTTAGAGTCAACAACTACACGTCTCGAAAGTCCACTCTAAGGAGAGACACCAGACAGGGGTGCCCACTGTCCCCGTTGCTGTTTTCCCTCATGCTGGTGCCCCTGGCGTCCTGGATTGGTCGTGATGTGATGGTACGGCTTTTAGATGGTTGCCGGAGTGTGAAGATAGAATATCTCTTTATGCGGATGACATATTGCTATATCTTGCCTCTCCATATAAATCAATCAACACAGTTCTTAACATCTTCACGAACTTCGGTAAGTATTCGGGGTATGCAATTAATTGGAGTATGTCCGTGCTGTATGTGCTGCATAGGCAGACCCCCCGTCTCCCTAAAGACTGTACGCTGGTGGTCTCAGCAGATGGCTTTAAGTACCTGGGAGTCTTTATCACACCAGATACAGCTCTCTTTTATAGCCGCAATTTGGCACCCCCATTGACCAGACTGCACACAGATGTCAAGTATTGGAGGTCGCTGCCTCTGTTGAGGGGGGGCGCGCTACGCTTTTTAAAATGTTGGCTCGCCCACAATTTCTGTACATTCTCCAGAACTGCCTGCACCGGATTCCAGATACATATTTTGTAGCGGTGGAAGGGGAGATATGTACACTGCTCAGGGATGGCAAAGCCCCGAGGATTGTGCTTCAGACACTGATAAAAGGATGGAATATATATTTTTTTTAAAGAAAGTTTATAAACCTTATCTAAGTGACAAAATGGTACAACCGAAATAAAAATGTGCAATGACAAGGTGTTCAACATAGAATTGTGACAAAGTGACTAGGTGAAGAGGGTAATTAAGGGACGGCAAAGTGACTTTGTGAAAAAAGTTCTTGCTCTGCAATTTAAAAAAACAGCGCAATGATTTGGTGGTAACAGTTGGTCTGCAATTGCCTGTTGGGATAACCAGGTAGGGTAGCAACAGAGTTGCACATGGTTTAGCCGAGATACGAACACATACATGATCTACAGTTGTAGGGAAAAATGTGCATGTAACCTGGTGGGGTAACCATTCAAGGTGACAAGGAATTGAACAGAGGTGGCAGAGTGCTGATCATGGACATGTAACTATGATGTAGTGATCACCGTGCATGTTGATTAGAAAGCCAGATGCCAGTCATATGCGTGCTGGTCAAAAAGTAGTTAACATGTGTGAATAGGGGTGTATGGGGTAGGTGCACTTCACGGCACTGTGGAAGGGGGAAGTTCATAGGCAAGGGTTCTTACCAGTGGATGTCGCGAAAGTTAAAGTCGGTCGGTCAAAATCTAAAATATCCTCAAAGGGAATGGTGTGGAAGCCCACAAGTAACGTAGTGGTGTATATCGCCACAATCGGTAGGTCAAAAGTATAGAAATCCTCACTGGGAATGGCGTGGTGGCCAGTTGCATGTTCTAAATGATGTAGCCGAGAAGAAAATGTGAGGATAAATGCGTGAAGGGGAGTGCTTAAGACCCCAATAGTGGCGCAGGTGATGGTTACTCACCTACCTCAATTGAACATCAATAGAGTCTCTGGGAAGGAGCCACGGGCTTGTGCTCAAAGATCGTAATAGCCTGAGAGGGAATTATGGATGGTCAGAAATAACAGAGGGGGGTTAAAGATTAACAGAGCTCTTGTGTTGGGCATGGCGGTACTGTTATTGGCAGAGCTGACAGGGGCAATGGACAAGGTCTTTGGCATTTATTTTGCTACAAATTCCGTGCTGGGCAGGCAGTATAGCACTGATTGTAAATGGGTATATTACTGCCACTCCTTTAACAGTTTTTGAACACACCAATCCGGCAACCTTTTCAATCTTTTGGCCTAAAATGTTTGTATTTTTTGTCTGCATATTTTTTAACAGGATACTAATGGTCTTTTAGGGAAATTTTTACCATAGGGCATCACCACAAGCCTTCTTGCTTTGCTACCCTACAGCAAACAAAGGACAGAAATGCACTAAATCTATCAGATACAATGCATTCATGTCTTCTTACCCTGCAGTGGCATTCAATTTGTTGCTATCTGACAATGAAGGCAGTCTTGCACCATGGTGCAAGGGTGGCTGTATTATAGGGGTGATTGTTTTTGTGTAGAAAAGGAAACTCTCCTGCGCAAAAACAATCAATAGCGATGATTTCCTATTTCTTTGTGTGCTGTGGAATGCAGCAAACATAGAAAGATGAAAAAACTAGAGGAAATCATGTGGTTTCTCCTCATTGCGCATCCCCGATATACCTTTGATGCAGTCCCAGGTTTACAACTTGTTGTAAATCTGGAAATGTGTCAAATGCCATTGGTGTGACGTGGGAACGAACACCCACCGTATATCCCATGGCACACCTTCCGATTGCAGTATGAGCAACGCAACGACTTGCATGGCATTGCCTCACTCGATATCTCCAAAGCCATGAAAAGCCGTGCAGGGTTGCTTTACGTGGCCTTGTGGAAGTGGCTGAGCCCTGTGCGCCAAAGAGTGACGTTCCAGAGGCACACAGGGTTTGTAAGTGAGCCCCATCTTTGTCATGATCAAATGGGGATGAGCAGGCTATATACTAATGTTCAATGACGATTTTTATGGGTAGGAAGGAAAGTGAAATGCTTAAACAGGACACAACTACGCTTTATTCTTCCTTGCTTGCTTTAGAGGGCAGCCTGTAATGTAATTAGAGTTAGACCCCTTCTATATTTGCTTATATTTATCCAGGAGCCTTTTTTTACAAAGGCAATCATGTGTTTCAGGCTTGTAGCATCTAAGGCTCATATTCACACTAACCTTTTTCTTCAAATAAATGGATTCCGCAGATGTTGTAAGGCTATTTTCTATTGTTGGAGAGCCGAGCAGTGGACCCAGTGCCATGGTAATTATCCACTGATTCCTGCAGTTTAACTGTTGTCGACCTCATTACATCATTCTGTTTTATGAACTCTAGCAAGAAATATACAGTTTTTACCAAAACCTCTTGAGCCTTGAGATGCGCCTGCTGATATAATAATGTTCTCTGTGTGACACTGAACATGTCCTTGCTGTTAAATTGATTCTACATATCAAATACCAAGTAAAAATTTAGCACAACCTTGAGATTGCACACACATGCATGCACCAATGTACATCTGTCTCACCATGTTGGAAACTGACTTTAAAGTCACACAGATTATTGCAGCAGATGCTCAAACTTGTGAATTGCAGAATTCGAAACAATAAACTGCATTTAATACAATTTTTAGATCATGTGCCTAAATACCAATCTTTTGCCAGCTGTTATTCAATCTTGTTAGATCTGGGAGTCTCTAGTTGGCAGCGGGAAGTACATTTGTCCAAATAGGGACCCTTACTTTTAGTTAGGGTAAGGGGTACACACTGTTGATAGCCCGTGCTCACCCCCTTGGTTGCTTGGCACGAGCAGACAGGCTTATCCCTAAAGCAATGTGTAAAGTGTTTGCACCAACACCCACAGTAACACTGTGAAACACCACAAATGGACACTAGACCAGTTACTGTAAAAATATAATATCTTTATATGGTTTAGATCAGATCAAAAACCTCAAAAATGCACATACATACATTACTCCCTCTTTAGAAGTGTCTTATAATAGGTTTCTTCAGCCAAAATATATTTGTAGGGTTCAAATTTTACTTCAGGAAGGCTCGTTGTACTCACGTAGTTCCCCTTTGTTACAAAATTCACCTTTTTGTGGTAATGAAATGTGGGGCTTCCGCTGTAGCCGGGGCGTGAGCATCGGTACTACTGGCTCGGGAATGCGGGAACTAGCAAATCACCCCTGCTTCCCCCCGATGCATGCGAGCTCACCACCTTGCTAGCAAGGCGGTAACACTGCCTGTTTCTTTAAAGACAATCACCTCGGGTTGCCAGGCGCAAGTGTGCGCTGTACTTTTCAGCTTCTGATTCCCTCGGCAATGAGGCGGGACCTCAACAGTCTGGGCGATTTCTTCGTCGGGACGCTCCCCGGCCTCAGACGCAGCTTCGCTTCTCAGAACAAGCGTGGGGGAAGCCCTTTAGGTTGGGAACAATCCCAGCGCAGCTTGGAAATGACGAGGTGGGAATCCCTGAAGGCTGAGACCAATCTCAGCACGGCATGGCAATGACATCAGCGGACTCCGGGCCAGCAGCGGTGAAGCTTTCTTGCAGCTCCTTTCTCCTCAGCAAAACCCGGCCTCGTGTGCTCAGCTCGAGGTGCAGCTGTGATTTTTTATGGGCACAGCACTTCTCTTCCTAGTTGTGCCGGGCCAGCGGTGATGATTTCGGCCCCTTTGCTGATGGCCTCAGGTAGTGCACAGGCACGCACTCTCGAGCACTGGATTAGCAAGATAAAGGGATGGCAGACCTCACCCAGCCCCGCTGTGTGCCGATCGCACACCAAGCCCCAGAATCACACGGGCAGGCAGTCTTCACCAAAAGCACTGGCTGTGCGCAGAGACACGCACACAGCTACTTGCAGAATGTTTCCTTGGGAACCTTGATAACCCTGCGTTCCCAACAGGAGGACAGCTCTTCTCAGGCTCTTCAAGACTTTTCAAGATACAGCACACAGCAAAGTCTTTTCCTCAAGCAGGTGGGGGGAGCACAGCACTCAGTAAAGTCCCCTTTTCTCTCCTTCAGTGGAAACAGCAAACAGCAGGTCAGTCCCAGAACACCAAGCAAGGGCAGTCTTCCTCAGTCTCCTCAGCTGATCTTCTTGGGCAGAGATTCTTCTTGATTGCAGAAGTAGTCTGATCTACAGAGGTTTCAGGTCTTAATTTTATACACCAAAAGTCATTGATCTCCATGTGTGAGGGGTCCAGGATCCAGTCCAAACCAGTTCAGGGTGCCCTCTGCCAGGGCATGTCTTCTTCCTTTGTGAGGGGAGGTCAGGGCCATCCAACACACCGCACAAGGTGGGGCCAGCCTTGTGGAAGGCAGGCACAGTCCTATTCAGGCCCAGGTGCAACTCCTCCCACCACTCTAAGTGTAGATAGGTCTATTCAGCCTAGTGCTGATTCACCCAGCCTCCTGCAGCCACCCCCAAGCCCATGTCAGTCACAAACCAGACAGTCAATACACAAACAGGCAGAGGCACACAGGAAGGTTGAACAGGAAAATAGCCACTTCTAAAAGTGCTATTTTCAAACACGGAATTTAAAAAACATCTTTCCTAAAAGATGCGTTATAAAATTCTGAGTTCAGAGATACCAGACTCCATATGTCCATCTTGCCACTATGGGAAGATATGCAGGTAGATATGAAACACAGCATTCCCCATGTTAGCCTATGGGCAAGATAGCCTTTCAGTAGTGAAAAACGAAATTGGCAGTATTTCACTATCAGGACATTTTAACCACACTAGAATATATCCTACCTTTCACTTACACTGCACCCTACCCAGGGAGGTACCTTGGGCCTACCATAGCGGTGTCCAATGTGTAAGAAAAGGAAGGGTCAGGCCTGGCCAATGTGTATACTGGCCAGGACAACATGGCAGATCACAGACTGTGCACAGGCACTGCAGTGACAGGCCTGAGGCACCATTTTAGGGCTGCTCATGTGGGTGGCACAATCAATGCTGCAGGCCCACTAGTAGCATTTGAATCACCCGCCCTGGCACACTCAGTGCATTTTACTATGGACCTATTGGTAAAACAAATATGCCAATCATGAATAACCAATCCCGGTAATAATTTAACCAGGGAGCACTTGCACTTTGGCACTGATCAGCAGTGGCAAAGTGCCCAAAGCATCTAAACCAGCAAAAACAAAATCTGTCACAGTGTCAAAAATACAGGAGGTAGAGGTAAAAAGTCAGGGGAAACCACAGCAAGCATGTCAGGTCTAACAAATCCCATCCTACACAACACAAAACGGCAAAGACTACAAAGGCTTCAAGAATAACATTGCTTTTCAGAATAACATATTCACTGACTTTGATACCCAGTCAATGCTCATCACTCTGCCTTGCTAAGCCCGTTAGATGCACCATCTTTTTTTTTTCTAGGCACACTGTTGAAATGATTGGGATGTTTAAGACTCACACCCCCTGAATCTCCCTTACTAAGATGCGCTTCTGTTGGAAGCAGTTTAGGGTTAATATTAAAGTAGGGCATCCTCACTTTTCCATATAAGCTAGAAGGATTCACAATCCCTGACTACAATATACAATATTTATGTGCTTCGGTCCACTTTGCCCATCGCTGGTTTTATCCACCACGTTTTCTCCTCTACTGCATTATAGAGTCGGATATGTTACTCTCCAGCTCTATCAACATTCCTGTGCCCTCTGTATAATTGAAGCCTCTATTCGGTGGGCCTGGTGTGGCCTGTGTAAACAGGCCAGGAGAAGATTTACTACCCTAATTCACCTCGCCCAGGTAATCCTAACTAAAGCTGGTGATCAAAACTAAAGTCAATTCTTAGATAGTGATATTGGGTGAACTAACACTCAAAAATATTTGTCTTAACATTTCAAGCAATTATTGATAATACTCATGATAGCGCGGAAGTCAATTTAATTTAACCAGTTCAACCCTTGACTTATAAACATGGGCTCTGGCTCCGTTCTGTGTTCTTCTCCAGGTGAATGGAGCATAAGTCAAAAATATTTTAATCAATATCATCATTTAGGCAATTTAGTTCAGTCAATGAGGAGAGTTTTGGATCTATTTTAAAACCTTTACTTCTCATTTAGAGAATAGCAGATTGTTTATTTTCTCTTTTTTTAAATTCAAATTAGAAAGTCAGATAAATCCGTTTACAGAAATGTCAGTAAAGGCATGGTTAGAGTAAAAAAATAATGAAAATATATCCAGTGTGTTCCATAAAAGATATAGTCTAGTCCTTATTTTAAGTCACTAAGGGGCATATGTATCATCCTTTTTTAGTTGCAAATTGCAAATTGTGATTCCTTAAATGCTATGTATGAAGCACCCAAGTTGTGCGATTTCTCATTAAGAAATCGCAAAATACCACCAACTTGAAGTTGGTGGTAATTTGTGATTTCTTTCACAAATGCACTTTTTGGCATTTGCAAATGTGCCTTGTGGCGCACATACATGCCCTTAGGGCATGTATGTGCGCCATATGCTCACACGTGTAAATTTCGGGGTGCATTAGGGTGTCCTTATGACACCCTTGCACCCTTGAAATTATTCTCAATTTGCAATTCTCAAATTGCGAATCGCAAATTGAAAATAACTTTCCATTCATTCCTATGGGCCTCCTGGCCCATAGAAATAAATGGGAAACTATTCCTTAATTGCGATTTGCAATTTGCTAATCGCAATTAAGGAATATTAAGAAATCGCTAAAAAATTGCGATTTTATTTACATACATCCCTATTTACAATTCTCAAATAGCGATTTCTAAAGAATCGTGATTTGAGAATCGCAAGGAGGGATTTTCATACATATGCCCCCAAGATGCAGAATTTAGATAAAACCCATAATGAGTTCTTGAAAAGAGTCAGATCAGTGGAGCATTTAAGAAGTCGAATTCCCCCTAAAGAGCAGTTCAGGAAGACTCAGCAGAGTCTTCCTATGAGAAAAGGTGCTGCGGGATCCACACCCTATAGTCATAAATAATATTAAATCAGTCAAAAGAAATTGCCAAAGTGGCAGAAATAAAAGCCTTTCAGCAGTGGCTTACAGCAAGTGTTTTAAAATTCTCAGTAGGAGAGTCCAAAGGAAAGTACGCCAGGAGAGTGATATGGGAATGTATTGCTCTAACTAGGAAACACACACTAATATAGAACATTGGCACATGTATATATCCATTTCGGTGTTAGGTCATCTCGAGCCAATGAAAATCAATTGTCAGATTGTCAGCAGCTAACAAAAAGGTACAATCTAAATGTCAGCAGTCTATAAACAATGAACCACTAATTCTTCCACTGCTTAACAATGAACTCCTCTAAAGATAGAACC
This sequence comes from Lissotriton vulgaris, assembly GCF_964263255.1. NCBI lineage: Eukaryota > Metazoa > Chordata > Amphibia > Caudata > Salamandridae > Lissotriton > Lissotriton vulgaris. The sequence continues at coordinate 388,303,761 of NC_141689.1, forward strand.
ATTTCAGTTGCAATGTCCTGGGTAAATCATGGGATGCACGTCTTCATGTAAGCATTATGGTTTTAATATAATTTTCACTATTCAGCGTTGTATGAATATGTTGAAACTGAATCTAAAGCTAAATGAAATGGGAGCATGTATTTTATAAAGAAGAAATACATTATAAAAAGTCAACACATTCTACAGCAATGACAAGTTTAAGCAAGTCAAGTTCAGGTAATCTAACAAAGACATTTGTGTATGGTTCAGTATTTCAAAAAGGCATTTATTTATTAAAAGGAAAAAATACAAAAAATAGACAAAGATGAGGCCCAGTCTGGCCCTTTGCCTATGAAAGTACAATGCAAATGAATGCTTAAGCAAGTAAACAAATGATGCATTAATTTAGCATGTCTTTTTTTAAGGCACGTTTTCTTACGTGTTACTCTGCAAAGTGGTTTCACGTTAATATCTTGCTAAACCTTTGGTTCTATCATTAGATTTATTTAAATGTCCCTGTTCTATCACACACAAACTATTGATTGTGGCTACCTCTTGAGTAGCGTAGTCAATATTTCCCACAAACACTAAACACCCTTATACACTAACAAGACAGACAACTTATTCTGATTCTCGGCTCCTGGCTTTGAGTATGTACATTTCCATGCAAGAGGAGAGATTATAGAGTGGATTAGCAGCAAGGAAAAAAATGATAGACAGTGCTAAAATTGTCACTTACGAATGATCTGGGGGAATACTGCTATGCTCAGTCTGGTGAAATGTCATAGAATCTTCAGAACAGATTCACAGACTATATTTTTTTAAATAGCGCCTACTACACCCCTAACGATCTGTGAGAATGTGAACTCATGGAGGTGCGGGGAATGAGATTTTGATATCAATTTATGATCAATTTAATAACTTATCTCATTCATCTATTTTGGACCGATAGTATCTGTCATTGAGTAAAAGACAACCCCCGCATAGGCCAGACAAACCCCATTAACTGACGCCACTCGGAAGAACCACTTACAACTGATAAAGTTTAAAAGTTTTATATAAAATCAAAGTTGGATGCAATTACAATCCTCTCAGGATAAACCTCAAAGTATACAAAAAGAATACAAAATCAATTCCGATATCCGTAATTTAAAGCTTCGATGTGAAGTGGTTCCTTGGCGTCATCTACAGAAAGAGAAAAGTATCACGTTATCTCTGTCCCTACTCTATGCTATGTGACATCCCTATTTCGCAAGCTCCTAACCTAAAAAGGTGTCAGCAGTTTGACTCCCAAAGAAGTTCAAACTCTCTTAGCCTCTAAAGGTAACTTAAGTTTAAGAAGCAGTACCCTCTCTGCCTACCCATCCGCTCTTCTTAAGGGTCCTCGGCCTACTGCTCTCTTGCGCTCTGATCTCTCTCAGCGCATCTGCTCAAGGCATCTACCCTTCGCCCTTCTCTCTCTGAGCTGTTCTGAGCCAATCGCCTTGGCTAATCGCTATCTTCTCCCCGGGGTGCTGTCCCTAAAATACACAATCACAGTATGGGTGGAACGCCCCTTGACGCCCACCACGGACTTTCCCCGATGATGTCAGCTTCTAGCTTCGTCCATTGCTTCATCTCTTTCGCCGTCCGTTAAGTTGACCTTTCTTATTTAGATGTCATCTTCATCTTCTTATTGGTGACTTCAACTGACACTTTCAGATCAAAAGTCATATGAACTTAAACAAGACTTTAACTTACAACTGCTATTCTTTGACCTTCTAGGTCCTGTGAATGGTCATTCAAAACAAGTTTCAAATTCTAAGCGCTTCTCATCACGTTCAGACCATAAACCTTGTCCAGCGTTGTCACCTTAAATCTAACAAGTGCTAGACTTCTTGGCTCTCACGTCCACATCAAGCTATTTACGACTCCTGTAAGTCCACTAAATTATATACATTGGACTGTGCTCCTGCTAACCCTCGGTCAGTCAGGTTAGAATCACAAATGACCTAAACCTTTCTAACATTCTCACAAAATGCCTTCTACACAGTATAACCCTTTACACACATTTATATATTCGTATTTAGCAATCCCTTTACATAGAAGTGGATACATTATACATTGAATACAAACTACATAGGGTATAACTTTTATATTCTCATTTGCTATATCGTTTATACATGCTCTACGCATTTCTTCACGTTTCATTTCTCGCTGCTTCTCCGTTTAAAGGTTACACTCGTACATGAATTCTACCTTTCACGTTCTACATTTCGTAAGCATTTCTACATCATCTCTATATCAGCCTACTACATATACGGGCCTTCCAAATCTAATACATGTTCTAAAGCGAATATAGTTACATTTCCTATATTACTTTGGATTATATCGGTTATCTATATACTATGAGTGTCAATTTCACATTACGATATACGTTTCATTCCTACGTTATTCAACGTGCTTGTAAATATGCCCAATACATAATTTTCATTCAAATTTGCGCTCTCTCAGTCCCCCCTTTGATGACTTCTAGGAGTCATCACTAAATGCAATTTGAATAATATCTCTAAACAGAACTAGTTACAATATTCCCTCTTTTCATCGTTTCGAGAGCTCTTAAGCTTTTGTATTGTTGATCTTGTAAAGCAGCTAATCTCCTTTCTTGCTCTTTCATTGTTCGTTGTAACCGGTTCGATCTATACCATTTATACAATTTTACTAAACCTAACAATGTGATTACACAAATTAATACTATCAATACAGGTTTTAATATGTACCATACTATACTTTTCCCAAGGTTGGCAAACCAACTCCCAACCTTTCCTACTCCATGACCAACTTTTTCCCAAACATTTATTTTTGACAAATCTTCGATCTCTTGATGAATCTGTGTAATGTTCCGTATGACTTTCTCAAGTGGTTTTGAATTATCAGGAATATAAGTACAACATTCCTGGACCTTCAAAGCCTTACAAACTCCGCCTTCTTTTGCTAGCAGCACATCTAAAGCAAGTCGGTTCTGAAGAACCATTGCTCTAATCGACTGCATCTCACCTTCTACCAACATTAATGACCTTGCAGTACTTGCAGATAATCTATCTACAACTGTAGCTAGTCTCCTGATCTTAACATCGTTAAGTATTAAACCTAACATAGGAAACATTGCTCCAAATACATCTCCTACTACTTCTGCATCTCCTACTTCCCTTTTCGCTCTCCTCGAAGCCTTTCCTTCTATTATCGCTACATCCTTTGCATGATATATTTTGGGGAAGACAATTGCCAAGTAACACGAACCATACCAATTGTCAGGTAGTTTTACATAGGCATTTCTTCCACATACAAAATACACATTCGGAATAACTTGCATTCCTTTCATAAAATCTTTCGTATAGTACTCCAATCTAAAAGCGTGTTCACAATTCACTTCACGTACAAATACATTCTCGTAATACGTCTTGCTTCGAGTTAAACATAACTTTCCCTTCTGCGTCCTATCCAATGCTATTGGACCATTGCTACCCTTCTTTTTATGTGCTTTCTCTTCTTCGGTCCAATCCGTTTTCCATTGTCCTGACATTTTCAGAACCTTCTGCCTTCTGTATCTATCGTCTACTTGTCCTATGAACTTTTTCTCTATCTCTGATACTTTGCAAGTTAGATTATTTCTGCGTGCATATGAGGTATCTAATGTATCCCAAGGAAGAAAGAAATTTGCTAGTCTATCCTCCTTTTTGTAATAGTCCCACTTATTCATTTGCTTATAATTCGGAACTTCAGGCAGTACCGAATCATAATTTGAAAAGTAGTACTCAAACCCTTCTCTACCATAGAATATACTAAGCAGTAAACTACATGTTATCCCATAAGTCAATGGGAGATGATGATATCTAATGCCTTCGTCTACAGAAGCCGGCAATTGCATACATACGTAGCAATCTTTGGCCTCCATGGCATCGATATACTCATATAACAATTTAGCATATGCGTTTGACCTAAAGTTTCCCTGTGACTCATCTACGTGTAATCTACGAGTTTCTTCTGCCAATAACGCCTTTTCACGTATAACATTGCTCTCCTCCTTTTTCCCCACAAGAGCAGGTCTCAAAGTCGTTATAGGCTGTACATTTGCTGTTTCTTTATCGCTTTCATTTCCTATTATGTATGATATTGTCACTACTGTAATTATGAGAAAAATTACCACTGCTATTAGTGTACCTATTATACATCTAGCTTTTCGGTTTGGGTTGCCGTTCTCCATGTTATCAAAACAGCGTAGCTCCTTCTTTTGCGAAAAAGTTTTCCTTCTGCAGTCTTTGTTTGCTTTATTTGCTTTCTCAGTCTTTAAAGTGCTTTTTATCAACAAAGTCTCTTTTTCGCAACAATGTCTTTTCTCTTTTAATAACAGACAACCCTAACCCTTCTCCGTCCTCTAAATGTAATCCCTAATTTTATTTTTCTTTCCACTCGGCGTTAGGTTATCTTCTTCTTTATAACTTATATACAAAAGTCTTTTATGCATCTACAATTATTCTCGCACCTGCAGCTTTCACAACAATTTCTAATAATTCAAAGCGAATAACTTTTTCTTCTTCTTCTGGAATTTGCTGGCCAAAAGTTGGAAATTGTAATCTTTTCAGCACTAGATCTTGAATTTGACTCAAATATGGGGGTATGGGAAGTGTGAAAGTCAGTAATCCCTCAGTCTCGAGTCCAGGCGTCAACATCCATATCTCCACTGCCACAAATGGATCGTGATCGATTACTTTCACTTTCTTCACTCTCCCAGATTTCTGTCCCCAAGACATCTGCTAGATAAGTCCACTCTGGGGTGGCGTACCTTCTGCAGGGCACACATACCCTTCTCGATCTTCTTGGACTTTCAGTTCCTGAGTCTGTAGTTTCCTCCTCCTGGTCTGATTCTTCTGCAATCGGAACAAGAGTTCTTTCTTGCTTTCCTTCCGAGCTTGACCTTTTCCTTCTCTCCGGCCAACTGGCTTCGTCGCTCTTTGTCCTCCTGCTCCTTGTTCTTGGACCAGTCTCTTGGTCACTCTCAGTTTGTTCAGTATCTGATTCGATCTCCCAATTACTCTCTTCTCCTGAGGCGACTTCGGTCCCACTGGTATCCTGACCTTCGTCGACCTGTTCCGTCTCAGTCTCAGCCTCTTCGATCACCTCCACAGCTTGGCTTTCCCCCTCTATGGCTTCTCCGCTTTCCGCTGGATTCTCATCCGAGAGAGGAGCTGTCTCTTCTAGAGGTGTTGGCACTCTTCGGGTGTGTGAGGCATGTATCCAGTTTGGCAGGCCTCCACACTTTACTGCAGTATTCGTCACTAGTATAACTTGAAACGGTCCTCTCCAGCGCACGTCTAAGCAGTTCTTTCTGACATGCTTCTTCACCAGGACCCAGTCCCCCGGACTCAGGTCGTGGCACAAGTCTTGTGCTGATGGAACCTCTGCAGCCTGGACCTGGAGGGACACAGAATTAACGGCATCAGATAGTCCCTTGCAGTAGTCCAAGATCAAATCGTCTGTGATGTTCACTAACGCTGCAGTCGGAACCGATGGCAATCTCATAGCTCTCCCCATTAATACCTCGTGTGGAGAGAGGCCTGTTTTTCTATCCGGTGTGCTACGTATGCTCATAAGAACCACTGGAAGTGCGTCTGGCCAACTCAGGGATGTTAATGAACAAACTTTAGCCAGTCTGGACTTGATTGTACTGTTAATTTGTTCTACAATCCCTGAAGCTTCTGGTCGATAGCTGCAGTGTAACTTCTGATCGATACTCAAAGCTGAACATAGCATCTTCACTATTTCGCTATTAAAATGAGTTCCTCTGTCCGATTCCAAAGAGGATGGCACCCCAAACCTCGGTATCAACTCTCTAAGTAACAGTTTTGCTACTGTAAGTGTATCGCACCTACGTGTAGGGTAAGCCTCAACCCATCTAGAAAATATGCAGACAATCACTAACACGTATCTGAGTCTGTTGCATTTAGGCATTTATATAAAATCAAGCTGCATCCTATTGAAAGGCCCCCAGACCTCCCAATGTGACTCAATGTAACTGGTGTTCTCTTTCCCACATTTAGTTGCTGACAGATCGTACATCTCTGACACACTGCTTCTGCCGCTACTCTAAATTTGGGATTAAACCACGTTTGTCTGAATACTCTCACCATAGCATCTCTTCCTATGTGTGCTGATAAATGCAATTTCCTTGCCATTGGACTAACAAGTTCATTTGGTAAAACTGCTCTCCCATCGGCGGAGATCCAGAAATTCATCTTGCTTCTAGAACAACCCGCTGTTTCCCAACTCCTTTTCTCATCATCTGGTGCATCCTCCTGTACACATCTCAATTCATCCCACGTATCTACAGTATCTAGCAACATTGTCAATTCAGTTCTTTCCTGGATTCCCCCCACTTTAACATCAGTGTGAGAATATCCCTGCTCTGCGCAGTAACGCGCTACTTCATCCGCATAGCGGTTTCCTAGTGATACAAAGTCAACATTCTTTGTATGTGCTGCACATTTGACCACTGCTATAGCTGTCGGACCTTGCAATGCTTCTAACAAAAGTCTCACGAATTCTCCATTCCTAATGGGAGAACCCGAGGAGGTCATGTAACCTCTTTGAGACCATAGCTGCCCGTAATCGTGAACTACCCCGAAACCATACTGGCTATCGGTGTATATGGTGACTCGAAGTTTGTCGCCCGCTAAGCAAGCACGAGTCAAAGCAACAATTTCGGCTACCTGAGCGGAGTGTACTCCTTCCAGGCAAGCGGCTTCTATTACCCTCGTAATTGTGCAAACTGCATAAGCTGCTCTCAGCTGACCGACATTGTCTCTTACACATGAACCATCAACAAAGAAAATTTCATCTGGGTCAGTCAATGGCTCATCTACAATATCGGGTCTCGGTTTGGTGCATAGTTCAGTCACATCAAGGCAGTCATGATCTGTACAATTTTCATCATCCACCTCATTCGGAAGTGGCATCAAAGTTGCAGGATTCAAGACGGAGCATCTTTTTAGGGTCACATTCTCGGCAGCCAGTATGACTTGCTCGTAGCGTGTGAGCCTGCTATTTGTCAGATGCTGAGTCTTAGTCCTGGTCATTAACAATTCTACAGAATGAGGTACATACACAACTAACTGATGACCCATAACTACGCTTTCAGAACGTTCAATGCTGACACCCGTTGCGGCTACGGATTTGAGACATCCGGGCAACGCTGCGGCTACTGGATCTAATGTAGCCGAGAAATACGCCACTGGCCTGCGCGCATCTCCGTGGATCTGAGCTAAAACCGCTAAAGCGCATCCCTCTCTTTCGCAGCAGTAAAGCAAAAATGGTTTTGTGTAATCAGGCATTCCTAAAGCCGGGGCACGACATAAGTCCTCCCTCAGCTGCAAAAACGCCATCAAACAATCTTTGTCCCTTGGTACCGGATCACTTACTCCTTTGTGCGTCAGTTGTAACAAAGGTTTTGCCTTCAGTGAGAAGTTGGCTATCCACTGCCGACAATAACCGACCATGCCTAGAAACATCTTGACTTCTCTTTGTGTTGTAGGCGCGTTCATTTTCATAATCGCCTCTATTCTGTCTGGAGACACCTTCCCCTTTCCCTTTTCAATCCTATGGCCCAAGTATTGCACTTCAGTCATACAATATTGCAATTTACTTGGAGACACCTTGTGTCCATTCTCTGCCAAGTGATTTAACAAGGTTATGGTGTCTTCTTTGCAAGCTTCCTCAGTTTCTGACGCAACTAGGAGGTCGTCTATGTACTGGACTAGAACCGAATTCTTGGGCAGTACTAGACTTTCAAGATTTCGTTTTAATAACTGGTTAAAGATCGATGGGCTTTCTGTATACCCCTGAGGGATACGACACCATGTTAAAACACGATCTTCCAGCTTAAAAGCGAAAAGATACTGGCTCTCTTCGTCTAACGGTATCGAAAAGAAAGCCTGGCACAAATCTATCACTTTAAACCATTCAGCTTGGAACGGTATCTGAAATAATATCACTGATGGATTCGGTACCACTGGACAACATGAGACAACAATATTATTGATCTTCCGAAAATCCTGCACTATTCTGTATTTTCCACTAGGCTTCTGCAAACCCATAATCGGGGAGTTACATGGACTTCCCACGATCTCCTTCAGTATTCCCTGTTTAATCATGGATTCGATCACAGGCTTTATTCCTGCAATCGTCTCTGGTGTCAACTTGTATTGCGGGGTTCTTGGATACTCAGCATTAGGTCTTACCAAGATTTTTACTGGTTCTACTCCTTTGATCAGTCCTATTTCTTCTCCAGTAAAATCCCACACCTCAGCTGACACTTTCTCCCTCAAATCCTGTGGAAGTTCCTCCACTGTTAAGGTAGGATATAGTTCCACGCACTCCTGCGAGTTTACAACTTTAAAATCGGCATCCTCATCATTGGTCTGTACTTCTACTCCTTCAGGTGTGCAATGTATTGTGCAATTCAGTTTACACAATAGATCTCTTCCTAGCAAACACACAGGGCTAGAATCACAGATCACAAACTGATGTTCGTCACTGTAATTCCCTATCTTCACTGTCACTGGTTCTGTCAAAGGATTAGTCATCCTCTTGTTTGCAACTCCTACCACCTGAATCGTCTCTCCCGATATTGGCACACCTGGGACTACCGCTGATCTCAACGTAGATCGAGTAGCACCCGTATCTACCAAAAAGGTTGTAGGACATCCAGCTACTTCAGCCTCTACGTATGGTCCTCTCTGATCTACTTCCAGGGCTGCTCCTAGAGTACAGTCTTCCTCCCTGTTTACTCGTTGCCCTGTAAGAGGATCAACGTAATAGCATTCCTCTCCTCCTACAAACAATGGCATCTGTCTGTAGGTTTTCCCTCCATTGGAAATGCGAGGTGGTTGAGGAAACGGGGCTCGAGGAGTCTGAGTCCCCCCTTTGATAAACTTTCCCTTCGGGGCTGCGGCTCCCTTAACCACGTTATTCTGTACCTCTTCCTCCTCTTCTTCTAATTCCCCTGTCTCAACATTGTAAGGACACTCGCGTCTCCAATGTCCCACTTCGTTACACTGATGACACCTCGTTGTCTTTTTCAGTGTCGCGATATCCATTCTCGGTCTCGGTCTTTCTTCCTCATCTCTGCTCTGATTATTCTGTTTCTTTGCTTGCGTTCCTGTTCCCTGTTGCCGCTGTCCACCCTTTCCAGCTGCTTGCATTTGTACCAGCATTAATTTCTCCTTGAGTTTCTTCGCTTTCGAATCTATCTCATCGCTAAAGTACCTTGCATACCTCAGGATTTCGTCTAAAGGTTTGTTCTGCCAACAAATCAGATGCTGTTGTATCATCAGGCTTATGTCTGGTCTTAATCCTAAAACAAACTTCGACACAAACTGTCCTATGTCCTTAGGATCCATTACGTCTAACCCACTGTACTGCTTAAATGCTTTCAGCAATCGCTCATAAAACTCATGGACTGTTTCCTTCGGCTCCTGAGTAGTTCGATCTATCTTAACCCAGTCTATATCGTGCACTGGCACTTTCTCTTTTAGCCATGTTATGACTCTTTCGTATTTCTCCATGACTCTGACTGATGGACCATTCGTCCGGGTATCTCTCGGAGGCTCACAGGTAGGCCATTCAACACTAAGTTTGCATGCCGTCCACAAATCTCCGGGTACTACGATATCGAACAATGTGTTCAAATCGATCCACAGTACCTTCGAGATCTTCACGAATCTTTCTACCTGTTTGTACCACTCGACGGGATTTTCTCTAAGCTTTGGGAAGGAATTAGTAAATGCCGCCAAATCCCCCCTACTCCATGGTACGTGAACGTAGTTTCCGTTCGCGATTTCTCGCAAGGGGAAAGCTTCCATTCGCATTAGGTCTGTATCTTGGGACTTCGCAATTGTACTTCTTCTAACAGATCCCCTCTTAGACCATTTTTCCTCCCATCTATCCAGATCTCTCCATATTCTGATACACATGACTAATTCCCGTATGTGTACTCTTAGTCCTATCGTTCTGCGTTCATCCAGATCTAGGTCTGTGCAATTTAGCCTATGATTGGGCTGCAAGGCTTTGGTTCGTGACAGGTCTATCATATATCTATTGGCCAAATTAGATAAATTTTCATGAGCTGACCTCGCTCTCCGAGTAACATCCTTGGCTAAGAACAATATTTCATCTGGGGCGTACAATTCTAACCTCTCTATTTTCACTGTGCCGTCAATTATTTCATCTAAGTCTGATTTTAGGCTCATTACATCAATCCGTCTGGCTTTTATTTCGGCTCTCAGTATGTCAGTCCTAGGTGGTTCGCTCATACCTCTCTCACCTCCACTATGCGCCCTACGCCTGAACACAGGTGAGTTATGAGGAGTTTTCTTTCCATCTCTTTGTTCCCACCTCTCTAGATCCCAAGCCTTTCCATCTTCCCGTGGGGTGTGGTGGAACATCACTTCATCCCCCATCCCTACATTCCGTCTTTTTGGCTCGGTTTCTCCAGATACGAGATAGGATCCACCGTTCTGTTCAAAATCACTGTAACTCGCTTGCTGTCTGGTGTCGCTCAATAAAATGAAAGGTCCTCGCCGGTCTTCCATGTTCCCGTGATCTCGTTCTTGATCACCAGAAGTATGGCGAGACGTTTCACGACTCCCTATATTCTCATGACTTTGCTCGCGCTCACCGGATGCATGGCGAGACCCTTCACGACTCTCCATGTTCCCGTGATTCCAATGTTGCACTGTTTCACCCGGGGTATGGTGAGTGCATCTGAAAGTATTACGGTACTCCTGCGTCCTTCGTTCTCCTTCACTAAAGGTGACGCGAGGCACTTCGCCACACCCTGTACTCCTGTCTCCGCACATTTGCCTATTGCCGTTGATAGTAGGACAATTATTTCCTCTGCTTTCCTGACTCCCTCTCTCCCACTCCGGGCTGCTTTCGCCAGCTCCACAATGAGAGAGGATCCGGTTATCCTGGTCTCTCCACTCTGCTCCTGTTTCTAAACTCTTACTCCGAGCCTCTTCGGCAGTATCCCATTCTTTCAGGTATTCCCTTAATTCCTTATGGGTTTTCGGTTTTGGTCCCCTTAAGTCCATTGGTCCTCTTTGACGCCCTTGTTCTACCCAGGGACCTGTTGCTGCATCTAATGGAGTACTCCGATTCCTCGGTGCTAATATCTGTCTTTGAGGATTTATCATGGTATCCCTATTCTCCATCTCTGCCCTTTCCCTATCCCATCGTGCCTGTTCCTCCTGCTGGACCCCTTCTGGGTTGTAGATTGACACAATAGGGCCTATGGTAACCAGTACCTGTAGAGCATCTGGCATTTGATAAGACCTTGCATGTTGCGTTTCTGGCATTTTCTGGACCACGAATCTTCCCACTACTCTCTGTTCGGAACTAGATCGAGGTATTTCCTCCTCTTTCTTGGCATCCCAATCCGTTACTGGGATCGATTTATATTCCCCCCATCTAGCTCCGTCCTCTTGTGGTAATATAGGACTTGCGGCCCCTCCGCTGTACGGAGGTGGTCTATCTGTCAATAGCCTCTCTATCAAATCCTCTTCTGTCTCGCTTTCCTCTTCTTCCTCTAGAGGTTTCCTCTCTCCCGTAACTTCTAGCATCGGGTACAGTTTATCTGCTTCTATCTTTTGTACTCTCCACTTCTTAGCTTCCTCATCCCATTTGGCATCCTGTACTGCCTTTACTGATCGTCTCACTCTTTCTTGGCGCCTCTTTACGCTCTTTTCGTGTGCTGTTCTAAACCATACACTAAGTGCTTCGAACTGTGTTGGCCTCGGTAGAGGTCTTGTTGCAAGCATTACCGCTTTTAGTTCGTTCAACACATCTAGCTTAAACGTTCAGAATCTCGGAAACGCCAGTTCCTTATTCCCTTCAGTCAGCTTATTCCACTCGGAGATCCATAATATCGAGTGCAAGCCTACATTCACTGCCATATAATAAGCTGGTGTGCCTTCTGGTGGAGCTTCCTCTCCGGCATATAAATTTCTTCTATTCCTCCTAAAGAGTGCTCTTAAACTCTTAAAACACTTCATTTTCGATAATTTTACAATTTTCCTCGTACTCTTCCTTGTTTACGTCCCGATGACAACCAACCAATCCCTACGCGGCTCTCGCTAATCGGCCTATCTCAGTGCGACTTTCTTGCTGACGTCTAACAAACTAACCAATCTCAGCGCGGTTCTATGCTGAGGTCACTCGTTCCCTCTTGCAGCAATTCTCCTTCTTTCTCAATTTGTCTCACGCTTTCGTATGCGTTTTCATTCATACACTGAAAAATGACTACTTCCGTCCAAGCGATCACTTTTCTCTGACTGTACGGCCACAGTCTAACTGTAATTGTCACCTCAACTTGACGAAACGTCCTCCCTCTTACGGTCAGACGATCGCCTCAACTGATAGGTTACTTACACGCAGTAAACGTACGACCAGCGTCCGTTACTCATTCACTCACTCATACGCTCCCCCTATCATCGGTCTGTCGGGAAATCAATGGTACCTCATGACCCCCTTTCAATGGTAGACAAATTACTCTGGGTGTTCGATACACCCGAACCACTTAAGTCCTCTGGACATAAGATTTCATCCGGTTGCGCGCGCTCACAACCTTCCCTCAATCACACTACAGGCATTCAACTCCGCTTGACATTACAACACAGGAACAACATAAAACACCGCAATCTTACAACGCATGACCCTTATACTCACTCTCGACCGACTCTGCTGCTTTTCTCTCGTCGCACCGTCAGCACCGTCTTCAGCTGCAATTCTTCTTCTGGTCGTCGATGACTAGGGAACTTGGGGTAAACTAAACCTGGCCTAGGTCGTCTTCCTCAAGAAGATAACCATCATTACTCTGCTACCAACTGCGGGGAATGAGATTTTGATATCAATTTATGATCAATTTAATAACTTATCTCATTCATCTATTTTGGACCGATAGTATCTGTCATTGAGTAAAAGACAACCCCCGCATAGGTCAGACAAACCCCATTAACTGACGCCACTCGGAAGAACCACTTACAACTGATAAAGTTTAAAAGTTTTATATAAAATCAAAGTTGGATGCAATTACAATCCTCTCAGGATAAACCTCAAAGTATACAAAAAGAATACAAAATCAATTCCGATATCCGTAATTTAAAGCTTCGATGTGAAGTGGTTCCTTGGCGTCATCTACAGAAAGAGAAAAGTATCACGTTATCTCTGTCCCTACTCTATGCTATGTGACATCCCTATTTCGCAAGCTCCTAACCTAAAAAGGTGTCAGCAGTTTGACTCCCAAAGAAGTTCAAACTCTCTTAGCCTCTAAAGGTAACTTAAGTTTAAGAAGCAGTACCCTCTCTGCCTACCCATCCGCTCTTCTTAAGGGTCCTCGGCCTACTGCTCTCTTGCGCTCTGATCTCTCTCAGCGCATCTGCTCAAGGCATCTACCCTTCGCCCTTCTCTCTCTGAGCTGTTCTGAGCCAATCGCCTTGGCTAATTGCTATCTTCTCCCCGGGGTGCTGTCCCTAAAATACACAATCACAGTATGGGTGGAACGCCCCTTGACGCCCACCACGGACTTTCCCCGATGATGTCAGCTTCTAGCTTCGTCCATTGCTTCATCTCTTTCGCCGTCCGTTAAGTTGACCTTTCTTCTTTAGATGTCATCTTCATCTTCTTATTGGTGACTTCAACTGACACTTTCAGATCAAAAGTCATATGAACTTAAACAAGACTTTAACTTACAACTGCTATTCTTTGACCTTCTAGGTCCTGTGAATGGTCATTCAAAACAAGTTTCAAATTCTAAGCGCTTCTCATCACGTTCAGACCATAAACCTTGTCCAGCGTTGTCACCTTAAATCTAACAAGTGCTAGAATTCTTGGCTCTCACGTCCACATCAAGCTATTTACGACTCCTGTAAGTCCACTAAATTATATACATTGGACTGTGCTCCTGCTAACCCTCGGTCAGTCAGGTTAGAATCACAAATGACCTAAACCTTTCTAACATTCTCACAAAATGCCTTCTACACAGTATAACCCTTTACACACATTTATATATTCGTATTTAGCAATCCCTTTACATAGAAGTGGATACATTATACATTGAATACAAACTACATAGGGTATAACTTTTATATTCTCATTTGCTATATCGTTTATACATGCTCTACGCATTTCTTCACGTTTCATTTCTCGCTGCTTCTCCGTTTAAAGGTTACACTCGTACATGAATTCTACCTTTCACGTTCTACATTTCGTAAGCATTTCTACATCATCTCTATATCAGCCTACTACATATACGGGCCTTCCAAATCTAATACATGTTCTAAAGCGAATATAGTTACATTTCCTATATTACTTTGGATTATATCGGTTATCTATATACTATGAGTGTCAATTTCACATTACGATATACGTTTCATTCCTACGTTATTCAACGTGCTTGTAAATATGCCCTATACATAATTTTCATTCAAATTTGCGCTCTCTCAGAGGACACAACATACAAATGGTTCCATGCCTCAGCTGTTTTTTTTTAACCTGGCCTGGCTATGCCTAACATTTTGCAGCCTAATGTGATGTGATATTCAGTGATTTATCCCTTATGATGAACTGACAATGTACCAAACGGTTTTACTAGCCATTCTAGGACTGAGTAGTGATATCCATTGTTAGAACTGGCATCTTTGGCATGGTTTTCCCTGACTATTTGCCTTCTGATGTCCTCTTTTTGCTGACTTCAATGTTATTGGCCTTAGAATTGAGGGCACTTTACCACTTCTAACCAGTGCTAAAGTGCATGTGCTCTTTCCCTAAAACATGGTAAGATTGGCTTATCTACAATTAGCATATTCCATTTATTTATAAGTCCCTAATAAAGGCAATACTTGTGCCCAGGGCCTGTAAATGAACTGCTACTAGTGGGAATGCAGCACTGATTGTTCTACCCACTCAAGTAGTTCTATAAACATTTCTCAAACCTGCCATTGCAGACCCTGTGTGTGCAGTTTTACACTACCATCTTGACCTTTAAGGTTAACCCTCTTGCTGGGCCCGACCAATCATTTTTAACACACATAATTTGCACCTAAGGTAGGCCCTGGACAGCCCCAAGTTCAGGGTGCCCGTAATTAAAAAGTTGGAAATGTACTTTTACATGCCCAGGTAGTGAAAAATTCCTAAATTAGTTTTTTACTACTGCAAGGTCTATCACTCCCACAGGCTAACATTGGGATTAAGTTATTACAATTTATAAATGTAATTTACAATAAGGAAAAGGTAGATGTTTCGGGTCTGGTGTATCTGGACTCACAAATTAAAATCACAACTTATGGTAAGTTTGGATTTCAGGTTTGCACGTCTGAAAATACCACTTTCAGAAAGTTGCCATTTTCTTAGTTTAACCATTCTGTACCTCTGTCTGTCTATAAATACATGTCTGGGGTGGTGACAGCTGAGCTTTGGGCATTCGTCACTGGTTCATAAGCCATTACTGATTATTCCTAGTCCGACCTTGGATGAATTCTCTGCCTTGACGACTAAAGTTAAATCCGGCTCCCCGGACGACCCCATGAGACCCTTTCAATTCTGGGAATTCGCTGAAGGCTGCTTCCCTGCTCTTCATGGCCTTATTAATTTGTCCTTCAGCACGGGCAGTGTTCCTAAAGCTTGGAAACAGGCGACGGTTATTCCAATTCTTAAAAAACCCGCCCTTGATCCCACCAAGCCCGAACACTACCAACCTATTTCCCTTCTTCCTTGGCCAGCTAAATTAGCAGAAGCTCATGCTAATGCTATTCTATCTGCTCACCTGCAGGAAGCAAATATATTGGACAATTCCCAAAATGGGTTTCGTGCAGGCCACAGCACAGAAACTGCCCTCCTGGCTGTGGTGGAACACATCAGGCATCTGTTGGATCTGGGTCAGACGGCGGCACTGATCCTTCTGGATCTCAGTGCCGCCTTCGATACGGTGTCTCACCAGATTCTTTTACATCGCCTGATGGAAGCAGGAGTTGGAGAGGTGGCACTTGAGGGGTTTCGCTCCTTTCTTAAAGATCGAGCCTTCAAGGTTTCCACACCCCCTTTTGTTTCTGCTTCTCGCCCCATACTCCAGGGTGTTCCCCAAGGGTCGGCCCTGAGCCCTACCTTGTTTAACTTATATGTTCAGCCATTAGCGGAGGTAGCCCACAGTTTTGGTCTCTCCTTAGTGTCATACGCCGATGACACGCAGTTGGCGGTGGCTCTTAATGGCGATTCCAACATGGATGCCCCCACCTTTCAGTCAGCTCTAAAAGCTGTGGCCGGCTGGATGGCGAACAATCGGCTCCAACTTAATGCCTCTAAGACCGAGGTCATTATTTTTAGTAGGGAAAGTGAACTATGGGGAGATCAGTGGTGGCCTTCTGATCTTGGCCCCGTCCCTTCCCCTGTGACTGAGGTTAGAAACCTTTGGGTGTGGTTTGACTATAAGCTCTCCTTCACTTCCCACACAAAACGTGTGGCCGGCACCTGTTTTGGTACCCTGCAGTGTCTCCGACCAATCTTTAAGTTCTTCGATGCGGAGACCAGACAGATTATTGTCCAAGCCCTGGTTCTTACCAGACTAGATTATGCTAGCTCCCTGTTTCTGGGCCTTAATCAGGCTGAGCTATCTCGTCTTCAGAGAGTTCAGAATGCGGCAGCTAGGATGCTTGTTGGCCCTCCGAAGTTTGTCTCGGCCCGTCGGACTATCCAGGATCTCCATTGGCTGCCGGTGGGGCAGAGAATCAAGTTTAAAGCTCTTTGCTTAACTTTTAAGATTCTCAAAGCAGCCTCCCCTCCCATCCTTGCACAGACTATCCAGCACTATGTCCCTGCCAGAGCTCTTCGCTCTGCTGGATCTAATTTGGCCATTGTGCCACGTTTCAAAAAATCTAGGATGGGCGGACGCTCTTTCTCAGTGTTGGCGGCTACTCTCTGGAACTCTTTGCCTGCCCCTTTGCGCTCCATTCCTGAGTTGCTTCCTTTCAGAAAGGCACTTAAAACTTTCCTTTTTACCACAATCTAGGCCCATTTTTTCCACCTTTTCTGTCGTGTTGTGTTATTATTCTCCAAAGCGCCGGGACGCCACTTTGCTGCGGCATCCGTGCGCTATAACATTCACTCTAGATAACCATACACAAAGAGAGCTTAGATGTGCCTGATTGGTCATTTACATCCTTATGGCCCATCACCAGGCTGATGAACCATTCTGGACAGAATGGGAGGGAGCAGTTGACACTTGCACCTTAATAGGGCTATGCCTATCCCCACACAAAGAAATGCATACTCCTAGGTAGTGAGTCTGGAGCCAGGGCAGGAAGGGCATGGACTTTGTGATCTTAAAAGGCCTGGCTTTGAAGTCTAGCCCACTCCAAAGTCACAACTGGGTACAAGTACTGGACCCATGACTCCACCAACTCGGTACACTTCTGGACCTGAGGAAATTCTATCAGGAAGACGGTCCTATGTGCTGCTGAAAGCACTGTCACTCTGCTGGACTTTGCAAGACCCCTGGTTTGTTGTGCCTACCCTGCTGCCCTCCTTGCCTGGAAGAAGGACTGGACCTGCATCTCCACATCCCGAGAACCAAAGTGACTTCAAAGGTTTGCTTGCCTGCCTCCTGTTCTGAAGTCTCAGCAACATCAAAGACTTCCAACAACACGGCTACAGCTTGTGGCCAACTGTGACTCCTGCACTGCCAAGTGGTACCAATCCAGTCCTGGGCCATTGGAGGTGAGTTTTCCGGTTCTTTTCCTTCAGAATGCATGCATCGCCATTGCTACACCGGTCAGAACTGCTGCATTTCCCTTTGACACTGACACATCACCATAGAGAAGAAAGACATTGCATTGCCGGCTGCCTGGCTAGACAATGATGCAGTGCCTTCATTGAGAGGGGTTCGATGACAACGCATCTCTGACTGCACGGATCAGAACCGACACAGCGCCTACATCCAGCCGGATCGATGAGGATGCATTCATTGCCTTCTCTGCTCCTTGCATCAGATCTTCGATGACAACACATCCTCCATCCAAAAATAGTTTTTCAGCAGGCAAGGTTGGTCCTTGTATCAGACCCCTGCTCCATCGTGGTTGGCGTGAAGCTTTGGATTTACCCCAGTAAAGCGCAAACAGATGTATCTGGTTGGAGCTTTATGCTTTTAAGCACTATATTTGAATTTCATTTGTTTTAATTCACAACTCCGGTTCTACTTATTGCATTTTGTCATTTTTGTCTTGTTTTGTTCTTTAAATTAGGCTCTAGTTTTCTAACCTGGTGTGGATTTTTTTGTGGTGCTCTCACTGTTTTACTGTCTTAAGTGTTGCGCAAATACTTTACACATTGCCTTTTAAGTTAAGCCTGCTCTGTCCTAAACTACCAGAGGGTGAGCATAGGTTAATTTAGGGTATGCATTTGACTTACCCTAACTGGGTTGTAGTCCCTAACTGGACAGGGTGCATCCCTTTGCCAACTAGAGACCCAATTTCTAATATTCCATAAGAAATGAGCAAACGTACATACATTTAGCTATTTTCAAAGAATCAGTGTGAGACAATATATTGGGCTTGAGGGCTAGGCTCTTAAACAGCTGAAATATCTCATGTATTACAACAAGATCATAGAATTAAATGTACATTTGTGTCCACACATGGCTAAATAAATAGGTATGTAGAGCCCACAGCACAATGTCCTAGACATAGACTAGGATCCTACCCGTCCCTCATGAAAGATAATAAACGATGAATGGGAGCTGGGCATAATGTGATGTTTCTTGAACAACTGTCATATTGTACTCTATTACCTCCTGGAATACCTTTTGTGGTCCAATATCCTAAGAGTTTTTTAAAGTTCATGATTGGATAGAAGCTGTTTTCTGGGATGGTGTACTGGATTTGGACCATTTACCTATCAACAAGATATCAAATGTATTAAAGAACATAGGGGATGTATGACTGCATGAATTGCAGTCCTGTTTCTTACCTTTTTGACTTTGTACATGCAGTACAACTAAATAGATACAAAAACCAAAAAGAAATGCTGCAACGTTTTCAGTTAATGCCACATAAATTAGTTTTGCATTGCCACATAATTTACTGAACCCTATGTAAAAAGTAGTGTGCCAGTGCTGTATAATTCCAGTTCCTGGATATGATGGCATATTAAAGATGGTAGGTATTTTATTACAACTTCAATATTGCAGACATAATAATATATGTATATATATTATGTGGGCTTGAATAGCGCAAAACTCACCCAGGATGGTATATTGGTCCAGGAGCAAGTACTTCAAGAGCAAGGGTCGGCACTAGCTGAAAAGCCAGGCCTTCAGTTTCTTGTGGATTTCAAGAACTGAGGAGGAGACTCTAATGTGCAAAGGCAGGTCACTCATACTTTAGGAGTGAGGTAGAAGAATGCACAACTGCAGGATCTAGTTCTGCATAAGCAGGGTGAGCAGAGGTGCCTGTTAGGTTTTTGGGACTTTATGCAGTTGTTGAAGTATGTGGGGTCAATGCAGTGTAAAGTTTTGTATGTGTGAGTTTGAAGAGTTCGTGTATGTGGATTGTGAGCAGTGGAGCTCTTTGAGGTGAGGGGTAATGTGAGTGTGGGGTGGCAGGTGGAGAGTGGCCCTGGAAAGAAGACTGTAGGATTCACAGGTGAGAGTGCTAGAATGGTATCCTGAGGGGAGTTAGGAAGCATAGTTAATTTAAAAGGTTTGGGGCTAAAAAGGCTAAGTATGTTTTTAAAAAGTCAGGACCAGATTTATTAAGGGCTCACGTTGCCCTTCCTTGACGCAAGTCATTGCAAGACAAAGCAAGTCCTTTAGCGGGATTTACTAAGCCACGCAAAGCCAACTTGCATGACTCGTGATTTAGTCAATCCAAAGTAACGCAAGGCAATGTATATTACTCCCTTGCAATACCTTGCTGAAATGAGGAATTTATTGAGTGGAGTATGGGTGTTCTCACGCATTACCCATGTATTTTGACACATTCCCAGATTTAAAAATAGTTGTAAATTTGTGACTTTGTCAAAATGATACGTTTCCCAGGCACAGGCATAATAACAAAATAAGCTAAAGTTGAGAATGTGAGTCTTCCATGCTTTTGGGAGCACTCGGTGAGCAGGTTTGCCCCTCCCAAGCCGTACACACATCAGTTAGTATTGCCCAGTGTTTCCACAAAATGTGTCACATTAAAAGCAATGTATTTTACTTATACATCAATACTCAAACAGGCCTGGGACAGTGAGGCATATCTTATTTTTCTCTGATCCAATTTATTGATTTACTGAAGGTTATGCAAATGTACTTTTAATTGGCCTTCTCTTCTCACTGACTTACTGAAGAAAATCTATTAGCTCAGAAGATAAAAGCCAAGCATAAACTGCACCCTAGATTTTCAACCAAATGCACAAGTGAATTATGAACGCAATACTATTGTGAAAGCTTTCAGGGATTTCAACCGTATATTGCTTCACTAACAATGTAGGGAATATGTGGATTTCAAACAGCCCACTGCTTTAGACGTCTTATCTCTGATGTGATGATATGTTCAGAATAAAAACCTCACCTACTCACAGTCAGTAATTAGTGCACCCTTCTAGAAGAACCTTACAACAAAGTTCTATGCAGTAGCCTACAATACATAGAATGAATGATGCATCGTTACCACTTTTCCCTTTGTATGCGCTACCAATCTCACAGCAGAACGCTTTTTGATTATCAACCAATGTTTTTTTGTTTTATTTGTGAAGGTTCATGCGTCACAAGTAACAAGCATAAGCAAATTCAGTCAGTTAGTTACAAAAACTTTATTTGGCCAAATGTGCCCAATAATGTACAGGGGATAAAAACATGTAATTAATAAATAGAGCAGCATTTCAAGGTTCTGGATACATCCGGGAGTAATGCAGTTATTTTCAAGACACAGGGTGCATGCCAATGATTAGATACATAAAACTTTTATAAAAGGGCTGGTGGGTCTCGGACTAAAAACTAAAAAGTTTAAAAGAGTTAAAAAATTAGGTCAGTTCCTAACATACCAATATGATAACGGCGGGGTAGTTATATTGAGCCATATTTGTTTCTAATCCCCACTGATGAAATTTCCCCCTGCCATGCAAATAGTTTAATTCTCCAGCCTTTGTAATCACTCAAACCCTCCTTATGGGAGTTCGTATTAAAGGAGTGAAAAATAAGGCACACAACTAGTTTCCTTGCATGAGCATACAAAGTGCAAAATACAATAAAGTGCAATGTGCTTTGAGTGGCAGTATTATTTCACGCACATCTAGGAAGTAGTTCTCACAAGACTATATTCCTGGGAAAAGGTAACTATCATAAGGATATTAACATTACATAAAACACCAACCAAATTTTGATCCACGCTATAATTCAGAATCCAGAACAAAATAGGAGACTTGATTACAAGTTGCTTCGCATTTCCGATGAAGGTGGAAACAGATGTCTTCCTCCAGCATTTGAATGACAAGTGCATATCAGGCTGTTGTTTTTATTTCTTGAGGTACTTTTCTGTAGGAATAAACCTACAAAACTGCATGTGAAAAACAGACCAGTATTGTAGGGAGGGATGAGGGAATCGTTATGATAGTACTGATTCCCAAGTTAATTCCTCATGTATGAGTCCAAAGCTTGCAATGGCCTAGCAATCCCCCACCTCTGAAGTATCTCCATGCATGGGTAGTTTTGGGCTAAAGTATTACAGATAGAAGTTGACTAAACATCTTGCAATCAGCACTATGGAGATTGATTTTTTTGCCAACTGAGAGCACTCTAACAAAAACAAGTATGTATAGGCAGCTATCGTAGGGACAGGGGTTCCAATGATACCTCATCCAATGATACCTCGACCCTTAAGACTAACATCTCAGGGAAAACAAGCATTGGAAATGCAATAGGTCTCGCATTAGGAAAGTTTGAGCTATTGGTCTTATAAATGACTTTTTTTTATTTATGTGTTGTTTTTGAAAATAGCTAAATTAATAGCTTTGTCATTTACAATGCCAATAGTTATGACTTTCGCACAAATGTAATACCTATAGTATTTGTAATGCAACATGTTTTGTATTTACGTGACTTAGATGTATTGATATTACAAATAACAATGGCTTTTAATTTTTTTAAATAATTAATAATCTTTAAGCAAACCCATCCACCTACACACGCTGGCGGCGCCTCCCTCCAGCGGAGAGTGCCTGTCTAGCAGCAGTGCACACAAAACATACCTCGGGCTACAATCCGGATCATTTTCACTGGCCACAAAGGGAGGAACAGGTTTAACTCCAGACTCGTGAAAAAAAGGAAGGAGTTTTCGGACTTGAGTGACAAGTGCCCTTTGAGCACACAAGCTGTGTGACAGATCTGGAAACGGACCAATGAGGTGCCGACATAAACAATGCGCGGCTCTGATGCTCTTCACTACATGCACTCCACTACAGGAGTGGTGTGGCTCACTGGTTAGAGGCGGCAGACTCGAGAGCAGAGGACGGACTGGGACCAGGGTTCAATTCCCGACGCAGCAGGGTCGTGGACCAGGGTCAGCAGACTCCATAATTCTAATCTCGGTGCCTACTCTAACCAGGGATCACACTCGGCAACTCTGGGCATTAGCTTGTCTCATCTCCACAACGGCCCCCACATACGCCGGGGATGCCTGGTTTCACCTTGGAGGTACCCAGTAGGGACCATCTCACAGGGAAAGCCAGGACGGGTTCTCCAGTGGTCTACTGCGCAGAGATACTCCTTCGGGAGTTGATTCCAGCACATTACAAACCCACAATTAATTAATCTCTAGACAGCGCTTCAAGCTAAAAGACGCAGCCTGCCACCAGCATCGGACCCAGGGCACTGTTAGTGAGACTTCAAGGCGCTTCTTACTGCCAGGTAAATCACCTCAGTTAAGATGTGCCCAAATGTTTCTTAAATGTTGATGAGACAAACTAAAGAAAGGCATTCATCTCTGGCCGCACCCCCACGCTTACACACAAAGATTAGCAGAACAAGACGGAGGGCACTGCTGTGGGGAGGGGGGGGGAGAAATGCGACACGGCTGCAGCAGGGGGCGGAGCAGGGAGAGCGGCGATGAGGGAGAGGCACGGCCTGGGGACCGTGAAAAGTGTAAAGCAGCAGGGGCCTTTGAAGTGAAGCTCAGCTTCACTTCAAAGGTGTGGGAGGAGTGCGACTAAGGCAGAGCGCACGCTGGGGGAAGCTGGTGGGGCAGAGCGGGAAGAGCTGCTGGGGAACAGATGGCTGGCGATTTGATGCTGTGCACGCGCATTTTAGGTCAATGCGCTTGCGCATTGACCTAAAAGAGCACGGGCACATCATCAAATCGCCAGTCTAGTTAAACCTCTGTTTAAGCCCCTATAGTCTAGCTCCGCTCAATGCGCATGCGCATTGAGAGGCGAGACCTAAAAACATGTGCTCTCAAAGCCTGGAATGTATACCACTCAGACTGTAAGATTTCTACTTGAAATTGTAATTGTTAGACCTGTCATCCTTATGGTGGTCTTTCCCCAGCTTTTTGCCTACTTTTTGCAGTATCTTCTTGTTGGCCTTATGACTCTGAGCTCTTTACCGCTGCTAAACAGTGCTGGAGTGCATGTGCTTCTCCCCTAAACATGGTGACATTGGTATATACCTGATTGGCATATTTAGTTTACATATAAGTCCATTGTAAGGCTGTCTACCATATAACCAGGGCCTGTAATCTAAAGGCTAGTAGTTGACCTGCAGCACTGGTTGTGCCAACCACATAAGTAGCCTTTCAAACCTGACTTGGGTCTTCCATTGCAGGGCCTGTGTGTGCAGTTTATTGCACTTTGGAATTGGCATTTAAAACTACTTGCCAAGCCTTAAACACTCCTTTTATTACACATAGGTCACCCCTAAAGCAGGGCCTACGTAGCCCTATGGGCAGGGTGTTGTGTAACTAAAAGGTAGGACATGCACTTTTACGTTTTACATGCCCTGGTAGTGACAATGAGTCAAATTCATTTTTCACTACTTTGCGCACTACTCCTCTCATAGGCTAACATTGGGAATTCCTTAAAATACTTTAAAGATGCAATTCCTGATTAGAAAGGAGTAGTTAAGCCTATGTTTCATATCTTTGGAATGGTAATGATAAATCCTCTTTAGTAGTAAAGTTGGATTTGACACTACTATTTTAAAAATGTCACTTTTAGAAAGTGGACATTTCTCCGCTCTTAACTTTGATCTGTGTGCCTGCAGTCTGTCTTCAATACGTGTCTGGGTGACAGCTACACTTTTTGCATTCCCTCTAGACATCCACAATCACATGTGGATGCAACAGAGGACTTATCTCCATTCATTTGCATTCTGTTGGCCTTCCTGGGAAGGAAGGGGGAGTGGGAGCTAACAATTATGTCGCAATAAGGCAGTGTACTGTGTCCCACACAAAGGGCTGATTACCCCTCCGCACAAGATAGCCTGGCATACAGGGCTATGATGAAAGGGGACCTGTATACTTCAAGTAGCTGCTTTAAAGTCTACCCCTACTTCAAAGGCACATTTGGGTATACGTACTGGGGCTCTGACCCTACCAAATAAGTACACTTCTGGACATGGGAAGAACTCTGCTGGAGTAAGGACTGCTGTGTTGTAAGGAAAGACTAAAAATCTTCTATATTCTTTGTCCATCCAGACAGAATTTAATATTCAATAGGTACATAGAAACAAATTCATACAAAATTCAAATGGGACACAGCCAATGTCCAATTAGACAAACAACAATTAATAAAAAGGTTCAGGCAAGAAAAAAGAGTCTGCACAGCATAGACTTTGGTAGACTTGAATAACGTGGAAACAACATTGCAGAATAGGCTACACACTGTATTAATTGTATATGGTGTAAAATTGTCGAGGGCGTTTCGATCCCTGGGACAAGATAGGGGGATCATCTTCAGGACATTATGTTATTCATGCCTGTGTACAATTAGCTCAGGACAATACATTATTCATGTCTGAGTACATTCAGCAATTATTGCGAGTTAGCGCAGTGACATGGGCAATGACAAGACGAGGTTGCTTGGCTCAAATAAATTGGTAGCGTGCCTCAGAACCTGACAAAGTATCCGAAGGAAAAAATGTCAGGATAACTGAGTTGGACTTCCTCGATGGGAATCTGGCCAGGCGAGTCGCAGTGCAGCAATGGCAAGCGGCGGCTAACTTCACTTCGCTGTGGAAGACCGAGGGTGTCACGGGTTGTGTCCCTACGGTGTTGTCCTGGGGACCCCTGTCTTTAGAAACAATGGTGTTGATTAGGATGGCGGATATACCTGCGTCCGTCTGCCACCCCCGAGGTGGAGGGACTGTCCGCAGGGGCAACGGCGTTCCCTCCATAGGAATTAGGATATGACCGCCACCCTGGTGGTCACATCCTGTATATCTAACATTGTGGCGGGTGCTGCTTAAAGAAGCACCCACCGCAATGTTAAAAATGCATGCTTTGCATGTGCATGCACAAAGCGGCAGGCACCGCTCGGTGCCTGCCGCTTTGTGCATGCACATGCAGGGAGGTACCACAGGTACCCCCCATGTGCACCCTCCACCCCCCAACATCCTGGGGGCCAGCAAAGGTCCACATGCTTTTCCAAGGTGGCATATCCGCCACGGAAAAGCATGTCTCCGCACCCATCATAATATGGCTGGCGGTGTCTTGCAGACACCGCCACCATATTGTGGTCCACACCCCGCTAATCAGCGGCGGACCAACCTGCCGTCCGCAGCTGATCCCACTGCCATCATAAACTGGTGGTGGGTGTTTTCAAGGACCGCAGCGGTGAATCCACATCCTCCCGGGCAGCGGTGGCTTCCACCAGCCCGGAGGATGTGTATTCACCGCCATCATAATCGACCCCTGTATACGCACCCAAGGTCCCTGACCAATTGCTTATTGGGTTTCCCTTATCTTTTGAAACAGTGCTGTAAGGAAAGCTACTTTTCATTGACTGACTGTTCTGAGGAACTACTTCTCTGCTTTGCAGAGCTGCCCTGCTCTCTACTGATGTCTGCCCTGCTGAGGACAAGGACTGGACCCATCTCACTTGAGCCCAGCATGTCTCCAATGGCTTGCTGGCTTGCTTCCTGTTTGCTAAAATCAGGGACACAAAAGACATCTTCCAATTCTGCTAGTGCTCCTGGCCATCTTAGGTGCGCCTTTCAGTCCTGAGCTTCAGAAGTAGGTTCTGTAGCAGTTTTGCTACAAAACAGATGCATCTCAAGCTCAGCACAGACAAGAAAAGACTTTCTCATCATTGGGAAAGGTGAGGCCACCCTATGGAACACCTATGGCTCTACCCAAACCTACATAACATGCCTGCAACCTTGTTCATCATCCTCTACCGCCAGCTATCCATTAAGAAGCAGGTGATTTTCATCTCCTCCACTTGCTTTCTCACCCTCCGAATGCTCAGGAAGGTCTTCAGATGACTCCTGTCCAATACCAGTTAAACTGCCACGCAAGCTCTTGTCATTAGCAGACTCGACTATTGCAACTCCCCCTAAATGGGAATCACCACCCAACTCTTGATGAAACTCCAGACCGTCCAGAACACAGCAGCCAGACTCATCCTCGACCTCCTCAGACAGACTCACAGCACTCCTAACCTCAGGAAACTCCATTGGCTACCAATCATGAATAGATGCCAGTTCAAGCTGATCACCCACGCTTACAGGGTACTACTCAATGAAGAACTAGTGTACCGCAAAAAACGAGTACATTTTCACCTACTTACCAGGAAACTCTGTTCCAGATCCATCTCCCTAGTAGTTTCCCAGCACATCCGCTTGGTGAACAGCGAAGGCCTCTCCTTCTCCCACCTGGCGGCTACGACCTAGAACACCCTCCCCCTGCACCTCAAAGCAGCACCGTGCTCCAACAGTTCAGGAAGGACTTCAAGACATGGATGTTCAACATACAGGAGCAGGCAGCGTGACCCATTAGCAGGACCCCAGAGCACCTAGAGACCCTCGCAGGTGAAGCACACAAATCCTGATTGATTGTTACCCTTGTGCAGATTAGAACTCATGAATCGCCCTTCAATACCGATGCAGAGGCTGCTCAACCCCAGCAGTTCTACAGCCTCCTTGGCTTGAAGATGGTGTGCTGTCATCTAACTTACAGCTACTCGAATCCCGCCTATTACTCTTCCTATGCCTGAAAGTTACTACCTTTGCCTTAGTACACATTAGTATATCAATATATCCCTTTTAACATTTATATTGTATTCATCCACTCAGACAGAACTTTAAGAAGGCAACCTTATATTTTGTGAACTGCTGTCTAGTCAATTCTATCTATAACTATTGAGTAAAATGAATAAATATCTGAATGATTTATCCAGGGTGAATTACACCCTTAGATTATTCTAATTTGCACCAACGCATTTTAGATAGCTATGCATTGCATATTATAAGGTGTTCCACAATGTTCTATTTGTTTTTGCAGAAGTCTGAATTGCTAAAAGAGACACTAAAGAATCAGGACCTGGTTCACCTACAAATACAAAATATGCTGAAAGATGTAAAATTCCACGGGGCCTTTCAGGAATACTACCCGGGAATGTCTTGTTATTTTTTCTGAACTGATATTTCTATAATACAATCGGGGAATCAAAAGGCTATGTTCAACACACATTTTTTCTTTATTTCACCTCTTTCACTACACCCCTACTCCCCCACAAATGGATTTGTTCCAGCCCTTTGCTAGAGCAAAGCTCTAGCATTTACAAGGTGGGAAAGAGACAAAAGTGCTTATTTATGAGAGCCAGGCGTCACTTTTGCACCGTGAAAGTGCTACATTTCTGACGTAGTGCTCTTAGTTCAATTTTTGAGGCCACACAAAGCCACCCTCTATAGCTTTGAGTGGCCTCATGAGTAAGGCAACTCAGCTTTGAGTTGCCTCATAAATCATGAGTAAGGCAATGCAGCGCAAATTGCTGCGTTGCATTTCTATGCACCCAGGAGGTGTCCCATGGACAAGGTGGATTTTCCCATGCAACACCCATTCAACACTGCTCCAGAATTACATAGTGATGTACACCTGGGGAAGTGCCAAATCTGTATGCTTCCCGATCTGAGGCGTAACAAAGATAAATATGTTTATTTCCCTTTGTTTATCCACTTTACATTTGTGGAGTATTCTGCAGCACATATAGAAAGAAGAAAACACCTCTTAGAATTGGTTTTGGGCTTGAAGGTGCCCCTTCCTGCACTAAAAAATCCTGCATGCAACGGAGGCACTTTTGCATCATGCTGCAAGGGTGCCTATGTTGTCCCTAGAATGCTGAAAAGGCTTGAGCGCAGGGAGAAAGGACAGGAATCAGGGCCGGAATGGGAACCCAAAGCAGTCTTGGCAATTTTTTTCAGATCTGCTCCTGAGGATGGGGAGGAGGTTGGAGGGGAGACAAGTATGAAGCACTGCTGCTTTTGTTACTATAGGCTGATATTGCAGCACTCCTGCAAAACTGGCTCCCAGTAACAAAACCAGCCCCTAGCACTGTAAAACCAGCCCCCAACATTCAAACCTACCACCTGATACCCGCTACGGCCAGTCCAGCTCTTACACAAATGCACTGTAGCGCTTAAGTATGGTGCATTCCTGCCCTTTCACTTTGGCATAGGGCAGTGCAGCAGGGTGCCTTTTTGCGCTGACCTACCCCTAAATCTCATAAATTAGCCTGCATTTGTAAGTGCTCACCAGCTCGCACATTTGTATATGTTCATTAATCATTGGGTTTATTTACAAGCCTGTTGAGCCGCCTGTGTGTCAATTATAATATGGTAAAAATTGACGTACTGACGGTGCAAGTGACCTGTGAAGAAGACCCCTACACTTGTAATGCCTATATGCCACAACTTGCATGGAATTAAGTACTGACTTCCCAGTCAACATCAGATGCGCCCCCACTCTGCACACCTTCAGGAAGAGCATCAAGACCTGGCTCTTTGACTGATCCGGAGCAGCACCCCTCCCACCCCCGAGTGCCTTGAGACCCTCACGGGTGAGTAGCACGCTTTATAAACCCACTAATTGATTGATTGAGCCGCAGTTTTGAGTTTTGTGTTCTCACTGTTATTCTCCTTTGTTTATACTTGGCTCCTGTAACTGATGTCATTTTGTAACCTGTAATTCGCTGATCCTCATGTAAAGCGCTCTGACACCTCCGGGTCTAGCCAGCGCTATATAAAACTCTGCAAATAAATAAATAAATAAAATTAGAAAGACAATTGTAGACGATGTGCGACTGTACATCATGTTGTTTGTGATCATAAACTAAAGCTTTTTGCTTAAAAGGTGTTTGTAAATTTAGACATCGGTGTGTTTTTTTCCGAACGACTGCAAACAAAAATAATGACTACGTTGGCGCAAAACCCATAGCGTCCAGCGTGTGTGCCTACCTGCTCGCCTGTTCATCTCCAGGGGCCCAGACCTGCCGCCAGCCTTGCCGAAAGGGGTCCAGAGTATCCACCACCACCGCGCCTGCTGTCTCCTCCCCCCGCCGCAGTCCCTCAACACCGGTACTGCCGCAGAGCGGGGGAGTCGAGACTACAGCCCCCAGAAGCCTCCGCGACACGACCGGAAGTCGCGTCGAGGCTTGGCGCCCGGAGGCGCCGTTAAAGGGGCTGGCCTTGCGGTGGAGCGGGGTGTTGGCGCAAAACCCATAGCGTCCAGCGTGTGTGCCTACCTGCTCGCCTGTTCATCTCCAGGGGCCCAGACCTGCCGCCAGCCTTGCCGAAAGGGGTCCAGAGTATCCACCACCACCGCGCCTGCTGTCTCCTCCCCCCGCCGCAGTCCCTCAACACCGGTACTGCCGCAGAGCGGGGGAGTCGAGACTACAGCCCCCAGAAGCCTCCGCGACACGACCGGAAGTCGCGTCGAGGCTTGGCGCCCGGAGGCGCCGTTAAAGGGGCTGGCCTTGCGGTGGAGCGGGGTGTTGGCGCAAAACCCATAGCGTCCAGCGTGTGTGCCTACCTGCTCGCCTGTTCATCTCCAGGGGCCCAGACCTGCCGCCAGCCTTGCCGAAAGGGGTCCAGAGTATCCACCACCACCGCGCCTGCTGTCTCCTCCCCCCGCCGCAGTCCCTCAACACCGGTACTGCCGCAGAGCGGGGGAGTCGAGACTACAGCCCCCAGAAGCCTCCGCGACACGACCGGAAGTCGCGTCGAGGCTTGGCGCCCGGAGGCGCCGTTAAAGGGGCTGGCCTTCCCGCGTCGCGGGACCGCGCGCGGGGCCGTGTCCGGGGCTAAGCCCGGGCAAAGGGCGGGCCCTCTGTGGCCCTCAGAGGCCTGAGGAGACTGGGCTGGGCACCACCCCCTGGCCATTCTCACAGTGACCATCAAGGTACTACGTATTGTGATTAATACACATTGTTAATGGCTCCAACTGCATCCAAATCCACCACCAAGACCATGGTTAAAAAAACGCCCATTCACACACGCTCTGTTGCAAGGGCCACTGCCCAAACCAAAACACCGTTACCAACACTAACTGCCATTGATCGCATGCTCCAACAGACAATCGTAGTGGTAGCAAATGCCATCGAAAACACTGAGAGACGACTGTCCCTACCACCTAGTGCCTGTCTAATTCACCGCACACCACAACCTGTTGATAGCACTGTATATAACATCAACATGACAGCATTATCAAATGACTCCATTCTGATGCAATCTTATACAGGCCTTCCTGGAACTGTGCCTCCACCCACAGAAGACCCTCCGATACCCCCCACAATATTTCAAGATGGGGACAGCCGTCTGTCCCTAACCCCTAATCTACAGATTGCCGCTTCATTGCCTGAGGAACCGGGCCCTAGTACTGCGCCTAGTGCATTATTGATCACCTGCGAGAACACAGATAATATACATACAATAGATCTAGCTAACAATAGCAGCGACAATAGTATAAACAACCAGAGTACTGTCCATCGTAGAACTAGACGCACCCATATTAGGAAACTACAGGCCCCTTTTAGGGGATATATAAAACAAAAAGGTAAAAAAAAGAATACCATTTTACTAACACCCCCCATAGAACAATCCAATGGATTTATACAACTGGTGCCTAATTCAGGACCTACAGCTAATATGGAGTCCATATTGGCCCACATCACGGATGTTATGAAGCATCTCATTGCTCCTTTAAATGACAAACTCGAGCAAATAGGCAAAAAGGTGGAAAACCTGGAAAAATTGGGCCTAGCAAAATTAGACATCCTCGAACATCTTGGCCCACGAAACACACAAACTACCCTACCCATCCCAAATGTATCAACCAGGAATAAGGCTAAAACAACTGCCCATACCGTATCTAAATCACAAACTCCACTAGCGAGTAATACAAATCCTCCAGCATCTACCAGTAAAACTGCAAATTTGCAAAGTGGCGTCCCTAATGGACCATCTCCTTCCACATCTCACAGAGCAACTGGGGAGGTGCCCAAGGATTGTACTCCAGCAAGCAGGAACACACCAGCGCATAACTACTATAATAATATCATCCCCGCTGTGATTAATCTCCCACCAGAAAGCAGGCCTCTGGTGGCAATCCTTGCTAATGTACCTAAACTTAAACCCTCCCAATTCGAAAACAGTGAAACTCTCAAAAATAAAATTTTACACTGGTTGGTCCTTAACTGTGGTTTTCCCTTAAGTGGTGCGGGCCAGATTATTTCAACTCAAAGGGTAGGGTGGGTGGGCCCAAGCAAAAAAGAAATAAACGGGGATTGTGTAATTATAAATTATAAAACAACTGAATGGGCACGAGACTCTATTTTGAATGCACCTATCCCTTCTGACAATGAATATAATACAACTTTGTTTCCTTTGGACTACTTTTATAGGAACCTAGTAGGGTATAAGATTCCTATGCAGAACTTTAAACATCCTAGAGCAACTAATACACCTTACCCACCCGCACAGCAGGCACCTGTACCATTAGCCGGGCATCCTTCACATTCTTTACACCCCCTGACCACCCATGTATTTAATAATCAGCATGTCCTACAACCACCTATGGACCTGTACAGAATGCCTAATCCCAATTACTTTAGTTATCACAATACAATCGGGTCTGGAAGCAACATCTTTGGCCAATTCGCTGTTCCAACATCAAACAGATTCCATGTGCTCAATTCCCTTGATGAAAATGACTGACTCCCGGATACACCGGCTGGAGAAAGTGAAACCCACATTGATACTTTTTCAAATAATCCACCTACGATAGCCAACACCACCCGCACCTGCTCGGTTGAAATCCCTCCTGTAAATGAATCCACAATAGAGAACCTTATAATCAGCCCTAACGACCCGACAACGACAGATAACAGCACCCGTACTGTTACAAACCACCCAGGCGTCCAAATACCATCGACAGCCATAAACGAAATTACTTCTCCCAATGTATCCAGGGAGAGTTCACTGAGGGTCACCACGTGGAATATAGCGGGCCTAGCCTCCAAGGTAAATACACCCGCATGGGATAACTTTCTTAAACAAGGCTACGACATCATATGCCTACAAGAAACCTGGGACAGAGCTGAAGTATTTGTCGAGGGATATACCTCCTTTAGCGTCCTGGCTGTGGCTTCGCAGTCTGGCCGCGCCAAGGGAGGGTTAGTGACCCTACTATCCACAACATTGACCGAGTTCTGGGTTAGTAATCATGTAGTCCTGGGAGATTATGCATCCGTCTTGCGTGTGGCCCACAATGGAGATAAGGACTTAATAATCGCGAACTTCTACAACAACATCGCCAGCCACAGCCAGGGGTTGTTCATCTCTAACATCGAGCAGGCAATTGATGCAATGTTACTAAGCTCCTTTAAACCAGCTGTAATCTTGTGGGTCGGAGATTTTAACACCAAAACATGCACTTACGCACTTAAGGGGGCTTGTGGCCACAGGGAGGAATATTCCGGAAGGGAAACTATCAGTGTTTTCAATCATTTTCCGCACAACAACTTAGGCAGTGCCCTGAATAATCTACTGGCTAAATATGACCTGGAGCTCCTCGAATGCAATATGAACGCAAATAATGTTAGATGTCCAACATTCCATGGAAGGAACAGTCAATCTTTTATAGACCACATCATCGTATCCAGCTCTGCAATATATATAAACGTTTGGGTAATTGAACAAACGGTCAGTGACCACAACAGTGTATCTGTCGAACTACTAGGATGGGGGTCTAAAAGGAACTCTTACGGTCAACCTATTCAGGATATCTCCGTAGGAAGGCCAAATGGGATGAGGGTGAAATGGATAAAAGTTGACCCCACTAAAATTGTAACCAATGTAATAACTAATTGCTATGGAGAAGTGGAGTACTGCTTATCCCCAACACCATGCCCAGAAACTTTGCTGTCTAAATTTTTAATCATTACACAAACTGTTGAGAAATTACTGACATGCAAATCACGGGGGCGAAGAAAAGTTAAGACAGCATGGTTCGATGATAATTGTGCCCTGGCACTAAAAAGGCTAAAAACCTCGCTAGATACACAACCAAGAGACTCCTGTATGATAAGGGCAGAGCGTTACAACTACAAAATTGCACTAGCCGCCCGGAAGCGAGAACTACAGGACGAGGCATGGGCCAAATTAGACCAGGCAGCGGAAACGAAAGACCATAAACTCTTTTGGGATACTGTAAACAGCCCGTTCTTAAAGAATGACAATATCCCCGAACTTACCTCGCATGTTAGCTGTCAAGATTGGATTATACACTTCACTGGGATTTTTAACTCTGATTGTCCCTCTAACTGTACTCTGGTCACAGACCCTAATGTTTTAACTGTAACGCCAATCAATTTTAAATGGATGAAATTATTGTTTTCAGTATCTTTAAATGAGGTGCAGGATGCTATAGTGAAAAGCAAGGGGGGGAAAGCCGCGGGCCCAGATGGGGTCCCTGTGGACTTTTTTAAATCCAACATCGATTTATGGGCACCTATTTTAACACGCTATTTTAATGCTGCTATTGAGGATGAACTACCTACCTCTTGGGGTCAATCTATTTTGGTGCCACTATTCAAAAAAGGTTCAAGGGCTGAAGCACGTAATTACCGCCCAATCTCCCTCCTGGACTCGTCACTAAAAATACTGAGTCGCGTGCTTCTGGGAAGATTAGAGTCCTGGGTTGAGGACAATAATATTCTGTCACCAATCCAGTACGGGTTCCGCAGGGGCATAGGAACCATGGAGCAGTGTGTGAACCTCGAGCTTATCATCGGCAAATACACAAGAGCAAAAGAAGGGCATTTGTTCATGTGTTTTGCCGATCTAAGCTCGGCGTTCGATCTGGTGGAACACACATTGCTCTGGCCAACATTACTGGCTATGGGCGCACCACCCGAAATTATTCATTTGTTGGCCAGAATGTACAGCAGCCTATCAAGTAAAGTTAGATTTGGACCGAACGGAGAGTGTACCCCTTTTTTTAGAATAGGTAGAGGGATCAGGCAAGGGTGCGTTCTCGCACCCTTGCTGTTCTCCCTTTTTATAAACAATGTTGATCAGTTTTTACAAGAGTCTTCTGTTGATGCCCCTAGGATAAATGGTAAACAAATACCCGTCCTATTATACGCGGACGACGCGGTCCTGATTTCCAGGACCGCGAATGGGCTCCAAAAGTTAATCAACAAATTTAATGTTTTTATCAAAGGCAGAATGCTTAAAATCAACAAGGGCAAGACTATGACTATGACCTGCGGGAAGAAATTAAAGAAAAGTAAGTCATTCTTCCTCGACGGGGATAAACTTGAGTCTGTGCAACATTTTTGTTACTTAGGCATTACTTTCTCAGGGGATGGGAGATGGGCAAGTGAGCAATCCTGTATAGGCATGAAGATGATTAGAAATACAAATTGCATCTTCAGATTCTCTTCCAAACTAGGAGGGCGTAGAATAAGGGAGATGATTTCTATTTATAATTCCAGGTGCATGTCCTCTGCCCTTTACGGTGCAGGGATATGGGGATATAATTCACAGATCGCCCTCTCTGTTCAGCAGGAAGAAAATAAGTACCTCAAACGCTTACTATGTCTTCCTGCCTCAGCCTCCAACGAAATCACTCATAGGGAGCTGGGCATACACCATGCCATAGACCTGATTGCATTACGCCCCCTCTCCCTCTGGCGATCCATCTGGGCTAAAGAAGAAACCAAGTTTACCCAGGAATTAATTTTGGACTGTATTAAATTGGATCAGCATTTAAAAATCCCCTGGCTAAAACATATTTTTTATTGGTATAATTCCCTTTTTGGTCAAAACATTTTTAAAGACACCCTAACAGAATCAGTGCAAACAAAGCGTGACCTAAAATCCGCTTATATAGATCATGCAGAAGGGATTAGAATGCAGAGGTATGCTACACAAAGTACTTTTAAACTGTACCTGGAATATAACCTAAATACAGGATCCCCATTATATCTTACTTTCGTCAGTATTAATTCCCATCGTTTTGTCCTTGCACGCCTGAGGCTGGGTATAGTCCACCACTTGGTGGCCTTCCCTACTGTAAAGAAGCCAGGGTCTTGCCCGTGCCCATGCGATGGGAAATCGAAACAGAATATCTGCCACTTTTTACTACTTTGTAACTTTTATACTGGTTTTAGAAAGTTTTATCTAAAGCAACTATTTTTAGAATACAGTACATGTGATATAAGAGCTGCAATGCAACTGTTGTTTGACCTGTCGTCTCCCAATATATGTTACCGTGTAGCCACTTATGTCCTTAAATGCATCGGGCACAGGAAATCAATTATTATATGACTGCCGTTGGTAAAAATATCTATTGACCAACTGTGAGCTATCGCTAAAACTTTGCATTTCTCTTATACATGATCTTTTGGTATTATTATGTTCTTTGATCCCATATTGATTGTTCCCCTGGCCATGTATCCCTCTGGACCTACCTTTTAAAAACTTTTCTGTATATAATTGCTGCCAAATACGTAAGAGAATTTATAGACAGTGCACTTTAGTTTCTCTTGTGCATTTTTGCACATACTATTGCACTTTATACCTAGTTTAGGCCTTTTCTTTGTTGCTGCTAAAATATGTAAGTGACGTCGTAGTCATTGCACTTTAGTTACCCTTGCATATTTTGCACACACTATTGCACTTTATATCCAGTTTAGGCCTCTTCCTGACTGATATTACCTCATTTTGCATTTTGCACTAGTTTTAAAAATTGCTGCTAATATAACGTTTTGTACTTTGCACATACTATGTCACTTTAGGCCTAGCATAGGTCTCATATTTTGTACCATCTTTGTAAGTTGTATCAAATGCTAAAACGACTGCTATATATAAGTGATTATTTTTAATATGACTATTTTTAATATGATATGTTTTTCCTTTAATTGTTAAAATTGCTGCTAAAATACTATGTTCAACCTTTTGCTTATTTTTGCACACATTATCGCACTTTATGTCTTGCATAGGCCTTTGTCTAGTATTACCCCACCTGGCATGTCCCGCACCAAATGTTTATATTAGCGCTATATCTAGTGATTACTTTCTTCTTTAGGTTTTATCTGATTGGCTGTACTAAAGTATTAATGTATTCTGTTTTTAGCATGTTTCATTATTCTTTAATACCTTCCAAAAGTGACTTCAATTGTATCTATGAATGTTGCTATATGGTTGTACCTGTACAAACCGAATAAAGCATTTTGAAACTGAACTGACTACGTTGTAAAAAGCATAATTTTATAATTCTCAGCAGAGGGTACATTTGGTGTGTGAAGCTGGGCTAAATGAGAGGCAGTGAACGCAGCAGCATAAGACTTCGGGTGAAAAATCCATAGTAAAGAATACTCTACTAAAACTGAAAATATTAATTAAACAGGAAAAATAATGTAGACGAAATTAAAGCCAAACGTATATCACTCAATGTCATGCATAAGATGAACAAAGTCATCGCATTTACCAATTTTCTAAAGGTGCCTATCTTTTTCTGAGCGAGTGAGAGAGAGGACGAGACCATGGGGCTAGATGAAATTGCTTTCAGTCAACAATGTAGGAGGAGACGAACAGCCCGCCAGCACGAGAGAAGCTACCGCTTGCAATTTCTGATTGATGTTTTTATGACGAGAGGTGGCAACATGTGGCATTTTTATACGTGCCCGTATTTCTGATGAGAATTCGCAAATGCGTTTTTAGTTGACGGCAGGGCTGAAAGAAACTGGAGGGGGGAGGCGATTTCCCTAAACTATGAAAAACACGAAACAGCTGGGCTTCATCAGAAATGAAAACGCCGGTGGCATTTGTTAGAATAAATTGTGTGCGCTGACATTCAGAGAGAAATCTGAGAATTCACAAACTGCGAGGCCCCAAGAAACTGGATACACTGCAATGAATTCATGTGCCCCTACCGCAAATAGTACTGCTGGCTGATCACGGAGCCAGAAAGTCCCGAGGTAGACCCAGAAGACACTTTGGAATTCAACCCCTTATTTATCAACCAGGGAAATAAAAAAAAAGATTTATTTGTCTATAGTTGACTGCAAATATTGTGAACGGTTGGCACACATAAATTTAAAACTCTACTTGCAGTAACTTCAATGCAATAGAACGCAACACTCAATCACTTAGTCAGTTTTAGACTATTTACATTTTGTGACACACCTGCATCACATCTATGCCCAGACAGAGCAGTTTCACCTGACTTGTAACTATGGTCTTCGTGGAAGACATTTGCACCCAAGTTTCACAGTATAGATACAGAGGGGCATATTATGAACGATTCGCGTTGAACATCGCCAATCGTGCTTGGCGCGATTTTGAATATCGCCATATATTGCCGGTTCACATCGTCGTGTTAGCGGCGCATTTGCAATGATTTCCAAACAGGCGATGTGAAATCTGGCGATATACAGCGATTTTCATCAATATCACCTGAAAACCAGCTATATTACAACTGCGCTGATGGACATGTTGTTAATAGGGAGAGATGGATGTAATGTTAGAATCCACCTCCAATTATGCACATGGCTAAGTCGAAATATTTGTAGATGTTAGTTTTCCCCGATATCCGCGGTTAGCGCAGCTTTTTCCTTCCCTACGCGAGTACTGGCCCGGCTTGTAAATACCGTGAAGTGTGGTTAGCGAATATTTTCATGTTGTTCCCTGAAAGGTATGCCTACTTTGCATCTCATTAGCGATGCTAAGCGAGGCGATACCAAACCGCTGCTAACATGCCCTAATGCATGTTGGTGCCACCTTGTTAATAGGGCAATAAAATTATCGCCGTTTTAGCGGCAAAAAGTAAGTGCCGCTAAAGCAGCAATAATGCCCTTGTAAATATGCGTCAGGGTGCCCCCAAGAGTGGAGGGAGGTGACCTACTGCATCGAGACGATTAAATGTGGCTTCGGTGGTTGTTGTCCCATATGTTGGACAGGCAAGCGTGACATATTCATCCCATCCCCCCAATCCACCATTTCCTGCTCCATGTGGGACATGAATTATCTGCAAATGAAGGCACACTCTGCACCATCCCGCTGAATGCAGGGAGAGGCCGGGGAGGCATGGCCATAGGGAAAGCTGCAAAATCTGTTTCTAGTTTTTATATGTACGCAGGTGTACCTCTAAAACAAAACACCGACCTGCCTCGGGATAGCCTTGAGGCCCTGGAATAGCTCTCATAGATGATCCAGAGAACACAGCCTGCCTAGATCTCAATCAAGCCAAAGAACACCATTTCAAAACAAGCTGCACTGCATTTGGGAGCATGTGATTGAGGTCTCACCTCTTCTTGAACTAAAGAGCATACCACCAATTCTCATCTAATCACACAGGAAAGTATTCCTTTTATAAACATGAAGTAGAAATCAGCAGTGCAAAAAATAATCATACCAACTACTCTGATGTGGGCTAATATTGGTTTTCCAAATATAGGAAATAGCTTTTTTGCACCTAGAAGAAATGATGGTTCATCAGAAACGCCTTACTCAGGGACATCCTCATTTACAAAGTACCATTATGTTATTAAAGGAACTTTATATTGATGAAATTACATCAACTCACCAGATTCTTCATTCGAATGCCTGCGCTTGTCATGGTAAGATACCCCTAACACGTTAATGGCATTGTTGCATTATAATCCTTCTGAGGACTGACGGCGGTTTAGAACTGGGAGGAGGGAGGGCTCGAGATGTAGTCTTGAGTGACCTTAGTCTAGCAGAACTGGCTGATATTTGTGAGGTTCCCCTTCTTCCCTAGTCTTCAGGCTCTGGAGATTATGACCACCCAAATATGTTGGTCTTTGTCAGAAGAGCAAAAAAAAGTCCAGTGCCTTTTTGCCAGAGTGAGTATATTTTAAAGTAAAACAAAATCTTTGATCATCAGCTGAGAAAACGCTATAGATCCCAGCCTGGTTTACGACAACTTTACCAGAAAACCATTACACATGGGAAAGTTCTAGGGATCCTTGGGGACCATATTCATATTTCTTAACCAATTTCTGTACCATAAGAAAAACCCAGGCTTGAAAGCAAGAGCCCCCTTCTTGGGATCCAAGGGCAATAAAGATAAAGCGCTCAGCCCGGCGCTAAGTCCAAAGTTCCCTAGGGTAGAGCTGGGCACAGGCAGGCCACCTGGTAGTGACCCCGAGGAGACAGCAGCTGTTTCCCACTGTGGTTCCTCCTAATGCCTAGCAGTCATTTAGCTTCAAGCATGTAACCCATATCATGGGGTTAAAGCCCCAATATTTATACTGCCAATGATTTTGTTTTCCCCCTGGCACAGGACTTTATGCCTGGCCTAAACCAGTTCTGGGGGGGTATTAGCACAACTTTTTTTACAGTGCACAACATCTTCCTTTGCCAGTATAGGCTCTGGCCCCAGGCACACCACAGGGGGTGGAGCAGCATTGTGTAAGGCAGGCACAGTCCTATTCAGGTCCAGGTGCTACTTCTCCCAGTACTCCAAACGCAGATTGGCCTATTCAGCTTAGCGCTAACTCACCCAGCCCCTCTGGAGCCACTGCACCTTCCCAGCCCCTGTCACCCAGAGCCAGACATACAATACATAACAGGCAGATGCAAAGACACATAGCACACAGAATGCTCACTTCTAAAAGTGGCATTTCTAAAATAGGGATACTAAATCTTCAAACACCATTACGCTGCATTTATTACCACTATTCCAAACATACCAAACTTGATCATGCTACTTGTTGGACTTGGCCCTTTTTGGCAGGTTCACCCTAAACTTTTTGCCTGTCTCCTAGCCTTTTCCCTGTGTAGTGTTGGTGGTTTTAGGCCTCTAGGCACTTTAGCACTGCTGACCAGTGTAAAGTGTGTGCGTCCTGGGTTACATTTCATGTGAATGGCCTGCCCTCCCATAGGAAAGCATGGGATTCCCTGATGAATGTGGGCCAGTGGTTAATCCTGATTTGAGAGGCACAGCATGGTCAAATCTGGTATGTATGAAATGGTATTAATAAATGTTGCACAATGGTGTGTGCAGATTTATTGTGGGTATTTTATAAATGCCACTTTTAGAAGTTGGCATTTCTGTGTGCAATGTGTCTGCATGCCTGATGTGAATTGCATGTCTGGCTTGAGATTGACAGGAGTTGAGGGGTGTGGGTGGCTCCGGGTGGGGTGTTGGGGGGGGTTGGGATGAGTCAGCACTAAGCTGAATGGGACATCTACATTTTGAGTAGTGGGAGGGGAGGTTCCTGGTCCCTGAATAGGATTGTGCCTGCCCTAGAGAATGCTGGATCCTCCACCCTGTGGTGTGTCTGATGACGAGCCCCCACCTAACAATAGGAAAGAGGAGCCTGGTATACAGAGTGCTCCAGAACCAGTTGCATCTGGTTTCTCCAGCCCTGTGCTTTCAGACAAAGTAAAATGTCCTATAAATGAAGGGGCTATGACCCCATGAAAGTGGTTCCTGTGTTTGTGCTGTTCCTGACTTGTTGGGGGACTGCTGCTGGGCTCCATGAGGAACCGCCATGAGGTACTGCCTCCCTGCTGGAGGGCCCTGTGTGTTGGCCTGCCTGGGCCCAGCCTTTGCCTAAATTTGGGACTGGAGTGAGCCCTATATCTTTTTATTCCTGAGTACTCTTTACTTTTATCTAAAAGAGCACTGGTGGACTGCAGCGTGAAGCTGCAACGTGTGGGATTCCCCCACGCTGCCTTTTATTTTGCGGGAGCCCACCCCGCGTTTCGGCAGCCTTTGGTGCTCATTTTTCTACCAGCGGGTGCCCACCCCACGTTATGGCAGCCTTTGGAACTGCTTTCTACCAGCGGGTGCCCACCCCGCATTATGGGCACCTTTTGAATTTCTTCCTACATGCCGGTGCCAATGCTGCATCTCTGCAGTGGAGTTACCGCCGCAGCTCAG
This sequence comes from Lissotriton vulgaris, assembly GCF_964263255.1. Taxonomy (NCBI): domain Eukaryota; kingdom Metazoa; phylum Chordata; class Amphibia; order Caudata; family Salamandridae; genus Lissotriton; species Lissotriton vulgaris. The sequence goes on from NC_141689.1 coordinate 388,345,208, forward strand.
AAGTCGAAGAGAAGTTGCCGGGCCACTGCCAGGGCAACCCGAAAGCCAGGCAGCCTTGCTTGGTTGTGGGAGGGGCCGCAAGAAGACAAACCGGAAGTCCAGAGCCTCACAGGCTCGACACAGAGTTCCTGGGTGAAGTCCGGTGAACAGAGTCGTCGGCGGAGCCCCCATGTAAAGGGAGAGCCCTGCGTCCTACAGCATTCGGGTGATTGAGGCGTAGGGGCCTGAGGCACATTGTCAGAGCCTGCTCCCACCGCAGTTGAAGGGGACGCGCCGCCTAGCATCCACAGAGACCAGAGGAACAAGGCCAGAGTCCGGTGAGTGGGTTCCCCTTTCAAAGCACATTTTCAGTGCCCAAAACCTGCAGGAGTCACCCACAGAGTGCCCAGTGAGTGGGGCTCAGCTCCATGGCGGTTGGGGGGATTGTCAGGGCACATTGTCGGTGCCCGCCCGCCTGGGCAATTGCGTTGTTGATTCTTTCCAGCTACCCCGTCTGATAGCGGGCTGCTGCAACGTGTAGTGTTTTCAGCTCCTCACAGTTGTGCGGCTGTTGTGGGCAACTGCATCTTGGGGGTATTTGTGTTTTATTCCCCGCATTCCTGGAAGAGTCCCCGCAGGGGCCTCGGGTTGATTAGGCACGTGTAGTGCCAGTGCTGTTTTGTCCTCCCGAGCTCCCATACGAGAGCGCAGGTAGCTGCAACCTCGTGGGGGCCTTATCATTCAAAGAAGATGAGACAGGAGTGAGAGACACTCCTGCCCAGCCCCAGCGCTTTGCACACTTTTGCTTTTGCTGCTTTTGCAGACACCCCTGACCTTGCGGGACATAGGACATTTGAGTCCCTGAGAGAGGCCAGTTGGCCTTGGGCCCGTTCCAGTGTGTTTTGCCCCTGATTGGGGCACACAGTGTTTATGCTAATTATCACCCAAGTTGTTTATGCTTGCGAAGCCTATTGACTCATATGATTATTGCATAATGTGGTTGTGTGCTAAGTATGCCTAACCTAAGGTGGTTTATGCTCATAATGCAATACTGGATGAGCATGCAGAATTATCACTAGTCACTTTGCCACTCACTCCACAACTACACATTACTACCATTAACAAACGTATGACTGATCGCAGGTTTTGTTTAAATAAATATAGCTTGTGGTTTTTAAAAAAATAAGTATGTGTCTTTTTTTACTTTTTTATCTATTTGTAATGGTAATTCCAGATGACTGTTAGCTGTAATTTAATTCTATTTTTACTCAGTACATATATTGTACTTTTATGATGTATCTTTTTCATCGAATAAAGAATTACTGAACTGATCTGAAATACTGCTTGACAGTTATGCGTTGTCAGTAGTGCAAATATAGTCAACCTGAGTAAAAATGTATACAGAGCAGTTATAAAGTAGCCCCTGTTGGATACCTTGCCAATATTAGAACGTTACTAGGAAATAGAGACATTGCCTACTCTGACCCCCTTCTTAGAAACCCCTTTAATTAACATTCTATAGCCATTCAATCCACAGCCTACCTGTAGGGACCTAGTCAAAATCTGAAGTTTAACCCGAAAGTAACCATAATCAATCAACTATTTCCAATGACTCATGTCAAAAACTGCACTCCATGCTTATCCTCTTTCACAGCAAAGCAACCTCTAAATATTTGATTTGCTCTATTCTATCAGTCATCCCTTCTTCCTCTTGGCATTCTCTGATCTGCATGAGACGTTGCACTAACCTCTTCACAACAAGCACGAGGGGCCTCTTGCTTAAATGAAAATTCCAACAGACAAAATAGATGTTGACCTTCAACTTTTACTATGTTTCCTATGATGATGGCACAATAACCGATGCAATTCAATTACTATTTGACCCTCTGCATTCTCATGATGCATTTGAAACATTTGCCCCAAGACAAAATTAAAAGGAAAATCACTCAAAACTCAACTCATTTCATCAAGTGGAGGATGAGTCCCATTTAGAATGATCTTAGGACTTGTAAAAATGGGATGGCGTACATTGGAATCCCTCCACGATAATTAGACCTCAGTTCACCTTAAACCAACACTACTTTAACTCTAAAAACTCAATAAAGCCTGTCAACCTTGCATCCTAATTGTCTTCTATAATTTCTGGCATCAAGAATACTCTCAGTACCTCCCTCAGAATCCTTCATCTGGTTTTCTACTCACATCCTCTCACTCTCTCCCTCAACACTCTCCTCTTTTTCCTCCTTCGCACACCTGCTCAATTGAAATCATTTCATACTCCAATGCACTGAACCTAGGGCATCCGCTTTAATTCTGCCCTTAAGTTTCTAAGTTTGATGCACCTTCTTTCACTCTTTATTTGCCCTCTTTCCTGTGGTATGTGCCTCTAGTGCATTAAGTCTTTTATGAGATTCCACTACTTAACAAAACAATTTCTGAGCGCTTCTCTTCTTCCAAGAATTGTCCTCTGTTTAACTCCCTTTTTTTCTCTTTAATGTTCTTGAATACCTGTTGTCCAACCAGTCCACACTATACGTGCACCCATTATTGCATTAAACTCATTGCAGTATTGATTCAACCATCTTCACCAAAGTGAGCAGAATTGTAATTAATTCATTCACCTGTCCACCATAATAACCTTACTCTAGCTTCTCCCCTCAGAAGTATTTCATATAGTCAGCTGCCCACACTGCTAGCTACTCCACTGTCACATTCTTAGGCACCACTTGAAATAAAAAACTGATCATTCTCCGTCACTCTTTCTCTTTGTTTTCCTTTTTCATCACTTGGGGCTCCATGCTTGGACTTCCAATTGGGAATCCTCATTTTCCTCTCTATACCAACTTACTTGATTACATTAATTCTTCATAAGTTATACCCCCATCTTGTCAGGTCCCTAATCAGCACCTATGTTATCAAGCAAGAATACAGCATCATCTTATCGATTATACTCTCCTTGTATTCCCTTCTCTTTTTTAACAAAATTACCTAGTCCTCAGCCAACACACTTTTAATCACTCCTAACATATATATACTCTTGCCTATTTTTGCAGTGCTTTGATTGTCATCAGTCAAACAAAGAGCACTCTTCAAACTCCTAATTCTTATTTGTAAAGAATATGACAATAGAAGACTTAATACAGTCTCTTCTAGACCCTTTTTTTGCTTCCTATCAGCATACGCAGCATTCTATGCAACCTCATCAACCGTTCTTTCTGCAAACCACCCTGCCCATGTCCCTGCCCCTTCATTCCTAGGGATCTTTGGGATGAATTATCTTACTTAAATCCACACTCAGTCTACCTCTTTCTATTTCTGGGGTCTCCTTAGGGATGAAATATCACAGGCCTTAGTATTGCACCTCACAAATCTGTAAATTATTTTGCATATCAACAATATGTATTATCGAATAAAATTCTATGTATCTTTCCACACCAATAATCATCAGCACCAGTGTATTGTGTGAGACAAATTGTCTACAATTAAATAGAATTCACTGTACCATTACAGTTCAATCATCCCCAGAACCCATTGTGTGTATGTTCTTACGTAAGGGCATGATACTGAGTATCATATTTCTGCTCACTGTCCTGAATTTCTAAAATGTAGTGAACAAAGAATTATGCTCGGTATGGTGGCTTGGTGGACTAATGTATCCACTGTAGGGGCCTGTGTTTGATGTCCTAGTCACAGATTCAAATCCAAGAGGGTCCACTTAGCCTTTCATCCTACTAAGTTTGATAAAAATGAGTACCATTGAGCTGGGTAACAATAAACATCTTCTATTCAGCGTCTTTGGTGATATGTACACTTTACAAATACACATGTTATGTTAAATAAAAATACATAATTATTGTTCATGAGGGGTAATAAAAAAAATAAATTAATAATATTGGTCTCATTCTTTTATATGGTTGCTGACAATCAGTACCTTGTAATATTGTTTTAATGTACGGAATGGGGACATTATGCCCTACATTATGATACAGTAAAAATATAATGCATTAAACTAATAATGGTAACATATGTAGATTAGAGATTTTTACACTTTACACCTGATGCAATCCGTTAACATGTATCACTTGTAATCCGTATAATTATTCCTATATTCTAAAATGATTCACTTTTAATTACTTACCCACACACTTTGGTGAATCCAGAGATAGAGTTGCTACTATTACTGCTATGCAAATGACAATAAAGAATTATAATCATTAACTAAAAGAGTACATCACTTTTTATAAAGTGGTCAATTTGATGAGTTCATTGTCAAGACATTTATCGTAGCATACGCATACCCTTTCCAAATCCAAAAGATTCATTTTTTCATCTGTCAAAACAGCCTTTTGATCCCACTAAATGTTAAGTAGCTTATTTTTATAATATTAAAAATATCATCGAAAAATACCAGTTTGTCTCCCATTATGAAGCTTATCACTTTCATCACAAAGTTTCAAAGTTCTGAAAAGAAGAGGTTCAAGAATTTTCAATACTATATAGTTATAAGTCCCAATACTCTTGCTACACTTTCAACAAATGTCTGATTTAAGGAATTGTACTCCTGTCCAATACAACCTATAAGAATGATTCTTCTGGGTTATTCTCACGAATATGTCCACCTGTAACTTTCATATTGCAGTTAATATCCCCTACATTTCCTTCTCCAAAATCTAATGAGTCCAAATCATTAGCCCAGAATCTTTGAAACTTCAAAAATACATCCAATGCAGTCGATCCTATATAGTTAAATATAAACGAATCCAAACAGCTTTGCATCATCCTTAACCCCTTCCATGCTGATGACGAACCCCAGCCGTCATGCACTACGGTGCTCGTGTGCTGATGACGGCTGGGGTTCGTCATGGCCCGCCCTTGTTTGTTTGTTTACCGCACGGGGGCGGAAACGGGCCAGCAGTGAAGGGGTTAAATATTCCACATTAGTTTAAAGTAATTTTGTTGTGTCAACAGTCTACCCACACAATGACAGTAAACTCATCACTGAGCACTCAGGGAGGGTGTAATTTGAACTTCATGATTACATCACCTATCCTAGACATCCCTTTGTCAATTCAAACTAAGAAGAACTTCTTAAATAGTGTTTTCAATTCTAGGTTATTCAACATGAGTGAATATTTGTTTTCTCTTATTAAGTCTCTTCTATGTAGATTTAAACTCTAAAACCTCTTTCTAGTTGATATCGAGTTTGGGATTGCCACTTAAGGTAATTTACTGAACAAAAATGATCCCTTCTTTACTGGAGTCTGTAGATGTGAAATTGATATCTGCTCTTTCTTCCCAGCTCACAACAGATTGAAACATGTTGTTACAGCTATGTTATTTTAGGGAGACGTATCATCTTTATAATGTTCATGTCACTAGCGATTTTCTTTATGTCTCTCTTTATTGAAGTTAATGTTGTAATACTTTATTCAATATATTCATATCATAAAAGTACAAAGGTTACAAAACTAAACATAAAACCTATGTATACAAAGTATTACATCCATTTTATCTTAAAAGGGGTTAAAATCCATATACATAAAACCAGTCTCTCTTTATTGTTATTCCAAGAAAAGTTATACTCTGTTTTCCTGTCCCATAATTACCAATTTTGTTTTGTCCCATCTCTAGCTAATTTATGAAACTGAAATTACTGAAATCTTACTTTAATATAATATGTATCCTTATATGTTGCTAAACTTGTGAACCACCTCTAAAATCTCTGGCACTGAACTGTCTGGGTGGGATAGAGGCATATCACCTGCATACATAAATATGTTAATATGCTTTTAAAAATACGTAGCTCCTTGATAATCTTCACAATCTCAAATTTATCACCACAGGCTCTATTTCATTGTTGAACCCTCACGGGTACAATGAGCAGCCACCCCTAGTGTTTTTTTTGTACTTCCATATACTGCGCAACTACACCTGTGTTCCTTAACTCAAACATAAAAACATGCATACTTCCAGTTTATGTCAGCAACATCCTTTTCAGTATTACTAGAAATTGAAAGAGATTGGGCATCCTCTTTCTAATTCTTTCTGAAAGGAGTAGGAAGCATATGATGGTATCATAGCCACACTTCTTCTAGGTAATTCTACTTTTGCCGACTACTTTCCTTATAATTGTTTACAGAACGTATTTCACTGCCCGTTCAACACATACATTATTACAGATGTAAACAGAATGAGAGACAGACAGAGAAACAAGCTTTAAATTAGCAATCCAACACTTATGTAAATGTTGACTATTAATGTACCTCTTTCCACACAGTCAGTTAAGTTCCTTTAACACATCAATACAATGTAAACATAATCTTTGAAAACACAATGAAAAATGAACAATACTTACAACCATACCATTTAGGGACACCCAGCAATCTGGTGGGAAGTCTTGAAGCAATGGTACTAGAAATTGAAGACAGCCATCCCAATGGCAAAGCAGAAGCATCATTCCAATCAGATTAAAAATTCTCACCACTGCGCTGGCTAGGTCGTACGTCATGTGGAAAATCTAGGAAAAAAATAATAGATTTGAAATATTAAATTACATTTCCAGACATGTGTCTTTTAAGTCATAGTTTTGCTGACTTAGAAGCAAAGCATTTCAAACACCACATCAGGTACAATAACGCACAGGTTAGGACTGGGAGCTAAACTCCATATTGCTCAAATTTCAGCCATTTTCTTTTTTTTGCATTTTCCTCTTCAATACAGTAGGCTTTCTCCTCCCACATTTTTATTTTTACATAGCCAAATGATTATTTTTGAAGCACAACTGACCAAATATATGTACTTATAATGTCATTTTGCAGCCAGGCTGAAGAGTAACTCATAACATATTTCAATATTGCTATGTCTGGCAGAGCAACAGAAATGTTTTTCTCTGCAGCCGCAATCATATATGAGCCTAAAGACAATGAATTGTTTCCATCTTGACCATTTTCAGCATGGTCAGCATCCCACTGTCCAGCAGTCTCCTAGACATTATCCCTGTCTCTTTTCATGGACTTCATTTAGGGGTTAATAGGGGTTGCAGCTGCGACCCATGGTTTGACCACTAAAACCACTGGCACTGCCATTGCGACACCAGGCCTCAGAGGTGGCAAACTCAGTGCCAGAAACACTGGGCCAGCTCACTCTGTGGACGGTGGTTGGGGCTCCAATTCCCTTTTTTTCAGTCACTTTTCTTTACTATTCTAATAATAATTAATATTCTATTATTCACTGTTAGTGTAATAAAAATATACTAGAGATAGCTGGAATTTGACCCTATCTAACAACTGAGGTAAGAAAAAAATTATTTTAGATGTATGTTGTATGCGTATGCGTACTAGTGGGTGAGAGTGTGCTTATTTAAGAGAGAATGTGTGTAAGAGTGAATGTGTGTCAATGTACAAGCGTGTGAGTGAGAGTGTGAGTGAGAGTGTGAGTGAGAGTGTAAGGTCAAATGGTGTGTGTTGGAGTTGGCCCTCTCTTCATGATTTTTTGCCTTTTCCTCCCCACATTTACTGAAGTTGATTTTGTTGGCCTTAGACTCTCTGGACTTTACCACTGCTAACCAGTGCTAAAGTGATTGTGCTCACTCACCTAAAACATGGCTACAGCGGTTTCTAACCATCTGGCACACTTAACAGATATATAGGGCCCATACATTAAATGCTACCAGTGGGGCTGCAGAACGTATTGTGCCACCCACTTAAGTAGCACTGTAAAACATGTCTCAGAACTGCCCCTGAAGCCAGAATGCAGTTTTAAACTGCCATGTTGACTTGGCATTTAAACCCCCATGCCAACTCCTCTTTCATTACACATAAGTCACCCTTGTGGTCGGCCTTAGGTAGCCCATAGGGGAGGGTGCTGTCTAAAAAAGGGTTGGACATGTTCAATTAAGTTTTACATATCCTAGAAGGGGAAAACTCCCAAATTTGTTTTTCACCACTAAGAGGCCTACCCCTCGCGTAGAATAACATTGGAGATTACTTATTACATTTAATAATCTGTAATTTCTAATTGGGAGCTTGAAGGTATGCCATGTTTGGTGTCCTTGGACATGTGGTGAAAAGCCCTCTTTAATGGTAAAGCTGTTTTTTCAAAACAATTTTAACCCCTTTAGTGCTATTATTAGTATTCTCCTTTAATTTCCATTGAAATCAATGGAAAGTCCATGACGAGTTACCCTTGTCATTAGCATCCAAGAGGTTAAGAATGCATTTTTGGAAAGTTAGCATTTTCCTGCCCTTAGTCCTTTTGTGCCTGCAGCCTGGCCTGGGCCACAGGACTGTGTGTAACTGACAGACTTTGTGAATTCCTCCCATACAGTGACCCAATGGAAGGATTTGGTGTGCCTCAATGAGCCATCTGGTGGCACCATGTGTGGGGTGTTGGAGGTGAGCACAGCCCCATTTGCAACTGAATACTAAACTGGAGAGGGTAGTGATGGTTTATTGACCATACCTTTGGCACGTGCTAATATCTTTGTAAAGAGAATCTCAATAAATATTTTTTGTGTGCTGCTATATGGTACTAATGAATCACACTACCCTACATGCACATTACACATTGGTTAAACACCACTGTGCTTCTATGAGAAATTGATGTACAAAAGCACTCAATCAACTATCAACATATGGTGTTTCCACCCTACATATTGTTGCATAGCGATCATAATCAAAAGTCAGGAGTCAAATGTTTTCAATGCAGCTTGTATTGAATCCAGAAAACAGTCAACACGTGTTTCATCACACAGGTGACTTCTGCAAGGCTGCAATCACATATGCACAAAGAATATGAGTCAACGGGTAACACATTTTGTGGATTTACATAGCTTTTATGAAGCTATTAAGCTTATACTTGCAACTGAATAGCCTGTGCTCTGCCTTCACACAAAGGGCCTAATGACTCCAAAATATTACTGTATCCAGCTTGGATCCCAGGTAGTGGAGCCAGGAAATTCTATACACTTCAAAAAACCTTTCCAGAAGCTTCTCCCACCTTCCAGAAAAATGGCACCAGGGTATACAAATAGGACTTTAAGGCCCACTGTTTAGTTCACGGCTTGACCCATGTCAGGACTCTCAGTGGACTGCCTGCTGCTGTGACCTGTTGTGCACTCTGCCAGGCTGCTGCTGTACCAAGAAGGACTGCTTTGCTGCATGGAGTCTGCTTTGAACCCTTCAGCGGTGACTCGAAGAGCTGGTTTGGTGGCCTCCTGTTCAGAGCCACAGGGACTTATAAGGCTTCCATCATCTTTAACCCATACCTGGACCCAGCCTGTGTGAGTCCTAAACCCCAAGAGGAACCTTGATTGTGGTTCTAAAGGTGCTCAGATGGCCAAAAACCAAAACTGAGGACTTAGAAAAAACTTGAACAAAAATCTGCTCTAAGAACCAGAAGGAGACAGAGACCAACCTGTTCGCCTATCCACACAAAGTACATCACCAGTCAGATTTACTTTGCAACTTCTCCCACTACGTTCTTCTCTGCCGCAGTAAATTCTTTTCAGTGGTCCTTCACCAAAGACGTATCAGATCAAGCCCTCTGCTTCGTCCTGCTAAAGTTTTTCGAATTCCATTTTGGCGACTAAGTGCGAAAGTAGACATCTTCACCGCAGCTTCAACCCAAGGCCATCTCATGACAACGCTCCCTGCTCGGGCACCTCCTACAGCCTTGCCTCTCTGAATTTTACCTTCTCAGAACTTGATCTTCAATAATTTTTTTAAGTCCGAAGGTGAGCGCTCACCAGGCCCAATCCACTTCCTGCACTTGAACTGCACTCTAATGATTCAACCTTAACTTTCGACTTTGTCCCGGTCTCGCACGACTAGATGTCCGCAGTTGGTGCGTTGATCTTTTAGGTGCTAGTTCTCACTATAATGTTTCATAATATTGGTTCTTTGATTGAATTTTTGTTGTTTTGGTATAGTACTCTATTAAAATGTGCTTTATTTTTCTTGTTTTGCGTTTTTTCACTTTATTACTGTTAGTGTGCTGTATAAACGCTTTACACATTGCCTCTAAGATGAGTGTGATTTCTTTTTGTGATAAGCTACCCAGGGGTAAGCACACCTGAATTTAACTTTTTGTGATTCATCCTGCAATAGATTATAGCTGTTGCTTGACCAGGGTTCACACCGAGTCAACCAACAACCTAATATCTAACATTGTATGATGTCACTTCTGCTAACCCTGTCATCTTGGTGGAATGATGTCTATGTGTCTTTTATGACCTGTGCAACCCTGCATTCCTTCATAGTAAAAGTGGGTGTGGATGCTCATGTGTTAAATATGGGCTTAGAGCCACACACAATTGTTTACTAGCTCCCTTTTTAAGAATCTTCAATCTTCAGACTGGCTTAGAACAGAGAAGTGGATGCCGTTTTATTGCTGCTGGGGTCAATGCAGGTAACAGCGGTGGGGCGGCAAGGGGGGGATTTCGAGGGACGATGCAGAGGGAAATTTAAATAAATAAATAATTTTCTCAGCGTCATTACCTTCATGTATTTATTAAGGGATTTCAAGAGATGATGCAGAGGGAAAAACTAAATAATTAATTTCCCCTCGGCATCATCCCTTGAAACCCCCTCACGTGGCCCCACCACCCTACAGCTGTTACCTGACTGACCGTGGCTGCTTTTCTGTCTACAGAAGTTGGTGCTTGCTATGGGAACACAGCAAGCATATCCCCTTGCCTTAAATATCTATGTCAAAAACCTGTTTCAGAAATGGTAAAGTCCGTTTTCTGAATACTTCATGAATATTTGAATCTACCAGTGCTGAGAGCACTAAGGCTTGCCCAAAGGTTTGTGTTTTAAGGAGCTGTGTTGTTCAGTAGCAAAAGTGTTGGGCTAAGATAAAAGTGCTGATTGTATGGCACTTGCATGGTTGTAGAGTGTGACCAACCATTTTACCAAGAAGGCTATGGGGCATATTATCAAGCCCCTTATCATTGCGTCATCGGCACTTTTCTGCTGATAACGCAGAGATATTTGCATTGCCCTATTATCATGACAGTGTTAAGTCAATTAACGTGGCTTAAAGCCATGTTAATTGACTTAACACTGCCTTGGTAATAGGGCCCCTTTCACGATAAACTCATCGTGAAAGTGGCCGTGCAGTGGGTGTTGCGGTGGGCGTTCCACCGCAACACCCATTCACTTCGACGCTGCCACCTATTATCAAGAGAGGCGATAATAGGTGGCAGTGCCGAATTTAAGAACAGGAAAGACCTGTTCTTAAGGTGGTGTAACGAGGAGAAATGCTTTATTTCTCCTCGTTTTTTTTTTCCATGTGTTGTGCAGCACACGTGGATAAAGCAAAATGCCAAGGTTTTATATATGTACAGGAAGGTGTCCCTTTCTGTACATAGACAAACCTCTTTTTCAAAATGCCCAATTTATAACTTACATGTGTGCTGCATTGAGCAGCACACATGTAAGTTACTAAATTGCATTTAAGCTTTGTTTATGTGCAGGAAGGAACACCTTCCTATACATAAACAAACCTTCCCTGCCTGCGCTGGCGTTAAGTTGTAAAACTCATCGCCATTGCAGGGGGAAACGCTAGGCTACACCATATCCTTGGTAATATGGTGCAGCCTAGCGTTTCCGAAGTGGTGAAGAGAGGCGTTAAGCCAAGGCGGCTAACACCTCTCTTCGCCACTTTTTTGGTAATATGCCCCTAAGTTCTATAGAACACATGCTGAAGCACTTGAGTACTGTTAAAAGCTTAGAAATTATTTGTTGAAAGCACCTGAGAAGAGAAGCAATGTGCGTCAACTTAAGGCAACTCACAACATCCTGCCCCTTCTGGCACTGGGTATAGGTCCCTTTGAGTGGGTGTGTCTCCTTCAATTCCTTCTCTAAGTTTTCAACTTCAAAATCATCAATAGCTTTTGAACTTGTGATTCTGCATTTGTTGGTTACACATAACATTGAAAACAATTTCTTAATAGTTTGCCCTCTAACAAAGGTTATACTAATAAACCTGTTTAGCTCTGTGGATTGGCCTGTGAATTATTGGCCAACAAGCTACTTTCTCACACTACTATGCCATTGCTAAATAATCTGTGCAAAAGCTTTAGTTTTCCTGAAATGAGATCCAGGCACTACAGTCACATACTCATGTTTGACCAATGAAAACGAATATAAAGTCATCTCAGCATGTTGCTTCCTTTCTCAAGCTCATCAGGAACTCAAATGCCTAGAGCATTCACAATTTAGGGTTTTGATTCATATTTGTTCTCCTCAAGTGCATCAGGCAGTCCATTACATTCCATGCAGTTTTTAGCATTACACCCAGCAGAGCAGCCTCTCTCATAGCAGTCACTCCAGACGATCAACGTTATTTCTTTCTTTCTGCACAGCAGTGGTCTTAACTAGAAAAGCTTCCACTTATAGGGGGGAATACTTCCAACACCACTTTCACAATGAGCTGGTCTCTTCCCTCAAGGCAGTTGCGGCTCCTCCAGTAGGGTCAAGCCAACATGCTTTCAAACCCTTCTGAAAGGAGAGGGTAGGCTGTTTTCTATTATCCATGGTGAGAGAGCTCTAGGGCCTGTGATGAAGAAAGAGAAAGATTGATACAAATGTGTGCTTTTTCAAGTTTGAGAGTTTTCAAGATCATTTTGATCCTTATACAATGGGACCTGCACATGAGTTTGTTGTAAATATATCTTGATTTCTTAAAGTAAAGAGATTTAAATATGATACAATCTACCTTACATGAAAACCAAGCAGAGGCAAAGAAGATCCTTCAGAAAAAGACTAGTGTAGAGTGCTTCTTTGGTCAAGACACACATCTGCACGGTGGACAGACATAAATAGCATGACAGTGGTTTAGTGGACGCCAGTGGTCGACTAAAATAGTATTATCCCTTTAATGTGCAATAAATGAAGAGAATATATCATTCTATCGTGCTTGGGACTCAGGGGTTTGGTATACCACATGAGGAACAATTGGTAAGAAGCACATTTGTAGATTTTGGCAATATGAGGATACAAGCATTGCTGAGAATCATTTAAGAAAAGACTACACTATTTACAGTGGTTATGATTTTAGAAAACATCCAAAGCCGCTTAATGGAGTCAAGCTATACCTGAATCAGAGAATTATGTGATAGACAATGCAAGAGGTGAAATAGTGCCTATAAAATGTTAAGTATTTTAGAAAAGCCATCCAACATTGCAAGGCATTCAGTAATGTGTTGAAATCCATAATAGAGTGACACTCAAAGATCATCAAGTATGGTTCAGTGCCATCAACACTGTCAAGAAGGTACAAAAGTGCCCCAGTGTTTCCAAAAATATAAGAAGTGCAAGAAAAAATGCAATACCATGCAGCACCTCACGAAAACAGGATGACTCGGGGGCCTGTGAGTCTCTAAGTTTACAGATTGTGATTTGGTGCTTAAATGAGAAACAAATCATTTGAGAACCTTCCCAACACAAACTCCCTTAATCGAAACGATAGCAGGACATTTTGGTCCACCCCAGCAAAGAACAGCAGACCACTAAGTGGTCAAAAAGGACCACTGGATAGGCTTAGCATTCTTCTGACATATGAAGTGCATCAAGTCTGACTAGTATGGGTTGACTTTCGACTGGTAAGATGCATTTGTGTAATTTTTCACATTAATGATATTTGTGTATTTCGGTACCACTGGGCAGTTTGTTAGAGGCATGGCTACATAAATAAAAAAAAAAATGAAAATGTATGTTAATAAGGCATCTAGTGGCACATTCATACAGAAAACCTTATTTTGAAAATATATTGATATTGTGTGTGTCTACGTTAAAAATACTTCAAGAACTATAGACTCAAATCAGCCTTTGATTCCATTAAGTGCACCAAACTATGGGCCGCCTGGAGGGATCTTGGGCTGCCCAGTGGCCTGTTACAACTTATAGTTCGACTGTGTTGGACTTGGCCCATTTTCCTGAAATTTTTCGCTTTTCACCCCCCTGTTTTAGGACGTCTCACCCATGGTGAAGAAATGTGTAGGCCATGTGTGGAGTGAGATGTCAAGTGTAATGTAAGGCAATGGTGTGTGCACTTATTAACCCCCATAGTAGAAATGTACCCTGGCAACATGCCACATTTAAAATGGATTCCATGGCTGTGTCTTGTGCCACCTGACTGCAGTGGGTTAGGGGTCTAGTTGTTTGGTACCCAGCCATCCCAGCATTTGGAGGGAAAGCCTGGCACCCAGGGTGCTCTACTCCTCCCCCTGAGCCAGTTTGAACCCGTTCCCCAGACGATTCTAGAAGCTTCTGGCACTGACTGGTAGGTGGGGTGAGGGGCATATAAATAAGGGGGCTGTGCCACCATGTGCTCAGACAGAGCCTGGACACGAACGTGAGGGGACCTGCTGCCAGGGTGTACCACCACTTGGGCCTGGGTGCTGAACCCTGCACCCAACTAAAACCCCTCTGCTCTCCACAGGGCTAGTGGAAGCCCCACTGCAGGAGTACAGGCTGCGGTATAGGAGGTGTGCCACGCTACAGTGGAGGATGGTTAAGGCCTACCGCCCTGTCTTGGCGAGTTGAGTTGAGTTGAGAGCCCACTGACTGCTGACCTTGACCGGTAGTACCTGCTGCTCTGCTACTTGGCCCCTGAGGAAGGAGCACCATCCTAGGTCCCTGAGGCTGGTGGGACCTTGTGCCATGCGAGCGCTACACCAAAAAGCGCCTGGAGAGAAGAGCGCTATCTCCTATCCCAAGTTTGCCGGCTGTCTAGCACTTGGGGAGTGTGGCGCTATATGTCAAGCGCAAGAGGTGAGGAGCTGAAGCCTACAGCACAATATTGGGGCTGGACTGGACCCCCAGGAGGTGAGGAGCGTTACCCTGGGGCCCCTGAGTCTTGCTGTTGGGACTGTCTGCCCCCCGAAGTGCTATAATTCTAAAGCGCTGTGTGTGGCTAAAAGCTCTCTCATTCTCAAGCGCTGTGCAGTGACCAGAGCCTGCCTTGTGCCTTCTGCCCCATGGGACTGTGAGGAGCGCTGTTGCCCCAGTGCACGCTGTGGCACTGAAAACCGTTGTTGCCCCCAAAGCGCTGTGCCTATAAAAGCGCTGTGTGCTGGATGCGCTTGGTGGCTGCAGGAAGAGCTGGGTGTCTACCCCGCGTGAGGACGCGCTGCTGTTTGCCAATTTAAATTAAAGCGGGTGCCTACCCCATGTTTGGAGTCTGCCCGGAGTCACAGCCGCCGCCCGGGAGCCAGAGGAAAAGGAGTGCCGCGTCTGCACCTCAGCGGGAGCCTACCAGGGATTGACAAGGGCCGCCACTCTGCCTGCGGCGACCCGGAAGAGGTGTCGACTGCCCGGCGTGGGTGGGGCCTATGCAGAAAGTGGAGGCGTGACCGCACGGCCCCCGTGAGCTGGGAGAGCCCCGCGGTGCAGAGAGGAAGAGCCCGGAGCCCGCTGGCTCCATACCGAAGTCCCAGCCCCCCAGGAGAGGGACCGTTTGATGGGAAGGATCACCGCCGCGACCCGAGCGGCTTTGGAGGAATGCCCCACCTACCGAGACAGAGCCGGGAGCAACGCGGGAAGCCCTGGTGAGCTGGGCCGCTGGAGAGCCTGGGGTGGTGCCCGCAAGGCACCCGATCTGTGGAGCCAGTGGGACTTGAGCAGGCCTGCCGGACAGCGGGCTGCTCCAACGGTGGGGGCAGTTTTGACTGTGGTCGCCCCAGATTGGGGGGGAGCTCCAGAGGTGCTATAGGAGCCCAGGACCATTGGTGACTGCACAGCTGCACTGCAGATAGCGGCGGCTGTACTGTTCTGGGGCCATCGTTGCTGACCTACGACATTGGGGCGATTATGGGCACACTTGATGTCCTGTATGTCTCACCCTTCATGCCTGTATGTTTACGCCCTGAGGGTTCCATTATATGCCTGTTTTAGTGCACAATGTGCTCTGAGGCCAATGGTTATGCCCCAGGTAACTTGACCAAAGGCAAATGTCATGATACTTCACCCTTAGGCCTTTTGGTATGCATAGGAAATGCTAATTTGAAATTGAAATGCTAGTGCGGGTAGGCCCCTGGTGATTTGGGTGCGTGGTTAATGCCCCCCAGGAATATGGTTGGCACTTCAGGCGCCAAGGGTTACTGCCCCAGTCTAATGTGGTCTGGTGACTTTGTGATGCACAAGGGATTTATGCTGAATGGGGTGCCCTGCCTAGTGATTAGGCCCCATGCTCATATGATTCATGCCTGATATATTTTGGTATACCTCCTGTTGCCTCACTGCTGTTGATTTTGGGCATAGGGGGCTTGAGGCTATTTTGATTATATCAAAACATACATGGACACTACTGGTCTATTAGCATGTGACTAGAAATGGAAATGCAGAGGTGCAACATATGTCAACAGAAGTGTTTCGCAAGAGGAAAAGAAACCCATCAGCCCACTCAATGGTGGATTATGCTATTCTGACTATGCCTGTCGCCTGTTTCATGCATGCTAGGGACATGCATGCTGTGCTTTTACGCCTGGCGAATGTGGCCCCTACTCATGGTTTTTTTCACCTAATGTTATAGGCCTGATGAGTTCTGATGCCTAGTGAAGTTCTATGCCAACTGCTAATGCTTATGTTTTTGCGTTAACACTAAAGCTAATGGACTTATCTTTTTCTTCCTTTTCTTTTGCCCTGTACATAATCCCCCTTGTATATATTACCCTGGCACCAGCTGGCGCAGCATTGTGATTACTGTGATTTCTGTTGCAGATTGGAGACAATACAAAAGTTATTCTTTTTCAACAAAACTGTGTGTTGCCTGTGTGTACTGCGTGGATGTTTCACACATGTCCTCAGGAGTTTGGCCTGCCAGCTCTGCACCATGCTACCCCCGTAGAATTGGCTACCCCATTTCTAACAGACTGCAACAAAACAACTATGCCCAAGTCAGTTGGAGCACTGGTGGAGATCTCAGTAAATAAATGGGCTTGGTGGCTGCAGGAAGAGCTGGGTGTCTACCCCGCGTGAGGACGCGCTGCTGTTTGCCAATTTAAATTAAAGCGGGTGCCTACCCCATGTTTGGAGTCTGCCCGGAGTCACAGCCGCCGCCCGGGAGCCAGAGGAAAAGGAGTGCCGCGTCTGCACCTCAGCGTGAGGTTCCGTGACAATCGTAAGTGGTGTTTTCGACTCGCACGAATATGGTCGAGTCTAGTATCTATGAACCGCAAATGACGAGTTTAGTAAGTGTGCGCAGTTTCGCTGTGCTAACTTAAACCGTTCGTTTGTTACGTGGGCTTTTCATCTGTACCCACGGGTTCCATCTTAGATACGGCATCCATTTTGTCTCTTGCCCTCAAGTAGTCAGCGAACGGACGCTGTCCGCTTCGCGACCCTGGGACTCCCAAGATATTTGCGGAAGACACATGTCCTTTGAAAGTGTCTTTATGACGAGGGGGTTGCTACTGTAAGGCAGATGGCGCCGCTCGAGGCTCATCTTGCCGCACGGACTTATTGTCTCAGCCGTGCATCTCATTAGGCACGTCCCTTTGATGCCTGTATCTCGTGCTTCTCGTTACCTCCCCTTTTACACCCTTTCCGATCTCCCCACTGTCTCCATCTTCCTCTGCACCTGTCTTCGTCCCTATTTCGATCTACTTTACTGCTGATTGGAATTTGCTAATGGTGGGAAGATGGGTTTTTACAGTTGGGAACCGCCAAATATTTCCGCACTTATGTTCCGGACCTTATGTGTTTCAAAGTGACCAAAGCGACCCCTCTGAGAGCTAAATGTGGGAACCGGGTTGTAAACTATTGTGTCTCATGTTATCTTATGGGTAAAAACTGTATAAAAGGAGCGATCCACAAAACCAATTTGAAGCAGTCTCCCCAAGTTGCACGTGTTGTACTTGTCGTGACTTCTGTGTTCCCTGCAGTAAATAAACCTTGACTCTTTGACGCCGAAGGAAGTGTCCCGTGTCTCTGTGACTTGTACGCCGGAGCAGGTTACCCACGAAGGTTTCAGGTGTTGTGCCCTGGCACCGCTGGGTCCAAGAGCCCAGTCCTTCAGTTGGCGCCCAACTCGTGGGGCTGCATCAGTGGTACCGGTCCAAGCCCGACGATCGTGAGGAACTTCGTGTGAAATCTCCGAGGGAAGGTGCACCCCGCTTCATCGATCCTGTTGTCGAAATAAGTGGCCCGAAGACTTTTCCCGCGAAGATTCCCGCCTCCTAACGGCTGCGACGGACTGCTGCCCTGACTGTAGACCTGTTTTGGCGCCTGGCGTAGACCTTGGTATAGCGAGACGATTGACGGGCCTTCCTGAGGACGCCATTGATCTTTGAGTTAAGTATTTGTGGGTCGCTCCCAGAATCCTTGGTTGTAAACACTTTAGCGAGTGTTTTTGTTGTAGACACTTTAGCGAGTGTCTTTGTTGTAAACACTAGTGTTTGTTTTTGTTGTACACGCTGTGTGAGTGTTTTTGTCGGTGACACTTTACTAGCGTACTTTGTTGTTGTATTTGTTTGACGACTGCAGCCGCCAAAGACCGAGGGTTTTGTTCTTGCTGGGACTTGGTAAATCCCGTAACCCTTGAAGTTTGTGAAACTCGGCTAGTGTGCAAGATGCCTGGTCGCAGTACTTTGTTCAGTTGCTTTAAACCTTGTGGTGCGGATTCCCTGCTGGAGGACTCGTGTCCGATACCTCCGGTTGGAACTCCTACTTATGACTTATATAGCAAACATGGGCTAGGCCCGATTGCTTTTAATGATTACTGGATAAAATATACAAAGAAAGACGGCGATCTTCGTTGGCCACCTCACGGTAGCTTCGAAGCGTCGATCTTAGATAATTTGGAAATAAAGTTGTTCGAACGTAAATCTAGGCCGGCCATGTTTGATGCCTTTCGGTTGTGGCGCAAAGAAGCCCGACAGAAAGAAATCAGACAGAATAAACGTAGTGAGCGAGATACTGTTGCTACCATAGTGAAGAAAGCTGAGCAGTTTCAGCGTGATAAGGAGGATAAGGATAAGGAAGTGTTTGAGAGGCTACAGCGTATGTCCATAGATAAATGCTATCCTGCTTTGCCTACGGAGTCGGATAAGAAGGAAGAGGCAGTTGAGGATCCTTTAATGTCCTATCTTATGAAGTCGCCACCTCCGTACGTACAGGGTATCGCAGCTCCTGTGGTCCCTGCCGTACCTGTTCTTCCACCTGTTATTCCTCCACCAGTTCCTCAACCTGCTCCTGCTCTTCCGACTGTTCCTGCTCCTTTGTCTGTTTCTATTCCTACTGCTCCTCCGCTTCCACATACTCCTGCTCACACTACTGCTCCTGTGTTGTTAACCCCTGTTGTTGCTACTGTTTCTACTCCTTCTCTTGTTAGCCCTGTGTCTTATTCTTGTCCCTCTACTCGTAATCGTAATTCTCCTAGTGTGCCAAACTTCTTTCAGTCGCTTGGACCTGTTTTTGGGTCTGCTGGTTCTGATGGTCCTCAGAGACGTAGCCAGCTTCCTGCTAATAGAGAACGTGTTACGCTATGCAATATGGCGATGGGTTGGATACTAAACCCTGTTAGAAATCCACCTCGTGTTGTCCTCGAAACGTTTGATCAATTCAACATACCTACTCAGAGATATGTGTTTGATGAAATGTGCAAGTTCTTACATGATCAGATAGCGGCCTTTGCGCCTGACGAGGTGCTGTACGCCCTGTCTGAACTTCGGCTTCAGTTCGCAACTGGACTGATAGTCGACACTAATGTTCGACGCGCTGTTGAGCGGTTACTATCTTTTCGTCCCGCTCCTATTCCTCATGCATTGTTCGTTGAGGACATTGAGAAAGGAGATGAGTCTGGCCAATATCCTATGCGTGAAGTTCCGCCGGTTTGGGTACCCGCTGATAATACTAATGTTAATGCTCCAGTTGCGGCACATTTCCAGAGAGTGTGGATACACCTCCCATGGAAACGATCGGAAGTGCTTCAGGTGAAACAAACTTTGCCCGATCCTCGCAAAAATCCTGCTGGGTATTATAAGGAATTATCGCAGCTTGTAGACGCTACGATAATGAATCTTGCCGATATCGACATGCTGTTTGGCAATGTCGTACCGCAACCGGTATGGGCCAAGATTCGTCACCAAGATCACACAAATGAATTAGGTGGTGATTGGGCTGCTATTACAGCGGCAGACGCTGGACAAGTGGCTGCTACTAAACCCGATCAGTTGATTGAACTTCTTCCCCAGCGAATCATTACATTAATGAAAACGCTTATGCCAGCTATGAGGGTGAATTGGGACAAGTTGTCAGCCTGTAAGCAGAAGAAAGATGAGAGTGTTTCAGACTTCTTTACGAGGTTTGAGGAAACATTTGTTGATCATAGTGGACAGGATATGGGTACTGAGGGTGGACAACGGCTGTTTGTGGATAAGTTTGTATCGAACTTATTGCCCGACTTGTGCAATAAATTGAAGAATTCAGAAAGTGCGTGGGCCGTTTCTACCTCTGCTCAGATATTGGCTACGGCACAATATTACGAAAATAGAGAAAAAGAGGAAAATGACCGTGCTGATAAAAAAACGAAAGAACTGAAAACTAAAGTGTTGTTGCAACAAGCATATCCGCCGCGTTCTAATCAGAATGCGCCTCAACAGAATAGATCTCAGTCGCAATCGAATCGATCGCAGTCGCGTAATGATTCCTCTTTCCAAAGATCTTCGTTAGGGTACAATCAATGTGCTTATTGTAGACAGGAGGGACACATTAAATTCGATTGTCCTGCTTTGAATGACCGTAATAGTGGTAATTCGTCTAGAGGAGGTCGTGGTGGTTCACAGAATACATCATGTGGTAGAGGTCGTGGTGTTCAGAACGACCGTTCTGACAATTCATCTAATTCTAATAACTGTTTCGATCAACGTGGATCATCACAAGGACGATCTGCGCAGTACAATGTAGATGATTATTACGTCGATCAGGGAACTGACGATCGTAATTACTAGGACAGCCATGGACAAGGAGAGGGAGTGGTATCAGTTCCGGTTGATCAGAGAGGGCCTTACGTCGTAGTTGCTACATCGGGCGTCGTTGAGCCTTTTCTGTTGGACACTGGTGCAGCGAAAAGTTCTATCATACATTCGAAACTCCCTGGCGCACCTTTGTCTGGCTTAACAAATGTATCCGTTGGATTCTCTGGCGCCCCCGTTAGCAATCCAGTTTCATGCCCTTTGCCCCTTAAAATTGGGCCTCGTGAGCTCGATGCTCCGTTGATTTTAACCACTGGTTGTGGTGAAAATCTTTTGGGTCTGGATTTGCTTAAACGTTTGTATGCAACTTTGTATTGTTCTCCTGCGGGTGTAAAGCTTACGTTCGGAGAGAGCGTAGTCTCTCCCATGTATTTGTCTCTCGATAAGCTTCCACCGGAATTGGATTCTCTTCCTGCGTCTTTGTGGGCGACGGGTCCAAATGATGTGGGCCTACTTGATATCTCCCCTTATGTTGTTCAGTTGAAATCGAATGTGCGATTGCCACGTATTCCCCAATACCGTATCTCCCTTGATGGTGAACGAGCTTTGTTAGCGATCATCTATGATTTGATCGAGAAAGATGTTATTGAGGAGACACGGGGAAACGTGTGCAACAGCCCTGTACTGCCCATTCTTAAACGCACTGATCCTACCAAACCGCCTGTTTATCGTTTTGTTATCGATTTACGGGAGGTAAATAAAATTGTGGTTCCTCAATTCCCTGTTGTGCCTGACATCACGGCGCTACTGACTCTGATTCCAGCTACTGCTTCGTGGTTTTCGGTGATTGATTTGAAAAATGCGTTTTTCAGCATCCCGATTGCCGAAGAGAGCAGGGACCTTTTCGGTTTCTCTCTTGGTGGACGCAGCTTCCGGTTCAAACGCGCTCCTCAGGGCTACTGTGAAAGTCCATCGATTTACAGTCAAGCTTTGAAGGGTCAACTGGATGCGTTTAAGTTGCCGGTTGGTGCGGCTTTAATCCAATACGTCGACGACTTATTGGTGGCTGCTGATACTCGGGACATTTGCAAAATTGCTACGGTATCGTTGCTGCAACATCTCTGTGAGTTAAATCACAAGGTGTCACCTTCTAAACTCCAATATTGTTGTCAAGAAGTAACCTATCTAGGTCACTTATTGTCAAAGGAGGGAAGGAGATTGACCCCAGAGAGAATTGCAGCGATTGCGCGCATGGCTGTGCCACAAACCCAAAGAGATGTGCGTGCCTTTCTAGGTATCACGTCGTACTGCAGGCAGTGGATTCCAAATTTTTCATTGCTAGCGAAACCATTGGTGGCTCTTACGTGCAAGGATGTTTCAACTCCTTTACCATGGACGGAAGAATGTCAGAAAAGTTTTTCTGAATTACGTGATTCATTGTGTTCGGCTCCTGTGTTAGGTACCCCTGATTACAGCAAGCCGTTCACGTTATATGTTCACGAGAGGGAAGGTTGTGCTTTGAGTGTCTTAACGCAACCGTTTGGTGGTAAGCAACGTCCATGTGCATATTTTTCCTCGACCTTAGACCCAGTAGCTAGAGCATTGCCGAGTTGTTTGAGAGCAACTGCGGCAGCTGCGGTCTCTATCCGACAATCAGCAGGATTGGTCATGGATAATATGCTTACGGTGATGGTTCCGCACGCAGTCGATACTCTTTTGAATCGAACGAAAACTCAGCACTTGACGAGTGCGAGGTTATCTGGGTACGAATTGACGCTCTTGGCAAGCCATATTCAGATAAAACGTTGTAATGTCCTAAACCCGGCAACTTTGTTACCAATTAGTGCAGAGTCAGATGAGGTAACAGAACATGACTGTTACTTGCGTACAGAGGAGGAAACAAAAGGTCGAGTGGACCTTAAAAACACTCCATTGGAAGACCCTGACGGCACCCTGTATGTGGATGGGTCATGTTTTAAATTGCCGAATGGTGATGTGACTACTGCTTATGCTGTTGTGACGTTGACTACGGTTGTTGAGACTGCGAGATTGAATCAGAATTCTGCCCAAGCTGCAGAGCTGATTGCTCTTACTAGAGCATGTGTATTAGCAAAAGGTAAACGTGTGAATGTGTACACCGATAGTCAGTACGCTTTCGGTGTAGCGCATAGCTTTGGACGGTTGTGGCGAGAGCGTGGTTTCTTCACGTCGCATGGCACGAAAATACAGCATGGCCAGCTCGTGAACGATCTTTTGGATGCATTGACTTTACCTGCTCAAGTTGCAATTGTTAAGTGTAGTGCGCATCGTAAAGTGACGGATGATGTTGGTCGTGGTAATGCGTTTGCAGACGAGATTGCTAAGGAGACTGCCCGGAACCTTAGCACTCGAATGTATGTGACGAGTTCGGTTAGGTGGCCTACAGAGTCGAGTATGTGTGAGGATACCATAGAGAGTGTGAAAGCAATACAGAATGAGGCCACCGACACTGAAAAGATGAAGTGGAAAGAAAGTACGGGAAGGTTGGATGTGAATGGTTGCTGGATTGATTTGTCAGATCAGAAAAGATGGATGTTGCCTGATGCGTATGTGCTGGCCGTTGTGACAATGGCACATGGGTTAGCACATATTAGCGCGAAAGGTATTTGCAAGCTGTTGGCTGCTGTGTGGAAGAATGATGGCATTACGAAGTGTGCTGAACGCTTGGTGAAGAATTGTATGGTGTGTATAATGTACAATCCTGGCAAAGGAACCCCAACTCCCCCTGGCAGTTTTGCTCCTCCTTCGTATCCCTTTGAGGTGATCCAATTGGACTTCATCCATATGGAGCGATGCAATAACCTGAAATATGTTTTGGTTGTGGTTTGCGCATTCTCCCGATGGATCGAGGCCTATCCCCTCAAAGATAATACTGCTTTGTCTACTGCGAAAATCCTACTGAAGGAATACTTTCCTCGGTATGGAATGCCTAGAGTCGTGTGGTCAGATAACGGAAGTGAGTTTGTTGGAAGTGTGATGAAGAGTGTGTGTAAGGGCCTTGGAATTAATCAAAAATTCCATAGCGCCAATCATCCTCAGTCAGCTGGATTGGTTGAAGGGTACAATGGCACCCTTAAACTAAAACTAGCGAAGATTCAGGCTACGACTAGACTTTCGTGGCCTGACGCTTTGCCTCTAGCATTACTGTCAACTAGGGCGACTGTACACTCTCGAATAGGGCTTAGTCCCTATGAAATAGTGTTCGGCCGTCCTGCGAATGTGTGGGGGGTTCCTAGGCCAGGAATATTCGTTGATCTTGAGTATCCGATGTTGATTGATTACTTACATGACTTGACTGCTAAACTGAGGTTAATTCATCAACAGGTTTACGACGCCTTGCCGACGCAGACGGAGGGTCCAGGCCACCAGCTCCAGCCCGGTGATTGGGTAGTTACCCGTAACTTCTCACGCAAGAAGAATCTGGACCCCCGCTTTGTTGGACCTTACCAGGTGCTCCTGGCCACGAGGACTGCCGTTCGTCTTGAGGGGCGGAAGAATTGGGTACATGCTACCCATTGTAAACGAGTCCCTATTCCTTTGCCGGCAGACCCGTGGGTGAGGAAAGGCATTGCGTCAACAGAAGCAGAGACATTGCCGGCGTTTGTACCTTTTAGCGACGCACAGCTTGTTGGTGAACACTCAGCGCAGCAGAAAGCCACTGTTGGAACATTGTCAGCAAAAGACTCAAGATCAAATCAACCAATTGATCAACAGGACGCTGTCTCTTCAACGGATCCTTTGTTCGACGAGCAGACACGTCCCGGGAAACATCGATATTCTTTGCGTTCTCATACTAAGGACAAATAAAAAATTTTTTGCTTTGCTGAAACTGATAACTGCAATATCCTCGTTTCCCCTGATCAACTTTGAACAATTCGTATCATTGAAAATTGTTTTGTACATATTGAGATTTTTTTCCTTGTATCTTTTCCTTCCACAGCTGAAATTTTGTGCTAAATAAAATACATATTGTGTATTGAGGGCCGTAGGGCCGCGCGCGTACTTCCTTCTGGACAGTAGGTCTTGACGCTAGGTTAAAGGCCGTCGGTTCCTAGGAACTCCTGGGAATTGACTATTGCTGCACAGAACGAAGTGCGTCAAGAAACGTTGCGGACGGTCGTAGGGAAATGGCACTTTCGAAGCTGAACGATTTGGAAGGAGCTCAGGCGTACAGAGTCAAACTGCAGAAACTCAGTCGCACTAAATGTGTTGTATTCCAATTGTTTGTACTGTTTTTAACTGCTTCTGCATTCTTGGCGGGTGGGGTGTATTACACTATGTCTTACTTTTTACTTCCTACCCCTACTCCTACTCCTTACCCTAACCTTACTTCTATTACTTCTACTGCTTCTCCTCATTCCTTTCACATTTTGCCGGAACACGAACAGGCTAGACGTGTAGAATTCCGCAACAATTCCTTTATCCAGCTCCTCCATCAGCATCAGTTAGTGGTTAACACTACTAATTGTTGGGTGTGTGGGTTGATGCCACATACTACGGGTAAAGGAATTCCATATCTGGTGTTACCGTATAGTTCCCAAGGGTCAGCTCGAGCATTCCAAACAATGCTTCGAAGCGCACTAGGTTTCCACCCCACTCCAGAACGTTCCCCCAAACCTGGTCCTACCTCGTACCAGTGGGTGCTATCGATGGCGATAGCGGATATGGAAGATGAGATCCATGATGCTTTTCTCATCCCTAAAGAAGAGGTACAAGCCTATAGGGTCCTAAGTAGAGGGGAATATAGTATGTTCACTAATGAAAAGCAGCATCAAAGCTCGTCTCCAATATGGGTCGTGCCCCACACTGGTAATCTTTGTCTTGTGGGTCGTGGTACGCAAGCCTCACTTGGAGTAAGTGCTTGCACTGAAAGTTACCTTCTGCCAATGTCCCCGACTCCTGTGTTTCTGGCTGCCAAGGGTACGTACTTTATCTGTCATGATCGTGCATACACATGGTTGCCCACCGACTTCATGGGCTCATGTTTTGTTGCAAATCTGTTGCCTCCGACGTTCACTGTAGATGCCGATTATCATAAGACTAGAGTTGTACGAGGCGTAATTAGCGAAGAGGATACTGCCGGTCAAGAGGCAGGAGACTTTTTCAAGGGTTTCCTCCCGTTTTGGGGACCTATGGTTAATAGTAGGAACCTGAGACATTTGACTCGAGTGGTAGAATCGACAGCTAATATTACTGCCAGTGCCCTTGGTAATATCACCTCAGAACTTCAGGCGGAGAGGCTTATGACGTTGCAAAACCGTATGGTTTTAGATGTCGTCTTGGCAGATCGCGGTGGGGTATGTAAAGTGATCCATTCGAGCTGTTGCATTTTCATACCTGATAATGCTCCTACTGTCTATCAAGCCATCTCGAAGTTGCATAAGATCTCCGAATCCATACACGTGGATGTAGGGGATTGGACGTTACTTGGATGGTTTTGGGGCCTGGTATCGACTTGGGGTTGGAAGATTCTGATGATCATCGGGGTTGTGGTAGTGTTCCTGTTCACGTGTTGCCTTTGTGTGCAGTGTGGTCCTGCCTTATGTGGCCTCTGTGCTACAACGTGTATGAGACAACCATCTGTTACCAAGGGGACTCGGTTGGACAGAGCTATGCTACAACGACATCTTGATGGTCTGATGAATATCGAATATGATTCCGACTAGTGCTTGCCTACATGAGGGCAAAAG
This sequence comes from Lissotriton vulgaris, assembly GCF_964263255.1. Lineage (NCBI taxonomy): Eukaryota > Metazoa > Chordata > Amphibia > Caudata > Salamandridae > Lissotriton > Lissotriton vulgaris. The sequence continues at coordinate 388,371,833 of NC_141689.1, forward strand.
GAGCGTCTGAGGTTCCGTGACAATCGTAAGTGGTGTTTTCGACTCGCACGAATATGGTCGAGTCTAGTATCTATGAACCGCAAATGACGAGTTTAGTAAGTGTGCGCAGTTTCGCTGTGCTAACTTAAACCGTTCGTTTGTTACGTGGGCTTTTCATCTGTACCCACGGGTTCCATCTTAGATACGGCATCCATTTTGTCTCTTGCCCTCAAGTAGTCAGCGAACGGACGCTGTCCGCTTCGCGACCCTGGGACTCCCAAGATATTTGCGGAAGACACATGTCCTTTGAAAGTGTCTTTATGACGAGGGGGTTGCTACTGTAAGGCAGATGGCGCCGCTCGAGGCTCATCTTGCCGCACGGACTTATTGTCTCAGCCGTGCATCTCATTAGGCACGTCCCTTTGATGCCTGTATCTCGTGCTTCTCGTTACCTCCCCTTTTACACCCTTTCCGATCTCCCCACTGTCTCCATCTTCCTCTGCACCTGTCTTCGTCCCTATTTCGATCTACTTTACTGCTGATTGGAATTTGCTAATGGTGGGAAGATGGGTTTTTACAGTTGGGAACCGCCAAATATTTCCGCACTTATGTTCCGGACCTTATGTGTTTCAAAGTGACCAAAGCGACCCCTCTGAGAGCTAAATGTGGGAACCGGGTTGTAAACTATTGTGTCTCATGTTATCTTATGGGTAAAAACTGTATAAAAGGAGCGATCCACAAAACCAATTTGAAGCAGTCTCCCCAAGTTGCACGTGTTGTACTTGTCGTGACTTCTGTGTTCCCTGCAGTAAATAAACCTTGACTCTTTGACGCCGAAGGAAGTGTCCCGTGTCTCTGTGACTTGTACGCCGGAGCAGGTTACCCACGAAGGTTTCAGGTGTTGTGCCCTGGCACCGCTGGGTCCAAGAGCCCAGTCCTTCAAGCGGGAGCCTACCAGGGATTGACAAGGGCCGCCACTCTGCCTGCGGCGACCCGGAAGAGGTGTCGACTGCCTGGCGTGGGTGGGGCCTATGCAGAAAGTGGAGGCGTGACCGCGCGGCCCCCGTGAGCTGGGAGAGCCCCGCGGTGCAGAGAGGAAGAGCCCGGAGCCCGCTGGCTCCATACCGAAGTCCCAGCCCCCCAGGAGAGGGACCGTTTGATGGGAAGGATCACCGCCGCGACCCGAGCGGCTTTGGAGGAATGCCCCACCTACCGAGACAGAGCCGGGAGCAACGCGGGAAGCCCTGGTGAGCTGGGCCGCTGGAGAGCCTGGGGTGGTGCCCGCAAGGCACCCGATCTGTCGATCCAGTGGGACTTGAGCAGGCCTGCCGGACAGCGGGCTGCTCCAACGGTGGGGGCAGTTTTGACTGTGGAAATAAATGTGTCTCAAATGAGGTTCATCAAGGTTGTGTTTTGTCCCCAACTTTCTTTACTTATTACATGAATGGACTAATGAATGCATTGTTTGATTGTGGGGGAGATCCCCTAAATTAGCAGGCAGCCTAATCCCTTCTCTTCTATTTGCAGACAATATGTTGCTGATTTTATAAACCCCAATGGGCATGCAGAACGTTTTAAATTGGATTGCAACAGTCTGTAATGATTTTGATCTTGGGATTAACTGCTCTTAGATAAGGTTATTGCTTTTAATCTTCATAAATCTTTTAAAGGGAAGCTGAGGCTGGGCTCAACTATTCTCGATCAGGTCAATATTTTTGACTATCTTGGGGTCAGATTAACTAGTAATCTTACATGGCCTGCCAGGATTCAAAAGAGTAGCTTTACAACCCAGCATGTAGAAACCGCAATAGTTAAGAAACTAAATTGATCTGTCTTTCACCCAATTTCTCTTGCAATAGAAATTCATTGCACTAGAGGGTTGGGAGCTGCTCTTTATGGTGAGGAATTGTGGGGTTTGGAAAACACGAAGAGCCTTGACGTGGTGGAAAATAAATTCATAAGATCACTTTTAAATCTTCCAAAAAAAACGCCCCTGCTCCCAGTCCGGATAGATCTTGGGTTAAAGAGCATTACATATACTGCTATATTAGAGGCTTTAGTGTTTAGGGTAAGAGTATGGACTACCAACACACAGATCCGAGTCAACGAAGGAGTAGCTGAACTACAAAACCTTGTCAAACGTGTCAGGCAAGTGGTGAGGTTTAGGGAGGTCAAGCTGTGGCTAGCTAAATTGGGGATGGGGACTTTTGGGAGAATCCAAAAGCTATAAATAAAAAAAATTGTTACCCCTTTTCAAAAATTGATTTTGGAATTATATTCAGGTACTATATTTTAATGCTGCAGCATCCAGCACTTTAACTGACACGTTCTTGGATTTCCTCACCTTGGGAGGCGTACAGTTTTGACGCTTTCTCAGGTTTTCATCACTTTGTAAATCTGGTGCAGCGTCAAATTCTATGGGTGTTGCATAAGAAAACTCAAGCCAACACTCATGGAACACCTCCCGGGCACAGATTAAGGCGATGTAGTGATTTGTGCTGCGTTGCCCTACTCATAATTTTTGAGACCACCCAAAATCATGCAGGGTGGCTTTGCGTGGACCTCATAAATCTTTATGAGACCCCTATGTCACATATGTGCCACTTTAAGGAAGAGGAGACAGGCACTAGATGGGAAAAACCTTGTAAAATGTACAAGGACAATTGTGAAACTAAGGACCTAGTTTACAATGAATTGGTGTAGAGCAGCACCACAAGTGTTTTTGCAGCGCTGCCCAACACCGATTCAAAAGGGCAGGAATGCACCTTATTTATAACATACTGTGAATTCCTGTCCATTCTGCCTGCGTTGATGCACAATTTGGTGCTCAGCACTAAATCAGGCACCCTTGCACCATCGTGCAGGGTGTGCAGGTTGTTACAGGATTGTGCAGGATGAGACACCTTCCTGCACAAAAAACAATTTGTTGAGGTTTTTACCTCTGTACATGTGTGCTACATAATGCAGCATACATTGAAAGAGGAAAAAACAAGGAGAAATGGATATATTTTTCCTCTTTATGCCTCTCCTGGAGAGGTGTACAGTTTGGACGGATTCCACGGTGTACCGATCCATGTAAATCTGGGAATGTGTCAAAACCCAATTGGTGTTGCATGGAAAAACCCATCGCAATGCCCATGGAACACCACCTGACGCAGTGTAAGGCAACTGAGCGAGTTATGCTACATTGCCCTACACCATATTTACGAGGCCATGAAAAGCCACGTAAAGTGGATTTTGCAAGACCTTGCACATATGGGTTTGCACTCTGTGTCACCAGAGCATCCTAAAAAGTGATGCGCCGGTGGCACAAGAGGATGGAAATAAGCTGCTTAATTTTACACAGACAGACATTTTTAATTATTGCAAACAAAATGTATTGCCCAATACATTTGACTGTTAGAATATGTACAATATGAACGATGCATGTAATCCTGTTCTAGACGATCCTCATTGAAATAGATTATCTAGAGTGATAACTATTGAACCACACTTCTAAATTTGTAAGTCTCAAGAAATATACCAAAAGTGTTCACTAGTAAATAACTTTTTTTAACCAGTAATTGTATTCACTGCAGGTTACAAATGTCAGATTTTTACATCTGGTAGTCTGGAAAGCACAAAAGACTGGCACTGGTGAACGACTTCAGTATTATTAGTCACTTCACTATAAATAGTTTTCGCACAAATGTATTTTTAAACGTTAAAATTATGTACCTATGCTATTTATTTTTCTGGTATTGAACAGCTGGTAGTAAAGATAGCTTCTCGCCTCAAAATACCATACAAGTATGAGAACAAAAGAAAACACTTTAGTAAGATGTGTAAAATTATATTTAATAGGCATTCACTTCGGCTACAAACAGGGAGCTGTTTATTTCATGACCTTTTCAAATCGGTTGCTTTACTTCTGTGGTCAAGCTGACATTTTCTTTCATCAAACTGGTGTAATTGATTCATTTCTGGGGGCGTTTGAATCAGGAAGCGTCCATATTACTTAAGTGCACTATATAGTAAAGTGTATCCAAATGCTTATGAAGAAAACAAATAAAACAGAATACGCCAACAAAACAGGTGCGGAAAGAATTCTTAATTGTGTCAACAAAGAAAATATTATTCTTCAATAAAAACAGGTAAATTGTGGATCTTGAAAGGTATGATTTTAAAGCGCATCCTACAAAACGTTCTTTTATCAACCACATGGGTGGAGAGATTGAGGTATGTTCATGTCAGCAGACCCCCATTCCTCCACACACATGGCCCCAGCCCTTCCACATGTGGTCTCCTCAAAGGTCCCCAGTCCTGCACACGTGGATGCTTTAGCAAATCCCAGCTCCCCTTATGCATGGACCCTTGATCAGGTCCCAGCTCTGCACCCACATGGATGCTTAACCAGGACTCCAGCCATACCACACGTATGATTCCCACCAGAGACGTTTTAAGTCATGGGCATAGTGGGCTCTGGTCCAGGGCCCCAGCCTTTCAAGGGGTCACCTGATATAGCCAGCTGGGTTCTGCAGAGTCTTTCCCTGATGACCTTGAATAATTATTAAACAGATTGTTGCAATTAGCGTTTCCTTTAATTTATTTTTAAACTTGGTAATGTGTGAGAGTCTGGTACAGTCATTTTGCAGACAAATGTTGTGTTTATGTTTCATGCATCATCCCAAAAAAAAGTTTGTTTTAGATGCAATCAGGATCTCACATATGAGAAATGGGAGGGTGTCACAGAAATTATTTGCGGTAATATTAGTAAGATGCTTCTGTGCTACAATATTGAAAACATACTTCACTCTCCCTGAACATTAGATATAAACACATTTAGAATTTGGATAAGTGTGTCTGTGCACTGTTAGTGATGAGACCAAAGAGGGAATGAAAGAGCTGAAACCGGATCATAAACTCAAAGTGGATCTGAACTGGGGTCCCCAAAACTACGTTTGGCCAAGGACCCCCAAAAATACTTAAAATGTCTCTGATTCCCACACGTATGGTTGAGCCAATGTCTAACTAACGATCATGCACCCTCTAGTTGCCTAACCGGGGGGGGGGGGGGGGGGTGATAAGCACAGCTCTGTAATCCCTGTTTGGAGCACTTGCAACAGACTATAGCCATTTATTGGGTTTATGGTAGCAGAGTGTGAATCACAGACATGTGACCGGATCTTTGAAAGAAGGACCATGATAGGAAGAATTGCTTAACAAGCTATTATGAAAATAAATAAGAAACACTCCCAATGGGATAAAACAGTCAGACATTCAATATTGTGCTTATATGCTTATATATGCAAAAGTAGCGCTATAATTGTAATGCATATTCAAGGTTGAAGAGATACTCAAAATATAGCTATGTGCCTATATTCGTTTTTAAAGCACACGACTCAGTGCTGCACAGTAAATTGTCAGATCCTGGAGTAGCCGTGGTGAAGAAAACGCAATCAAATACTTTCCTAACTGTAGTGGATAGAGAGTGTTTGCTGGAAATGGCACGATAAGATGATTGACGTGCATTTTTGAAGCTTCAATAGCAAAGGTATTTTCAATAAAGGCTGGCAAACCCCACAGCAGATGAGACAGCAGAGTGGATGTTTCACTACTAATAGGAGCACTCATTTAACCAGAAGCAAAATAGGCATTTTTACAGCAAGAGAGTGCACATTGCTTGTTGGGAAAATGTACCAGAGTCATTCAGAGACAGGCATCATTTCTTCACTTGGGACTGGTAAGCAGGTCAACAGCTGCGTTTAGATGGGGCTCTCAGCAATTTATGATGTATTTCCTTATTCATAATTTGTATTTCTGGTGATCATATAAACTGAACACAGTCACATCATAGCTTTGCATTTTCTTTCATTTGCTGATGCTAGCTATATATGGTTTTACTAAATCTCCAAAACAACACTGAAAATAATATTACACCTCCTATTGCATTGTTATTCTTGTCTCTCTATGAGATGTAGGACTACTAAATATGAATTTATGGTTACAGAAATTATATGCAGTAATCATTTATTAAGAATAGATACTCTTATGAAATATGCAAGAATGTGCTGAGTTGAGCTACTCTACATTCAGAAGGTTGAAAGAGAATCATGGGAGATAGTGCTCTGTTCATTGAATTCTACCTTTTACTACATGTAAAATATTTATATTGTATTACATACTCTGCCACTTCAATGGCAGAACTAGTACATACTAGGCCTGGGCGTAAAATTCCCCTCTGCACGTGGAGTTTGTGGAGTTTTGCCCAAACCATGCTCCGGTGCACAGTTTTCCCTCTTGCACGGCTTGCCAGCATTAAGCTGCCAAGCGCAAGCGAGGAAAATCATATGCTAGACCACCTCCTGGCAAGATTTCTCAATGTGGGCGGTCACGGCAGGTCACTACCGCTTGCATTGCTGCTGCTCGTGTTGAGGAAGCTGCCACTCGAGTCGAACATTGGCTGGAGTGGCAGAAAGGAGCACTGCCCTCTTGTGCTGCCCACGGTGTTGGTCGCACTGATTTTTACAGCACAGAACAAACTCCTGGTGCTAAAAATCAACACAAGCAGTGCAATTTACCGCACTCCGCTTGTTGCAGATCTCTGTGGAATGAGTTGGACTTGAACTCCGCTAACTCAGCCCAGGCCTAGTACATATGGAATTTGAAAGACCATACCAATCAGATGTGATGTAAAACTAACCAGAGGATTATTTTCCACTTTAAACTTGTCATGTAACATATATGTATTTTATTTATAGGTTCTTGAAAACAAAAAACATAGGCCCCCAGCATGAGAACAGGGGAATTTACTATGCGTTAATTTCACCTCAGGGTAAATCTGTGGGAAATAATGAGTGAATTCAGTGCCATATGTACAATGAAGTGGTAGAGAGAGGCGTTAGTCTTCCTGACTTATCGCCTCTATCCGCACTTCAGAAACGCAGGGCTGCACCATATTTACAAGAATATGGTGCAGCCTTGTATTTTCCCCTAGCAAATTAGCGCCAACGTAGGCACCCTCGCACCATAGTGCAAGGGTGTCTGGGTGCAGGGGAGGATTGTTTTTGTTTAGTAAGGTGTCCCTTCCTTTACCTAAACAACCCTAAATTGCCATTCTGTCACTTTCATGTGTGCTGCTTCATGTAGCACACATGAAAGTGACAAAATTGCATTTGTTTTAAAAGGTTTGTTTATGTACAGGAAGGGACACCTTCCTGTGCATAAACAAAGCATGGCATTTTGTTTTTTTCCATGTGTGCTGCACAAAGCAGCACACATGGAAAAAGCAAAAAACCAGGTGAAACAATGCATTTCTCCTTGTTTCGCCAACTTAAGACCAGATTTTCTTTGGCGCTGCCTCCAATGTATGCCACACTTGTACATAGGGGATAGCGTCAAAATGAATGGGTGTTGCGGTGGAATGCCCACTTCAACACCCACTGCCCACCCCTTTCACGCTAACCATAGCATGTAAGGGGGCCTTATGTACAAGGCAGTGTTAAGCCATGTTAAGTGGCTTAACGCTGCCTTGTACATAAGGCACAGCCCCTATCGCCACCACAACGTTGGTAAAAGTGATGTTGTGGTGGCCATAGGGGCTTGTTTATATGCCCATCAGTTTCCCCACTCATATTCTACATATTTTCCAATTACCAAAGTACTAGCTCCCATTGAGAAATGGGAGTGTTTACACATCCCACATGGTGCAGGGATGTGAAGGGGGTCAGCTCAATGGGAGAGCCATGGGAGAAGGGGGCCCCTAAAGACAGCAGTTCGATGTGGAAAAGATCGACATGGAACTCCTGTCGGAAAGTTTCCATCATAATCACGAAGGGGAAAACGCCTTCCTAAAGGTATTATGTGGCCTTTCTGACTGGCGGGCTTCTTGAACCCATTGGAACCCAGTCGGTTTGCCTGGCTGGTTTATACTCCGACCACAAACATTATAACTCGGCGGTCGGAATATAAACCAGCCATGTAGGAAAGAAAGCCTCTGACAAGATGATGGAGGCTTTCCGCCCTTCATCGTAATCAGGACCTAAGTGTCTGAAGCATAAATTCAACTCACATGGCTTTATGTTTATGGTACTCTGCCCAGGCGGATGAAGGGTGTTACCCAGAAACTGGTCTCATGATGCTTGTTTCCATTTCTGGGAAGACCTGGCTTGGTAGTTCGGGCTGGACTGTTCCCCTAAGGCACAGGGTCAAGACTTGCATATAGCTGGGTCTGAGGTGGCGAAGTGAGTTAAAGAATGATGATGGATTCAACCCAGAACTGTGACTGGGAGTGAGTGTCTGAAAAGTTTCAGCACTCCATCCATCAGCTCCTTGTGTTTGCTTTGTTCACCCTAAGTTGGCAGGGTATACCCAGACGTGAGTCCCTTTCTCACTTTGCCACTGGATTCAAGCTAACCTGGCTGATGAACTGTGTTACCGAGAAACTGGTCCCAGGATGCTTGTTTTGCGTTTAGGGAAGACCTGGCTTGGCTTGGCAGTTCGTACTGGACTGTTCCCATGAGGCACAGGGTCAGGACTGATTTGCATATAGATGTGTCTGAACTGAGGTGGCGAAGTGAGCTAAAGAAAGATGATGGATTCAACCCAGATCTGTGACTGGGGGTGAGTGTCTGAAAAGTTTCAGCCCTCCGTCCATCATCTCCTTGTGTTTTCTCTGCCCAGTACTGCAATCAGTTTGTCTACATTGTGGCGAAGGAAATCCCATGAAAAGGCAATGGGTACTCTGTCATACAAAGCCTTGTAGAAATGTACAAATATTTCCACACTTTACAGCACACAAAATTTAAGCCTGACAGTTCTACATGTGAGTACTTCTGGACATGTGAAAAAATGCTTCAATGTTTCCATTTTACATGGGGGTGTGTAGATAAGTCATATCTCAAATGTTAAAAAGCACACAATGCGTACAATAGATGGACATATGTTAGAAGCTGTAAATCATTATTTTTTAATATTGTGGTTTACACATATATCTACTGACATGAGCAAGTTACAATTGTAGAAATTTGAGAGAATTGTCAGTAAGACAAATGCACGAGTGAGTGCAAACACCAGGCAATAGATGGTAAACATTCCCCTTGTTTTTGTGCAATGGGCAGTTTTTTTATGACCTTATCTGACTTTCAAAAATGTTGACAACAAATCCAGAGAGGACAGAAACGGCAACATATTGGCATTGCAGAAGGTGTGTTTAATAAGGCCTTAAATTCAAACTAGGAGGTAATGCCAGTTACTCATAGTATTTGTCGTAACTGCTTCATGTTGGCACTGCTTCATATCAGGTTATGCATGATAAAAGCTATCAGAGAAGGTTTATTCTAGAGTAACTATTTCAGATTAGGAAAGCCATTGATACCTAAAATATTGCATTGTATTATATTATAATTTGTGTTCAATTTCCTAAGAGGTGTTACTGTTACCAGGATCCAGATTTCCACACAAGATAACTCTTGATCCATACAGTATGCAAAATTAGACAGGGCTTAAGTAGAACAGGCACTTGTTATGCAATAAAAACAGACTAGAAGTTGTTCTATGTACCTGAAGACTGGCTGCTTTAGAGTTCAAAGCATGATACAGTGGCATTTTCAAAACTGTATTTTTAAATCTGACTTCACTAAAAAGTAGGAGCTTTAATTACAATTCCCAACAAAACAAACATGAACTGGTTACCTGTTCCTATTCGGAAATTACACCTATAAAATGTAATAAGGTAATACAATGTTATCCTATTGGAGAGAGAGCTAGGCCTTGCAGTAGTGAAAAACGAATTTAAGAGTTTTTCATTTCCAGGACATGTAAACCTCAAAAGTACTTGTCCAACATTTTAAATAACTTGCACTTTCACCTCTGGCTGTCTAGGACTTGCCTTTGGGGTGACTTATATGTATTAAAAAGGAAGGTTTGGCCCTTGCAAAAGGTGTATTTTGAAATGACAGTTTAAACTGCACATGTAGGCTGCAATGGCAGACCTTATTCAAGTTTAAAGTGCTATTTGAGTGGGTGACACAATCAGTGCTGCAGAACCTCAAACAGAATTTCATTAACAGGCCCTGGGCACAGGTAGTGCCACTTTATTAGAGACTTTCAAATAAATTACATGTTCCAATTGAATATACACCCAGACTTGCTATATTCATAAAGAGATAACACAACACGTCTGGCCTAGTTAGCAGTGGTAAAAGGTGAAGAATCCCACAGCAAGCAAAAAGGAAGTCAGCAAATATGAGATCTTAAGGCAAAACATTAGGGGGAAATATACAGCAAGTATGACAGGTGTAACAGTAATACATTCAAAATATGAAAAAAGTACATATTATAAAAAAAATATTTGTATTCAAAATATAAAAAATGTATATATATATATATATATATATATATTCAATGAAAAAACCATAGGTTATAGTCCATATATAGTTAGGAATTTGCATTTACAAAACCTTGAAAATTCACTGAAAAAACCATAGGTTATAGACCATATATAGTTAGGAATTCGCATTTACAAAACCTTATTTTACTCGCATAAAACCATTGAAATTCCATATATAGTTAGATGCGCTAACTATATATCGCGCACCCGCAATCCACTGCTGAGGATGTCACATATTACATCATTCATGACATGGTCAGTGACATCACTGATGACATCACTGATGACATCTCAAATGACATCACTGATGACATCACTGATGACATCACTGATGACATCTCATTTGACATCACTGGTGACATCACTCATGATATCATTCATGTGATAATACAATGAACCTCTTCAGACTCTAATATAACCTTAGATACAATCAGTGTAAACAGACACTCACAGACTGTCACTCATCCATGGAGTTACTCACACAACTAGTCAGTCATGCAAACAATCAATCACACCTCCATTTCCTGAACTATACAGTTATACAAACTTTACTTATTCAAATATGTACTAACACATATTTTCTCTCTTATACAATCCCTGATACAAGTTCACAATGATCCATACAGCCACTCACACATTCACTGGCTCTTATGCACAGTTATTTATATATGTCAACTCTCACATGTACTGTCTTTTACATATGTACTTACTTTGACATGTAGCACTGAGATATCCATTCACTCACCAATACACTCATACACACAGTCAACCACCCATACAGTTGTTTCCACATGCAGTTTTGAACCCATACATCTAGTGAATCAGCTGTTCACACATCTATGCACAGAGTCACACACCTCCCAGCCACTCACACACATACTCAGTCTCCCATACAAATACTCGGGCAACCAATCAATAACCCATATAGTTACTCATATAACTACTGATCAACACATGCAGCATTTTACAGAACAACAGATATAATGATGCACAAATTAATACAGTTTAATCACTAACCCATGCACTCAGTGAGACACATTTAATCACTCCCTCATACAATCAGTCATGCACCTACTAAATCCTTCATCCAGACATTTATACATCCACTCATTCTTCAATATGTGAGACATATTTTAACTTTACAGAAACATACAGTCACTGGGTGTTGTCATCAGTGATGTCATTTGAGATGTCATCAGTGATGTCATCAGTGATGTCACTGACCATGTCATGAATGATGTAATATGTGACATCATCAGCAGTGGATTGCGGGTGCGCGATATATAGTTAGCGCATCTAACTATATATGGAATTTCAATGGTTTTATGCAAGTAAAATAAGGTTTTGTAAATGCGAATTCCTAACTATATATGGTCTATAACCTATGGTTTTTTCAGTGAATTTTCAAGGTTTTGTAAATGCAAATTCCTAACTATATATGGACTATAACCTATGGTTTTTTCATTGAATTTCAATGGTTTTTTGAGAGCTAATATCTGTAGCTGTAAAATCTATTCTTTTTTAAATCTTTAAATATATTTTACATGTTTTTAATACATGTTTTTAAAAAATATTTTTTTGTTCCGCTCCCAGTTCGCGAACCGGTCAGCTTTCCGTTAGCTCATTTTAAAGCCGCTCCTAGTCCGCGAACCGGTAAACGTTCTTTCAGCGTAACTGTTACGTTAGAATGACGTTTTGCGTTGTCGCGTAATACGTCATCGGACGCGCCAAGTTAGCGGACCCGGAAGCGGACTGAAAGCGGCGCAAAGCGCGAAACGTAAAAACAGCAGGTCATGTGACTCGGTAATAACACTTTTCATTGGTTCATTTCACTTTTGGTTTCCTAATGATGTAATACTAGGTCATGTGATCTAAAATTAACACTTTTCATTGGTTTAGAACTTTGGCTTTTCCCAAATGATGAAAACCCCTCCTTCTTTCCTCACTCTGACTTTCATCTTGGTGAGAGAAAGACCTTTGTACAATCCAGAGAAATGGCTTCTGTTGTTGCTTCTGGTAGTGTTCCCCCACCACCACCTCCACCTCCTCATGGAAAGAAAGGACCACCAACTCAACCAATCTTTCAAGAAGAGGAAGATCAGGAAGAGGAGGAAGAGCCTGAATATTTGCCAGAGGAGCCCAGGAGGTACAACAGGAAGGAAAATTTCATTTGGCAATTTTTTTAATTTCCACCAGGGCAAAAGAAAGTGAACGCCAGGTATGTCTTTTGCCGTATCTGTGATGATCGTCTTTCTAGAGGAACGGACAAAAAATATAGTTATGGGAATTTCACTATGCACAGGCACATGAGCAGGTGGCACCCAAATAACTATAGTGCTGCTCAGCTTCGGGACGAACAACAGAATTCCCTAGCAATAGCCAGAAGATCGGTCGTGCCAGAAGTTTCCGGACCTGAAGCAAGGGAGTTGATCCCAAATATTCAAATGGACATGGGGGAAGTGAAACAAGTTTGTGTGAGGTGCAATCAAATATTATGCTACCGCGAAAGTAGCATAACTCTTATTATAAGAGCCATCAAAAATCATGTATGTCCAAAACGCCCCCAAAAATAAATTCTTCTTTTTTTTGTTGCTCCTGTTGAGCCCTCTTCGATGAATCATTTTTGTTTCTCCCCTCCCCCCAAAAAATAAAAAAAAATACAAAATGTTCAGAAAACTAATAAAAAAAATTTAAAACAACAAAAACAAAAAAAAAGTTCTTTTCAGAACTACCTCCCCATTATTAAAAAAAATTGGTAGAATTCTTTGAACTCTGCCAAGCTCTATTTCTATTAGTTCGCTCCCAGTTCGCACTCCGGTACGCGAACTTTGAGCGAACCAAAAAAACATTTTTTAAAAAAAGAACAGTAAGTATAAGGAAAGGAAACAGACAGTTATGTTACAAAAAAGACAGCTATAGGGAGTAAAGAAAAGATACTGTTACCCGCAATTCACTTCTGATCATGTCATATATTACTTAATTTTTGACATGGTCAGTGACATCATCAGCAGTGGATTGACTAGCCCAAAGGTATGGCACATACCTATATATATACCAAAAACAATCAAAATAAAAAAAAACTTTAAAAATAAAGAAAACAAAAAAAAAACAACAAAAACAACAAACAATTAACATACAGTCTTTGAAATGTGTATCATTCTATTATCCTTATAGTACGCTGCCTAGAACGCTTTCCAGTTCGCGTACAAGGCGCTCATCGCGCAAAAAAAAAAAGAAAAACATTTTTTTGACCCTGCTGGGCCCTTTTAAAACCTCCACATAAAACCTAGGGGGGTCAGGGAGGATCTACTATGCCCCCTTATGGAAATTTCCCCCTTTGTTTTGGCCTCCTCTTGTCTCTCGATCCTACCGAGAGACAAGATGGCGGCTGCACCGGACTGTTTAGAATGTTGACAGACACCGAAGAGCCAATCAGCTTTCCGTGCGCAAAGTTCCGTTACGCGAAAAGTACGCGAACCGGATCGCTGCCCGGAGCGCTGTTACAGATATATATCTTGATTTAAACGTTAATTTCTCAAAATCCACTGAAGCACATATATTGAGACCTAGCAAAGGCACATCGGGCTAACAGTCCCTACAATTTTGCCAAGTTTCGTGAAAATCCATTCAGCCGTTCGGGCTAAAAGTGAGTCCAACCGCCCTATGGAAATTAACATGGGAAAAACGCGTTTTGGGACCCCCCTTTTTTCTCGGCCCCCCCTTGACGACCCCCCCCAAATTTCCAGGAGCTGCTCAGAAACAAAATGTGCCATTTTCCTGAAAATTTCAGCCGATTCCGTCCACAAACGCCAAAGTTATTAGGCATAGAATTTTCAGAAATCCCATAGGGAAAAAATCCTAACTATATATACCTACTGGCGACCGCCAGTAGGTAATATATATATATATATATATATATATATATATATATATATATATATATATATATATATATATTACCTACTGGCTATCGCCAGTAGGTATATATAGTTAGAATTTTTTCCCTATGGGACTTTTGAAAATTCTATGTCTAATAACTTTGGCGTTTGTGGACGGAATCGGCTGAAATTTTCAGGAAAATGGCACATTTTGTTTCTGAGCAGCCCCTGAAAATTTGGTGGGGTTTCGTCAAGGGGGGGCTGAGAAAAAAGGGGGGTCCCAAAACGCGTTTTTTGCATTGAGTTTTCCATAGGGCGGTTGGACTCACTTTTAGCTCGAACGGCTGAATGGATTTGCACGAAACTTGGCAAAATTGTAGGGACTGTTAGCCCGATGTGCCTTTGCTAGGTCTCAATATATGTGCTCCAGTAGTTTTTGAGAAATTAACGTTCAAACCAAGATATATATCTGTAACAGCGCTCTGGGCAGCGATCCGGTCCGCTTACTTTTCGCTTATCGGAACTTTGCGCGCAGAAAGCTGATTGGCTCTCCGGTGTCTGTCAACATTCTAAACAGTCCGGAGCGGACGCCATCTTGTCTCTCGGTAGGATCGAGAGAGAAGAAGAGGTGGAAAACGAAGGGGGAATTTAATGAAAGGGGGCAAGGTATCCCCCTCTTGACCCCCTAGGAATGTTGTTGGGGTTATTAAAGGGTCCCGTGGGGAAAATAAAAAAAAATGATTTTTCACGGTAGAAGCGCGGCCGCGAACTGGTAGCGAAACGGGAATTCGCCATTTTGTGCTTCGTAAATTAAATTACTAGTTATAAGTGGGTGCGGGAGACGTATCCTAATCCCCTATGTTTCCTGAGGGTGGGTGAGGAGGCTGATATATGTTGATACATCTCTTCCAGCGGCTGTGCGTGAGCTTTTTTTTTTTTTTTGCTGCGTGACAGTCCGGAGCGGCCGCCATCTTGTCTCTCGGTAGGATCGAGAGAGAAGAAAAGGTGAAAAACTAAGGGGGAATTTAATGAAAGGGGGCAAGGTATCCCCCTCTTGACCCCCTAGGAATGTTGTTGGGGTTATTAAAGGGTCCCGTGGGGAAAATAAAAAAAAAATGATTTTTCACGGTAGAAGCGCTTCACGGGCCGCGAACTGGGCCGCAAACTGGTAGCGAAACGGGAATTCGCCATTTTGTGCTTCGTTAATTAAAGTACTAGGTATAAGGGGGTGCGGGAGACATATCCTAATCCCCTATGTTTCCTGAGGGTGGCTGAGGAGGCTGATATATGTTGATACATCTCTTCCAGCGGCTGCGCCATCTTGCCTTTTTTCGAATGCCACAATTTTGTCGTGCACGGCAGCCATTTTAGATGCCAGGCTGGTTCCAGGCTATCACCTAACCCTGCGGATGTAGTTTATGGCCCCAGCTGTAGAGAATTCAGGCATGCCAATCCTCCTGATTCAGGCGTGTGAGTACTGATTTCAGTGCTAGTCTCCCGCCTCCCGATTTCTGCAAGCAAAAACCCGGGGGCATATTACGAACAACTAGCGATAATTTTTGTCTCTAACTTGTTTAGAGACAAAAATTATCGCCGCACATCGGCGATTTTTATCGCAGATAAACCTTGCTATTATCGCAGAAAAGTCAGCGATATTCATGTATTATCGACCTAATGCTCTTAGCCATGTTATCCACCTCCCATTGGATAACATGGCTAAGAACTGCTCAGGGCAGGTGTTAGATTTTGGAGATATTCGCGCTTAGCGCGAATATCTCCAAAAGTTGGTAATAGAAGGTAGCGATGTTAGGGACTGTTTCCAGTCGCTAACATCTTGGCACGCCACTTTGCATGTCATTAGTGATAAGTATCACTGACATGCAAAGCGGGGCCCAAGATGGTCGCTATCTCCTTTTAGCTGTCACTAACTGGTGTTAGCGACAGCTTGATAATAGGGAAATAATTTTATCTCCGCTTTCATGGTTTTTAAAGCCAAAAAAGCGGAGATAAACCCCCTTGATAATATGCCCCACGATTCCTTGGGGGTTTCAGCTGACAGGGCTTGGTATTGTGTTACATGGTAATTTTTCCAGGAAACGTCAGAGGGTCGATGCAGGGGTTCTAGAAGAGGTGATAAACCATTTAAGCCTCATGAACAAGCGCATGGTCTTTTAAAGATTTGTGAAGTACTCGGGGCGGCGGTGTGTGTGTGCCCTCTTTCAGGAGCGGGCGGGGGGGCACTGCCAGCAACTTGCCAGGTCAGGTAGTGTTCAACACGTGCATCACCCTTTCTCTGCCTGCTATTGCGCTCCATGCTTCGGAAAGGTAAGAAAAAGAACGTGCATTTGAGTTTGAAATGTCCGATCCTGCAGCAGCACACTTCCAAAGCCCACACATGACAATAACCCGATTCAAGGCCCCATTCACCCGTTTTTAAAAAAATAAATAACACTCCAACAATGTAAGGTTATAAAACTTTATTAACTACTAACTTTAACAAACGGAACAAAAACTAAAAACATTTAAACATTTCTCAACACAAAAAGCAACAATGGTTAGAAGCTGTCTTTTGTGCGAATAGTCCCAAGGCAGCACAACGTGCAGAGTTCTGGACGGCACCCAGGTGATGTCGCCTGGGTGCCGCACTGGTTTAGGGATCCTACAATGCTGCTCCGAAAATTGGCGTGGGGCGTCCCGGGTGGGGCGGGGGGAGGCCTCGTCAGTAGCGGTCTGTTGTGCGAATAGTCCCAAGGCAGCACAACGTGCAGAGTTCTGGACGGCACCCAGGTGATGTCGCCTGGGTGCCGCACTGGTTTAGGGATCCTACAATGCAGCACAGAAAAACAGCGTGGGGCGTCCCGGGTGGTGCGGGGGGAGGCCTCGTCAGTAGCGGTCTGTGTCCAGTGTCACATGGCTGACACAACATGTACGACAGGCACCCAGGTGATGTCCAGTAAACTGCCGCACTGGTTTTGGTATCCTACAATGCTGCTCCGAAAATTGGCGTGCGGCGGCCCGGGGGGGGGCGTGGGGGAGCCGGCGTGAACGGGCCTCCCCAGGTGGCGGCCATCTAGCTGAGTTGCGCTCGCTCTTGCGGCCACAGCGTCTCGCTCACCATGTTGTTGAGTTGCTCCCACTCTTGCAGTGCAGCGATAGGCGGCTGCCACATGGCTCTTAAAATGGCGGACAGCTCCTCGGTTTTAGGCCTGGTCCACTGAAATGGTCCTGGGACACTTTGGAACTCGTACGCTTGCCTGCTAGGGCTTGGGTTCCATTCTCGAAAAGCGTCCCCTCAGCCGTGAAGATTGTATAAAAGTCTTGGGGGCCCCCGACTCCCGCAGGCTTCCGGTGGGGAGCGGCTGCCATGATTGCTCGCGGAATGACCACGACGGAGCCACGAGATGGTGGTGCTCTCATGCTGACGCCAGCTTCAGTCTGAATGATCCAGAAACAAGGTGGGGCTTTCATCGTTTGGGAAAAAAAAATGTTCTAAACCAATGAAAAGTGTTATTTTTAGGTCATATGACCAAGCCTTCCATCTTTAGGAAACCAAAAGTAAAATGAACCAATGAAAAGTTTTATAAACAAGTCACATGACCTGTTATGCTTACGTTACGCGCTGCGCGCCGGGCCTCGGATCACTTCCGGGTGCGCTAACGCGGCGTGTCATAAAACGCATTACGCGACAACGTAGGTCAAGAATATAGTCTAAATGTCTCCACCAACCAGCGTTCAGAACACAACCCCTTTCAGCAGTCCAAAAAGTTCTGTTAAATGACAACAGAGGGGACAGGCAACAAGAACCATCAGTCAAAGAGGGGAGGGCAAGTTCTTCTCTTCCGGGTCATGTTGGGGCGCTACCGGAACTGATCGAATTGGTAGTCTACAGTGTTTCTGGATGTTTCAGACTAAAGCTGGCGTCAGCATGAGACCACTACCATCTCGTAGCTCCGTCGTGGCCATTCCACGAGCAATCATGGCAGCCGCTCCCCACCAGAAGCCTGCGGGAGTCGGAGGCCCCCAAGACTTTTGTAGAATCTTCACGGCTGAGGGGACGCTTTTCGAGAATGGGACCCAAGCCCTAGCAGACAAGCGTCCGAGTTCCAAGGTGTCCCAGGGCCATTTTAGTGGACCAGGCCCAAAACCGAAGAGCCGGCCGCCATTTTGAGAGTCCTGTGGCAGCCGCCTATCGCTGCACCGCAAGAGCGGGCGCATCTCAACTACATGGTGAGCGAGACGCTGTAGTCGCAAGAGCGGGCGGAAAACAGCTGAATGGCGGAAGAGGCACAGTGTAGCAAAAGCGGGCGGAATGGCAACTAAAACGATAAAGGGGCGCCCCACTACAGCTTGTCTTCAGGTCAAACGGATTGTGGGACAAGGTCCAGAATTGAAGAGTCATCAAAAGGCAAAAAGTTCCGCCGGACCCCGGGAGCCGGCCGCCTATGTCGGGGGCGATCTCAGGCTACACCAGTGCTATAAGACTTGGGGAGGGTGTCGGAGCCAAGCGTCTTCTCCGAGTCCATGGCCATCACACCGCCCCTCAGGGGCCTCCGTCAAGCTGTTTAGGAAGGTAACATATCACATTGTTTTCTAATGCAGTCAGGTCCACAAACGACACTCACTTACTTTGAGAATAGTGAAGCTGCAGTAGGTGGAAATAAGCTTCAGACAGTGTTACAAGCACTGCTCAGAACTCTTAACTATGGCACCCAACATCCAGAACTTATGCTATTTGAGAATGGTAGTGACATCGAAGCATCTCAGGGATCAAAACCATTAACGTACTTTCACGTATGAAAATCTTACTTGGGGAGGGGGCAGGAGCGAAGCGCCCCCTCCCAGTCAGCGCCACCACACCGTATGTTGAAAATCTGAAGCCATCGTTCTACAAAGTCAACCAAACTTGGATTGAAAAATCTAGAAAAATGTACAAACTGAAAACCAGTTTTGGTCTGCATAGCATCAGTAACAACGTTTGAGTCAGCTTTGTGTCAAGCCGCCATTTTGATTCAAAAAAGCACAGGCATTGAAAAAGGCTGAAATTCAGAACTCTAAACTATGGCACCCAACATCCAGGAGCTTGCTATCCGGATCTTGGAGCCTTGTGCTGTTTTCGATCTATTCACACATCGGTCCACTACTGACATCATCTTATAGACCAACGTTATGTAAATAGTTTTTTAATAAAATGTTTTACCCTGTTTCTTTGCTGGTGTGTTGTCTATATTTTTAATATTTGCATAGGGTTTGTCGTTATTTTGTGCGGGATGGGTGATGGAGCCGAGCTGTCTTGCAGCCCTCATGGTGTGGAGCTCAGTTCATCTCACTATTTTCGTATTTCTCAAGAAGGGTTGTTCCTAATATTTCTATTTTAGCGAGGTCAAAAAGAGATCCAATTAGTGGCCTACTGATTTTGTTCGATTACTTTAATTTTTTTACACGATTTTTCACTATCTGCAAAGACTAAACAGAGTATTGCGACTTTGTGCTTGTTTGTAAATAGAGAATGATCCAAAGAGAACCAATTCTAAAACAGTAAATGCTTGGACAACAATCAATCAAATGGAGAGACAAGGAGGCACGACGGATTACAACGGGGGTAAAGGCCTGCGTTAACTACCCTTCAGTATCTGCAAAGAGAGAGTACTACTAAGGCAAAAGAGGGGAGGGGGGGGGGCAGCGTTCAAAGCACATCAGCGTGCATAAATACGAAAATGTTTTTATCTATCACGTACTTGACATTTTAAAGCTTTTCATATTTGCTATTAAAAAACCAATGAAATTCACAGAAAAAACCATAGGTTATAGTGGATATATAGTTAGGAATTTGCATTTACAAAACCTTGAAAATTCAATGAAAAAACCATAGGTTATAGGCCATATATAGTTAGGAATTAGCATTTACAAAACCTTATTTTACTCGCATAAAACCATTGAAATTCCATATATAGTTAGCTAACTATAAGCGCTAACTATATATCGCGCACCCGCAATCCACTGCTGATGATGTCACATATTACATCATTCATGACATGGTCAGTGACATCACTGATGACATCACTGATGACATCTCAAATGACATCACTGATGACAACTCAAATGATATCAATGATGACATCTCAAATGACATCACTGATGACATCACTGATGACAACTCAAATGACATCACTGATGACATCTCATTTGTCATCACTGATCACATCACTCATGTGATAATACAATGAACCTCTTCAGACTCTAATATAACCTTACATACACTCAGTATAAACAGACACTCACAGACTGTCACTCATCCATGGAGTTACTCACACACCTAGTCAGTCATGCAAAGAATCAATCACACCTCCATTTCCTCAACTATACAGTTATACACATCTTACTTATTCAAACATATAATAACACATATTTACTCTCTTATATAATCCCTGATACAAGCTCACAGTGATCGATACAGCCACTCACACATTCACTGGCTCTTATGTTCAGTTATTTATATATCTCAACTCTCACATGTATTGTGTTTTACATACGTACTTACTTGCACATGTAGCAATGAGAAATCCATTCACTCACCAACACACCCATGCACAGTCAACCGCCCATATAGCTGTTTCCACATGCACTCTTGAACTCATACTCCTAGTGAATCAACTGCTTACACATCTATGCACAGAGTCACGCACCTCCCAGCCACCCACACACACACTCAGCCTCCCATTCAAATACTTGGGCAACCAATCAATAACCCATATGGCCACTCTTATAGCTACTGATCAACACATGCAGCAGCTTACACAACAACAAACATACTGATGCACGAATTAAGACAGTTTAGTCACTAACCCATGTACTCAGTGAGACACATTTAATCACTCACTCATACAGTCAGTCATGCACCTACTAAATTCTTCATCCAGACACTTATACATCCACTCATTCTTCAATATGTGAAACATATTTAAACTTTACAGACACATACAATCACTGGATGTTGTGATCAGTGATGTCATCAGTGATGTCATTTGAGATGTCATCAGTGATGTCATCAGTGATGTCACTGACCATGTCATGAATGATGTAATATGTGACATCATCAGCAGTGGATTGCGGGTGCGCGATATATAGTTAGCGCTTATAGTTAGCTAACTATATATGGAATTTCAATGGTTTTATGCGAGTAAAATAAGGTTTTGTAAATGCTAATTCCTAACTATATATGGCCTATAACCTATGGTTTTTTCATTGAATTTTCAAGGTTTTGTAAATGCAAATTCCTAACTATATATCCACTATAACCTATGTTTTTTTCTGTGAATTTCATTGGTTTTTTAATAGCAAATATGAAAAGCTTTAAAATGTCAAGTACGTGATACATAAAAACATTTTTGTATTTATGCACGCTGATGTGCTTTGAACGCTGCCCCCCTCCCCTCTTTTCTCTTAGTAGTACTCTCTCTTTGCAGATAGTGAAGAGTAGTTAACGCAGGCCTTTACCCCCGTTGTAATCCGTCCTGCCTGCTTGTCTCTCCATTTGATTGATTATTATCCAAGCATTTACTGTTTTACAATTGATTCTCTTTGGTTCATTCTCTATTTACAAACAAGCACAAAGTCGCAATACTCTGTTTAGTCTTTGCAGATCGTGAAAAATCGTGTAAAAAAATAAAAGTAATCGAGCAAAATCAGTAGGCCACTAATTGGATCTCTTTTTGACCTCGCTAAAATAGAAATATTATAAACAACCCTTCATGAGAAATACGAAAATAGTGAGATGAACTGAGCTCCACACCATGAGGGCTGCAAGACAGCTCGGCTCCGTCACCCACCCCGCCCAAAATAACGACAAACCCTATGCAAATATTAAAAATATAGACAACACACCAGCAGAGAAACAGGGTAAAACATTTTATTAAATAACTATTTACATAATGTTGGTTTATAAGATGATGTCAGTAGTGGACCGATGTGTGAATAGGTCGGAAGCAGCACAAGGCGCCAAGATCCGGATGGAAAGTCCTGGATGTTGGGTGCCATAGTTCAGAGTTCTGAGTTTGAGCCTTTTTCAATGCCTGTGCTTTGTTGTTTCCCCTCCATCAAAAACAAAAAAAAAAATATAAAACTGTGCAAAAATACAAAAAAATCAAAAAATGTTTACAAAAGCAGTGCTTGTAAGACTGTCTGAAGCTTATTTCCACCTACTGCAGCTTCACTATTCTCAAAGTAAGTGAGGGTCGTTTGTGGACCTGACTGCATTTGAAAACAATGTTATATGGTACCTCCCTAAACCGCTTGACGGAGGCCCCCGAGGGGCGGTGTGATGGCACGGACTCGGAGAAGACGCTTGGCTCCGACCCCCTCCCCAAGTCTTGTAGCACTGGTGTAGCCTGAGATCGCCCCCGACATAGGCGGCCGGCTCCCGGGGTCCGGCGGAACTTTTTGCCTTTTGATGACTCTTCTATTCTGGACTTTGTCCCACAATCCGTTTGACCTGAAGACACGCTGTAGTGGGGTGCCCCTTTACCGTTTTAGTTGCCATTCCGCCCGCTTTAGCTACACTGTGCCTCTTCCGCCATTCAGCTGTTTACCGCCCGCTCTTGCGACTACAGCGTCTCGCTCACCATGTAGTTAAGTTGTTCCCGCTCTTGCGGTGCAGCGATAGGCGGCTGCCACAGGACTCTCAAAATGGCGGCCGGCTCTTCGGTTTTGGGCCTGGTCCACTAAAATGGCCCTGGGACACCTTGGAACTCGGACGCTTCCCTGATAGGGCTTGGGTCCCATTCTCGAAAGCGTCCCCTCAGCCGTGAAGATTCTACAAAAGTCTTGGGGGCCCCCGACTCCCGCAGGCTTCTGGTGGGGAGCGGCTGCCATGTCTGCTCGTGGAATGGCCACGACGGAGCTACGAGATGGTAGTGCTCTCATGCTGACGCCAGCTTTAGTCTGAAACATCCAGAAACACTGTAGACTACCAATTCGATCAGTTCCGGTAGCGCCCCAACATGACCCGGAAGAGAAGAACTTGCCCTCCCCTCTTTGACTGATGGTTCTTGTTGCCTGTCCCCTCTGTTGTCATTTAACAGAACTTTTTGGACTGCTGAAAGGGGTTGTGTTCCGAACGCTGGTTGGTGGAGACATTTTGACTATATTCTTGACCTACGTTGTCGCGTAATGCGTTATATGACACGCCACGTTAGCGCACCCGGAAGTGATCCGGGGCGCGGCGCGCAGCGCGTAACGTAAGCATAACAGGTCATGTGACTTGTTAATAAAACTTTTCATTGGTTCATTTTACTTTTGTTATTTTAATGATGAAAAGCTTGGTCATATGACCTAAAAATTACGCTTTTTATTGTTTTCGAACATTATTTTTTTTAAAACATATATGTTATAATATTCCAGGCTAATGTACTTTCCCGGAAAATTTACAACTGTCCTGCAAGTAAAATATATTCCTTTTTCGAGAAAAAGGGTGTTTCTTCGTTCCATGACGGAGCCGTTGAGTAAAAGAGACTCGGCCTGCTGTCTTAGTCGCCGATACGCCTGATTATCAGATTCTTATCGATCACTTTATGTTGCAGGAGTGGAAAACACAACTGCCCTTGACCATTTATCTTTACTACGTTCCTACATATTATACCTTTTATCCGTCATGTAATTGGACTGCTTTATTTCACTTGCCTTTTACTGATTCGAAAACAGTGACTAAAAGTAAAAACTTTACCAATGTAAATACTACTACCGTGTTTTGTTTTAAAAACCTTTATTGTGAAAATGTCAGTATACAAATACAGGCCTATAACCACCTGGGCCGGCCACGGAGCAAACTGAAATCGTATATGATGAGGAGACATTTACACTGTAGAGGAACGTAACGAGCGGGCCATTAGGTTGCAAGAACTAAGGTGTCTAACTGTTGCGGAATCGGTGGACGTACATTTTGTAATTAAAATAAGACAGGGCCACTTACAATAAAATTTTCTAGATATACATTTGCGGGCAAGGAGTTACGAGTCCCATTTATACCGGCGCCATTTTGGGCGAGGCCGGGCAGGTCCAAGATATAGTCAAAATGTCTCCACCAACAATCGGCCAGACCAGAACCCCTTTCGGCCCTTTATGCTACAAGATGGTGTCTTCCATTCAGAAAATATTGTTGGCAGCATTTTGAAAGGAAAGATAAACAGCCGTTCTCCTGGTGAGTCTCACATTGTTACATTTAGGAAGAATGTTGAAGAGTAATATGTGGAAAATCTGAAGCCATTTTTCTGCAAACTCTCAATCAGCCTAAGTCATGGGCGATCTTTGTCCACACCAGGGCAATAGTGAAGCTGCAGCAGGTGCAAAAGAGCTTCAGACAGTCTTACAAGCACTGCTTATCTAAACATTTTTTTGTATTTTTGCACAGTTTTATATATTTTTTTGTTTTTGATGGAGGGGAAACAACAAAAAACAGGCATTGAAAAAAGCTCAACAGTGCAGGCCGCCTTGTGCTGGTTCCGACCTATTCACACATCGGTCCACTACTGACATCACCTCATTAGCCAACGGGGCACCCCACACTGACTTTCGGCGCAGCATTGTAGGATGGCCACACCAGTGCGGCAACTTGCTGGACACCACCTCTGTGCCATCCGGATCTCGGAGCGTTCGAGTCACTGTACCGCAAGAGTGACCGGAACTCAGCTGGACACGCCGTCTTTCGGCGCAGCATTGTAGGATGGCCACACCAGTGCAGCAATTTGCTGGACACCACCTTGGGCAACAGTGAAGCTGCAGCAGGTGCAAATAAGCTTCAGATAGTCTTACAAGCACTGCTCAGAACTCTCAACTATGGCACTCAACATCCAGGACTTGCCAATCGGATCTTGGCGCCTTGTGCTGGTTCCGACCTATTCACACATCGGTCCACTACTGACATCACCTCATAAGCCAACGGGGCACCCCACGCCGACTTTCGGAACAGCATTGTAGGATGGCCACACCAGTGCAGCAATTTGCTGGACACCACCTCGGTGCCATCCGGATCTCGGCGCGTTCGAGTCACTGTACTGCAAGAGTGACCGCAACTCAGCTGGACACGCCGTCTTTCGGCGCAGCATTGTAGGATGGCCACACCAGTGCGGCAATTTGCTGGACACCACCTCGGTGCCATCCGGATCTCGACGCGTTGTGCTGCCTTCGGCCTATTCGCACATCGGTCCGCTACTGACGCCGCCTCACGTGCCAACGGATTTTCTACGCTTTTTGTACCCCTATGCCGCATAACAGGTCATGTGACTTGTTTATAAAACTTTTCATTGGATCATTTTACTTTTGGTTTCCTAAAGATGGAAGGCTTGGTCATATGACCTAAAAATAACACTTTTCATTGGTTTAGAACATTTTTTTTTCCCAAACGATGAAAGCCCCACCTTGTTTCTGGATCATTCAGACTGAAGCTGGCGTCAGCATGAGAGCACCACCATCTCGTGGCTCCGTCGTGGTCATTCCGCAAACAATCATGGCAGCCGCTCCCCACCGGAAGCCTGCGGGAGTCGGGGGCCCCCAAGACTTTTGTAGAATCTTCACGGCTGAGGGGACGCTTTTCGAGAATGGAGCCCAAGCCCTAGCAGGCAAGCGTCCGAGTTCCAAGGTGTCCCAGGGCCATTTCAGTGCACCAGGTCCAAAACCGAAGAGCCGTCTGCCATTTTAAGAGTCATGTGGCAGGCGCCTATCGCTGCACTGCAAGAGTGGGAGCAACTCAACAACATGGTGAGCGAGACGCTGTAGCCGCAAGAGCGGGCGCAACTCAGCTGGATGGCCGCCACCTGGGGAGGCCCGTTCACGCCGCCTCCCCCACGCCCCCCCCCCCCCCGGGCCGCCGCACGCAAATTTTCGGAGCAGCATTGTAGGATACCAAAACCAGTGCAGCAGTTTACTGGACATCACCTGGGTGCCATCAACATCTCAGCGCGTTCTGCTGCCTTGGGACTATTCGCACAACAGACCGCTACTGACGAGGCCTCCCCCCGCCCCACCCGGGACGCCCCACGCCAATTTTCGGAGCAGCATTGTAGGATCCCAAAACCAGTGCAGCACCCAGGCGACATCACCTGGGTGCCGTCCAGAACTCTGCACGTTGTGCTGCCTTGGGACTATTCGCACAAAAGACAGCTTCTGACCATTGTTGCTTTTTTGGGTGAAAAATGTTTAAATGTTTTTACAGTTTTTGTTCCGTTCATTATAGTTAAATGTTCATAAAGTTTTAAAATCTAACTTTGTTGGAGTGCTATATATGTTAAAAAAATCGGGTGAATGGGGCCTTGAATCGGGCTATTGTCATGTGTGGGCTTTGCAAGTGTACTGCTACAAGATCGGACATTTCAAACTCAAATGCACGTTCTTTTTCTTACCTTTCCGAAGCATGGAGCGCAATAGCAGGCAGAGAAAGGGTGATGCACGTGTTGAACACTGCCTGGCCTGGCAAGTTGCTGGCAGTGCCCCCCCGCCCGCTCCTGAAAGAGGGCACACACACACCGCCGCCCCGAGTACTTCACAAATCTTTAAAAGACCATGCGCTTGTTCATGAGGCTTAAATGGTTTATCACCCCTTCTAGAACCCCTGCATCGACCCTCTGACGTTTCCTGGAAGAATTAGCACGTAACACAATACCAAGCCCTGTCAGCTGAAACCCTCGAGAAATCATGGGGCATATTATCAAGGGGGTTTATTTCCGCTTTTTGGGCTTTAAAAGCCAAAAAAAAAAGAGATAAAATTATCTCCCTATTACCAAGCTGTCGCTAACACCAGTTAGTGACAGCTAAAAGGTGATAGCGACCATCTTGGGCCCCGCTTTGCATATCAGTGATATTTATCACTAATGACATGCAAAGTGGGCGTGCCAAGATTTTAGCGACTGGAAACAGTCCCTAACCATCGCTATCTCCTATTACCAACTTTTGGAGATATTCGCGCTAAGCGCGAATATCTCCAAAACCTAACACCTGCCCTGAGCAGTTTTAGCCATGTTATCCAATGGGAAGTGGATAACATGGCTAAGAGCATTTGCTGGATAATGCATGAATATCGCTGACTTTTCAACGATATTCATGCATTGCGGCCGTTTTTTATCGCATTTGCGATAAACCTTGCTAATAGCAAGGTTTATGTGCGATAAAATTCGCCGATGTGCGGCGATAATTTTTGTCTCTAAACAAGTTAGAGACAAAAATTATCGTTAGTTGTTGGTAATATGCCCCCGGGTTTTTGCTTGCAGGAATCGGGAGGCGGGAGACTAGCACTGAAATCAGTAGTCTCACGCCTGAATCGGGAGGGTTGGCATGTCTGGATACTCTACAGCTGGGGCCATAAACTACATCCGCAGGGCTAGGTGATAGCCTAGGTCCGGCCTGGACAATCGGACACAGAGGAAGAGGAGTGTCAGAGGGTGCGGTAGTGAATAGGGTGAAAGGGAGGTGTCGGGCGGGCACAGGGTGTGAGTCTCAGAGAAGAGCAGCGCAGATGGGGGGAAGTATATGGCCCATGCATGAGAGAAACAGCGGGGGTGACCAGTGCGTGGGGGAGATGCTTGCGAGGGTGGGGAGCCATGCTGAGGATCGGCGGCGTGCAGAGAGTGGCCCTGGTCAAGGCATCTAAAATGGCTGCCGTGCACGACAAAATTGTGGCATTGGACAAAAACGCAAGATGGCGCAGACAATGTTTATCAATAAGGATTCATTTATAACAAAATATTTACTCGCAGTGACAAAATGGTGGTCAACACTTCCTGATTTCCATCGAATCGAACGTTAACAAACGTCACGCAGCAAAAAAAAAAAAAAAAAAGCTCACGCACAGAGCAGTTTTTAGCCATGTTATCCAATGGAAGGTGGATAACATGGCTAAGAGCATTTGCTGGATAATGCATGAATATCGCTGACTTTTCAGCGATATTCATGCATTGTGGCCGATGTGCGGCGCTAATTTTTGTCTCTAAACAATTAAAACGAAGCACAAAATGGCGAATTCCCGTTTCGCTACCAGTTTGCGGCCCAGTTCGCGGCCCGTGAAGCGCTTCTACCGTGAAAAATCATTTTTTTTTTATTTTCCCCACGGGACCCTTTAATAACCCCAACAACAATCCTAGGGGGTCAAGAGGGGTATACCTTGCCCCCTTTCAATAAATTCCCCCTTCGTTTTTCACCTCTTCTTCTCTCTCGATCCTACCGAGAGATAAGATGGCGGCCGCTCCGGACTGTTTAGAATGTTGACAGACACCGGAGAGCCAATCAGCTTTCTGTTATCCAATGGAAGGTGGATAACATGGCTAAGAGCATTTGCTGGATAATGCATGAATATCGCTGACTTTTCAGCGATATTCATGCATTGTGGCCGATGTGTGGCGATAATTTTTGTCTCTAAACAATTAAAACGAAGCACAAAATGGCGAATTCCCGTTTCGCTACCAGTTTGCGGCGTAGTTCGCGGCCCGTGAAGCGCTTCTACCGTGAAAAATCATTTTTTTTTATTTTCCCCACGGGACCCTTTAATAACCCCAACAACAATCCTAGGGGGTCAAGAGGGGTATACCTTGCCCCCTTTCATTAAATTCCCCCTTCGTTTTTCACCTCTTCTTCTCTCTCGATCCTACCGAGAGATAAGATGGCGGCCGCTCCGGACTGTTTAGAATGTTGACAGACACCGGAGAGCCAATCAGCTTTCTGCGCGCAAAGTTCCGTTTCGCGAAAAGTAAGCGGACCGGATCGCTGCCCGGAGCGCTGTTACAGATATATATCTTGTTTTGAACGTTAATTTCTCAAAAACTACTGGAGCACATATATTGAGACCTAGCAAAGGCACATTGGGCTAACAGTCCCTACAATTTTGCCAAGTTTCGTGCAAATCCATTCAGCCGTTCGAGCTAAAAGTGAGTCCAACCGCCCTATGGAAAAATGAATGGGAAAAACGCGTTTTGGGACCCCCCTTTTTTCTCGGCCCCCCCTTGACGAAACCCCACCAAATTTTCAGGGGCTGCTCAGAAACAAAATGTGCCATTTTCCTGAAAATTTCAGCCGATTCCGTCCACAAACGCCAAAGTTATTAGACATAGAATTTTCAAAAATCCCATAGGGAAAAAATCCTAACTATATATACCTACTGGCGACCGCCAGTAGGTAATATATATATATATATATATAAATACAAAGACATATAATCTATTGTCGGTTTGTTTATAGAAGTATATATTTATATATTAGTGGAATATATTTAATTTTCATTATATTACATTTATATACATATATATACATATATTTAGAGCTCCGCAACTGCTACCGAGAACCGGCAGCAGAAAGCAACAAGACGGCACTCACAGCAGGTGAAAACCAAGTAGGTTTATTTCGCGCAAAAAGATAAAGTCAGACGCGTTTCAGCACTTGCCTTCGTCAGTGTCAGCTGGCGTCGGCAGTGCAGCAACAAATAAGGCAAAAGTCATTAAAACAAAAGAAGGTTCAAAGGGTCGAATGTAAGCGCCATCTTGGAACGATGAAATCGCGCTATTTACAATTAACATTTTGCTTATTTACATTTTGCAAGCAATGTGAGTAAAACAACTGAATACTCATAGCATATTAATAACGTGCTGAAAACTAATTACGCCCTGGATGGGCTTTTAAACACAATTATCACTACTCCAGTGAAAATCTCCATTGCTTTCCCTTCATCTCGCTTGTTGGTATAAAGTAGAAGTAACACAATCCCCATGAGTTAAAGGTCAATAATAATAATAGCCGTACTTGTTATTGAGGCCTGGATGGCCATAAACATACATGCTAATATTGCCCATCCACACAGCATAAACCCTAACTAAAGGAAAGGGGGTGGGGTGGGGGGGGTGCTTTTCTACTGAAACCAAATGATACCTACGTCTACTCTAAATGAACAAAAAATCTTACAGACAGTGTCGTGGTTCAGAAACAAATGGAAGTTATTATAGGTGTGATAGTAGCTCCTCCCCTGCATTAAGTCCTCCTGGTGACTTCGTTTGGAGGTCGATTATGTACCGAGACTCCAAACGTCTGAGTCGCCTTTTCAAGTCTCCACCCCTAACATCTTGAGGGATGCAGTCTAAGCTGAAAAAGCTCAGTTTTGTCCTGTCGCTGTCGTGGTGGCTAGCAAAGTGCCGGGCCATTGGGTAATTTTCATCCTTATTTACAATGGCTCGTTGGTGCTCCAGGATTCTCAACTTCACTGCTTTGGTGGTGCTTCCCACGTACATACGTTCGCAGGGGCACTTCAGGCAGTACACCACAAATGGGGTGGAACAAGTGATAAACTTGTTGATTTTAACTTTTGAGTCCCTGTGTGGCACTTGGTAGCTCAGTACCCTCTGACTATTACTGCAGGCTTTGCATTTCCCGCATGGATACGAGCCATGCATCGCCTTCAGTTCTCCTTTGGATCTGCCCTTCGGTAGATGGCTAGTGACTAGTGTGTCTCTTAAAGATCTTAATCTTCTGAAGGTAATCATGGGGTGTTGTTGCAGATCTTTCCCGATTACATTATCGGATTTTAAGATCCCCCAGTTCTTGGCCATAATGGCTCTGACCTTGTTAGCTGCCACTGAATAATTAGTGATCAATCTAATAATGCCACTCCCTTCTTTAGGGCTATCTATCTTCTTGTCCTGTAAGAGGGTGTTTCTGTTAACTTTCTCTGCCTTTTTCTCAGCTTGAAGGAGGGTAGACACGGAATAGCCGCGGGATTTAAAGCGTTTAACGCTTTGTTGAGCGGCTTCTGTGTAATCACTCTCCAGAGAACTGTTGCGCTTAATCCTTAACAGTTCCCCGTAGGGGATGCTCTTAATCAGGGAGGTCGGGTGGCTGCTGCGCCCGTGGAGGACAGAGTTACCCGCCGTCTCTTTTCTAAAGAGGGCGGTCTGGATCTTGCCTGTATCAACGAAAACTCTGAGATCTAGATAGTTAACCTCACTCTTGCTTATTGTACAGGTGAACTGCAGGTTAAGGTCATTCTGATTTAGAATCCTAATGTATTCCATAGCTGAGTGTTCCGACCCCCTCCAGATAAGGAAGAGGTCGTCGATGTACCTCCTCCAGCATATCACTTTCTCCACCCAAGGGGTTTTATCATCTGCCCAGGCCACCTGCTTCTCCCACCAGCCCACGAAAAGATTCGCGTAGCTGGGGGCGAAGCAGGTTCCCATCGCAGTCCCCCTTACTTGCCTGTATCGTTGATTCTCAAAAACAAAAATATTGTTATTCAAGCAGAACGATATAAAGTCTAGAATCATCTGACTATGTTGCAAGTATCGGGCGGGTCGTAGATTCAAGAATGTCTTAACAGCTGCAATGCCATCATGATGACTGATGCTAGTGTAGAGGCTCGAGATATCCATGGTAATCATCAAGAAATCCTCCTCCCACTCCACGTCTTGTATCTGCCTCAAAAAATCCTTGGAGTCCTTAGTGTAGGAGCTCAATTCTGTCACCCAAGGAGCCAGGAATGAGTCGATAAACTTCGACATGTTCTCAGTTAGCCCACCTATAGATGACACGATGGGCCTCCCTGGTGGTTGCGTGGGGTGTTTGTGGATCTTAGGGAGGTGATAAAAACTCGGTAATCTCGG
Organism: Lissotriton vulgaris; assembly: GCF_964263255.1. NCBI lineage: Eukaryota > Metazoa > Chordata > Amphibia > Caudata > Salamandridae > Lissotriton > Lissotriton vulgaris. The sequence continues at coordinate 388,403,680 of NC_141689.1, forward strand.
TTGTTTGTTCTGTAGGTATGAGTATTCCTCCCTGTTAAGTATGCCTTTTCCATACCATTGATCAACCAGGGAGTGGTAGTTCCGGATACTCTCCTGATACTCACGTTCCGTTGCCGGCATGTAGTTGTTACAGTCTTGTAATTGAGAGAGGGCTTCCTTGCAGTACTGGTCACGTTTCAGGATAACAACGTTCCCGCCCTTATCTGAGGGCTTTATTACTATGGAGTCATCCTGTTGTAGACTTGTGATTGCTTTACGTTGTTGGAATGACAAATTCCAGTGTATATCCTTCTTGCGTGCTTCTTCAGTTTGCGAAAGCCTTTGTAGGTCTTGGTTAACGGCGTCTGAAAAGATATCCAAAGCATCCATTGGTGTCTGCGGGAGAAAGCGGGAGGTTGGTTTGAAGTGACTAGGTTCTCCAATCTGGGTTATACCCATGGACATGCCTCTCCCGACGATGTCTGTTGGAGGAATGGTTTGACTTAGTCCTTCTTCCAAAAGATCTTCAAGTACCGCTAGGCCCTCCAAGTCATTGATACTCATTTCAGGTGGATCAATTTGAGTTGTAGCAGGCTCTCTTGGTGGACCTTGCGCCCTCTCCTTGAGCGCTTTTTGTTTAAAATATTTCCAAAGTTTAAGTTTACGGATGAACAGGAATAAGTCTATTCTCGTTTGTGCATATTCATAGCGGCCTGTCGGACAAAAAGAGAGTCCTAGCTTGAGGACATTTTCTTCGTCCTTATTGAGGACTCTATCTGAGAGGTTGATGATATTCAGATCTTCCATCAATTCCTCTTGGACCTGTTTTGCCGAGGCCTCGGTTTCCTGGTTTCCCCTTCTCCGTTTCCTCCCGCCGCGTCTTGTGATGCGTCTCCGCTTTTTTCCTTGGTAATTTCCGGGGGGCGCTTTTTCCCTCCCCTTAGCCAGTTTGAGCGGATTAGATCGCATTCCTCGTGAAAAGAAGCCGACTCCTCAGCTTGTGCGCTTAGTTGCGCTCGATTCTGTGTTTCGTCTTCCGATTGCTCTGCACTGGTCACTTCAGATTCAGAGGTTTCTCGTTGCACTGTTGGTTTCTGCCTTCTAGCCTTTAGTGCTCGGCGAGGCGCATCGTACTTCCGTGCAAAGGTCAAAATTCTTCCCTGCTCATAGTCACGAGCATCACGTTCGAATTTCTGTTGTTTTCTTAGTTGGATCTTCTTTTCGTAGCTTGTTAGCCTTTTCTTCATAGACTCTTTCTCTGTATCCAGTTGTCCCTGGTCTGCCAGGTCTACAATCTCCTTTTCCAAAGCTTCGATATCTTGTAAAGCCTTCTCCCTATCTTTCCAGGCAAATTTGATTAGAAGGCATAGCATCCCTTCCGAGGAATGTGCTGTCAAATTAGCCCATTCACTTATATATATATTTATATATATATCAAAAGATTTAATATTATCTACTTCAAGCACTATATATATATTTAAAAAAAATCAATATTTGTTTTCTATCTTTTGACAATATTTATGTCAACGATATTTTGTTCTGATATTTTTGTACTTATCATTGTAAGTATGAGAGCACAATATTCGGGCTCATTATGATGTCGCTATGCCGTATCAGTATGGTATCGCCAGACCTTCGGTCAGCGTTTCCGACTTCAGTAATAGGATGCGACCGCCCATAGGGCGATTGGAAACATCCATTTTACTATGGCAGCTTGTGCAGCAGGCAGAAAAGTCCCACAGCACAAGCTTGAATGGTAACATGGATGTTTGGAAACATCTCTGCACCGTTTGACAGGCACAGTACCTGCCACACGGTACTGGGATCTTTAGTGGGGCACCATATGTGCCCCCCAGGCCCTATAGAGGAGGGCCAGAAGGGAAGGGGGTCCTGGTAGGGGCCCTCAAAGTAATTTTCTGATAGCCTTTCCATGTCGGAAAGGCCAACATGGAAAGTCTGTCAGAAAATGACATCAAAATCCCACAGCGGAGCTGAGGATGGCTCCACTGTCATTTAGGGATCAAGAGAATTTCAGATGCTCCAACAGGCTCAGGGAGCCCATCAGAATAGCAGCGGACAGTCCCTCTTGGATTCCCGCAGGAGCAGATGTTGAGTGGACAGCACCCGGTGGTCAATGGTTCGCATTCGCCCAACATCATAATCAGCCCCTACTTGGTAAATTATATTTTTGGTACAATATTTTTGTCAACAAGATTGTTTACCACAATATTATGTCAGTGATGCAGTGGATACACCCAGGGAGGACAAGGATGCTACTCAAACTTTCCCCTCGCTGACCTCCGTACAGTGCCCTGGTGAGATAGGAAGCTAGAGTCACCAGTACAAACAATCACCCTTCATAAATAGTCCAACAATACACAAATTTATAAGTCACCTCTGCTTCAGATTTTCAACACATCAAACACTCGCTACATCAGACTTGAACTTCCAGCACCTGCCTGAAGATGAATGCCAGCAAGACAGAATTCCTTTTACATTCCATAAACAACAATAAGAAATAAATCTGGGTCAATGGCCTGGACTTCATTGCTTCCAACCTCAACTTTCACCCATATTAATCCACTTTAATTTGTCCTGAACGCCAACCTCAACTTCAAGGAAACAATTTCCAAGAAAACAAATACAGCCACCAGGCTTTTCTAGTGATCTCTACTAGAAAGAAAAAGTATAACCCCTCATTGCAGGAACCAAATTCAGAACTGTTGTTCAAGTCTTCATACTATAAGAACTGAATGGGAAACACTCTTGTCCATCGCTTCTCAGACTTCACACTGGCCCTCTTTAAGGGCATCCTTTATACTGCAGCACTTCTTATCAAGGGTGTGAATAAAACTTACCACATACTCCACTAACTCTCCTTGCCAGCTCACACCACTTTCAAATCTAGCTGAATCATTTCTAAAGTCATCAAAACCAATACCCCTAACTTTCTTGCTTAGAAGCTCATCATATCTGATGGATGTTGATGGACCAGCAGGAAGGACACGATTAGACCGGAGAAAAGAATAGATATTGTACAAAGATTATGATCTTGAAACAACTTCCCAGTGCTAAGCAAACTTTTCAGGACTACATTTCTTGCTCTAAAACACTTGAACATGAAAAACCTGGCAGGAAAAAAAGGCTTATAAATGACCAAAAGTTGGGGGAGAGAAGATCAGTTTAGATCCCCCAACTTGCCTTAAATGGCCGTATTTAAATCAAAACAAAGGGTCCACTACAAGTCCTATCCGTCTGGGTGGTACCGGTACATGAGTGATTTTTACTATAAAACTCTCACCCTTCAGGAAATCCTGAAGGCATGCTTCATCATAGAATTTCCACAATAGAGTCTTATACTTCCACAGCAGGCTTCAACCTGAGCTCTTTCAGGGCGCAAGTACAGATATTTCAAGGGATCCTAGCAGTAAATAGTTAAAAGGCTGTCTGAGGCATACCTGCAACAAACTTTATTACCAGAATTTTGCCTTGGCAGTGTTAAAAACACATGCGGACACTATGTAATGTCTAATTACACAAGTATCATTCCTCATAGTCTACATGTTTCAGCCTTCCTAGAAGATACTGAGACTTTAGTCAGGACCAGTATTTCAAGGATCCCTATGGATTACCGAATCCTTTCTAGGTCAATCAAGCGAGGAATTACCCCTACTGGCCATTCATACCATGCATAGACTTTATGCTTATGTTCGTACCGGCTAAATCCTTGGTGGCAATCTGTACAGAGATTTGAAAACTCACCACACCATTTTATGCTATTTTACTGAGGGTACATCTACATAGACCACTTGTCTCTTGCTTAAACCTTCCACCAAACACATGTGTATATGTCAGACTGCACAGGCTATAGGTGAATATAGCTACGGGCTCCATTCAATCAATCAATCAATCACGTTATTTGTATAGCGCACTACTCACCCGGAGGGTCTCAAGGCGCTGGGGGTGGGGAAGGTTACTGCTCGAACAGCCAGGTCTTGAGCTGCTTCCTGAAGGCGAGATGGTCTTGGGTTCCCCGAAGGTGGGTGGGGACGGAGTTCCACGTCTTGGCTGCCAGGTAGGAGAAGGATCTTCCTCCAGCGGTGGTTCTGCGGATGCGTGGTATGGTGGCGAGTTCGTAGCCGGTCGATCGTAGCTGGCGGGTTGGCGTGTAGAAGGTCATGCGGTCGTTGAGGTACTTGGGGCCCAGGTCGTGGAGAGCCTTGTGTGCGTGGGTGAGGAGTCTGAACGTGATTCTCTTGCTGACAGGGAGCCAGTGCAGGGCTCTCAGGTGTCCGGTGATGTGGCTGTGTCGGGGGATGTCGAGGATGAGTCGGGCGGAGGCGTTCTGGATGCGTTGGAGTCTTTTTTGAAGTTTTGTGCGTGGTCCGTCGGTTTGGGAGAGGTGCCCAGGGCCGGGGGCCACCAGGAGTCATCCCAGGCGGAGGGTGATGATCCCAGGATGAGGACTTCCGTCTTGTCCGAGTTCAGTTTAAGGCGGCTGTTCCTCATGAGTATGGATACTGGCCCACTATCCATGATAGTTCTAGGTAACCACTGTGACTTGCTGTATCCATATCATTAGTAAGGTTGTTTAGACCCCATATGTGGTCTCCAGACACACTCCTTACTGATATATTTACTCTTCACTACTTTTCATCGACGAGGTAGGGTCATCTTTCTTATAGTCATACTCCAATTTTGTGTCAGAGTAAATGAAAAAAGAGAAAGATAAATGGGTTTTTATATTGGTTTATCACTACTGTTCTCTGTAAAACACAACTATGCCTTCTTCGAACTACAGGGGCCGATTCACAGAACTAATCTCAGACAAAATCCTACACTGTTGGGAATCTGTCTTAAGTTAGGATTTTGTCTTAAATTAAACTTAAGTTAAACTTAAGTTTTGGTCTTAAGACAAAATCCTAATTAAGACAAAATCCTAATTTAAGACAAAATCCTAACTTTACTACTATTAAATACCTTCAGTGAATACCAAAAGTAGTACGTTTAGGATTTTGTCTCAGATTAGTTCTGTGAATCGGCTCCCTAGTTGTTACCTCCATCACATGTGTCTGTAATCTGTGCCGATGTTCCCTACTAAAAGTGTTAACATTGGTAATTCTAGGCGAATTATTGAATTTTTACCCTATGGCTGCTAATGTGGCATTTATGGTGATAAGATTTAAAGTGAATGAAATAAAAATCAACAAAGGTTTAGGAAATGTAGTCTCCGGAACGTTATTAAACCCCCATGTAAAAAAACGTGTAACAATAATTATTAGCTAGTAAATATTTAACATAAAATTGGAAACTCAGAATACAATCCATACAATGACACACATTTGTTAGAACCTTCAATATATAGTAGGTTGATTTGCAAGCTCTAGTGCCACTAATGGTGGTAATCAATTAATCAAATGCAGAAAGACGTGATCTTGTCCGAATTAAATCATGTGTCTTGTAGTTGGCACTGCAGCAGATTTAACAAACAAGCGTTTAACACACTGAGCAAACTTGCCAGCAGGCATGAGGCTGCTTGTAAAGAAGTAATTACTTTAAATGACAATCAGTAGGAAGCAATTGTCTATGACTTGAAAGACGAAATGCACAAGTGTACATAAAAAGGCTCTTTTACTTAAATCCAGATGATAGATATGATGTGAACAAAGGCACCATGTTTCTAGTCCACATTTTCATTTAACAAGCAAAATCATTCTGGTATTTGCATTTACAATCCATCTCAGTTCTACGAACTGAATTAATCACCTTATTAAAACCCTGACGGGCTGAAGCCTGTCCCACCATGGCAGTGGAAGCAAAGTATTTTATTTCACAAATACAGACTCCTTAAGCGGGAGTTTGTTTTTTGTAAAACAAAAGACAAAGGCATCTGACACACTGGAGGATTTCTGCCAGAATTTATGAAGACAAAATATGGCCCAAGTATCTACAAGCAATAGTCTCTGCCTACAGCAGGAGGGAAAGCAGATCAGTAAGAGGGCATGGTTCCACGTTTGAGACAGAACTGAGTGCAATTGAGGCGTGAATCTATCTTTGGCCACATTGAATATAAACTTTGAATTTAGACGAAACAGAAGGTATGGAAAAAGGAGATGAGTTCTGGTGGGATTTCGGATAATAGTTTTCCTAGGGAGATATCCAACCACAAGCGAGAGAATAAGTGTAAACCACCAACTCCTGAGATCCACCCTGATTCTGCTGCTGGACAACAGCATGAACGGTGCACTTACACTGCACTTACACTTCACTCTAATGATCATCTGGTCAACCTCTTGGTTTCTGTCTAAGGGACACCAAATTCTGAATCCTGTGTGGAAATATATGCTGCTAAGTTTGGGGTTTACTGCACTGGACACTGATGGGCCCTGGCTGAAGAAACATGGACTTTATGTACCCACTCTAAGTATCTGGAGCTGCAGCTCTTCTACAGGCAGGAACGTTCTTAGCGTCCAGAAGTACTGGAACTTAGTGCTTTTTCTGAGTTCTGAAGGCCTGGGACAAGGAACTGAAGCTCTCAGCGATCGGACTCTGGACCAAGGAAGAGATGCGGCCCTCCTCCTGCTTGATCTTTCAACAGCTTTTGACACAGTCGATCACGGTCTGCTGTTAAAATACCTATGTGAAGTTAATGTCACAGGCCATTCTTGGGACCTATTGAAATGGTTCCTGTCAAACAGAGAACAGTCGATCAGGCTGGATGATATCACCTCTCATCCTTTCTCCTTTACATGCGAGGTACCTCAGGGGTCCTCGCATAGTCCAACCTTATTCAATATATGCAGCACACCATTAGGTGAGGTAATCAAAGGTTTGGGCTTCTCCCTGACCTCGTAAAGAAGATTACACCTAGAGTATCATCTCACTGAGCAAGGAGGATTCAGGAATATCTTCCAGATTATGTGACTGCATGTTGGTAGTCAGTGCACAGATGAGCAGTCATTGTTGAAACTTAATGCTGGAAAAACAGAAGTGATGTTATTCAGAGAACAAATGTCCTTCTGGTCCCAAACATTGTTAGCCAGCAGAGATGCACCCTCTCACGACTCCAGTCAAAAAGATCTGGAACCTGGGAATTTTGATAGACAACAAATTGTGCTTTTCCAATCACGTCAGCGCCCTATCATCTTCTATCTTTTTCACTTTGGAAATGCTAAAAAAGATTCTTATATTCATTCCAGCCCATCTTCAATAAACTCTTATCACTACACTAATAATGTCCAAATTGGACTACTGTAGTGGCCTATTACTGCTCCACATCAATCCATCCTCAACAAATTGCAAATTCTACAAAACACAGTGGCAAGATATTTGCTAAAATTTCCAAGACATCACTTGGTAACCTCTGGAATTAGGCACCTTCATTGGCTTCCTATCAGAGAACGCATCACTTTCAAGGCACTCTGCATAGCTTACAAGGCACTTCATGGCTCAGGGACGGACTTTTTCCAAGATAATTTAAAATAGTATACACAAGAACGTACCTTGCGCTCCTCCATGGCCAAACACATTGTTACTCCCAAATTCAAACGCTTCACCTGGGGAGGCAGAAATTCTTCTTTGGAACAATAGCTACTTGGAACACCCTACTACCCCACATTAAGAGTGCACCCAATCTTATCTTCTTGAGGAGGCTCATGCAAACCTGGCTCTTTAATGCCTGCTAATACTCTAGATCTTCCTGCTTGGCTCCTCCCCTGTATCATAGCCAGCACCAAGACACCCTTGGGTAATCAAGCACTTTAGAAAAATCTTTCACATAACATAACAGGAGTAACCTAGCCAGTTACACATTGACATTGCTCAGCTGGTCTTCAAAAATACAGCAAGAATGCTAAAAAGAAGTATCCAGTCATGTAGAACTCTGGTTGGCTACAGTCTCTTGCTTTGCCCCAGTGAAGAAAATAAAGGGGTGACAAAGAGGATAGGTCTAAATAGGATTTGGAGCCAGGATGAGGTGATGAAATCATCCAAGGTGCAAGGAGACTTTGACAGCTACATAATACAGCTTAGTCCTATTTTTAATTTTTAGCAAGAAACCATGATAATTTGTCCTACACTTTATCCCATTATTTGTTGATTTAGTCTATTCAAGTCCCCACCTTCCTCCCTCTTCTAAACAGGCACCATGCATCATATGTCAACCCTTTATTCTAAAAAATGTTTCCTGGTGGAGGGTACTTTTGTCATTTGTATAGGATGCCTGTCTGAAAATAAGCAATTCTTCTAACCTCAAGAACCATGATATTATATTCCTAGAGTTGGGAACTTGGATACCTAATCTAATGTTGATTCATATTTGACATGCATAGTTGAGTCTGATACTTGTTGACAATTTTCTGACATGCTTATTAGGATCACTGGCATGGTTCAATGTATCTTAATGGTCATCTAACGTATCAGAGACCTTGTCCCTTACCATGGACCCCTTTTCTGTGTATTTGATGTCTTTATTTTTGTCTTGTAGTTAAATAGTCTATGTCTCCAGATTCTCATTTTTTTAAATCACTTTGTGTTGCATCTTTCTCTCAGCAGTCTGCTAGGTTGACTTGTGCTTCTAGGTTGTGCTTTGCAGATATTGGTATTCCTCTTTTTATTGCAAGTGCTACATATCTGTTGGACTTGGGTCATCCCTGAACATTTTGCCTTCCTCCTCCATTTGTTCTGACCTGTTGTTGGCTGTTTTATGACTCTGGGCACTTTACCACTGCTGTGGTGTGTCTGATGTCTCTGATGTCTCTGCCCTGCACTGTGGTAGGAGAGAAGGAATCACGTCAACAGAGTGCTCCAGCACTGGTTTGGACTAGGCAAAGGCCCCTCTGCTCTCAGAAGACAAAGGATTTTGGGGCCCTGATCCCAAGAAATTAGATCACTTTTGGACTACAAGAAGAATCTTCTTATAGTCCTGAGGAGAGGAACCTGAACCTGAAGGAACTGAGGAGAGATTATCCCTAAGCTGAAGGGCTGCTTTAGGGATTGGCCTGCAGTGGTTGCCTGACTGCCAAAGGAAGGAGAAAGGAAATTTGTGTGCTTTATTTCAACTTGTGAAGGATCTCCAAGGGCTTAGAAAAGAGCTTGCCCTGTGAGCGAAATCTCAGGACCAGTAGACTTCACCAGCCTATGTGGATTGCTGCTGGGTACTCTGTTTTAGTGGCTACAGAGGCAGGGAGCTGTGACCAACTCTCACGAACGGCCAGGTGTCCGGTAGGCAGCACATTGAACAACGTCCGCATCGAACAACGCTAGCTCTGAGCTCCCTGACTCCATCCTGATGCTGTCACCGAGCCGTTGTTAGCACCGCGACTTAAGGACACCAAGACGTGCAACACATTGCTACACCAAATCGAACTGGTCTGACCGACACGGTCACTGTTGCTGACTTCGAGTCCTGTGAACGCTTCGGAGTTGGGCACCACTCCCGACGCACCGCCCGACTCGTATCGCTGTCCAGACTGACTGACGCCAGCTCCCGCAATCCGGCTCTGTCACCGCACCGCAAGATGCAAGCACCGTATCAAAGCACCATCTTGCCCTGCAACGTGTGCCTTGGACCCACCGACTCATTCAACGGGCCGTTGCCTGCAACACATCAAGGGACAACGCGTCCTGCAAAGCTTTATTTTCTGCACCGCGACAAACGCCTCAAGTAAAGGTACTGTGACTGAGTCTGTCGACGCTTGAGCAGGCCTGTACCAATGCGTTCCGATGGATTTGTTAGGCTCTGTGTTATTTCAGCAAAGCTGTAGCGGGACAGGGCTACTGACTCGCACAGAACTTTGAGTTAAGCACTTTTAACAAGAACTCTTGATTTCTAATAGTATTGTGGATTATTTTGTTTGTTTATGTTCTTGTGGTAAATCTATATAAAAGATACTTATTTTTATAAATACACCACCTGTGTGGCGTCCATTTGTAGTGTTGTCACTGGATCACTGTATGTGTTCACAAATGCTTTACACACTGCCTCTGACATAAGCCTGTCTGCTCGTGCCAAGCTACCAAGGGGGTGAGCAGGGGTTATTTTAGGAGTGTATCCCCTTACCCTGACTAGAGGAGAGGGTCCCTATTTGTCACAAGTACCTACCTGTGCTAACTAGAGACCCCCAAATCTAACAATATCTATCTGTGGAGCTGCAGCTTTTGCAATAGTTGTTCACAATGACCACCCCCCCTCCCATGGCTTGTCATATCTGCCTCTTATTTTATTTGTCTAATGCGTCCAAAATGTATTTTCTGAACAAGGTATATTGATCAAAGGGCAAGTTCTAAACCTCTGCAGAAACATGGAGGCAGAACCCAGGATCTCATAGTCTTATACAGTGACCTAGATTAACAGATGTACGCAGATACTACCTAATGTGCTGGGCAAGTGGAGAGGATGACCGTGAACTTCATTTACTGATTTCCTGTTAGATGCTCAAAGATAACCGCAGCAGTGTATGCTGACGTTTGCTAGGTGAAAACAAAACTCCTAAAAGTGGTCAAATGACCTGAGTCTCTGGGTCCAGCACCTCCAGCATATTTGGCAGTAAAGTGTTGGAGATGTTGATACTTTCTGGGAGCAGTAATTGCTTTTAATTTTCACTTTTAACATGCAAATGCCTTTTCGTAATTTTTGTGCTAGAATGACTTTAATCTGAACCAAATATTTTGAACATAGGAAGAACTGCATGCAGGCTGATTGATATATGCTTTGCCTCCTTTACAACTGGTGCAGTACAGCATAGTGAGGGGTATATGCAAGCTGAATTAATTAACCTTGGTATCGATGGTATAGTGAAACTCCCACTGCTAGAGGCTAAGGCTGGGGTACACTAAAAGTCTAATTAATGTTTTATGGGTCCTAGTCCAATGTGTACGAGGCTTTTTTGGAATGTTTTGTGAAGATTCGTTAAGTGGCATCAAAGTTATAAGCAAACCAAAAAATGCTTCTCCTACGAAAATGCAGAGATAGCTAAAACTACCCAGTGGCTAATTCCATATTTTGTTTTAATATTTAAAAAGTTATTAGAACATTGGAATTTTGAGAGTTCCATTTAAGACAATGGAGTAGCTTTAAAAGGTTTATACTAGCTAGTGTAAGCCTGGGGCTCCAACATTCCAAAGTTTGTCTTCATATTTCTCCCTTTTTAATGTAAAACATTTTACCCTAAGTGAGTGAAATGTTTCAATAGCCCTATAGCCCTTCTGCCTTGGTTTATAGCGATTGGTAAAGGCCCTCACCCTCGTTATAGACCCCTGCCTGCAGCTCGGGCCAAGTACTAGAGTTCATGGCCTTTAACAACCGGTGTAGGCCAAGGCAGCAGGTTATAATGAGAAGCTTAATTTAAAGAATAAATTAAAACATTTTTAAAACTTAAAAAAAATTGAAATTAGTAAAACCAGAATTTTAAGAAAAATGTACTATAGATTAACATTTTATAAAAATAACAAATGTATGAAAGGAATATTTGAAAATAATTTATAATTTTTTTTAATTAACCTCATATATTTAGATGTATTATTTATTTAATACACGTTTAACTGGATTAGGTAATGTGCTGTAACATTTAATTTTATTAGTTCTAGGTAAGAATTAGGAGAAAAAATTAATTAACGTCTATGTTGTACATTAAAATATTTCAAACAATTTTTATAATAAATAATAAACATTAATAATTTTCTTTATACATTCTCACAGTGAGAACTTTGTCACAATGACAGAGATCCTCACCTATGTGAGCAAACTTACTAGTAGTAATCCTGTTGCGGGGCTAGAGAAATTTAAATCCATAGTTAGATGTAAATCTAAAACCAGAATCGGTGTTTAGTAAAAACGTGTCGACTTACATCTAAGTGTAGTAATAAATGTGCATGTGAGTAAATATGCACGTCTATATTTACCTTTGTGAATAGTCCTCAAAGTGTTTATACATTTCATTGGACTAGATGAAAATAAATGCAATTTTGAATGCCACAAAATGATCTTTTACTGTCAGTAAATCACTTCTTAAGAAGGCAATGGCATTCCAGCAACATACAGAGACGAGACTGCTAGCAGTAACTGTACACCTTTAGCCTCAGTCTATCTGTAATGCCAACATATTGAGGGATATTTATATCCTATGCAACTGGTCTTTGTCAGTCAGTCAGTCAAAAATACTTTTATTCGATAAATTAATATCATAAAAAGACGTGATACAATTATACGAGAGAATATATACACAACATACAGCACGGACAATACATTCCATTAAAAAATATTTTTTTCATAAGTATTTATATAAAACATGATAAAAAGTATGATACAAAACTGCATTAACCTCATTGTTTAACATGTCTTAATTATTCTCATGGTGTAAGCAGATAAGGTTTAAAAAACATCCTAATCCAGATTGGCTAAAATGGTCGTTGTCAAAACCCATAAAGCTGTTAGCATTTAATAAGTTCAGATAGAGGATCCTGCCTGGTGAATGCACGTATACATCCTTTAGTTAATTAATATAGTGGAAACGTTTTATATATATATATATCTATACTACTATTATAAAGAGAGAACTGTGTCCTTTGAGCCAGGTAAACTCGAAAAGTACACCACCAATCCAAACACCCAATACATGTTTGAAAACGCCAGGGCAAGCAGAAGGACATAGGCTATATAAATTTAAAAAATAAACGTTATTTAGAAAATTTATATTAAAAAAAGTAGTCCCTCCAAAGTAGCGCCGACCGCGACTTGCGTGCTCACGTCAGGAGCACTGGGTGGAGCGGCGTCCGAGGAGCGGCGGGCATGGCGCGGGGGAGGAGCGGTGACCTGAGGAGCATCGGACAGGCCAGCGGCAGTGCGAGCAGTGGAGAGGCGGACATGGCGTGGGGAGGAGCGGCGGCGGACAGGCGGTGAGGAGCAGAGAGGCAAGGAGCGGTAAACTGAGGAGCGGCGGATCAGGTAAGCCTCCGGGGACAATGTCGGGGCAGGCGGGTATCGGGCCGCGGTGAGGAACAGAGAGGCAAGGAGTGGTAAACTGAGGAGCGGCGAATCAGGTAAGCCTCCGGGGACAATGTCGGGGCAGGCGGTTGTCGGGCCAGGCGGGGGATGGGGATCAGCTAAAGAAAGTTCACAAGATGCACAGATACTCCTGCTACCATTTGAGGTTACTGCAACACACTGTAGTATGTCGGGCCAGGCGGGGGACGAGATGTTTGGATGCGCAGATACTCCTGCTACCATTTGGGGTTACTGCAACACGCTTTAATAATGAATAGATGCATGTGTGTCTTTATGGAGCACAGAGGCGAAAGTCAGAGTCTCGGGGGCATAACAATCACCACCTCATCTGGCTTCCCATTCACTGTCAGAATCTACTTGGTAGTAGACCCCACCACGAAGACAGGTGAACGCACCATACATTGGGGCAGCCGGGGGTTGGGGCAGGCGGGGGTGGGGCGGGCGGGGGCACAGGCTGCTGGGCAATGTCGGGGCAGGTGAGGGTAGGGGAAGCCTGAATGCTCCCGAACAAGGTCGGGACGGGCTGCTAGTATATATATATATATATATATATATATATATATATATATATATATATATATATATATATATATATATATATATATTTTACAGCTACTGTGTGTGAAAATATATTCTTATTCAGCTATTTTAGTTCTCAAGCAGTTATTTTTTAATGTTTTCTAAAGAAAGAGTCTCTAGGAGCTCAAAAGCTTAAGCTGTATACCATTTTTATTTCCAGTCAGTCCCATAAAAGCAGTAATGCATGGAGAGGTTTAGAATGAGCACTGCTCTCAAACTTTCCTTGCACATACTTTGACCTATCTAGACGTTTGGATTTCGAAATTACAACCTTGTTGCATTACTTGTCTCAGGGCTTTTTGAATATTTAATGAAACATATTGCACCCTCAATGCCAATGCACTTGCATGAAAAGCAGTTGGCTTAATATTTTCAGCTTATTCAGGAAAAATAGGATTTGACAATGTTTTCCTCAATTTGGCCACCTCCCTTTGGTACAATTAATTGACTTGCTACACCCTATATTGCAGTAGTAACCAGCCATATGCTGAAAAAAGTACTAAATAATGTACCTTCCACCAACAGATGGTGTAATTGGCATATTTAGTGGCCTATAGCCATAATGAAATTTTTCCGTCATATTGTAGGATTTATTGGAGGCATACATTGTTACTGTCGTGCTGCAACTGGAAAAGAGAAAGCATAAGAAATGCTTTATTATAATTCTTTTTTTAATGGAGGAAGTTATTGAATGGAAAGGAAATAATGCAGGGAGGTAGAAAAAGGCAGTTTACCCTCATTGCCAGCAAAGAGAATAGTCATTTGCTGCAGAACAAGAACGGAAAAATAAGCATTTGACAATGTGCTTTTTGCAGTGTGTTGCTGACACTGAGTTGCAGAGAGCACATGCTTCCTATATTTGTTTGAACTTCCAAGCTATCGCTATGTTTTCCCTTTTGGTTAGGGATGGGGGCAGGAGGCAGCCTATCCACAGGCTACTGCCATGCATACATGTACTGGGCACTCTCTTCAACACAGTACTAGATATGTGAAAGACAGTAGAAGAACTGCATCTTCTGATGAGACCTGTGAGGGAACCAGAAAGGGTAGATCTACCCCGACCTGTACCTAGAAAAAAGATCTGGACTCTAGTGGTAAGTTGGCTGACCTCCTGTTAAGTTACAGGGACAGAGCAAGCTGCCAGAAACTCTTTTCTAGAAGAGTTCTGCTGATCAATTTTAACTGAACCTGTCATGGACTTTGTTGGTGGCTTTTGCTTCAACGAGTCTTGACCCCCTGTTACTGGTCCTGAGGTCCATGAACCCTTGGCTGTGTCAAAGTGTTCTCCTAACATCCTGAAAAACATGGACTTCCATCAATAGTAAATCAATTTCAGAGGGATGTTGTGGAGAGTGTACCTGGCCTCGTGGAGCCCTTCTCAGCCGCACCCTGTTCCCTTGCCCCGCTGAGGATTTTTGACTTCCATATCATAGTTTAAGTCTGTAGCTAAAACATCCAACCGGGGTAAACCTGGTTTCTGTATTTAACACATAAATAGTCCTGTAAATTATCTTGATTGTCTTAGATTTCCAGAAGTATTTAAAGCTAATGAAATGTAGTCATCTAAGGTGGACAATTATCATGAGTAACCCAACAGCAATTTTGATTTTCACATCTAACACCTTTTTTAATTCCCAAATGAAAAATGGCTTTGCTTGCGGTGAAACCTATTCTGCTATATTCCTACATTTGAAAGTCACACTTCCCTGCCTTTGAGAGGTGTACATTTGCTTTCTAGGAGTACATATGTTTTCACAGTGGTTATCTATCAATTTGTGAACACCGTATTATTTTTGGTTATAGCCATAAGCAAGTTTTGCTAGTGATTTCCCCAAAAGATAATGATTTTTAGTTGCTTGCTGTATCATGTAGGGCCACTCCTATGAATACTTTATTCTTATCCATACCCTAAACTAATGAAGGATGACAGATTTGTCATCATTAGAAGTGCAATAAAAAAAATAAAGTCCACGAAGCAAACAATTGGAATTTTTGTTCACACATCTAAGTAAAACTTAGGCCCAGAATTACTAATTTTCATGTAACTCAGCTCAATATCCAAATTTACATCACATTCAGATACGAGTGGTAGGTGGACATACTTGCATGGGATAATAAATCACACAAGCCTAATACTTGCCACAATCTACGCCCCAGTTACAGATGACCCGCTCCCCATTTTACAGCTGAAGCAAGCACTGTCAGGTATACCTGGTCAGATCATATGGGGAGGTGATTTTAACTTTTTGCAAAATCCTGTGGTTGATTCAACAAAAAAAAAGACCGAAGGCAAAATAAACCACAAGTAGCCACTGCTCTGTTGAGTTGTAAAACAGACTTAGATATCCTAGACAAATGGCGGCTCAATAATTCGATTAAACGTAAATACTCTTGCTATTCGGCGAAGTATGACTCATCATTGAGACTAGGCTTTTTCTTACCTCCTATAATCTGGAAATCAGTAAATATGAACATATTGCAAATGCCTTTTCAGATCATGCCCTCATTAAAATGGAAACACATCTAGGGAAGAAAGATGAAGAAGCATCCAGAAGGTGGTATCTTAATAAACTCAATCTAGCAGACAATCAATGGTGTGCAGAACTGGAGAAGGAGATCAGTTTCTTTTTTCTGATAAATAAGGATTCTGCCCCACTTAACATAATATGGGATGCCTTCAACGCTACCCTGAGAAGCATAATCACCTCAAAAGAGATACCAAAGCAAAAGGCTAAGAAGGAGGAGAGATAGCTGTAGAAAACAATCTAGCCCATGCAAATCAATAATATTTTAGAAATAGGACCTCAGATAACAGACAAGAAGTACTAAATGCAAAAACAAAAATGAGGGAATTCTATTATGAGTTGGGGGGCTTGGCAAGTAGGTTCTATCTTCAGACAAGCTATGAAGATAGCGAATATACGGGAAGAATGCTAGCCTGGCAAGCAAAGAAAAAGCAAGTCCGAAATAGATTCGAACGCATTGAGGATAAAGAAACTAAAACTCGAGTAAAGACCATGTCACTAATTGGCGAGGTGTTCCTCATACATTATAAAGATATCTATCAAGCATCTCACCAGGTCTCCTCAGAAATAATGAACACATTTTTACAGGGTTTGCCAATTCAACTTTTTGGAAAAAGCTTTTAAAGAGCTGCTGCTAGCCGAATTTACGAAGGAAGAATTAGATACTGTTATCAGATCAACTGTAAAGCCACTGGAGAGGACGGCATTCCTGCTGAATTTTTTAAAGCATTTTCTACAGTACTTTGCCCCGAATCTTTAAGACTAGCAAATTATTTATTACAGGGAGGTGACACACCTGTATCTTTTCGCACAGCTGTAGTGGTCAGTGTTATAAAAAAAAAGATAAAGACAGTGAAAATGTGAACTTTTATAGGCCAATACGCCTTTTAAATACTGTTTATAAAATGTTTACTAAACTTCTTGGCAATAGGCTAAATAAGATGGTCGGTTCACTTATTGTTATAGATCAGTGTGGTTTTGTAACGGGGAGACAGCTTTACACCAATACAAATTTTTTATTAGAGGTACTTGATTTTTTAATATTAATAAGATTGAGGCACAGATCTGGTTTTTAGATGCCGAAAAAGCTTTTGATCTTGTCTCTTGGAACTGTCTTTTTACAATTTTAGAAAAACTTGGCTTCCCAAATGAGTTTATAATTTTATTAGAACAACTCTATATGAACTCTCAAGCACAAATTATAATTAATACTGTTAATATAGGGACATGCCAAATAAGTAGAGGTACGAGACAAGGGTGACCCCTTTCCCCAATTTTATTTGCCCTATTTATACAGCCATTAGCAATTGCAATTAGGGAAAAAAGAGCTCATGTGGTTCCGGTCCAAGGAATGTCGAACATAAAATGATATGCTGATGACATCGTTCTTTTTTGGGACCCAAAGATGGACACCCAGACAGAAGTTATGAGAGTCTTTTCAGACTTCGAAAGAATAGGGGGTTATAAGATAAATTAGACCAAAACAGAAATTATATTATGCAATTGTGGGGTGAGTTCTCTCTTATCAGAATTTAGACAGACATACAACACCAGCCCAAAGAGGTATCTAGGGATCTATGTAACTGAGAAAGTAGAAGACCTTTTTCCCTAAATTATATTCCATTGTCGAAAAAGGTGCACTCTCAGTTAGCACTATGGAACCAGCTGCCGCTATCAATAATAGGTCTAGTTGCGTTAATTCGGATGTCTATTCTTCTGTTGTTTAATTTTCTTTTTAGTGCTGCTCCCTGTGCAATACAGACCTCTTTTTTTAAGAAATAGACAGTATGTTCTCCTCTTTCCTATGCACAAATAAGGTACCAAGATTGTCACTCAGCACTTTAAATTACCCAGCCGTAGAGGGAGGAATATCTTTACAAAATATCAGAGATTACTATTACGCGACATTTGCACATCATAGTTTTAGATTTTTCTTTTTAGATCCTCAAGAGGAAGATTATTTTTTTATGAAAAAGATCCTAAGGGAACATAACATAATAGATTCCATAAGAGTTACCAAGTACCCTAAAAAAGTGCGTTTCAAGACCTTACAAAGATTGTTTAAACAAAAATCTCAGCTTTTCACACACTGCGATGTTCTAAGAATCAATGTTTCAACCAGGCTTTTGAATATTTATACAGGGGAAATAGGTTTGTTAGAGAACAACATTCTAAGATTGTGGGAAGAAAATGGATATGTTCAGATCCAGGATTTCGCTATGGGGAATTGTTGGAAAACTTGGGCGGAGATTAAAATGGGGCTTCAATATTCAAGTACAAATTTAAAGTGGTCATTTATTAGATTGAAACCCATATTGGAAAAGCTAGTTATGGAGAACCTGTGTTATAAAACTATTCTCAGTGAAGGCCTTAATACCCCTACATAGCGGAAGATTAGCAATTGGATTTAAATGTTCGATGATAATAAATTTTCTTCTCTATAGGAAAAAGTTTAAACGCATGCAATACTACTCAAAGTGGTTGATATCTAGAACACCCTCTTTTCTTCATAAAATATATCCGCAAATAGAAGACAAATGTTTTCGCTGTGCAGAGAAAGGAATCTGGACACATATCATTTGGGAGTGCCCAAAAAGACTCTGTGGGTAGTTGATCGAGAAATATCTCAAACTTACAATCGATCCCCTCATCCTCCTTGACAAATCCACTGCAGTTTTGGGCTGCTCTTCTACTAACTCCATTCACGAGGAAGCATTGTTTATTGTAGCTTTAATAGCAAGATCTCTAGAATCCTACAACTCTGGAGAACAGGGAAAGCGCCTACTTTTAATGCATGGAGGGTAAAATTGTCCGGAATACAAGAATTAGAAAAGAAATATTTATCAAGATCAGGAGCAATAAGAAAGTATGAGCAATATTGGAGTGTGTTTGAAAATATAGGAAAACATCTTGCAGTTGAGATAAAGGATAGAACATGTACGTAGGTACATGTTCGGATATAGTACTCTGCATTTTACTTTAATGGCATCTCTTTCTGCTCTCTTGTCATATTTAGTATAAAACGATAGGGTACACATGTATGTATATGTTTTGATTTTGCATTTTGCACTTTAACTGACTAGGATCTCTCTGTACTATAGGAATATTGAACTGTTGAGTATTTGGAAATGCATATCTATCATGCTGTAATATTTTGTACTTAAACTAATTTTTTTCTATCTCCTCAATATTTTGAAATATGCATTTATATAGGGTATTACTTACTGTATGTCGTAATGTCTATAAACTCAATAAAAAATAAAAAAAAATTAAAAAATTAAAAAACCATTTTGTCCATCAACTGTTCTTTTTGTCTGTATCATCTCAGGGATGGTGCTCAAACTTGACTGACTTGCATGATGTATAACCTTGCTGCACTCCGTGCAAGATGCACACCCTGGCTGCGGAAGTCAGTGTGCACTGTCTAGCATAGCATTTGTACTGGAGGCATACCCTAGCAGTACAAATTCCTATGCATCAAAACACAAAGGAGAATGTCACCCATCAGATGTGCACACATGCAATGATTATTTTTTTTAACTGTAAACATTTACCATTATTTTCGCTTGTTTGAAGTAGGTGTTCAAGTTCAAGTTTAGTGGTGTTAGTTTTTTGCCTACTTTAGTAGATCAGGACTTGCACCAAAACCTATTGGTGCTTGCATTGATTAGCCCCAGAAACATCCAAGAGAAACAAGCATCACAAATAGTTTTTCACGCTGAGAAAATCGCACGTTTCAAGCGCGAAACATTTGTGCTGGATAAAGAATTGTATGCATTGCTTTGCATCTTGCTAGCGCTCATGGAAAGACTAAATATAGGTGTAACATTTTCGGGGCTTGATCACACGTGCTCACACTTCCTATATTCAATTTTTTTTAAAGAGGGCAGTAGAACCTCCGAACAATTCCATCACTTTCAAACATCTTACTCATTTATTAAGAGGCTGTATATGACGCACACAAAAGCAGGTGATGCAAGCTGAGCTGGACCTACTACACTGGTAATTACTCATCTTGTCAGACGGTTGTAGGCTCTGTTTGCCAGCGATTAAAGAATGTTCCTGTGCGCAATGTCTGGGAATGACACTGGAAGATGCATTCACCTGTCTGCGAGCCACGAAATGAATATGGAATATAGGGCACCTTCAATGCTGAATAACCTTGACAAAACAAACAGTTCTGTCTCTTACAAAACCCTATAGTGCACGGTATGCGTGACCCCACCTCCCTACTGACTAGTTATTTATTACGCCTTATAAAGAAAACACAGATTACAAAATTAAATGTGTGTATCATGAATAGATATTGTATTCTTTTTTAACTATTGCTATTTCTACTGTAGAGTAATGTGATTGCATTATGCTAATTCGTTCCTAACTTATGTATCTGTGAAGCCGTACCTTTAATCTGCTAAAATGCCCAAACATCAAGCCTCCTTCACCTCTCTTGTACATTACTCAAACCTACATTTCTCTTCAATTAGTCTAAAATAGCAGATACCTGTGACAAGGGAATAAACCCAACCAAGCTATCTTATTATAACATTATTTTAAAATGTATCAATAGATGATCAGATGCTAGGAAAAAAAACTGTTTACCCCTAAAATGTATTTCACAAACTTACTTTGCAAAAGACGATGGGGTGTACATTAAAACCCAGCTGTATATTTACCAAGCCATGGGCCTAATGTGGGTCCTGTAGTTGTGCACTCTGTGGTCATTGAGCAGTATACTTTCTGAAAACTGTTATCTCCCAATGTCAGTACCTTATAGTTTGCTCTGTTTATCTTAGATTGCACCTTGATTTCTCGTCCTTACTAACTTTCAGCGATGAGTAACCAAAAGGAATTCTAATGGTTCAATGGTAATGAGTTTCAGGGTTTAAATTGACACCTTACTAAACTATTGTTTGTGTCACGATGAGCTAGGAAGGTCCAAACAACACAAAGGGTGTCTTGCAAAAGGCCCTCTATTAGCTCTTTCCTAGGTAAACTGTATGTCACTGATATGAATGTAATTACAAATTGCTGTTGGCTTTCTACCTTCCCTCATTTGGATGAGGCTCCCACCCATTCTAATGAGGGACCATCTTCGTATGAATGAAATGCACCCCTGCAGCAATACTATTATACGCCCAATGCCACAAAAAAGTAAACTCAGAGAATAGTCTGTTTTGCCACTGTTCTTATGCCTGGTACAAAATAAATAATTATACATTGTCAATCAAAGTCAAAAAAGGTTTATTATCGGTTAAAAACCATAAAACACACATATACAGTAATTTGGAGTAAGAACATACCATTATACAGCAAAACTGTGCACTCGAGATAACAGACAACACTCCTAAAATAGTTTAAAATACAATATTAAAAACGTGAGAAGAAAATCCTATACAGATTGGAATAAGACAAAAAGGATAGGGAAGTGGGTCAATCCCTGCGCGTAGTGGTATTAAGGACACCTTCTGGGTTAAAGTGATTACGCTAGTGCAGTTTGGACAGTTTGGCTTTTTTTAATTTTGGCGCCTCTTGTGCAGCACATAGACAAAAGCTATCTAGAGGTTGCAAACACAATCAAGGGGGTGGTGTCGTATTTAAGTATTCTAAATACCTCCCTAAATTCCCTGAGACCCCTGGTTTGAGATAGTTGGACAATCCATTTAGAGTAAAAAGGACAGAAAAGCAGAACTTACACTACTTTCACACCCAGGGCAAGAGCTTGGTACATGGGGGACTTTTGACCACTTGTTTGTCACAGCCCGTACTGGAAATGTTCCATGTCTAAATTGGACATATAACTTCTTTGCCAGTAAAGGCTGGATATCGTCCAGGAATTTCTCGAATTGATAGTTGTTCTTGACCTCCAGAAATCTATTGGTCGGCCTACCCAAAGATGGATTTGATGATGTAAGGTCCTGTCGGTATTGCTTGAGTACGAGTACCAACGACCTCTTGGTGATCAGGGGACAAATTTCCTCGGGAAAGAGCCACATGTCTCCCCTACCCAGTGCATGACAGAGCTGCTTGACATGTTTTAACCAGGGGATTTTTCCCACACCCCTTCTAGTCAAAAGGTCCCCTAGGTGCTCCCTATAGCTTATGAGCTCTGGAGTGGACCAGAGTCGCCTCCAAAACAGCAAAGGGCGATTTAAGGTGACCTCCTGTATGGGGGCCAGACCTAGATCTAACCGTAAGGGGGTCAGAGGCGTGCTCTGGGGAAGACTCAGTAGGCACCTGATGAAACTATTCTCTGTGGTGGTCAGGGAGGTGTCACTGACGTGGCCCCAGAGTTCCCCTACGTTGAGCGCCCCACCTCTCTCCTGAGCTTCGTAAATTTCCACTGGCGGTCCCAAGGATTTAAATGAACACTCATTATTAACCTTTAGTATACCGCCAGAGGATTGGGCCAGCTTCATATTTGCCTTGGCCATATGGGAGCCCCATTCCATCCTGTTGTTTAGTGTTACCCCTAAGTAGTCGAAAGTGGAGACTCTTTCCAACACCGAACCCTCCAAGTGAGGGTGGGGGAATTTGGATGATTTTGCATTAAAAACCATATATTTGGTTTTGGAAAGATTGATCTCCAGATTTCTAGATTTACAAAAGGAGCAAAACGCCTCCAGTGTTTGCTGTATACCCATAGAAGATTTTGATTACCTTGTAAATCAAGGTTTAATTTACAAAACTGCCTTTTTTTTTTTACTTTTCTGCTGTTTTAAAGCATTGTCAAGATAGAAACCGATGACAAGCGACCCTTTAGTATTTGTTCATTCTTTAGAGGGACAGTTATTGAATGGTAAACCAAAGGAGGTTGGGAGCACCTCGCCGCGCATCCCAGGACTTAGTTAACTCTAAAGCATTATGGTAAATACAGTACATAATAACACTGAATTCTGTTAGTCTTTAGTTTTCCACACATGTTGGTGCAACCAAAAACACAGAAATCCATTGAAGAAAAACAAAGGTTAAAATGGCATTATATTTAGGTATGGAAATAAGATCTTATTTTAACTTACGTTAAAATCCTCACAGAAATTCACTGAAAAAAACAAGAGTTAAAGTGATGTTATTGTTAGGTGTTAAAATGATAAGAACTAGTGTTTAAAAGACTGGCACCCCTCATTACATAACATATTACATCACTCAGGGCATGTTAAATTACATCCTTGATGGCATCACTGGTTACATCATTGATGACATCACTGATGTTATCTCAAATTACATCATCAATGATACTGTTTTGATGCCGCCGCTTGGAGCCTATGTAGAGTGGACACAGCACTTGCGAGCTCCTGTCCAACCGATGGAAAACAATGCTTAATCTGGCACCCGGTGCTCATGGACACCAGAAAGCTGACCCCCCAAGGGGCTGGGGATTGGGTCTGGTCAGTGCCTGTTGGTGGTGAAAACCAGTGAGGCATAGCCGTGAAGATGGCGAATGCAAAATGGCAACCACTCGCTGTCAGTGAACTAGAAGCAGCCTAGGACCTCGATTGGTCGAGTTGTGGACCTGCCTTAGACAGGAATTGCTCACTGGATGGATTCCCATGGCCATCTGCCTTGGGAGAGACAAGCCAGCGGGTGTCCACAATAGGGCCTCTGCCCAAGTAGCCAGCAGGATGTGCTGACAGCCAAAAGCCCAAGTTCCCACAATTCATAGCAGGAGGTGAGGAGGGAAGGGGTGATATCGGCCCCCATAATAGGCAGAACCACATCGAAGTGGTTGAGTTTGGGCACCATAGCGGAGCACTGGGGAGGCCCTAGTTACCACCCCCCATGACTGCAGCACGAAGACCCAATTAAGCACATCACATTACCATCTCAAAGGTGCTGAGGAGGACAAACCATGTGTGAGACTCTGCAGAGAGGAGCTGCCCTCCCTGAAGTGGCAGCACAGTGACTGGGGAGCTAAGATTGAAATATTAACCGACTGCACTCAGACTGTGAGCCCTCAGAAAAGGACCAGGCACAACTATACCCCACCCTGGAGGATCAGCTGCCACCTTCCACACTGACTTGGAAGAGGCATCTGCCCCTCAAGCTGTAGACAGATCACTTGGTACCCGGTCTGCGCTAGGTTCTAAGCCAAGATGAGTGCAAGACAGCAGGGAAACCTGCCTAGGGTCACACCAGCCAAGCCAGTTCACGGCCCAGATGCCTATAGCAGGATGGGAATCTAGACAAACCCCAGCCTCATAAACTAAAGGAAGATAAGCCTCATTACAAAGTAAACAAGCTGGATAAAATGCTGGCTCTCATTGAGAGTTTCAGAGCAACCCTAACAGTGAAAATAGACACTATTGTGGATTTTGTCCTAGGACCAGAGGTGCCTTGTCAAAAAAGTGCACGGGCATGGAACAGACCAAACTACACATAGCCCATAAAGACACTAGGGTGGTGAACCTTTTGTAGCAGCTACGCACCTTGGAATAAAGAATGGATGATGCAGAAGGGTGTAACCGCTGGAATAACATATGGATTTTGGGGATGCCCAAAGGGGTAGAGGGGCAGGGAATTGTAATGTATCTGGAAGCTTGGATAACAGAGAAAATGACCAACCCAGGTGCTCACAAAATTCTGGACAGGGCCCAACAGGTCCTCATTCCCCGCCCCCCACCAGGCACTCTACCAATGCTGGTGGGGGCCCACCTACTTCAATATAGGAATGGGAATGTTATCCTGAGACATGTGGGATTGGCTGACCCGCTCATGACAGAGAATCACAAATTATTCATATTTCCAGATTACATCTGGTCAGTGCTAAAAACAAAAGGCTCCATTAGGATGGCGGGTGGACTTTGTCCGCCCGCCATTCTTGCGAGAAACGGGACCGCCCGCAATATGTGCGGAGGTCCCGCCATGCACATTATGATGCGCCCGCCACACTGGTGGGCGCATCAGGCATTTTTAACATTGCGGCTGGCGGTGCTTTAAGCAGCACCCGCAGCAATGTTAAAAATGCATATTTTGCATTTGTATTTGCATTCACAAAGCGGCAGGCACGCGGTGCCTGCCGCATTGTGGATGCAAATGCAGGGGAGTACCACAGGTACCCCCCATGTGCATCCCCCCCCCCTTCACTCTGGGGGCCCACAACGGGGCCCCAAAGCAAAGACAGTATGCCTTTCCACGGCGGCAATGCCGCCGTGGAAAGGCATAGCACCCGACCAGACTAAAGACCATGTGGGATGGTCAAAATGAACTTCTTCACAGATACCACAGTTGCATGGGACTGGCTAGAGGCTTATAAAACTAAATAGGGATGACGGACATCATGCCCCAAAAAGACAACAGGTCCCAAGACAAAGGTGGAAGAATGCTAAACCTCCCACAAAGGAACATAGAGAAGAGTGGTGGGAGCCTGCCTTGGCTGCAGTGCTGACCCTCAGTGATAGAAGGTCTAGAGGAGACTCCATAGCACTTGAGTCTTCTGAAGATGACTCAGCACATGAATAAAGAGATGATGAGGAATCCACCCTATCAGCTTATACACCTAGATGAGTGGATGACCTTTGACATCATGCATGAGAACAGTAAGCTGAAGTACTATGAGAACTGCCTTTATAATAACAAATGACTGAAAGGGGGGCCTAAGTGGTGAGATGAGGCATGAAATAGGGTCAACACCTCATGTTTGTATGGTTACTACATCTCTATCTCTTCTCTACCATTACAATGAGAGGAACTGAACGTACTTAACCTTCAACAAGCATTGGTTATTGATAGGTAGCTATTGTTGCCAGTCCTGGGGATTGGGAGTTGCTGGGAATTTTTTCAAGTTGTTAAATGATCCCTCACTGGACAGGATCAAATGCTGTTTTGCTGGTGGACGGGGACACACACAGTACACACATGACAGAGGGCTGGGAATATCAGCCTCACCACAGTAACAGTGGATGAGGTACATACACCTTGATGTTCCATCCCAAATTATACACTCTTAATAGAAAAGAAATGTTAAGGGCCTGGGTTCAGTAATGAAAAAGTACAAGGTTCACACCTACCTAAAGAGGAGGGAAGCCCATATCGAGCTCCTCCGAGAAACCCATTTTGCAATGCAGGAAGTGAAAATGTTACAAAGACACTGGAGAGGTCAATTGTGTGCCATCAGTTACTCCTCCTATGCCAGTGGGCTGCTAAGAAGGATCAGGTCAGGGACCTCATTCCAGGTCACTGCAATTGGTAATGACCCAGAGGGCAGGTATGTGCTTGTCTTGGGGCAGCTAGATGGACAGGGCCTTACACTTGGCTGTGTACTTGCTCCTAATGTGGACCAGCAGTCTTTCTTAGGGCAATTGAATACTCCTGCCCATCTTTGCCACTAGCCAAGGTAACCACAATATAACAAATATTTGCAAAATGGCTTGGGGATTTGAACCTAGATGACCGCTGGAGGATGTGCCATACTCAAAAATGGGAATATTCCTTTTACTTTGCACCACATGATCTGAATGTCCAAGTGGATCAGTTATAAACATCTAGACTACTATACCCAATGATCACACATACTGAACACCTGTGACGGACACTATCAACCAATAATGTGGAGACTACGGAGTGCAATGCTCTTGGACATTGTTTCTGGGAGGAACTTAGGCGAGTAAAAAGTAACTATTTTGAGGCAAATTGGGGCACAGCCTCCTCCTTGGGGGTTGAATAGGAGACATTTAAGGTAGTGGTGCAAAGTCACTGCTTCGGAACAATAGTTGGGAGGGTACGAAAACCACTAGAAAGTTAATTAACAGCCC
Organism: Lissotriton vulgaris; assembly: GCF_964263255.1. Classification (NCBI taxonomy): domain Eukaryota; kingdom Metazoa; phylum Chordata; class Amphibia; order Caudata; family Salamandridae; genus Lissotriton; species Lissotriton vulgaris. The sequence goes on from NC_141689.1 coordinate 388,430,514, forward strand.
TGGAGAACACTCTGAGACAACCGAAGAGGGAGGCAGTCACCAACCTGGAGCGCATCCTAACACTATAACACTGAAAGGGAGAAATTTGCCATTCAGGTGGAACAGCTTAGGAGTTTGGATTATAGAGAATATTTAACATGGCAACACGGAGCATGTGAATTTTCAGAGCGACTCATAGCGCAGCTTGTGCATTCAGACACAAGAGGAGGCCTCACCACACAAGTTAAAGACACACAACCATATCAGGCACTCACAACATGGTAATAATAAAGTGTTCCTCAAGTACTATGAGGGTAACCAGCATCTGACACAGTTATTCTGGACTTTTTGTCCCAATGCCAGTTCTTACAGCTCACGGCAGACCAGGGAGGCAGTTTAGGCAGGCCTATCATAGAAATGGAGGATAAAACGCCATCGACAATCTGGTGAATGGCAAAACGCAGAGTTTGGATGGGCTGCCTGCGGAATTCTGTAAAACACATACACACTTTTTCACCCTGCACCTCGTCAGAGTCTATTTAGTGGAAAAAGGGGAAGGCCTGTTGCCAATGACCCTGAGACAGGCTCTAGTGGCATCATTCCAGAAGGCGCACAGAGATCCAACTGATGTTGTCTCATACCACCCTTTATCTATGTCTAATATTGATACAAAAGACTAAGTAAAATATTGGCCAACCGCCTTCTGCCTAATATGCCCCTAGTAAGTCACCCAGATCAATAACTTTGCGCAATACAGCAAAAGCCCTGTCAAGAGTCCTAGAAAAGGAGTTTGATAGGCTAAATTGGCAGTTCCTACAGGCAGTCTACACAAACTAAGCATGGGCAAAAGCTAGTCCAAATCGATAATCCTGTTATATGCTAAGTCAATTGGCCAGGTGCATACTGACTGAATAATATCTGAGTTATGTGAAGTTTGTCAAGGCATGGCTAGCAACTGTCACTGATCCTTTTCATGTTGGCAGTGCAACTCTTTGCCGCCATAGTCAGGATGGAGCATGCCTCGAAAGGTGTGGAGTTGGCAGATGGGATACACTCCAACTCCCTGTACACAGACGATATGATAATCTACTTTAGAGATGGCCAAACGGATATGGTTAAAACTGTGCTATTATGGGAACAACTGGGGAGGTGGCCAGAAGGATGGAGGACCAGAACCTGTCTGATCTAGTGGCTTTAATTAGTAGTATACAATAAAGGTGGAGGGTCCCCTGTGGTATATGACAGGGAGGGGGATCTTAACGTTGGAAAAGGTGTTAGGGTCCCTGTCTTTACTGTGGTTGGTTAGATACACTAAACCATGTCTCCTAATAAGGGTTTACCATTAGAAATTAAAGTGATTCTTTCTAACCTTATGACAAAAGAATGGCGAATGAATACCAAAAACGAAAGCAGTGCAAAGTAGACAAATACCATAAGATCACTTAGGATTAATAACACTAAGCAAACAATATTTATCGAAAATAAAACATGAAATTTATTACCTCCCGAACGGGTTACAATCTAAAACATATTAAAAACAATTAATAAAAACCACCAGCAGTGGTAATGTCATACATCTATATGCAATCAAGGGTAAAACAGTCATGTACAGTCAAGAGTGAAACAGTCGACGCAGCGTTTCGGTGCTTTGTTTGATCTTCACACCTTCTTCAGGACATTTACAACAATTGACTTGGCATCTGTATTTCTATTGGGAAGAGTATATCAATTCTTTTCCACTGTTGTATGTGCACTTCAGTTACCTCCACGTGACAAAAAGGCTCTTCCGAATGTGCTCTGACAATGTATACAATGTATACAGCTGCCCGAGATGTGAGCTTGTGCAACCTGACTTTATGCACATGGTATGGGACTGTGAGGTGATAGTTGAGTTTTGGATGGCATCTTTGGAAGACATTGGCAAGGCGCTGGGGAGGGAAATGCCATGTACCTCCAAAATATGTCTACTGTGACTCACTTACTTGAAAGTAAAAGGGCGGTGTAGGAAGATGGTTCTGTACATGCCATACCAAAGTGAGGTATAGTGTGCACAGAGCCCAGTGAATCCCCAAGGGTAGGCAAAGGTAAAAGTAGATAGCTCCTTGCTCTCTATTTGGCGTAGTGTGGTCAAGCAGTAAAGCTTTATAAGAGGACAGTGTTAAGCATTTGTTGTACACACTCAGTCAGCAAATGATATCACACACTCAAAGACTGAACTTCAGACCAATTGGTTTTGTTTGAATACTCTTTTAGTTATTTTATTTTCTAGAACCAAGCAAGCCTAACACAGGTAAGCAATACATTCTTTGCAGTAGTTATGCAGTTCGATTTGCAACTGTATGTGCACTTTTTTTTATTTGATTACAGTAGAGTTACTGATAATACAATGCTTTTCAGAATACAGTATATATACTTTGTATCGGATTTATAGTAAAATATCTAGATTACTTTACAGATTACTTTTCTTACACCGTGCAGTATACCTGGATACTGCACTAGGACATTTCCTGTAAGCAAGTAAGTAAAAGTGTTTTTGTTATTTAGTTACAGTTTTAAAGGTTTTCATAGATTTTCCAACTCCATACTTGGAAACTTTTCCCAGAAAAATAGTCAATGTTATCCTATCGAGGAAAATAGTGTTATTGGTTAACAGTTAAGTACTTTGTTGTGGGAGTTGGTATTCTGGGATTTGACTCAGGGGTCCCCCAGGGTCAAGGATGCACTCTTGCTACACCCTCAGCGGCACTAGAGCAGCCGGGTGCAGAGTGCTGGGGCCCAATGTTATCCAATGGGGGTCTCCAATTTGTGGCTGCTGACAAGTATGCCACTGGGTTGTGGGAGCAAAGCTCCTGGACTTCAGTTCAGGGCAAATTGATGTTTGAGCAAGCACAAAAGTTGCACCCTCAACGGCAATGGGGCGGCCAGGTGCAGAGGGCTGTTTTGGTGTTGGGAGCCCTGTGGCTTTCAAAGGGAAGTCTCCGGTTTGCAAACACACTGCAGGCTTAGGGATGAAGGTCTTCTGGGAGCGACAACCACTCGAAGAGGTAAGTTGGGATGCTGGGGGTTAGTTAGGCACTGTTGGTTGGGCCACCCAAGGACGTGTGGCATCGGGTGCAGCGGTGCCTTTTAGGGTTGGATATTCTTACCAGCTCCTGGTCGCGGTTGGGGGGGCCTTCCGGTTTGAGGCTGCAGGCATCGGCTGGAGGCTTGAGGGAAGAATAGACAGATCACTAACCAGGGATTGCCTACTTAACACAGAGACATCTCCCATGTTGAAAAGAAATAGGAAGATAGAGACTGGTATTTGACGGACAGGCAGCTGGAATGGAAGTAGAACTGGTGGAGAGGTGAGTGTGTCATTCACCGACTTTTCTAATTTACAGCCACCGTTATATACTGACATACACAGAAGAGCTCCATACTAATAATAGCATACCCTTTTACCCTTCTCTATAGAACAATAAGAACTCCATCATTTGCTATACAGGTAGGAGTTTGGGTCCAGACATAGAGTCACACGTTATTTAGAATAGTTGTGTCATTATAGACATGAATGTCACACCGATATTAGTTTAAATTGGAGATTTGGACGATTGGTCCACATCATCCCTATTATTATTTAAAAACACTCCTTGAAATTCATTGTTTGTCCCGATATCCCCTCCTTTTGAATATGAAGACATGAAATTCCTTGTTTAAAGTTTGATTCTCCATCATGTAACACCATGTAAAATATCCACCTTTCATGAATAGGGGCACAATATCTATATGTCATTATAAACCAACTGGGATGCCATTTTTAATGGGTAGCACATTGGCTGAATACAACGCATATTACTGAAATGTTCTCATTGCTATGTGATTTGTACAACCTTGTTAGTAACACGGTGTTCACTTTGTGGGATATAAATGGGTTTCCACAGACAAAGTGTTGGATCTGCTGATCCTTAACAGATACTTATATATTTTTAAGCCCTGAAGAAGTCGATTGGGCAACCCACGACGAAAAACGTGTTGGCTGGGCAATCCATCAAATTATAGGACAAAAAACATAATTTAACTACTGTCATTGGGATAAAGAGCGTGTCACACTGCATAAATTTACTTATAATTGTGTCACTAATTGTATACTAAATGAAAAATAATGATGAGAATAGCATGTGCATAGGCTAGTGTTACTATTCAATTGTGGACCGGGTCACGGATCCAGTCAAAGGGATCAGGGTGTTTTCCCTCACCTTTTGCACCGCTCCAATAGTCCATACCTAAGATACGCTGAATTGGGAGGCACAAATTCCTCACAGAAAAGAACACCCTTCTTTGGGGACGATTCTGATTCAGGAAACGAATCCGTATGACGATTCGTATTCAAATTCAAAGCTGTTTCCGTACGAATTGTACAAATCTGTATGAATCGCGTAGTATGATCCGTAGGATAGAAATACGTCCAAATCCGTGCGAACCATACGAAAAACAAGTATAAATCCGTACCAATTAGACTCTCACAGTAAACCGTACGATTCGTAAACATGCCGTACGACCCGCCAAGTACGATCTGGACCGGGCAATGAATACGCGATTCGTACGGAACACGTCGCGTATAGGCAATTCGTACGGAGAGCCACACATTCACATATGCACCCTACGCCTAAACGCAAGGGGTGTACACACCATACACCTACGGCCTTGGGGGGTACGAACCGTACCCCTCCGCGCTGTACGTCAACATTCATGGGCTGTACGCACGGGGACATACGCACCGTACTCCTGAAATCCAGGAGTGTACGCACCGTACCCCGACACACTGTACCCCTGCTTTCCTGGGGTGTACGCACTATACACTGGGGGGTCCGTTTCGTACGCATTTTGAGGTGAAATCTGCTTTTACGGTTGTTTTAAGCTCTCGTAGAAAAAGAGTTATACGGAGTGTTGTCGATACGATTCGTACTTGCTGGGTCGGAAAATACAGCTTCGATCGGTACGGACATCGCGTACTGTGCGTTCTGAATGAGATTCGTACGGATCAGTGAGTTGTACGGTCTTCGGTACGATTCGTACGGAGAACTGCTTTGGGTACACATCATACTAGGTTGTACGTACGGGTACGGTTCTCCATACAAATCGTATGGGAAAAAAGGTCTGTACGGCTATTCGGAGGGTATTTTCGCGAATCGGAATCGGCCCCCTAATGTTATATAAGCTAATGAATGCACAAACCTGCTGTGCATTGCAGAAGCAAATTTTAAAGTAGGTTGCAACTTAAAGCAAAAACCTTTTGCAAAAAATCTGTGAGATAGGCCAAAGCTTCTGTTGACAATAGATTATACACAAGTGGATGTCTGGACATGCGCTCATGTTAAATAGTTGCAATACAGTGCTATAGGCAAAGTCTATGTAACAAGGATATGTTATAAATCTATAAAGTAAGGAAATTTAAGTTTCAAGCAATTTGCTTTAATTCAAAGACCTTAAAAGCAACTTAATCAAATAGTAATTTCAAACCTTTACATAAAAACTACTCATCACTTATTTACAAATCAAAACAAGCAGAGAGTCAAAAATACATCTGTGCTATTTTCATAAAAGATCTTGCATGTAAAACAAAGATGGTAAGGTGCTTTGTAAGTGCATGTGTACAAGAGAATTTGGGAGGATACCACTGCAAGTTACTTGTTCTTTTGTATGAGTTTGGACTTAGCAGACCAGTTAAATGGATTAAGTAAAAAAAAAATGTTAGCTGTACCTAGGGAAAAATGTTCAAACCCATCTAATCCAAAGCACTAAAGTACAACATCATGGATACAAAGGTAGTAAAGTGTATAAATAAAAATATTTATACAGATACGTTGATAAAATTTCCCTACCAATAACCCACTTGCTTTTCAAGTATAATAAAATGCTATATTTTTTGGATTCAAGAAGGTAAAACAATAATTACATTTTACAATAAAAGCTGCCTCAACTACAGATAAGTATTTATTTATTTATCATGCATAGTTAATTCAAACTATTACATGTCCTATTGAAAAAAACACATTAAAAAACAGTACTAAATAACATATGATCAGTTTCAATTTCAATTTGAACAGGACCTGACTAGCTATTAAAACAATACAGTTTCAGTATCAGCCAGGATGTGCTCAGCAGGAAAATTAATCAAAATAAATACAAAAAATACACGGGAGCCAGCTTTATTAGTTCCTTTGTGATGTATATCCTGAGGGATATATGTCTTTATACCTGTTAGTAAGTTGCTTATCGTGCTTGCAATAGTCATGCAGTAAGGTGCCTGCCATGCTACTATTATTATACCTGCAAATAGACCTACACTCTTTTACACCAAAGCTCGGGTTAGGTTGAATTGTTAACGTTCATAAACTACATGTTAATACAATTTCTGCCAATATATTCCAAAACTGGGAAATCTTAAGAGGATAAAATGCATAAAATAAATACTATTTCCCTGTGTTCTAGCCATATGGAAGACACCAAGACATAAATATCAGCTCTTGCACTACTCGTAAATGTGAAGTTCCAGGATATCTTAATCGTCTTGATTACTTGATCACTAAAATACCATTGTGCTGGTGCAATCATTCAGAGCCTCCATAATTTATACTGTTCAGACATTTGTTTTCCATGTAGTACCACAAATTTCAACAGTTTACAATTGATCTGCAGGTCCAAAGGATCAAGACTCTTTATGATAGCCAACCAACAAGTTCCAGTCCCCTGTTCTTTTAAAATGGATTTAAGTGGTAAATTCTGTGGCTTCTCTAAAGCTAGTCATATGCAAAACTAGATCTATAATATATTCCTTCGGGGGACCACATTATCTGCATGACTTAGTACATTTGTATTTGCATGCTGGTTGATCAGCCATTACCCCAAACCTAATAGCCAACAATTTCCTCTTTAGATCTGTTCGAAATGCCATGCTAAGCAGTGCTGCTGGTTTCAACATGTTATACGATTGTATTGTCATCCAGGCGTGGGACCGAGCAGTGAATTTATGCTCATCATCCATAAGAGAGTGAGGCCTAGCGGATTTATTGATGGCACGGTAGAAGGCAGGATGCAGTAAATTTAAATGCCATAAAGCTGTTGTATTTGTTTCTTGTAATGAAGACTTCAAGAAGATAAAACAATAATGTAATTGTACAAAAAAAGATGCTTTTAAGTAGCTTGATCCCAGCTGGACCAAAACAACAGGATACAATGTCATAGATTAAAAAAATACAAATAGAACATTTCCCGCTTCTGTGGATAATCATTCCAACTGAATCATCCTTATATTTGTCTGAGTGAGACCTAGCTAACAGGAATCAGATGATAAAGATTCTTAGATCATTATGGATAGAGATTGTAAGATCATTATGGGCTCATAAGGAGCCAAGGGACAAACTCTTGAACTGAGAAGCCCAGACAGATTCAAGGAATTTAACAATTGACAGTACAATGTTACCTAGGGTTAAATTTTAACTATGTTTAAACTGTTCCGCACTAATTATGGCCTGGACATTAACACAAGTAAAACCAAGTTCATGGCAATCTATCCACACAGGCATTTTAGAGGAGTTACAAGCTTGGAGATTGTGGAACTTGAGAGAGGTCGAGGCTTTGGCTAGCTGGGAATCCACTTATCTAGCGATTATTCTTGGGTTAGCCAGCCATAACTCCTGGGTCAGCCAGATCACAAAGAGTGCACTTTTGCTAAACGACAGAGTGGCTGCTACATTGAGATTCACAAAAAACACCTCACTCCATCCTGTGTCTTCTCTTTTAAAAATCTGGAGAGCCCAAGCAGTAGAAGCCACAGTCTATGGGGCAGACCTTTAGGGATCACCAACATGCTAGGGATCGCTTCAAATTAAGTTTTGAGGGCGGTACTTACATTTTAATAAAATACCCCATTAGTCTTTAAATAAGATCTGAACATGTAATCTATTATCCTCAAAGTAAGACTCAAACCAATTGTGTACTTGTTGAGGATTTGGTCGACTACTGAGATGTATCTTCACAGGTTAGGCCTTAGAGATATTCTGGATAGGTAGAAGGGATCAGTGATTTTACCATGGTTTTAAGTATGTAAAGCAGGAGTTAGTTTCCCTGGGTCTGACTGATCTCTGCATTAATCCAGCCTCCATCAACTCTTACTCTGTGAAAATGGTGAAAACTTATTTTTGGGAGAACAAGAGGAGCAAACTTATCCAACCTTCAAATTCTGGTACATAGACAAACAGATTCCTAGAGATAAACTCAACTCCCAGGTTCTAGTACTTAATGGATGAGATCAGCCCGTCGGACACACAATCTCTTTACATAAAATTTAGCCTGGGAGCTCTTCCAGTTGCAACTGTTACCACTACGTGGGAAGGTCCAACTGAAGACAATAAACTATGCCCAGTGTGTAGCAAAAGGGAAGAAACAGATGAACAACTGTTATTTTTTTGACCAAAGTATGTCAGGCAGCGCAAGCACTGAATTGTGCTTCTCTCATTATATGCATGTTGCACCATGACAAATCAAATCCCAAAATGCTGCCTGATTACCAAACCAGACAGCAAACAAGATGTCACTCCAAACTGAAGTATCCCAAGCTTTGGCCTGTTTTTGTGCTGCTTTGTAGTTGGCTGTAGCTATCTGGATTTTAAGTAGAGGCCCACTTTTACTAGCTTTAAATAAAAGGGATTTGTCAACCCTACAGGTCTTGTTATACCATGTGAGATTAATGGGTGGGAGCATTCTCCACTTAGGGTAAGGTTTAGTTAAGAAAGCATTTTTCGGTTCCTCGAAGCACTTGTCATGCAAATCCATAACAATGTATGAAGGGGAATTGGGGTCAGTAAATATAGTCAAGGTAGAACCCAAGTGATAGTACAATCGGGCATAAATGCCCTTATTATTAGCTACACAATCTTCAACAGCAATCGTGAGCAGCAACCTAAATGTGTTGGTTTTCCCCAAAGGGTAAGAAGCAAGGGAAAAGGGTCACTTTCATACTGTTGTATAAATTCCATGTCAATAAGTTTGGTCCAGGATATTGTAAATCCCAAAATATATTATCAATGTTACTCTGAAAGGTGTTCCTTCCAAAGTTTAGATGCCTAGCTGAATCAGAGTCAGTTCGGCCATTACAGGCTCTAAGGTGGCAACATGAACTAAGGTCTCTCATTTGTAGAGCCACCGTAGTCAGTGACAACATATATGGACCTGCTGTATTTCTGTATCCTCCCTTGCCCCAGTGATTCGTTCCTTTGGGTTCGAGTTAACATCATATGCAGATGGCACCCAGATTGTGGTCTCGGTGCTGCCGGGGGTGGCAGCTAGGTTTCAGGGCTGTATGTCCGCAGTCAGTTCATGGATGGCAAAAAGCTGTTTAAAATTAAATTCCTCCAAGACCGAGGTGCTAATTTTCAGGTCAAACACAAATCTTTGGAGTTCCAAGTGGTGGCCTACAGATATGGGCCCTCTGCCATCTCCAGCTCAAAAGGTGAAGAATCTTGAAGTCATTATAGATAACCAACTGACCTTCAAACCCCAAGTCAAGGCACTGACATCTTCCGTACATTGGATTCTGCAAACCATTAGGAAGGTTCTTCCATTTTTACCAGAGGGAAGTAGAAGGACGGTGGTGACGGCACTCGTTCTTTCGCGCCTTGACTACTGTAATAGCCTCTTTCTAGAGGCTCAACAGGGGGTGTTGAACAAACTCCAGGTCCTACAAAACGCAGCTGCCCGCCTGGTTGGGGGCCTGTCCAAGTTTTCATCAGTAACTAAGGAACTGGAGAGGTTGCACTGGCTCCCGATACAGGAGAGGATTTTATTCAAAACCCTCTGTATTGTCTTCAAGGCACTGCATGGTTTGGGCCCGGTGTTTCTTCAAGATCATTTCCAGTGGTACAGACCAGGGAGACAACTGAGGTCTGCCACTATGGGACTGATTAAAACAACTCGGATCAGGAAGGCACGCTTGGGGGCAGGAGCTTTGTGGGGGGAGCAGCAAAGGCATGGAACTCCCTCCCTTTGACCCTCAAACTAAACACAAACTTGTTAGCCTTTAGGAAAAACCTTAAAACATGGCTTTTTACCCTCTAGCCCGGGAGTCTGAACCTCAGGGAATTACCACTTCAGCGCCAGGACACCGATCGTTATTTGCGCGCTCTATAAGTGTTAAAAATAAATAAAATAAATAATAAGATAGTTCAATCGAGTGACCCACAACAACTCATGATAAACAGCATTGGATCAATGCAAAGTAATGGAAAGAATTTAAAAAAAAAGGTTAAATGTAGACAGCAATAATTTATCAACCAATACATCTTTTTTATTGAAAAAATAAATGATGTGTTCCTGGAGAAAAGTTTTTCCAATTCCAACACTGCTGTAAGGATCACACACAGGGCAGTAGCAAGGCTGGGAAACCACTTCGAGCCTGCCTTGCTCCTGCCCTGTGAAGTTTACCAGCATGCCCTGTTCCAGAAGCCAACAGGAAAGAACATAGAAAAATGTCCACCCTAGGATTCTCACAAGATTCTCACAAAATTCAGAGTGCCAGGAAATTTTAGGATCAGCCACTGATCTGACTGACAAGTTTCAGACTATTATCTGCAATTACTTAAGTCACCCTCCAGGCCAAGTTCAGTATCTTTATTTGAATTATTCAGAATCCATAAAAGCAAAAAACATAAAACAGCATCATCAATGTATAAAAGAAACTGATTTCCGGAAAGTGCAAAATAGAGAAATAAAGTGCAAATTTACAGTTCATATAGTATTTTCAAAACGTTATCTTAATCTCAGTGCAACTAATAAATCTCAAGTTTAGATGATTTAGACACACTTAAAAATCCTCCCTAAAACCCATCAAATTTAAAAAAACAAAAACAAAAAAACGAGTGTCTGCATAACAAACACCTAGGATTTTACTCTGCTTCAAGGCCTACTAGTTTATGAGCATTTCCAATGACATAACATTTAAAAACACCTTTTTAAGTTTAAGAATCATTGAAACCATAAATACAACCTAGATGGGGGACACAAAATGTCTAAAAGTGCCATAAATAGAGCAATATAAGTATTAACCCCCCCCCCATCAGCAGCACAGCTTTTGTTCCTTATTCTTAACGCACCTGACAAAAAATAAGCCACATTAAACCACTCTGCAGGGGGTTGCAACATTTGCAGGTAACTCAAGGATGGCTTCACCTGCCAGCCTCTAAGTAATGTTAAAATGTAGCGCTGCCACAAGGTACTGTAATTATAAAAAAAAAAGATAACATGCATAAGATGTTGGGTTGAGAAATTATCACAAGAACATGGGGGCATATAAACAAGGGATGGCGATAAATAATGCAAAGCGCATTTAGCGCTTTTTTAGTTATCGCCGTCTATCTCTGGAATTTATCGCCCTGGTAGCGCGTTATTAACAATGCGTTTCTCCAGGGTGACAAAAATTCCAACAATAGAAGGGAAATCGACGTTTTGCAGGGCACCTCGCTGGTTTTCCATCGATGTTCCCTGCAAAACGGCGATAACATCCCTGATACGACCCTGTGGTCGTATCAGCAAAATCCACCCCAAATGTTAGGGATAGGTAAGTCTGCATTTTAGCAGACAGTAGTTTTTGGCAAAAGCAGCGGTTTTCTCCAAAAACTAACGTCTGCTTAAATGCTGGGTCAGCCTTGTAAATATTCTGATGTGCAATACAGCGATATTTGCAAGTTTGTACTGCCCAGTGACGCCCACATTGCATAGGGAGGCGTCAGGTAAAAGGGTGCTAACATGCGCTAATGCATGTTAGCATCTACTTGTAAATAGGGAGAAAAGATTATCTCTGCTTTTTTGTTTTTTAAAGACAAAAAAGCTGAGATATTGCCCTTGTTAATATGCCCCATGGTCTCTGATTTTCCATGTTATGATATCCTTGAGGTTATGCTAAAAGCCAATGTACAGGATTTAACCTAAAATGAATTAAAAGAAAATGGTGATGAGATGAAGGCACGGGTCATGTACGGGTCCATAGCCAAGACAGTTATCAGTGGTATGTAAGCCCTAACCATAGGCATTTTGAATTTTGTTTTCCTCCCTCTCGCTTTTGGCTCTAGTGAGGAACTGCTTTAAATCCAGGGCATGTCTTTTTTCTTAATTTGCTCTGGCGCCCTAAAAAAGTGGCACAGCCTATTTTATCCGAAGAGGATTTAATCTACCCTGCCCCAGTAGGCAGAAAGCCTACTAGAATAACTCAGGGAAAAAGGGGTGATAAGCATGTAGGCTACACCAACGTGGACTCACGCTGGTGTCTAGATTCCAAAAATATCTGAGATTTGTACGTTTCACTTCATGCTAGCTGACCCAGGGCCCAAATGCCACAGCTACTCACATGCACGGAAAAATTGAAATGCAAAGTAAAAATGCTCATGTCTCCATGTTGCATTTTAGGGCCATTACTGTTGGCAGTGATAGGCCAACCTACACAAATGTGGTATGAGGAGAAGAATAGGAATACTAGGTGATAGGACTTATGCTTACCCTTGCAGATTTCAGAACTTTCTCTCACAGAACTATGAGGGAAATCTGTGATTTTTGCTCAAGCTTGATGTTTGCAGGTCATTATGGATTGAAATAAAAATGTTGGATTTATGGAAGCTGCCCCTTCCTGGATTCACCTGGTTTGGCGTTTACTTGGGATGCTGGCCAACCTCAGGCAGTTACATCAGTTGCGTCAGTCAATGTAATTCAAATAAAAAATCCTGACATTTTCATGGTTTGTTTTTGGACATTTACCATATCTTTTCCCATATCATATGACCACTCATACTTGTGGGAGACCACTTTATCAGGAGAATTGTGAGAACACAGAATATTATAACATCAATTGGCTTTCTCTCAATTTTTGCCTTCCAAATGTAAGTTAATGTCCTACAAAAAACACATTTTGCAAAATCTCCCTAGAATCGCAAGATATTATGTGTAATCCCAAATTCAGACTCACACTAATAACTACTATACATACAATCAGATTCTTGATCACATTCAAAAAATGCACAGCTTTTCTTCTGACTCATTTCGTTATGATTTGTTGCATGGTCGGTAGACAATGAAAAATAATTCTGAGCTGCAACTCAGTTGATAGCTTTAGGTATCGCATGTTGTTGGACTGCCAACTAAAACAATATATCTCTGTGACTGAACAGTCTGATGGATATAAAGGTATATTAATATTATAGATTGCCCATCAGGGCAAAAAATATGCATGAAAATATCAATTCCTATTTTTTCCAGCTAACTTTCATTTAGTTTTTTAATTAAGCAATTAGTTTATTTGGGGAAACCAAGAGTGATCAATGTAAATGGTCCACTGCTGAATTCAAAATGATGTCTATTTTTCGAGAATGTGTAGCTTTTCAGATTCACCCATAGGCTTCACATATCATAAACTACAAGTAGATAGAAAGGGCAAACATAGGAACTATTGATTTGCTCTTAGAAAATTGCAAAAACTGTGATGAGTAAATTATATTTTGAAACTCTTGTTTTTCCTTGAGCTAGGAAGATGGCAATCTTAGCACAACCAGCATTCAACATATGCAATTTTCATTAGTTTAATAAACAATATTTTCTTTCCCAGAACCTTTTCCTAATTTTTCCATAAAAATACAATTTTGATTGATTTTTGGATAATTTCTTGCTGCCCTTGGAAAATTAACAAACCTTGCATACTATTAGAGTCATTTACATAAGTGAAAACATTTGAAGCCTTAAGCAGGAACGTATCCAAAATATCAAAAAGGGTTTCAGCATTGAGGCAAAAATGCCTTAGTGCTGAAAGGGTTAAATTGGTTTCAAACCAGCTATCAAGTTAAATATTGACAGTTTCAGGCTAAAGACAATGGGGCAGATTACAGGAAACTAATGCAGTGTGGTGATGCAAGTCATTTTGCAGCGCTGCGTTAGTTTAGAAGGACAGGGATGCTACATATTTACAACAATGTTGCATCTCTGTGCTTCCCCCTGCTCTAGCGCACAAACTGCTACCATGCGCCGGCACAGACACCCTTACACAATGGTGCAAAGATGCCAGCATCATTGGGAGATTGTTTTTGTCCAGTAAGGGGTACCTTCCAACAATCAATTGAGGTGAGTTCCTCTTCCAATGTGTGCTGTAGAATGCAGCACACATTGAAAGAGGCAAAAAACTAGGAGAACTGGAAACATTTCTCTTTATTGCGCCTCGCTACTGATGCATTTCAAGATTTACGATTCCTCGTGAATCTGGAAATGCATCAGTGGACATGGGTGTTGTATGGGAATACCCACAGAAACACCCATGTCACGTCCCTAACACGCAAAGTGTTGCATGAAAAGGGGTGATATTTACAAGCACATGCAAAGTCCCGCAGGGGGGCTTTATGTTTGCATGTAAATATCACTCAGCAGGTTGCGCTGCCGGTGAGTCATGTAATGTGACGCATCAGCGATGAAAGGGGCTAGTAAATCTGCCCCAATACTTTGGGCTGGTGCTAATTCATGTCATTGATGGTAAGTGGGCATTGCTTGGTACAAACACCCATTGCCACATTATTATTACTATTATTATTATTATTAAAGTAGATTTGTGGAGGTGGTAAAGTGTGTCAAGAATATTTGCACATATTTCTTGTGCTGCATTTTGTTGTGGTGGTGTGTTGTGTTGCCTCTTTGCTGTTCTATACTTTCTCTTACTTATTGCATTGTGTGGTTTTATTTTACTGTGGTTGCTGTGTTGCATTCTGTTTTGGCTGTTTTGCTGTGTGTCGCCCTGTTATCTCTTAGTTATGTTGATATATTCATTTGTGTTCTGTTACGTTCTGTTGTTTGCTCGTGAGATGTCAACATATGCTCATGCATTTCCAGCCAAAACCAGCGCATTCATTTAAAGTTCCAGTCACAAATAATCATTTAACATTGTCTAAGGATGCAAAATACTGCTGCTCCAGCTCTTGTAATGTATAAGACATCTGTCGAGCTACAATTGTGTCAGACACCTGTTGCACATTAGAGATCCCAGTAGGTGTCGACATGACAATCAAAGCGCAATGACATCTAAGTGCTCTGACAAGTGACTCACACTGTCGATTTCTGGTGATCGTGATGCATATGATAATTAGCAAACATCCCAAATATTGTGAGGTTGAGACTTTATCATTGAGGAATACCGCGGAGTACTGCAAGAGCTCTGTTGTTAATTCTGTATCGACCAACAGTCTAATTTTAACACCGCTCAATCCTGCTTGTGCTTTCTTTTTAGCTATGTTGCCAGGGAACTGATCTTGTTCAACTTTCCTGTTAGAGTCACACATCCCATTTCCATATGGAAGCAACATTAGTGCAGAGTTGGTAGACTTTGTTGAACACACTGAACAAAAGAAAGTGGGGGGCGCGAGAGGGGGTCTTTTGGAGTCGTATAAGTTTGCAGCAACATAGGTGTGGGGTGGCATGTCACAGGCAGCTTGATCGGCCGCCCTGGCACTAGCACATCAATCAAGCGATATGAACAGAGCTTGAGCCAATCTAGAGTGAGATAAGGACCAGAGTGGTCTATTTAAGGAGCACTTAGCAATCACAAGGG
The DNA here is from genome assembly GCF_964263255.1 of Lissotriton vulgaris. NCBI lineage: Eukaryota > Metazoa > Chordata > Amphibia > Caudata > Salamandridae > Lissotriton > Lissotriton vulgaris. Next base: position 388,446,103 of record NC_141689.1, read on the forward strand.
CTACCTATTAAACACTAAGAGGTGCAACTTGAGATGTCATACCGAAGGGCAGTGACAAGTAAGTGTTCCAGAGGCCTAACCTCATTAGAATCAATTGGGTTCTCCTTCCCCCCATCCACACTGTTTGCTTGACAAGAGTAAAAATACAACACCTCCATCGCAAGCCTCACATTGTAGCCGCTGCTCATTTCTTTTGAATACCTTGTTAACACTGAAACTTTGAAATAATGCAAAATGTCTTAAACAGTGAATACTGTGGCGCTGGACAGTCTGTGGAACATTTTCACATCAAACACACTCTCTGTTGACACATGTGACTATTATTTACAAGTACATGGCACATTGGTGCAAAACTCAATAACACAAACAGAGTATACTTTAATCTAGGCCGATTCACTAACTTAAAACAAAATCCTAAACTTACTAATTTTGGTATTCACAGAAGTTAGAATTTTGTCTTAAGTTTGTCTTAAGACAGACTTAAATTAGGATTTTGTCTTAAGTTTGTCTTAGTTCTGTAAATCGGGCCCATTGTGTATAAGTCTGTTCCTCAAAAATAGATTTTAGGGGTCATTTAGACCCTGGGTTCTCAAGGAAGGATGAGGCCATGGCCTCTGCTTCTCTGCTGTAGGATTGCCTGCCCTATTGAGAGATCCCACTTGCCTGGCGATTATCTCTGTGCTGTGATGAATGATGCTGGGGATGAATGTTGGGGAATAAGAGGGGATTCAGAAGCGGTCCCATGAACTGATTGACATAATTCTCTTGTCCACCATGGGGGACAACACTCTTTCTCCATGTACATGATTGGCACCATAGATTCTCTGGGATATCTTGGGAATTGAGTAGGCCGTATAGGACATTCAGGGCTTCGGACACTATTCTCAAACCTGTGGTTGTCCCTTTTGCTCTATTTTCCAACAGACCACAGGGGCTCACGTGTCCAAGGACATTGAGGACTCTGCAAATTTTACCGACATGAACACAAATGGTTATTACACACCTTGGGAACTACACTGCGAAAGTATCCAGGAATCTCTGTCAGCCTGTGCACCACCTGCATGATGAGGGCTGGATGCTACTGAGGAGGAAGGAAAATGGGATATATTTGCTCCGTGGGGCAGTCAGTGAGGTGGTAGGCACACAGATCACCCACAGAAGCTGGCTTTTGATGTGGGGCAGGAAAACGTCTGGTGAATATAGCGCTCATTTGCCAGACTGTGGTGAATTAATTTGCAAGTATACAAACTGCACGCTCACTTTTTTAGGGGGACCTTCAGGCTCTCCTCAGTACCTGGGGCCTTGCGTCAGTTTTGCGCCGCCGGTGCGTCACTTTTTGTGACGCACCAGCGGTGTAAAAAATGCGCCCTGTTGCGCCATATTTAAAAAGTGACGCATCTAGGTAGATGTGTCACTTTTTAAACCCCTTTTTAAACCCCTGCGCCACATTATACCTGCGTCAGGTATAATGTATGCAGAGGGGGCGTTCCCCCGCAAAAAGCCTCATAATAGTGACGCAGTGAAATCTATGAGATTTCACTGCGTCACTTTTAGGACGCCGTTGCGTCAAAATCTTGCGCCTGCCTCACAGCAGGCGTAAGACTGACGCAAGCCCTTTCACATGGGGCTTTCCCCATGTGAAAGGACGCATTGCTGGAGTTGCGTCGCTTTTGTGACACACTCCAGCAATGCGTCACTTTTGCGCTTACAGATACGTCAGAAATACGTATCTGTAACTCCTTGCGACATGATGCGTCATACATTAAATATGACGCATCAGGAATGTCGCAAGGAGTGCGCAGTGAAAAGTGACGCATCGCTGTTTTCATGCAGCGATGCGTCACTTTTCATAAATGAGGCCTCTGGTGTGGCTGTCAGCACACCTGTCACGTGCTCCCCTGTACCGTTGTGTACTCGGACAGTAGACTCTGCATCTACTCTCAGGGTGGTGCATGCTGACGTTGAGGCACACTGCTACTGTCTGCGCACAAATGTGCCTGCCATCACACTGCAACCTTGTGATAGCAGGCTGGTAATTGATTCATGTTTATGTTTCGGGATTAAGCAGGAATGCACACATAGAATGATGGGTAATTGATGGCAGTGTTACGTCTGTCCTGGCGATGCTTACTATAAATGCGCTTTGGGTCACCTAATGGGTTTGATTTTATCTGGCACTTAAAGAATACATATAGACTTGGGGGCAGATTTATGTTAACTGGCGCATCCCGAGGGATGCGCCAGTTAACATGCGCCACAGTGCGCCACAGCTACGCCACCCGTGGTGCGCCGCATTTATGATGCGGCGCACCATGGGGCAAAAACGGCACAGATGCGTGACGCATCTGTGCCGGAAATGTGGCGCATTGCTGGAGTTGCGTCGCAAGCGCGACGCAGCTCCAGCAATGCTCTGGGGGGGCCTATTCTTTCAATGCTGCCTCAAGCCTTACGCCTGCTTCTAGCAGGCGCAGGGTTTTGACGCAGCATTGCCCTGAAAGTGACTGAGTGAAATCTCATAGATTTCACTCAGCCACTTTCAGGAGGCATTCCTGCACAGGAACGCCCCCCCTGCGCAGGAACGCCTCCTCATGGCGCAGTGCTGTACAACGTGACGCATCTCCTAGATGCGTCACGTTGTAAATAGGGTGCAGGGATGCGCCACGTTTCCGTGCCGTTGCGTCACGCAACGGCGGCGTAAACGTGGCGCAAGCCCTTCATAAATCTGCCCCTTGTTTTCGTTCTTGCTGAGTATTAATATTTGGGTGCTTGCTACTACATCGTTTTGGAACCTAAAACGCTGGCGATCAATACAGTATTCTGAATATGAACACTTCGCACAAGTGAATACTAACTTTTTCATTAAAATATACCATTTCGTTAGGGTAACGTATAAACCATTGCTATTGCCGTTCAATGTATTGTACTTTGAACTTAATTATATTTCCTGTGAAGTGCTGAACTTCGGGGCACCTTCTATTTACCTTTTGTCCTTTGTACAAATACCTACCCTTTCCTTTAAAACAACAACAAATGCCTGATAAACAGACCAGCGAAGGCAACCACAAAACATACCATAGAAAACACACACACTGTGAACAGGAAATTAACCGGCGTGGAGGCTTTATACAGATGAGATGTCGCGTGAGCCGGTTACACGCCAAGTGAAATCAATAAATGTTTGCATCGGAAGGCACAGTTTGCTAACGACCTGCTGTTGAGTCGTGCTATGTTCGCAGACTGGAATTAGCATTTTCTGTTACAAAGAGGGCTGCATGTGGTTCGTATTACAGAGGAACTGTAAACAGCCGGATTACAGGATCCCTTATTTGAACATTCACAGCGGTAATGACGTCAGTGGGCGAAAGTGGTGTTTCAACAAATGAGCAGCATATGGGCAACATGCATAGTAATCAGGAATCTATAAGTAAAACACACATTTTCTAGGCGGAAATTTCACATGCTCATAATTTAGATACGTGTTTTAACAAATTTCCACGAGAAATAGCAGTTTCTGTTCAGATTTACCAATTTAATAGAAGACTGTGAGCAGTATTGTCAGCATTTCAGAATGTAAGTTGTTACTCTCTTCGGAAGAAGGGCAAACATCCTGGAACACTTTCCTAGGGATACACAACACTGGCTGCACTAGTAATGGTGACTGTCATCATGCATCACAATACATCTGGGCATGTTGTTGCTGGTATGCTTGGCAGTTCGTTCCTTCCCCCATGTACTTTCTCAATGCTGATCAAAAACTAAACGGGGCACAGTAGCATTGCTTTAGCTGGATTTTTTAGATCCCCTCTTTGCTTGGAGCTCTTCTCCGTTCAAAGCTGTGCTTCTGCATGAATAAGAGCCATTATGCTGCATACATTGTACACTGGGGTATGTGCACATCAATTATTGGATACAGATGCCCACCAAGTTAGAGGAGGAAGAAGTTGCAATTTATGTTTTACATCTCCGGTGAATGCTTATGGATAACTTACAAATTTCAAGATATAAGTTTGGTTTTCTCTTTGACACACCAGAGGGGTGCTCTTTGCAACAAATGGCTGTCAACTATCTCCCTTTAACATTAACAAATCAGTTCTGCTTGAAAACATTCCAAGTTTGTTGGGCAAAATGCCAAAGCGCTGTGCCCAAACTCCATCCACTCTATGGCAGGACCTCCGCCATATTACAATTTTACCACTAATCTCGCAGGCCATTTTCACCCCAAGTCCTCTTAATGACACTGTAAAGGCACTTTCAGCAAATATTTCATTCAAGACGAGCCGCCATGTCATAGCGATCCAATCTACATTTTATTTCTTTTTTGGAAAGAACCACCTGAAGTGGGCTTTTTGTTTCTAAAAAAAAGGTCCCTGACGAGCTAGAAGATCTATTCCAGTGCATGTGCTACGTATCTGTGTTTTCTATGCCGAAGACCACAATGCTTTGCATGATGCTCATGAAGATGAAAGAGCCGAATCTAAAGAGCCACTCTAAATCAGCAGACCCCCCAATATACCGTAGTCAGTATAACCAGCAGCCCTGTGGCAGGTGTGTAACCAGCTGAGGGCTTCTAATACCAGAGCTAGAAGACGTGCCAGACACAAATTGTAAATAACGCAGAAAAACCGTGGGTTTGCCAAAACCAAATTTACTGAGAAAATCTGCATATATTTTGCATCTTGTTTGAGTTTGATTAGAATGAAAACTTTACTGCAACGTAGAGAAAAAGGTTGTGCGGAGATCACAAAGGTAAGCCGAAAAGCTTCACAAACTTCGGGGTCTATTAGGATGGCGATGTGCCCGCCAAAACACCCGCCGGATAGCCTTTTACCCCTGCCACATTAGCATGGCGGGGGTGTACCGTAGCGGATGGAAAGACCGCCCGCCGCTTTTCCACCGGTAGGCAATCATCCCGATTGCCTACCGGGGGGGGGGGGGGAAGAAAGGCCTGCAACATGGTGGCGGTGCCTTGCAGGCACTGACATCAATATTACGATGGTGGCGGTGTAATGCCTTTCCATGGTGCAGACTTCACCATGAAAAGGCATGCAGTTTTTCCTTTGGGGGCCCGTTGCAGGCCCCCATGGGGGTGGGAGGGTAGGGGGCTGCACTTGGGCGGTACCCATGGTACCCCCAACATTGCCACGCACAAGGTGGCAGGCACCGTGCAGTGCCTGTCACGTCGTGCATTCCAATGCATAACATGCATATATTGCATTGTGGTGGGTGATGCTTACAGCACCGCTCACCACAATGTAATATATGCGGGATGCCACCACCACCATGGCGGTGACATCCTAATTGCCAGTGCGGGACCGCCGCACCACTGGTGGCTGGTCCAGTGGCGCTAGGGTGGCAGGCGGACTGTAGTCCGCCCGCCGTCCTAATAGACCTCTAAATCAACAGTTATATTCTACACATCTCAAGCAGCAGCTTTTTACTTTTTAGTTCTATTATAATTAGTGTTAACATGCTTGCTAAAATCCCTGCCGGTGCTGGAGACTCTACTTGCCTCATCGTCGGACATCTGGGCCACACGCCGAGTTACCGCCGCTGCCGCGCCTTGACCCATCAGCGGCCGCTGTGCGGACTCGGTTTCCCAGGGGGCCTTGCTTCGGCGCACGCAGTGCGTGTCATCACCCTGCGCCAGGAGGCGCTTGAAAAGCCCGGATCCTCCCGCAACGCTGGACGCGAGCGGGACGCCCAGACGAAGCCCGGACAAAGGGCGGACAGTCTTAGACAGTCGAGACTGTCCGTGACTGGACTGGGCCAGGAACTTTGTTTCAGGACCATTGCGAGCCTCTTACTTTGCAGTCGATCAGCAGCAGGTACTGTGGTTGAGGGCTACTGACTTATTGATCTCATTTGTGATATATTGTTATCGGAAAGTGAGTTCGGAATGTCTAAACAAAATGCTTTATCTGCACCCAATAATACTATGGATAACTATTTGGTCCAGGTTGTTGCTAAAATAAATAATGACAGAAGGTCCTCCCTGGGTTTGAGTCACTCTTCTATCACCAATTCGGCAGAACAAATCCCAGATAACCCATTGGAGCTGGACCATACCAATGAAATTCCTGTACCCTCCCAGCCTATTTCTGATAGTTCCACGCAGAATGTATCAGCTAATGTACACTTGGATAATAACGGTGAGGTTGATTCAGATGCTATAGATATTGAAACTGTTGAGAATAAATCCCCTCCACCAGCGCCTGTGCCAGCACCCAGAGTGACTAGAGGGAATAATAAAAACCAACCCAAACAAGTGGGGCTGCGTTCTAGTAGAAAGAGACCAGCTTCCCCACCTAGGAAAAATGACATAGATGATCCTGGGTGTGATTATCGAGGGTATTTTGCTTAAGGATGATGCCCAACTCAAGAAACTAGTGAGCATGCTGGATTTAAAAATAAGGGGGATCATCAAGCCTTTGATTGCTAAGATTGACCTCCTATCTGACAAGGTCAACAGATTAGAGGGTCTTTTGAAGAACACCTGTGACAGCATAGGAGACTTACCAAACCAGGTGTTAAGCAAAATTGATCAACATAATAAAAATGTAGGGGGTTGTGGAGGGGGGAACTGAGTTGCTAGATACGAATCCTCCCCTCATCCCCCACATATCCTCAGGAGCGAGTGGCCCACCAACAGAGGGTTCCCAACTTAGATCAGTGGGGCGAACTGTATCTAGCCTAGAACAAGGCCCGGTGGAGTTAATAGTAGAGGCCTCCTCCCTGGTGCTGGTTCTGGCTAATGTGCCACCCTTGAAATCTGGACAGATAGAATCCCCCCAATCCTTACTAAGCAAAGCATTACACTGGTTGTCTAATAATATGTCTATGTCCCGTGGGGTAAGCAACAGCTCTCAGATGAATTAGTCTCAGCTAGAAGAGTGGAATGGATAGGGAACAGTCAGAAAAGATTTGCTGGTGATTGTGTGGTATTGAATTTCATAGGGCCTGAAGTACTGCCCAACATCTTGCAGAATTTGTTTCCCCCACAACATAGAACTGCGGAAATAATTCCACTTACCCTTGACTTTTTCTATAGTAGAAGAGGAATTATCGCAAATCCAAGTGTGCTAAGGACCAAATGGTCTGTTGTACCTAATAGAAAGACACGGTGTGGTCAAAGTAGTGACTGGGGTTTGCGCCTTGAAAACAGATATGCAGCACTGTCTAATTTGAATGAGTGTGATTGACTCGAATGCAGCATACCTATGGAAGAAAACAACCTTAAGGTGACCAATAGCCTAAGTACTGTTAAAAATAAGTGTTTACTGGCCACGACACCGGTAGTAAATAGGAGGGGATTCCCTGAAACCCACGTAAGGGGCGGGGGTACGGACGTCCTTGAATGGCATACAGAAAATGGCTCTGAGCAGGAAATTGGCTTGGCACCCGGGTCCCAACTATCTAATCCCCTAAGCACCCCCTCAATACCTGTGCCCCCCAAAACACCTCCACTTTTTGAGAACCGAGGAAAACCTACTTGCCTAGGGCAAGCAGGCCTAAATATTGATAAACCTAAACTCACCTTCATCTCCTGGAACCTTGCTGGCATAGCAAATAAATTGGTATCTCCGGAATGGTGTGATTTCATTGATCATTATGATATCATATTATTACAGGAAACTTGGTCATTGACACCAGTCTATCACCAGGGATATCTCAATTTTTATATCCCGGCCACAAAAAACCCAAAAGGACGCCCATCAGGAGGTTTGGTGATTTGGATACGTTAAAAGTCAAAAGAAACATCTAATGACCTCATGGCTGACTTTGTACAAGCGTTCGGTCCTGCAGACATGGGTCACATACTCCATCCCACCAATAAATTGTTCACTTTCTTTTCCGGCGCCCACCGGAGCCTCTCACGCATTGACTATTTCCTTACACATATGTCCGAAATAGGCAACTTTGCCCAATATAGGGTCCTGCCAAGAGGGATCTCAGATTATTCCCCAATCTGGATGGAATATACGCTCTTGGAGCTCAAACCTCGCTCCACTATAGTCATCAACCCATGGATCATACACATCCCAGATCTAAGGGTCGAACTCGGTACTCACACAGAAAATTATTTTACTGAAAACGTGGGCTCTGTTGATTCCACACAAACACTTTGGGAAGCATTCAAAGTGATGCTCATAGGTCAAGCTCTGTCGTTAAAGACGAGCTATATCGTGAAAACCAAAAACAGAATCTGATCTTCTTGAGCTAGAACGCGAACACTCACAGGATCCCTCGCCTGATATAAGTCATAGACTTCTCCTAAAACAAGATGAGTATAAGATAAAAACCAGGGAACAGATGGTGGCTAACCAGCGTACATCTCAAAATAGAATCTATGAGCTTGGGGACAGAGTGGGCAAGATGCTGGCGTGGCTGGAGAGGCGGGAGCAGGGCACCAGATGGTTGCATAAGTTGACAACACTGGAAGGTGAAACGGTGATACACCCGAGGGATATAGTGAAAAAATTTGCTAAACGGTGTACTCCCCCTCTACACACTATACAGCGGAGGACTCTTTCCAGCTCCTTATGGACAGGAATGTGCCAAGCCTCTTGGAGGCAGATAGGGACACTTTGGAGCAAGACCTATCAAATGAAGAAATAGGTAGGGCCCTGGGTCAGCTTAAATTAGGGAAGGCGATGGGGCTAAATGGCATCCCAGTGGAATTTTTGAAGGCAACTGCCTCTCTGACCATACCACATTTAAAAGCCATGTATGTAGAGGGGCTAGAGGGGGTCATGCTACAGCTGGATCAACAGGTGGCCACCATTGTAGTCATTCACAAAAAGGGTAAGTCACCGGAGAGCTGTAGCTCCTATAGGCCAATCTTGTTGATCAATGTAGAGACTAAGGTATTGGCAAAAGTCCTAGCTAATAGATTGGCGACAGTTATCTCCTCATTGGTCCACCCAGATCAATCCGGCTTCATGCCGGGGCGCAATACGGCCCTCAACCTGCGCCATCTACACAACGTGATGGTCCTTAGACAATACATTGAAGAATTTCAATCGAAGCCCAGGTTAGATGTGTGAACATCTAACCTGGGCTTCGATTGCAATTCTATTCTCATATTATCAAGCCCATTATCGCCGCTTTATCAGCAGTTTCCTGCCGATAAAGCGGCGATAAACTACCGCAACTTTGTTGATAATAAGGCCCTATATTATTGAGATTTAAAGAATTCTTTGAAATGTCCGAGATCTGACATGGATGAAACCAATGACAAACACATATTTGGAAATTATCAAGAGTTGGGATTATTTTCGGACACTGTAATCAATATATTGATGCAATTTATTGAGCAAAGATGTCGATCTTGCTTCTTAAACATTTATGATAGGACTTAATAATACAATTTCCAGAGACATGCAGGTTGTTTGTCTTATTATATCAATGCAGCCTTTATATGCATTGCCAAATTATGTCATAAAGTAGACTACTGTAGTTAGAACAATGCTGGTCTAATTTCTTAAAACATATGAGCTTAAAAAAAGGCATTACGAAAACTACAAGGGAGTGGAGTAATCGATGATTCAAATATATTTGGTTATTACTCAACCATTGTTTCAACAATTTGCAAATACCTGAATATATAGGTACAGGTGGCTTAGGGAGGGGTCAACATCTCCTCTGCCCGTCATCTTTCCAGCTTAGTGTTCGTGTAGACAATTCTGTGCATTTATATTGGGATGCTGCGATCTGGGTATTAAAGCGAAAACATTTATGCTACATAATTAATCTTGCGCACTATAGATCTCATCCCAAATGAACGGCGTCGTGCTTATTTGTATATTTCTTTACAATGCACTGTAAAGTCATGTTTTTAACATATATATATATTTACATATTTATGATATATTTTTGTATTTACTAACTTATTTATTAGGTGTTATACATGACTTTTTGTACAGAGTATATAGTGTGTATAGTATAGATGTGTTAAGTAGGATCTTCATGTAGCACATTGCACTTTGCACATCGCATGTGATTTGCACAATTGGATTTAACCAGTAATCTTTGTTTACACTGAGTATATACATGAATTTGCATTTGCACTTTACTGATACAGTATCCACCAGTACAACATGACGTTAGCCAGGGATTATCCCGAGATGTGTTTGTATTTCAAAGTCTGTTGTCAGTATCTATAAGTAGATGCATCATGTGACCATAAACCTACCAATTGGAATGTATTCCCACTCAGCACTAGCACTTTAAATATTGCCTTTTCCCAGCGTGCGTCATGTGATCAAGGCCTCTGTGTAGGCCGAAACGTCATGCTGTGTGCCGCTTCCTCGAAGGTACAATAAAGAAAAAGATTGCTCACTGCACCTGAGGTCTCCTTCCTTCTTCCTGCGCAGCGGTCTCCTGCATTTGGGCTCCGGGCGAGAGGTAGCCGAGGGTTGTTCCATATATATATATATATATATATATATATATATATATATATATATATATATATATATATATATATATATATATATATAAAATATACATTGACTTATATGGGACTGAAGCAATAATAATCTAGGGGCTGATTATGTTGTGGGATGGACCTGAGTCTGTCCAACATCGATCTGTAACTGGGACCAACCGACCTCCTGTCGGCGATCCCAAACCAGAAATTAGGTTGCAACCGAACACTGTTTGGTCGCACTCCTATTCTTTACAATGGGAGCATGCATTTCGGCTGGAATGCATGCTCTCACTGTAAAGAGCTAAGGTGCAGTTCATCCCTGCACCCGGTGGCAGGCACTTCGACATGCCTGCCACCGGGTTCAGGGATCACCGAAGGTGCCCCCTCAGCCACCATCCGGAGGCCTTGTACCCATGAGACCTCCTGGGGACACCAAAGTCAGTTTCCGACAGCCTTTCTGTGTCAGAAAGGACAGGACAGAAAGGCTGTAAGGATCCACCATCGTAATCCCTTGGGTGGAAAGAGCCACCCTTGGGATTACTGGCCCCTTTCCGAATCGCAGACGGGCTCTCTGAGCCCATCGGAATCTATTCGGAAAGCCCGTTCGGATTCCTTTCCGACCAAACACATTATAATGTGTTGGTTGGAAAGGAATCTGAACGGGATTTTTCAATGTGGTTGGAACACCTCCAACTGACAGTCGGACCTGTTTCTGACCCCATCAAATCAGCCCCTTAGTTGGAGTCTTGCAATTTATTAAATTTATCATATTGGGATTCATCAGGCATAAAGAAAAGAATAATTTTGGTATCCTACGGAATTTGAATCAGTTTGTTAGTTGAATGCAAGATTATTTCAATAAAAACACAATAATGTTAACGGGGACTCGTTCTGCTGGGTGTACCATCTTTATAATAATTGTTCTGCCATAAAATTAATTACAACACAGCTAAAGAGGAAACTATGAAGTTTGTTGAAAGGGTGTTTATACAGATTATGTGTCGCCGACTTTCCACTCACAGGCCACTCATTTAATCGAGAAACTCCTTCAAACAGCAATTGCATGGCTGCATCATGAAGACTGTGCTTGTAATTTATTTTGTTTTAACAATATGCATTTACATCACGAAAACAGTTGCAGGCAGTACAATCTCGAAAGTATAAATGCTGCCCAGGGTTGAGAATGTGCTTGTTGTGGAAACCTGCTGCAAGGCACAAAAGCTGAAAAAAATAGCCCTTCTCTTGTTTCTTGTCAGATAGGCAGCTTACATGACAGATGAAAGCAAATAACATTTGTAGACATGATTGGCACAATCTTTCTTCAAAAATAAAGTCCAGAAAAAAGTGTCCTGTCACACATCATTACATCCAGTTCAAGTGTCCATGCTTCACAAAAGCAAAGTAGCAGCTGGCAATGTGCAATGTGAAGCCAACTTTTAACAGAAATCTAAATAAAAAATAACTTTTTTGAATATATTGCTCACTGTCCAGGCACTTCAATTTCTCAACCTTGGAACTAACACTATCTCAATTACCAATTTTGGTGACATTGGAAATAAGAAAGGCTTTTCGAGCCATCATGCCAATGGTTGTGGGTGAACTGCAAGTGCAAAATCATTCCATCGGTATCTGGTGACTGCAACTGCAAAATCATTTCAATCCGTAATGCCGGTGCAGTACTGCACCTACAATAATACAGTTACATTACATTGTCGAACACATACCACCTAAAATACCCACCCCAGACCTAAGGCTGTACTTTCAAATATGCATTCACAGAGAATAAGTATTAAGAGCAAACATCACCAAAGGCAATTGGTCTGGTTTTAAAGTAATAATGGCTGCAAAGACATGCACAAACATGTCTTCATGCCTGTATTTCTATCCATTAGCACATTGTACCTAGACATATTCAGTTCATCAATGCTTCTTGAAGAGTGTGGCTGACAGTATTGATGCAGCGTAAAAGCTGATCATGCTTTACACAACACATAAACCAATCTTGAGAACGAAAACACAAATGTGCATTTTGCACACGTCTAGAAAAATGATATTGAAACTGAGAAAAGTTGAAATAACTGCACTATAAAAGTGTACTTGACTAGGGGGCGGAGCTTGCCAGCAACGATGGCGGACGCGTAAATCCCGAGCTCCGCGCCGCCGCCAGCAAAATCCGTAATTTATCCTGATTTTTGCCGAGTCTTCAGCGACATTATTGATACCGCTGGTGCTGACTGTCCCCCGGGAGGCGGTGGGGGCTGGGCTGTGCTCCTGGACGCTGCTCCGTGCCGCTATCGCCCTAGAGGATCCGGGCTGTCAACCAGGCCCCAAACAGCGGACTCGAGTGAATCAGACGCCGCACGGCGTGCTTCGACGTGCGGCCTGAAGCGAACGCCTGGGCTCGACAAGCTACGGAAGCCGGACTCCTGACTTAAAGACTTTGGCGATATAAGCAATCGTGAGGCCCTGAACACCCGGGGCGGTCCTGGAGGTCAACTACCGAAAGGGAGTAACAATCGACCCCCTACATCGGGCTCCTGACACGCCGCCCGCCGTTTTGGAGCCTACGCGGCCTGGAAGCCTTGAGGGGCAGTATCGCATCAGCGGCATTGCCGCCATTGGGAAAGTTAACAAGACCCAAAGCAAACTCCAGTTCGAGACCCGCCGCACAAAGAGGAGCGACCCGCAGGAAGTAGCCCAGGTCTCTCCCACGAATGGTGCTGAAGGTGCAGACTACTCGGATATAAAAACTATGCTGCATTCTATGGGGAAGGGCATACAAGACAGTATACCAGCTATTGGCACTAAAATAGATGCCCTCACATACCGCATGGACCGCATGACGGAGCGCGTGGACAAGCACGCGGAGCATCTAGACATGTCTGAGCGTCGAATCACGGAGGCGGAGGAGGCCCAAACGGAGCTGGATAAAGACCGGCAGACCGTTAACCTGTTGCTACAAGTCATCCAAGATAAGTCTGAGGACTTGGAGGCCCGCTCTCGGCGATCCAACATACGAATCACGGGCCTGCCGGAAACTACGCAGACAGGGAACATGGAAAAATTTGTGGAGAAACTCTTGGTAATTCTGCTGGGAGATGAAGTTTTCTCACCGGTGTTCATCGTTGAGAGAGCCCACCGCTCGCTGGGTCTGCGCCCTCACCCGGGGTCCCCGCCGAGGCCCATAACAGCCAAGCTCTTGAACTATAGAGATAGAGACACGGCCCTAAGACTTGCCCACTATAAGAAAAGCCTGCAATATGAAGGGTCCGCCATATCCCTGTATCCGGACTTCACTGCGAGGGTGCAGGAAGAGCGCATACTTTTTGCGCCTTATAAAAAGCAGCTCCGGGAACTTGGACTGGGCTATGCCATGCTATACCCTGCAAAGCTTAGGATAAACCGACAGGGTCACTCCCATTTTTTCACGGACCCAAAAGCATTACAGCAGGCCCTGAAAGGGTGGGCCAAGGACCATCGAAGAGACAATGGTAAACGCCCGGAGGCAGAGGTCGGCGGGAGTCAACTCGACGAACAGGAGTGAAGCAGGATACCAGCGTACTGAGCGGGTCGTATTGGCCCCCTCCACTTAGTAAAGGTACTTGAGCCTGATAATCGGGCTGGACATACCTGCACATCGGCTCAGGCGACCAGTTATCTGAAGTGACCTAGAAGACGTTGCGCCTCCACAACAGACATACGGTGAGACTGTTCTGATACACATATCTCCATGTGCCGGGTCTTGGGGGCTGGTGGCTAAACTTTGATACCAGCTAAGGAGTGTGCGGGTGCCGGGGTGAGGGGCGGCTGTGCCCCCCGTGCTCCGGCCCGGGGTGACTATTCAGTGCTGCAAAGACACTTTTTGAACTTTCTAGATCCTTATGGCGGCGGAGCGCGAGGCGGCTCTCAGGCTCGTTTTGAAACCACTTGGTTACTGATTGCCTGGCGACCCCGGCCCCTGCGCTGCATGCATTACCTGCCCCACAGTGGGGCTTCACTTGTTGTATAACTGGGTGGGGGGACCTGAGGGTCTAATCATGCAAGGCCGAATTGGGGTTGGTCTGCTGTGGGTGGGGGGTTGGACTTGTTTGAGAGGGGATTGTTACGTTATTTTTGATGATCTGATCTATCTGACCATGCACTCTATGATTGTGATAGGCGTTGACGTAAGCTTGCTCCATATATGCCCAATGGTATTGTGCTATGGCTGACTCCACCTCAGATAGCGGGACATCACACAAACCTACACTAAAGGCACTCACTTGGAATGTTCGTGGCCTAAATGACCACCGCAAAGTCGATAAAGTCCTTAGTTACCTACAGCGCCAACATATAGACATTGCCCTGCTCCAGAGACGCATCTCCCTACATACAGTCACATGCTCAGATGCAGGGGACTTAAGGGTAATATCTCCCTAGCGGGGTTCACCTCCAACTCCAGAGGTGTTTTGACATGGGTAAACCCAAAGTCCAAATTCGAAGCCCATGTTAGATGTGTTCACATCTAACATGGGCTTCAATTGGATTTCATAGAGCATATTATCAAGGCCATTATCGCCGCTTTATCAGCAGTTTCCTGCCAATAAAAGCGGCGATAATGTATCGCCTGTCCTTGATAATATGCCCCAGTATTTCTTTGTGGGGAATTGATGGGAACCTGACCTGTGGACTATATCGGAGAAGAGCAGCAAAGTAAATGAGCTCTTTGTCAACCAACCTGTAAAGACGAAATGGACAGTTGTTTTTTATGATGAGCATGGGAAAGTATGTTGGAGTTTCAATTTGTACCTGGAGAACAGAAGAACAATCACATGAGGGTCAGACCATTTTATGGTGACTGCTGATGTCACGAACGAACAATATATTGTGTAAAAAGTGACTTTCCTAAGAGGAGGTAGCCCTTTCTTCATTCTCCTTCTCTCCAGGTGACAACTGCCTGTAGATATCTTTTCATGTCCCTTGCCTTTTCTGTTTGCTGATTAACTTGCCTTCTGTACAATTTGGTGGTGTATGGTGAGAGACCAGACTTGAACTTTCCTGATTTCTGCTGCATTCCCTTAGCCCATGCCCATGGACTATTCCCTATTGGATTTGAACTTCCATTTGCCCAAATTAGGAAAACTCTTGTGAATCATCCTTCTGCCTTTGTTGGTGGTAGGAATTATTAATTCTAACCCATTCTCTTTATGGATTCCTTTATATACTTTGGCTAGATGTGTTATTTTTATTTTTAGCTGTTAGATTTATGACAGAGCTTCTTAAAATGTAACTTATACTATATGCATTGATTTTGTATCTTTAACCAAATTATCTAAATTTGTTTAAGTCTTTTGTTGTGTCTTAATGTTCTTTTTAGAGAAATTGTGCCTACAGTTATCTGATTTCTAAACGCATGATAGAGAAGCCCATTTTCAGAACATCAGGTGTATCTGCTCTTGTTTTAGTAGCCACAGCAGAGCTATTGGTTTGCCTGCTTCTTGTCATTCTGAACTTCTTTAGGAGTTTGGTTCTTCCAGTTGAATACCTCACTTTTATAGCATGGTTCTGAGATTAATATAAGTGATGTGAAAGTTGTGAATTGACTGCCAATTACTGGCTCTCATTGGGTGGTCGACAGCTGGACATCCTTTTTTTCACCCCTCACGACGATGAAAAAAGGTCCATTGGAGGACCATCACCTCTGTGGGTGAAATATAGACTCTGAGAGTAAATATTTACTCATATTGGCCAAATGTTAGGCGAGGACCCAGTTTATTACTTATGCTGCAACAGTATATTTGGACTTCTATTAGTCAGCATGCAGACCCACCAAGGAGAAGTATTTCTTACATTAGGGCCAGTGTGAAGCCAACGTTATGTCAGTTTGAAATGATTTCATTGTGTTCACTTTATCCTAATTTATTATGTGTTTTTATTGTCTTGTTGTATTATCATCCCACTAACTCAGAAGGCTGGAATTTGATAAACTGTAGAACCATGTTCGGAGCCCTTCGGACTGAATCAGTCACTGCTGGCCGGATTCCTTTCCGACTGAGCCATTCTCACAACCCACTCCTAAAAAATGGCACAATTAACATAATTATCAATTAATTAATTAATAGTAATTAACAACCAATTAATAATTAATTATTAACAAATTCATTCCCACAATCAACACTACAAAATGTAAATAAAGAAATATTAATCAATAAAAAATATTAATAAGTGTATTATAATTAAATTACTTCCCTCCCTATTCCCCTATAATCACACAACCCGCTTCTGAAAAAATGACACATTTAACATAATTAGCAATTGATTCATAAATAATAACTAACAACCAATTAATAATTAATTGATAATAAATAAATTCCAACAATTAACATTATAAAATCTAAATTAAATAAATACTAATAACAAAAAATTAATAATTATCTATTATAATTAAATCACTTCCCACCCTATTCCCCTATAAACCCACAACCTGCTACAGAACTAAACAATGCAAAATTGAATGAAAATAAAATTAATAACTACTAAGAATTTAACACATATATTAAAAAATAAAATCAATACTTTTACAAACTAATAATTAACATACTTTTAAAATACATACTAAAATACATACCACTAATTAAAATATCAATATTTTAAACAACTATATTTTTGCAAATGACATTAATGACTTTGATATTTTCAAAAACAATCTTTCTTACTTCCAAGTTGATATTCCGAACCGCAAAATTCTTGCTGTCTATATTACTGCATTGTGATATTTCCAACTGAATATTTGTGTATGTCGACATTTCAAACTCGATATTCTGTCTGTGCACCAGACTGAACATAGTAACACAATGAATACAAGTGTTTTTAGGTCTTTCATGTAGAGTAAGCAGGGTTTCACAGGGGCAGTACCATGCCCGTTTCAAGTATCTTCATGCAAAACTTTTCGGGCACCATTATGCAATTCATAATACCTACATGTACATAGATATGGGCCAAAAGGTATCACATCTCTCAGGCTTCTAGGTTGATCACTTGTGTAAAATAAAAGGGGTTTACGCTCTCTAGGTTTATGATACAAAATGGTTCATAGTTTACCTTTAAATACTTTATTCGTGAGATCCAAAAATGGTAAATTATGTTTTTTAAATCACATGTGAAAGTCAAGAGCTGATATGTGGCTTTCAACTAACCAAGCTAGTCAAGGAATTGGCACTGTCTCTCCAGATAAGACAAAACATCATCAATATTTCAATTTCAAGGACAAATGTTTGGGAAATAAGGAATTGTTGGCATCAATATTTGGCTAGACTCAAGGTTGTCTACATATAGAATGGCAATATTGGGGGCAAAGCATGCTCCAATTGAGACACCCCTTGTTTTGTGTCCTACAACAAAAAGTTTTTTTCTGGTAAGAGCTATTTCCAAATGTTTGTTAAGAAAGAGAGGAATTATTCACATGAGATTTAATATTGAGTTTAGTAATTTCATAATTATATTTAAGCCTTCCTGCTGAAGTATATTTGTAAATATGGATTCTATGTCCAGGTCAACTAGTAAGTCGGTATTTGTGTCGAATTCCGGATTTTAAAAAGTGAGATCAGATACGCTACCTCTTCCAGGAAAATGTGTGTAATTTTATGCACACCAAAGGTATTTATCTTGTTTTTAGTCCTTTCTGTCTTTTGAAACTTTCCATATCATCTCTAAGATTTCAACATCTCTGCCTAATGCTCGCAACAAAACATCACTCAGCAACCTGCCCTTGTTTGTTTTTTTCACTCGTAAGTGCCCATCATGGTCAAAATGTAACATTTTTTCATACATTTTCTCTAGGTAGCAGTCTGGTTCCCATTAGTAAAAGCCTTTTATCAACAGCTAAATCATTCCTTAGCAGCCATCATGAGTTTGACCACACCTGCAAACTGTAACTTATCATCTTCTCTTTTAGAAATGATTTGAATTACTCTTTTCAAAACATCATCTTCGTCAATCCCTTGGGACCCATTAGGAGTGCGGGCGGATTGCCCCCGCCAGGCTGGCGGTAGCTACCGCCGGCCTGGCGGGGGCACTCCACCCGCCATCCTTGCTGCAAAGACCCCCACCATATTAACATGGCTGGGGGTCTGCGGCGGACGGAAAGACCATCCGCCACCTTTCCGCCCCGGTCGCAAGGCGACCGCGGCGGAAAAGGGTTTATATGGTGGCGGTGTCTATCAGACACCGACAGCCATATTATCATGGGATTCTTTAGATGCCTTTCCATGGTGGCAATACCGCTACAGAAAGGCATGCAGAGTCTGCTTTGGGGGCCCGATGCGGGCCCCCATGGACTCCAGGGGGGTGGGGGGTGCACATGGGTGGTACCTATGGTACCCCCCAGCCCTTCCATGCACGGCATGGCAGGCACTGTGCGGTGCCTGTCATGCTGTGCATGGAAGTGCACAGCATGCCTTCCTGCCATTGTGGCGGGTGGTGCTGAGTGCACCGCCCGCCACAATGGTAGGAATGCAGGATGCGCCCGCCACTGTGACGTGCGTATCCTAATGCTGGCCACAGCACCCCTGCCCTTATGGCGGGCGGTCCCATTCACCGGTAGGATGACGGGCGGACAAAGTCCGCCCCTCATCCTAATGGCTCCCCTTGTCGACGAGATACAGTTGCTGGCAAGTTCCCATGAACTTTCGAATGCACAGGCGGACGAAATGGAGGTGGCTCTGAATTGACACCCGGCCTCCCCAGGATCACTCAGAATGCTGCCGATTAAGGAAGAGAGGGTAGACACCATTCAACGATACCCAATGGCACCACGTGCAAAGCCAACTACACCTTCGAGAGGGACCTGTGGAAATTGTGGCATGGAATACCCATCAACAGGCCCATGTTTCGCAAAAGGCAATACCTGCTCTCGGAGTGACAAGGTAAATCTCTTTGCCAAGGTGTGCAGGAGCAGAAGGTCACAAAGGAACACCCCGGGACAACGAAGAGTGTCGGCGGCCTTCAGACAGCTATCCCAGGATGACCCACTGGAACAGGCAGACACCACCCCAACGGGCCCGGACTACGGATTAGGAGTGGATGACGACGACGTGTTCGTATTGTCGTTTGTGAGCTGCGATGTTCCATGCCACAGACCACCTCCCATGTGCTCGATACTCGTGGCAGGGTTCACCATACAAGCTCTCATAGATACTGGGGCCTCTCTTTATGTCATGGACAGTATGAACGCCTCTCACCACGGCTGTGGCTGTCGCCTTTCAGAGCAAAGATTTACACATACAGAGGGACTGAACCAATCCCCTTGAGAGAGGTAATTGAAGTAGATGTAGCCAGCGAAAGGCACTGCATCCCACCAGGTTTCACGTCACAGAGCGAAAGAGAGGCACCTGGTCTTCTTTGCAAACCAAGTCCACCACCTACATGCTGACGCCATCCTGGGAGAATTCCCCATGCTGTTCAAAGGCCTCGGATAACTCAAAGGAAAACAGTTCAAGTGACATATCACCTCATCTGTCAAGCCGGCTGCCTTGAGACATAGGAGTGTGCCCTTCCATTTGTGCCCACAGGTCAAGTAAGAACTACGGAAGCTAGAACAATTATGGGTCATCCAATAGGTCGCAGGCCCCACACCATGGGTGTCTCCTTTGGTCATCGCCCCCAAGCCAAAATAACCAGGAGCAATCTGCCTGTGCCTCGATATGTGCCTCCCTAACCGGGCCATGAAGAGAGAGCAACACCTAACCCCGACAATGGATGATATTGAGGCGGACCTAAATGGAGCTAAATGATTTTTCAAACTCGATTTGAATGCTGGATACCAGCAGCTAGAACTTGCTCCAGAGAGCAGATACATAACAACCTATTCCACGCATGTGGGCCTAAGGAGATACAAGCGACTAAGCTTCGGGGCGTAGTTAGCCGCAGAAGTTAATGTTAATGTTAATGGTAATGTTAATGTTAATGTTAAGGGAAATTTGTTAAGCGCACTGTCACCATGAGTTTCCTGGCGCTGATAGGACACTGAGGTTGAACAAGAGGAGTTTAGTGGGGATGTGAAAAGAGCAGAGTTTTTAAAGATTTCCTAAAAGATAGGAGGGAGCAAGAGGTCTTGAGTGAGAGTGGAAGAGAATTCCATAGCTTGGGAGCCAGGTGAAAGAAGCTGCGGCCGCCAGATTTAGTGAGTTTGAACCGGGGGATAACTAGAAGCTGAAGGTGGGTGGACCTCAAGGTGCGGGTTGGACAGTAAGGGGTGATCAGGGACTTCAGGAAAGCAGGGAAGGGACCAGTTAAGGCTTTGAAGACCAGGCAACAGACCTTAAAGGCTATTCTTTCACTGACTGGTAGCCAGTGTAGTTGATGTAATAGAGGTTTGGCCGACTGCCATCTAGGGATTTTAAATGCCAGTCTGGCAGCCTGGTTCTGTATGATCTGTAGCCTAGCCAGCTGGGATTTGGGGAGGCCATGGTATAGGGCGTTAGAGAAGTCCAAACGGGACATCACCAAAGCTATTAAAACTTGTAGCAGGGCTTCGGAAATCAGAAGATGGGCAACTTTCCGTATCCTGTATAGCTGGAACATACAGGAGGATGTAACAGCACTCACCTGAGCCTTGAGAGTGAGCTCAGAGTCAATAATGACCCCGAGACTCTTTACACAGCCAGCGGGAGAGGGAGGTGACCCAAGCTCAGTTGGCCAGTACTGAGGGCCCCAATGGGGGGCACTTCTCCCAGGGAGGAGAAGCTCAGTTTTGCCAGGATTGAGCTTTAATTGATTTTGGTTCATCCAATGTTGGATGTGTGTCATGACCGCTTGGAAGTTGGTGACAGCGTCAGGGGAGGTGAGGGGGAAAATAATGTGTAAATCGTCCGCGTAATTGAACACTGTGACGTCCCACCTACCTAGGGAGTGAAGGAGAGGTTGAAGGTATAAATTAAATTAAAAAGGAGGGGGGACAGAAGTGTTCCAGAATGCCATCCGTGAAGCACTCTCAGAGCTACAAGGAGTCATCAACCTTAGTGACGACATCCTCGTATTCTCCAAGACCCTTGAAGAACACCACATGCACCTGATGAACACACTCCAATGCCTTGCAGACAACGGCCTGACACTTCATCGGGCAAAATGCTACTTCTACCAGGAATCAGTGGATTTTTTAGGGTACATCTTCTCCCGCAAGGGTTTATAGGTCGACCCAAAGAAGACCATCGCCATCCACTCAGCACCAGTGTCCACATCACCAATTGAAGTCCGTAGTTCCCTAGGGATAGCCACGTACTGCGGCCGTTTCAACCTGAACTTGGCATCCCTATCAGAACACCTACAAGCCCTCACAAAGATCAGAGTACTGTGGGACTGGACAAACAAAGCTGATGCCTCATTCCAAGCCATCAAGGACGCCCTCATGGACATCAATGTAATGGCATATTTCCACCCCAGCCACTGCACAGGAGTGGTTTTTGACACCAGCTCTTTCGGACTGGGGCCGTCCTTCTACAAGACACAGCCGACAGAGAGTGGATCCTAGTGGCTTATGCCAGCAGAGTATTGACGTATGCCAGCAGAGCATTGACGTAGACGGAACCACGATATGCCGAGAGAGAGAAAGAGAGACGCCCTTGCCAGTAAGTGAATGTGCCACCACTTCCACCTATACCTCTATGGGCGAGTAGTGACGGATCACAAACCGTTGATCCCCCTATTTGCAGGAACGACATGAGTGGCCCCGCCGAGAATTGAAAAATGGGCAGTGCAGCTACAAGCATATCATTTTGAAGCGGTGTTTAATCCAAGGATTAACAACCCTGCGGATTTCTTGTCACGTCACCCAATCCCAGCAAGACCCTTGGCACGAGCTACCGATGAGAATATCAAGAACTTGTGCAGATAATATCACAGGAAGCATGCCCCAAAGCATTAACCCTGGAAGAGATAGGAGCCGCAGCAACTCTCGAAGAGATTCTAAGTAAGGCGAAGGAATCACTGGCTGACCGGAAGTGGCAGCACTTCTTGGATGGTGCCTGGGCACTGAGTGAGGATGAAAGAATGACACAACAACAAATATGGAGGGCTTGCAGTGAACTTAGTAAAGGCCCCCATGGGACAATACTAAGAGGCACCACCATAGTGATCCCAAGGAACCTACAGCAGAGAGTAGTCAACCTCGCACATGTGGGACACCAAGGAATAGCCAAGACGAAAGCCCGCTTACACAGCAAGGTGAGGTTTCCTGGGATGGAAACCATGTTTGACGATACCATCCAAGCATGTCACTCATGTGCCATTACCAGCAGTGATCCAGCACCTCATCCCATACTCACCGAAGAGCTGTGCCTGGACCCGTGGTCACAGGTCAGCATTGATTTTGGGTCTTTCCCTGACGGACACAGCAGCATTGTCCTAATAGACTCTCATTCCAAATTTCCAATTGTGGAAGTTGTATCGTCCACGGCAATCCCGCAAGTCAAGGCTACCCTCGACTGGACCTTTGCGATGATGGGCTTCCCTGAGGAACTACAGTCAGACAATGGGCCGCACTTCCAAGAAAAAGATTTTCAGGACTATCTGGGGTCATATGCTGTCAGACACCGTAAGATAATGCCACAGTGGCCACAGGCCAACAGGGAGGTGGAACGTTTTATGAGGACCCAAACAGGGCATTGTGAATAGGGGTGGAAAGAGGTGAAGATCCATAGGAGCTCCTAAAGCGGTTCCTGAATGCATACTAACAGACACCGCACTGCACGGCCGGGTGCGCACCATTCCATTTACTGTTCCTGCGAGCTACTCGAAACAGCTTACCAGTAGACCCCACTTTGCATCCTGGTGAGTTTGACTGCGAAGCCACATAGGCCAGAAGAACAATCATGAATTTACTGGTAAGCAGAGCAAGAAAAGCGCAGGTGACCAGCATCTGCATGGGCGACAGCGTAATTGTCAAGGATTGGCACCCCAGCTGGAGGTTCCATACACCCTACGAGCCTGATGTTTGGGAGGTCACAGATGTGTGAGGGACTATGGTGTCTGCATCCACATCTCGTGGTTTAGGAAGGTCAGCGGGTCCCAACAAACCGGAGAAGGAGAATACGAATAGGATGTTGTAGAGGAAGAAGCTATGTCACCATCACACACCCTAAAGTATGGACGGTGACTCACTTCAGACCGAGAGAACAGGAAGACCAATCTCGCAGGAAGGTCCAACTTGTACAACTCAGAGCCGATTATCTCTTTCCGATAGGTCAGCCAAGACAGAGCCAAGTTCCAGCTCCCGGAGCCAGATGTATAGTCTCCGACCAAACCCTGCCCCAAGCCAAAGGCTCCGAGACTTTGTGTGCTGTGTACCGCGAGAAGCATCACAAAGCATAGAGACTGTTCATACCTAAAGAAAAGGAGTGATGTAGTGTCGGAGCCACCCCACCCGAACACTACAATGTTGCAGCCTGTATCACCCCAGAGGGCGGGCTCGCCCGCGGGGATAAATAAACGGGCGCATGACTGCTCGAGGTCTTGGCCCTTACTGCAGTACTGTGTGTAGTGTACTTTATGTTGTGTCCCTTACCTGCATCGGCTTCCCCGCATGGCACCTTGCTACACGCCAACGCAAGCACCACAGTTGGCAGAGTTTTTCAAATGCCCTGAATATTTTGTGATTTCTATGTATTTTGAGAAAGTACACGTATCCATTCAACTACAAAGAAACATACTAAACATGGACAATGTACAGATGTAGACATTTCTTTTGGCAGCTTATTTAAAAAGAAATTTGTTGGCGACACTTGGACAAAAGGTAGAAAGCAGACCAGAACTCTACTACCCAAGTACCATAGTAGCTGTCCCAGTATTTTTCATGTGGATTAAAATACTGCATAACTAACTCTGATTATGATTAACTGTTTTAAAGTATTTCCATTACGTTTTCTGACTCATTGACCAGCGATTTCTCTGGAGGATTATAGCACATCTCCTGATATTTAAACATTTTCGCGTTCTGTTTGGTAACGTCTCCCTCAATATTTATTTAGTTATTAAACGTGTGGAAATGTCATCCCTCCTCTTGACCTCAAATATCAATTAATATTTTAGAACCAAACCAGCAAAAAATGACACAGTAGTTAAGAAGTTCATCGTTTTGTGGATACTTTCTTCTTCACACATGTATTACTAGTTGCCTCCAGGGTCAATTTCTGTCAGTGACTACTGAAGTTTGTAGCTGGTTCGTTGCCTAGCAACTATGCAGAACTCTCCAATATGTAAATGTGTGTTTTCCTATACTGGCTTTGTGTGCTGTTGCCTTAAATGGCAGGTATCCTCTACTTTACAAATCAGCAATTAATATGTGGTTGTGGCAATCCTCTTAATCCCTGTCTGCACCAGTGCTAGCTTTGAATGAACCTACATCATAAATATGTTGTGAGAAATCCCATCTATGCAGGGAGTTTGTCCAGATGTTTTACTTCTAGAAGCACACCCACAAAAATATCGGGCCATTGCTGTGTTCTTAGAACTGGTGACTGGACCACAAAATGGTCCAGACAGCAGTCCAAAATGGTGCTCCCTCATCTCCCACAAAGGCCTATTTTCATATGACTGACTTATAATCATATCAGGTTAATTGGCTGTCTTCGGCAATAATATTATTACCAGTACAAAGTTTTGGTAAATGTACATCCCTGTCTAGCTATATATGTACTTAGACTTTGTAAACAGAAAATGTTGTGCTTTTCTCCAATTAGCATGAAATGCCCCACATGCCTCTTTCTGGCACATGTATCTGGACACCTTTGAATACGGTTCAGTCTCTCTTAAAACATATTTTCTCGAGAAATGTGAGCATTACTGATGCAGCCAATTACAAAGGTTTCATTTATCTGCATCTGTTAACATTTTATGAGCGGTACACACCTTCTAAATATGTCCTGCCAGAGTGACTAAGACTTAATTATGCACTTGGAAGGGAAAGGAGTATCATAACCCAGGTGATTTATTGGGAAGCATCTGCCCTTCCTGGCTTCAAAGAACATTTTACCAAACACTCGGAATTAAATTGTGGCTTTATTGTGATGGGAAAGAGGCCTCAAGCATATTGGTTTAGACAGGAAGTGATAGATCGCCCCACAGGGAATGTGTATTGAACATTCTGGAGCGTTAACCCACATTATCGTGCTCTGCCGCACAACTGCGTTCCACCTCAAAATGGCAGCCTCCTGTGCAACCGGGATCGAACACATCAACAAAGAGATTCCCCATGCATATATAGTTTTCTTAGAACCTTTGACGATCTGATCTAGTGAACTAATAGAAGAGTCACGTTTACCCTCATTACATGATTCAAAATCCGTCCTGAATCATAAGGGCGATAGCATGGGCACAACTGTTAAATATTTTAAACAAATATATTCTGTTACTTCGCATGTGTTACATCGGATGCCTTTACAACGCGGTCGTTACAACAACTGCATTGTTACAACGCAAACTATTACATCGCAAGTCATTTCAACGACTTGCTGTAGGGGGTGCTCTAGACTTAGGAATAGTATAATTTACTATTCCTACTCCAGTTCGTGCAACAGCAGGGAAGGTGTTCAATTCTAAATCCAACACCAGTGCGCCCCTACAGCAACTCGTTGCAACGACTTGTGATGTAATGGTTTGCATTGTAACAACCTGGTCGTTGTAACAACCGCATTGTAAACGCATGCAATGTAAGGCGTGCGTTGTTATGGCTGTTTCCCATTTTGAACACCCCTCAGTTACTAGCTTTAGCAGGAGTAATTCTGTATGTCGTCTTTCTGGAAAATGATATAAACTGAGCAGGCAGTCTACCACTGTCATCATTTCAGTAAGGAACACATAAACTAGTTTGCTTTTTAATTAGCTGGCATGCTAGAAAAATAAAGGAATCATATTGCAGCTACACATAATTATTTTATTCCTCATTCACTATTCAGATGACAAGAATCATCACAACATAATGTCCTCCTTCCATATTTACGTAAAACACAGCAGAGCAGCTGTACTGCGGCATCTCACCACCGTTTTTGGGATAGACAGGGACATAAGCAGGAGCCAGAGGTAGAGGTGGGGGGAGTTAAGCCTCCTTTCTGATACAATAGTTTTATACAGATTGCACCAATGATAAGTAATGGCGTTTGAAATTCCACAGTGTTCCATTTGATGTTTGAATGAGGTGTCAACCTACCTTCGATATATTTGTGTAAAAACCACAGTATTTTCTCTGTGTTGATGGTGTACATGAAGATTGCCATGCTAATGGTAGAAGATGAACCAAGATTCCTTCAACAAAGATGAAGAAAATATTTATAAAGCACTAATAATGAGCATTTTCTCCTTAGGGTCTGTCTGTTTTGACAGCTGGACAGGACGCAAACAGCAAGGCCCCACACACAATAGCTCTATTTTCAGAGGCTTAGATGTACATCGATCACAAGGAAAACCAGGATGGAAGACTTTAATTACAGCAAGTGGTTGCTTCATTGATATCAACTAATGACAAATTAGTTGCAAAGCAAATGAGCAGGGAAGGTCCAGGGATTCCAGGACTATATCTATTTTCATAGAGATTCTTGTGTATACGGCGGAAACATACTCAAAAACTCTGGACCTTTTAGAGTTTTAAGAATTGAGAGTTTTTAAATAGGGAGAGTATGTATTCCAAGTTAGGATGCTATATAGGGTTGACTCCAGTAGTTATTGATGCAATCTTTCACTCAAGAAAATGGTCGATCCAATTTTTAAGAAAACAGATTTTTATTTATGCAAAGGTTGAATATTGACAGCCGACACGTGTTTCGCCCTCTGTGGCGAATTGCGCCAGGGCTTTCTCAAGGCTAGATTCAATTGTTTGGTGTCATTCTGTTGGATTCTCTAGTATGCATTACCATTTATATATATCACAGTACATTCTATAAGTAATTCAATTTGGAGTTAAATCTCCTCGGAACAGCAGACTTTTCTGAAAAACGCCGTGCGCTGCAACGGAGTCCCGTTGGATCGACCATTTTCTTGAGTGAAAGATTCAACCCTATATAGCATCCTAACTTGGAATACATACTCTCCCTATTTAATGACAAATTAGTGACTCCTCCTAAGAAATTCATGCTGGAGCCATTGACTCAGAACAAGATCAAAAAAAGATAAAAGGTAGATAAGCATGTGCTTCTCCTATTAAAGGTAATACTAGGACAACTAGCCTAATATTTTCAATCTGCAATAGAAAGAAATGTGGATGACTTAAGAATTGTGGATGAATCAGAATATTGGATGATACAAGAATTGTGGATGAATCACTACTGATCCCTGAAGGGTTCCAGCGATGTCAATGAAATGGTAGTGCAACTAGAGTTTTCTTTAACACTCTCATGGCACAATTCACAAAAAATTTTTTGATGGTAGTTGTATTGTACTGCTGTATCAGGTGTGATTTCCTCCTGATTTTCCTGCTCAGTTTCAGAAATGAATGTCCGGTAGTAATTGTTATTACAGATTCTGGTGGCATTTAATCATACATTTCGAGGAGTACAAATGTCTAATCATAGATCTGGTTCACAAAGCTTAATTGAATAGTTCTAGAAATCTAGGTCTAGGAGCTAAACTGGGGAAACAAAAGAAGTTCTGGCAAGAATGCTCAAAGAGGCACCACCCCTTCCACTCCTCACTCTATGGGCCCAATTAGGATGGCTGGTGGATCGCCCCCACCGGGTCGGCGGTAGTCACCGCTGGCCCGGTGGGGGCGATCCGCCCGCCATCTGTGCAGAAATGACCCCCAGCCATATTACAATGGCTGGGGGGTTCGCGGCGGACGGAAAGACCGTCCTCTGCTTTTCCGCCCGGTCGACATGTTGACTGGGCGGAAAAGGCTTCCATATGGTGGCGGTGTCTGAAAGACGCCACCAGCCATATTAGGATGTGGTGTTTGAAATGCCTTTCCTTGGCGGCAAGGCCTGCAGAGGCTGCTTGGGGGGCCTGCTGTTGCAGGCCCCCAGGTACTCCGGGGGGTGGGGGGTGCACCTGGGGGAACCTAAGGTACCTCCATGCACAACATGGCAGGCACTGCGCGGTGCCTGCCATGTTGTGCATGGAAGTGCACAACATGCCTTCCTGGCATTGTGGCGGGCGGTGCTGAGTGCACCATCCACCACAATGTTAGGAATGCAGGGCCTCCTAATGGCAGCCATTAGACCCCCGCCCTTCTGGCGGGAGGTCCCTTAGTACGACGGGATGGTGGGCGGACAAAGTCCGCCCGCCATCCTAATGTGCCCCTTTGTCTCTCCTCATCAATCCATTCTCCTTCCTTCCTTCTTTTCTCTCCTTGTTTGCCCTCTCTAATGTCTTACTCGCTTGCCACCCCTCTCCCCTCTTCCCCCTCACGTTGCTTTTGTTATTCTCTTCTCAGTGTTATGTATTTTGCTAACATACCTCCTTTCAACTACTGTAGATTCGAAATCTTGGGAAAGGTACAGACATTATTTATCTACAGCAAGCTCCTCCAATGAGTAGCTTGTGAACTACTGGTAACTCCCTAGCCACCTGTATGTTGCTCACATGTGTTCACCCCAGCCTAAAAAATAAAAATCTTTTTCTCAGATGAATGGAACATATGTATCCCAAAATGGAAAAACGTGTATTCGAGATAACAATGTGTGTATTTTCAGAAATCATAAGGTGATGTTTAAAGAAAAATGGATTTCTAACATTTTATGTATATTATATATTATTTATATATATTATATTCATAATATTTTGGTGATAAATCATGAAGACAGGTGGAAAGGGTATTACTAAAATGATAACTTCTGTGCTTGGAACACCACAGCTGTTTGCCGTTAACCATGTAGGGTTGGCATTTCAAATTAATAAAGCCTTTTCCACATACTGCTGACACCCCTGCCTGAT
Organism: Lissotriton vulgaris; assembly: GCF_964263255.1. Classification (NCBI taxonomy): domain Eukaryota; kingdom Metazoa; phylum Chordata; class Amphibia; order Caudata; family Salamandridae; genus Lissotriton; species Lissotriton vulgaris. The sequence continues at coordinate 388,475,423 of NC_141689.1, forward strand.
GCACAGAGATGATCGCTGCTGGCAATTTTGCATGTTGTGGCCACTAGAGTAACCCTGCATAATTTGGTCACTATTAGCATTCTAATAATATTATTAGCTTCGTATAATTTTCATTGAAAATTAGTTATTGTTAATTCAGAGAAGTTTGGAGACCCCTGATCTACAGTGTGGAAAATATCATTATTTGTCAGTAATCTATACAGGCAGTTCGACCGGAATTTGTAAAAAAAATTCTCAGTAGATGTTTATTTTGGATAGGGAGAGCTATCAATTTTTTAGGTCATTTTTGAGTCTTCAGACACACAACAGTAGTCCATCTCAGGTACCTTAAGATAAGTTACTGTTTTCAGTAAGTTAGTAAAGTTTAAATAGTCTTACGGTGCCCACAGGGATGGTTGGAGACCTTCCTACACTCTGGGTCCTGTACTGTCAATGACTATGCCATGTGCTCAGGCAAGATTTGATCTGTGATTAGGGGACATCTGGTTCCAGGGGTAAACATCATTTACAACGAAGTCAATACAACGCATACCATTACTATGAGGTCATTACAATGACCATGTTGTTACATCACATACCATTACAACACAAGTTGACTTGCTGTAGGGGGCAGAAGAGTTGGAGTTTGAAATCCAACACCTTCCATACTGTTGCACAGACTGGAGCTGGAATAGTAAATTATACTGTTCCAAACTACAGCGCCCCCTACAGCAAGTCGTTGTAATGGCTTGCATTGTAATGGCATGTGTCGTAATATTGTGGTTGTTGTTATGACCGCGTTGTAATGGCATGCACTGGAACATGTCCTATTCGCTTCCGGGATCAGATGAGCCGTATGTAAAGTTGTAAAACACTTCTATTACAATCTTTCAATTATTACGAGTAGGTGACTACATTTTCTGCATATAATGATCCATGGTGAAATTGGAAATTTTCATACACAGATGTTGCAAACAAAAATGATGTCAAGGTTTAGTTTAAAAGGGTCAAGGAAAGCTGTAAACATTCTCAGAAAACGACGCATCCATTTTGATTGCCAAATAAAACCCAAGGTTTTAGGAGAAAGCACGTGACACATCAGCTTGTATCCTGTACCCAGTCTCTAGAACACTTGTGTGTGGTGCATCACACGCTACGTGTGTGCTAATCTGTGATTCCGCGTGGAGCCCTGAGTGCACGGTTGACGCTGCTCCGCATCAGAGATGACGCCGTGTCAGGCGCCTCCAGATACCAGGACTCAGGGAGGCTTAGCTCGGCTTCAAACGGCTCTGCAGCAGACAGACATCAGCACCAGTGCGATGGCTATTGGGTATGTATTTTTAATAACATGTTTTGCAGAAATCTCGGATATATATATTTCTGGCAAAGGCCTAGATTTATGGGATACAAGCGAGCATATTTATGTGGACATTTTAATATTGACAAATATGTCTGAGTCATTTTTGTACACACTGCTGCAGATCAGCCGTGCACCAATAATGGGCGTGCGATTTCTCCGCTGCCTCTACCCTCTCTTCCCATCAAGTGGATGGTGTTGAAATGATTATTGTGGTAATGAGAAGAGACGTGCTGCGCGGGCTTCTAATCTCTTGTTGTGGAGCAGAAACACGGCCTTAAGAGCTTCTTGCCTGGTGACAGAGAGAACAATTTTGCTCATGGAATTATTTCAGTAACCTGCTTTTTTTAAAAAAAAAAACACTTCATCATCTTTCATTAAAATGTGAATTTACAAAAAATGACCTCTAAAAATGTAAGCTCTGGCTTTTTATATTATTCTAAGCAGCAGCAGCGCAGATTGCAGTGTATTGAAAATAAAATGTTGGACTGGTGAAATAAAAGGAGGCGACATAAAATGATACAAAAACATGAGAGCACACTAACTACACAGGGAGCTCGATTAGGACAATGAATATAAAACTAAGATGAATTAAATAGTGATATTGCTTCGTAGGTGCACCTTCTTGGGTCGTCAGTTGCACAGAATGGTCACGAATGGGCGCATCTTCGTGAAATACACAAAAGCGGATGCAATGGGAGCTGCCCTTTCTAAATGCACGAAGGTTTTTCTTCCGATATGCTAAAAGAAAGGCCCTCTGTGCCAGTGCGACAACTGTGAGTATTCTACTCCTTCAGGTGGAAGCTCACGTGCTCCTCGAGGTGGAAGGCCCTGATTCGCACGGTGAATGTTTGTTAATGTCAGTAGTCCGGGAGTGCAGGTGGTGAAGGCGTTCGGTCCTTGGTGCATGGTTTTCTTCAGCGCCATCCTTCACTCCTGCTGTAGATTGACTTGCTCCTCATTGCCTCCAGGTAGGAGGGGCAACATTTGGTTTCTGGCAGGAAAGGGAACTCCTGTCTTGTTATTGACTATGGGTTTTTGCCCATCTACTACTGCTTGTGCACTAACACAACATATTTTTTCATGATTCCTCTCTCATGTGACTTATCAGTGCCTAATTGAAATGCCTTCTTGCTTTAGCAACTGTTGAATATGCAAGCCTTTAATTAAGGCTCACTGAGTCTGTCACCTAGTGACTTAGCCCAATGAACTATTGATCTATCCTATCATAACTCAGTGAAACTTCAGTGGGCTAACTAGGAAAATACAACGTCATGCCTACATTTGTAGCATAACTCTTGCATCTTTTAAACCTACAGACAGATCTGCCAAAATATATAGATTTATTTTGACAAGAGGTCAAACCCTTCTTTTAATATTAAGAAAGTTACCAATTAGTAAGACATGATATTCTGGTCGACTGTGTCCGCTCATTCTTGAGTAACCGTTACCAGGCTGTCCGCCTCTCTCAGTACACCGCTGATAAGGTCAGGCTGACATGTGGCGTCCCGCAGGGCTCTTCCCTCTCCCCTCTCCTTTTTAATCTTTATCTCACCCCCCTGATTCGGTCCTTACGAGGAAGCAATGTCACTGCCTTCAATTACGCTGTTGACATTCAGCTGATCTTCAACATCGACTCCTCGGACCAATCAATTGGTAATTTCCAGTCCACTCTGCGTCACATCAGTGACTGGATAGGGGCTAATCACCTAAAACTTAACCCTGATAAAACCGAGCTGGTGCTTATCGGGGGCCCCTCCAATCCGTGGGACTCCAATTTTTGGCCCTCTGACTTGGGCTCCCCCCCTTGCCCTGCCGACTCCGCCAAAAGCCTTGGAGTGATCATATCTAAAGACCTGTCGATGAAGCCCCAGATTACCACCGTGGTGTCTTCTAGGTTTTTCCATCTGCGAAGAATTCGGAAGATCTCTCGTTTTCTCACCACGTAGGCCCTCATCCTGGCTCTTTTGGCGTTGGTTATGTCTAGATTCGACTATGCCAACTCATTGTATGTGGGTATCCTTGGTTACCAGCTGAATCGACTGCATCTGGTTCAGAACCAGGCCGCACAATTGATCTTTCACCAGCCCAGGCATCAACATGTTCGCCCTTTGCTAAAGTCCCTACATTGGCTCCCCGTGGCTGAGCGCTGTAATTTTAAACTGGGCTGTATTATCTTTAAGGTCCTGGCTGGCCTTGGCCCTGCTTTCATTTCTTCCTCCCTCTGTCACTACGTCCCTTCCCATAACCTTCGATCCTTCCATCTCGCTTTGCTTAAAACTCCCACCTTCAAACGCAAGAAGCATGGTGGGCTTCGATTCTCGTTCCTTGCTCCTTTTTGGAACGTGCTCCCGTTAGAGTTTAGGCTTACTTCTTCCTACACTCAGTTCAGGTCTCTCCTGAAAACTCACTTGTTTCGCAAGGCTCACAATTCGGTTTCCTTTTGGCTTTCCTTTCTTTTCCCCGCTGCCCATTTATCCATTTATTCTTCCTGTTCCTTCTTTGCCGACTAGCGCCAAGAAACCGCTGGGTGTAAGCGCGCTCTATAAATTTCTTTACATAACATAACATAAGCCTTCTAGCCTGAAATATTTGCTAAGATGCCTGGTATTCAAAAGAGGAACATGTAAGTATTTAATGTTTTATTGTTCTTACAGTGACCAGCCCCAAAATCTATTCTCACGGTTACGGTTGTGGATGGTACTAAAAACAAAAAGCTAAACTACAATTATTATAGTAATCACTTGTCTGGGATTTGAAGTAAGATACAGAGAAGGTTAAATCAGTTTCAATATTTATTCAAAATACAACTTAATGATTAAGTTGAACTTTTGATAAATGTATAGGAAATGTAACTTTTAAAAATATACACTTTTCCTGCCTGATGACACTGCTGGCTAATTAGTATAAGCCTACCTGCAGCTAACCTGTCAGTGCTGCTTTTAAGAGGTGTGAAATACTGCGCTCTGAGCACAGACAATGGCTTGTGCCTAGCAGGATGGCTTGGGTGGGTAAGCCTGACGGATAGGAGTCTTTAGATTACAAAGCACACTTTAGCCCCCTGGCCTTAGTTTCAGTGGATGACGGCACTGGCCCCAAAACTAGTTTAGAGTGGCTGAGTGGGAAGGGGCTGCTGATTACCTTGAACACACACCTACAAGTATACCACAGGCTCTCTACAGGGGCAAACAGATTTTTCCCTGTTGAATTTTATTGTTATTCCTAAGAGGAAAACAGGATGCATATAATTTTTTTTAAATATTTACAAACTTAGGCAATGGTCACCAGGACCTCTGTCTACTCTTAAAAATATTTTTTCGCCATTCACAAAGGGGAAAGGCCTCCTGAAAAATGTTTCCTGTTTGCAGATGTGTTACCACCTCGTTTGAGTTGGTGGTAAAATATTAATGTTTTGAAACCAATATTCAGGGTGCACATTGAATGGAAGACCTGTATAAATACACCAAAACATTTGTCATTTCCACTAGATTTTGCTTGAGGTGACAGGGTGGGTCTGAATGGGCCCGAACAAACCAATCACTCATGATCACCAACTTAGTGGCCCAACACAACTGCCATCCCTAATCCACCTACATAGACTAATTGGATACATTTTTTGAAGTTGATTCTTGACTGTTCGTCAGACCATAGATTTTATTGGGGTATTTTAGAAATCCATATAGGATCTTGGGAAAATGGATTGTTTCGTGTAATGCCAGCATTCCAAGTACAGGTATCAGCAGCCTATTTAAACCACAACTATCCTCCCACCAGCAGTGTCATATTAAGATCCTATCATAGTTTCTCCATTAAAGCATTATAAACACTGAGGTATCTAAATCCAAGCATCTAGACTGGAAACTTGGAGCCTGATTTAGAGTGGGACAGATGGAAACTCCATTACAAACATGACAGTCCACTTTATTACAAGGGCATTATCCTAATTCACATGTAAAAGGTGGATCACATTGGTGATGGAATATTTATCCAAACTCCAAATCAGGCCCTTGGTTTTGCCAAGTATCCATCTGGCATTTCCCTTGAATAGGGACGAAGGCTAATTTGCTCTAGTTTATCCTTAGCCCAAAGGTCATACTGTATAGGTCTGGGATTTCACTCAATCTCTTTCCTGTCCATTGGTGATAATGTAGAAAAAAAGAGCATATCGTCAGCATAAAAACTTATGCAATCTTCCATGTCCCCCTTCTCCATTGAAATCCCCAGACCTGTGCATCAAAGCAGATCCAAACCCCAAAGGTTCCAGTGGTAGTGCAATTATTAAGGGAAACAGCGGGCATCCTGGACAAGTGCTTCTCCCAATCGGAAAGGGGAAACAGGGTGCCATTGACATAGATTTAAATGGGGGGTTTATATAATAGTTAGGCATAGGATGGAAATTGAGAGCACAATTTCATTTTTTGAAGTTCCTGTCACAGGATATTCCAGTCAGGGAGTCAAACGACTTATAGAAATTTATTAGCATCAATGTGCAGAGCCTGTCAGTTATGTATTCAGGATAGGGTCATTTCAACTTGCCTGATGCAATATCTTGTGCTTCAACCGCCTTGGATCCATTTTGGCCTGGGTGCACAAGCATGTGAGTCACTTTGAGCAACAGGTTCGCCAACTTCTTCTCAAGGATTTTAATTTCAACATTGATCACTGAGATTGCAGTGTTGGAAATTGCCCTTTTTACAGGCTTATCCCCAAACATTTTGCTCCTCCTCACTTATATTTCCTGACCCGTGGTTGTTGGCAATAGGACTCTGGGCACTTTACCACTGCTGATCAGTGTTAAAGTGCATATGCTCCCTGTGTAAATTGTTACTGGGATTGATTATCCATGTTTGGCATATTTGTATTACCAAGAAGTCCTAGTAAAGTGCACTAAGTGTGCCAGGGCTGGTGATTCAAATGCTACTAGTGGGCCTGCAGCACTGATTGTGCCACCCACATGAGTAGCCATAAAATGGTGTCTCAGGCCTGCCACCACAGTGCCTGTGTGCAGTCTGTGGACTGCCATGTCCTTCTGGTCAGTGTCCCCACTGACCAGGTCTAACCCTTCCCTTTCTGTACACACTGGCCAGCCCTATGGAAGGCCCGAGGTACCCCCTTTGGCAGGGAGTAGTGTATGTGAAAGGTAGAGCATGTACTAGTGCAGGTGACATGCTCTTGTAGTTAAGTACAGCCAATTTTGTTTTCACTATTGTAAGGCTATCTTGCCCCATAGACTATCATGGGGAATGCTGGCTACAGTGGCTTCCAGCATATCTTCCCATATGAGCAAGATAGGACATATAAGTCTGGTATCCCTGAACTCAGAATGTAATAACACATCTTTTAAGAAAGGTTGTTTTTAAATCCTGTGTTTAAGAACAGCATTTTTAGAAAGTTGCTGGTCTCTTGTCTAACCTTTCTGTGTGTCTTGGCCTGTTTGTGAATTGATTGTCTGGTTTGAGAGTGACAGAGGCTGGGGGCCCCCAGGAGGCTGGCTGAGTCAGCCCTAGGCTGAATGACTGAGTAGTGGGAGGGGATAGCACCTGGGCCTGAATAGGGTTGTGCATGCCTCCCACAATGCTGGCTCCACCTCCTGTTGGTCGGCTGACGACCCTGCCCCTCTCCCTGAAAGGAAAGGAGAGGCCAGGAAAACAAAGTGCTCAAGGAACACCCAGAACTGGTTCAGACCGGGCTCAGAACCCTCCTGCACAACGGGATCAAAGACTTTCAGGGGTATAAGTACAGGACCCCTGACTACAGATAATTAGATCATCCTGGAATCAAGAAGGAATCTCTGCCAAGGAGAAAGTTGAAACTGAACAAGGAAGACTGTCCTGCTGTTGCTCTGCTGGACTGACCTGCTGTGGCTTTGCTGCCAAGGAGAAGGGAAGGACGTTTGCTTTGTGCTGTGTCCCCTTGCTTGAAGGAATCTCCAAGGGCCTGAGAGGAGCTGGCTCCCTGTTAAGAAGTTCCAGGAACAAAAGGACTTCACCCCCAGCTTCCCTGAACTCTACTGAGAGAGTGTTTTCCTTCCTAGAGTGCTTGGGCCAGTTGTGGTTCCTCTGAAAATTGTACCTGTGTTGGGAAGCTGGAAACCAAGCTTTTAAGGAACTTTTCCGCACATTTTATCGCATCCCCGGCATAGCAAGAAAATTCCAGCCGCTACAAAGACCGAGATTGTCGCAGCACCTGTCGTCGCTGCCTGAAGACGTCGCATCCTTTGTTTGCGGGAAGATTTCCGTCGCTGCAAACATCGTCGCAGAGCCTGTCGCCACTGGGTCATATCACTGCGTCACATCGCTGCGAGAATCGTCGCAGACCCATCGCATCCAGGAACTGTGAGTGAAAGATCGCCGCTGCCACGCGCATCGTCGCCCCGGAGATCGTCGCAGTCCCTCAAGATCATCTCATCATGCCTTTGCGAGCATTTTCCTACGGAACATCCGTACCGGAATCCATAAAAGACCAGATTCAGATTCATCTCAACATGCCCGCTAAGTCCAGCGGGGTTGTCGCATCGCCTCCCCAAGGTCGCATTTAAAGGTACTGTTGGCTAAATGGATGCAACTGTGAACTTTTTAGGCAACTGTGGATTATTTTATCGCAACCTTAAGAACTCTTTTGCAACCATAATCTTGAACTGTGTATGTTTGATTTTTGTCGTTTTGGTCTTGTGTAGTTTAGATTAAATACCTTTATTTTTCTAAACTGTTGTGGAGTCAGTTTGTGGTGTTTTCACTGTGTTACTGTGAGTGTTGGTACAAATACTTTACACATTACCTTTGATAAGCCTTGACTGCTCGTGCCAAGCTACCAAGGGGGTGAGCATGGATTATCTAAGAGTGTTTCCTCCTTACCCTGACTAGAAGCAAGGGTCCCTATTTGGACAGTGGTACCTACCTCGGCCAACTAGAGACCCCCAGTTCTAACAGGCAGTATGATTCACATTGATCAGAGGGTTTTCTACCCTTAGTAATAACGGAATTGTGGCTAATTCTAAGTTTCTTGCAGAGTCTTTTCTTCTTTGGCCTCCTCAAACATACGTATAGGAACAGAGCAGATGGCAAGTGTTCAAAGAACTTCGAAGGAAACCCGTTGGGTCTTGGTGTCTTCCTGGACTGTATCTTAGATAAGGCCTTTAGGAGTTCCTCCTCCGGGAGGCAGCAGCTCCAGCACACCTTTATACTTGGCACTCAGCATCTACACTGGTAGATCCTCTATCAATGGTGAAACAATCTCCTTTGTGAGCTGTCACTGCTCTTACAAGGAGTGGTATTAAATGCCAAATAGATATATAGTCTGGTGTACAGAGTGCCAAACGGGCTTACCTTCAAACTAACCATTGTGGAGATTATACATTTGTAGAGGGTCAAGCCTGAAAAGTGTAGTTAAGAGGGCGTCAATGGGGCAGATACATTCAGTGAGCAGTCCTCCCTGCCGTAGCCTTGAACTTCCTACCAAAAAATTCAGCATGCAAAAGCTGCTAAGATGAAGCTGAGGATGCATCTTTTTTGGGTACGTTTGCCACCAATAGTGTATTTTTCAGAGTCTAATCTTTTTTAAGTCCTGCATCCTTGAGCCAGAGAAAGGTGGTTTGACTTAGGCAGGTCCTTCACTCCCATTAGCCTTTTGGGTAAGGATGTGACTGACATCTCGATTCATCAAGCCTTTGTTTAGAAAGAGTAACAGAGTAGCATTTTGCCGGTACTGAGAGGTTGATTCAAGCCAGAATTCCAGCTTAGCTTATTCCAGTTTAACTCATGCAAAAGGGATGCTGTCCAATTCTACACCAAGACAGGCGGCTTGTGACAGTTACCCACAGGTATCGGGGAGTTAGATCCCCCTACAGGGATTAGGTAGATTCACTCACCATAGACATGATAGGTTAGAATGTGCTAAGTAGGAGTGCAATATAATACAGTAAATGTATGAAGGCATATATTTTCTGTAATAAGCAAAATGATTGAACCATTCTCGTAATCCTAATCACATTAACCTGTTTCCTTCTATTGATTATTTTAGCACAAGTATTTTACTCAAGAATCACAATGCTACAATAAATATTGAAACGCTTTACTATGTATTTCTTGTGTATCTCTTTGGGTATGCATTAGTAACTAAGTGAAACGGTTCAAGATCTGGTGCCACAATTTCCTTGGGGAGTCAGTGTTGTCATGTTCTAAGTTTGCAAAATCACTTTGTTACCCTGTTACGGTGCAGATGGTGCAGTGTGAGCTAGCAGGACTTCGGCCAACATATTAGTGTGCTAGGAATCAGTTCTTTCACAGTCCAACAAATGAAGTTTTACTAGGGAAATTATAAGCCATACAACACAGTCAGGTTTTACAATTTGTACTTATAGGATACAAATAATTTGTAATCCAGCAAGAGAATGGAAAAATATCTGTACCAATCTTTTTGGGAGGTTATCACCTTTGAGATGCTGACACCAACCACTGAAATACACATACAAGTATAAGGTGTCCTTCTTTTGCCTTAACCATAACGCATTAATTTAACATCATTATCTCAATTTTGCACAATGATGGTAATTTGGTGGCCTTCCCCTAGAGAGGGTACACAAGTACTCCATGTTTTAATAGTTTTCATACATACTTTACAGTTGTTTGCACATATTTACATCAAATGGTGCTATTGTTAGACAGAAGAAGGCAATCACTAATTTATAACAAGCATTTGCAATGCAATAGGTCTCGCATTAGGAAAGTTTGAGCTATTGGTATTGTAAATGTAAATTTTTTTATTTATGTTTTATTTTTTAAAATAGCGAAATTAATAGCTTTGTCATTTACAATGCCAATAGATATAACTTTTGCAAATGTGACACCTATAGCATTTGTAATACAATATGTGTTGGATTTACGTGACTTACATGTATTGATATTACAAATAACAATGGCTTTGAATTTTTTTAAATAATTAATACTAAAATAAAAGTTATTGTAATTTATATTGGCGACAGCTTAAACTTTTGTAAATAACTTTTGTGAAGATTATGTTCAGTGTATTTTATTGTGACGAAAATCCAAGTACAGACGTGAAATATTAACATCTTTTTGTTACATTTATAATAAAGCTTGGAACATTGAGAGAACATATTTGAACCAGTTGTTGTTTAATGGTTGCACAGATTTATGCTGTGGTGGTGCTGAGTTGGCCCCCCCTTATTTTCTTTAGTGTGTTTTCTGGGGACACCTTAGACACCTCTTGCCATCTACCTGCTATTATTGGCTATCTACCGGCTATTGACTGGGTTTTGAGACTGTATAGACCGGATAGAGGTGGTCTGGAAGATAAAAGACGTAGTTAAAAAGAAAGAAAAAAAAACGTGCTCTTTTTCTCTGCTTAAAGCTAGCACCTGGATATTTGGGCTCTTTCTCCGGCTCTGCTCATACCTGCATCAAACTCTCTTCGGCTACCGGCTGGATGGTTGTAGGTTTCCTCCTTTTTCGGCGAAGAGCTCCATTTTGGTGTTATACTGTGGGGTAGTCCGTGGGCACGGAGGAGCTCACTTCACGACCCGAAGGAAAATGCTGCAGAAAGTCACTACGCGTAGTGGCAAAACGAAGGAGCAGCCAGCAGCGAAGGATGTCAGTGAAAATGCCACAGGGGATGTCCGTGAAAATGGCACAGGGGGAGTGGCAGACAGAGGTGAGAGCGCCATCCAAAATGCTTCTACCCCTAATTTAAACCAGTTTTTTTTGTTGCTTTATATACCGCGAAGTCGGCCTGAAAGTATTGGAGCGCCGTCCTGCTGCAAAAAAATTGAATCCGAGCTAGACAGGCCTAGGATTAGGTGTATTGAACCTCAAAATATTAACATACAGTGTGATTTTCAGAATGACCAACAAATGAAAAAAAAGCCTCCCACAAAAATGTTAATTAATAATTTTTGCCTAGTGCATGTTAATTGTAAACACCGTGAAAACCGGATTACATTTTACTGTAATTGAACCTATGAGTCACGCCCCACTGAACACCACAGGATGGGCTCACTCTAAGAAGCACTTAGATTGGTTCCTGTAAATACAGGTTATTTACAGCATTATGAAGCAGCATGGTCAGGCAGGAAGGGTAATCTAACATTTGCTTTCATTAGGATGTCTTGGAAAACCTCTTCTTAATATGGCACTATGGCGGCCAGTAATGTACAAGTCGTAGACGTAGAACCTTAAAAGTATATCACATTTGTTGAATAAAACCGTTGTTAGGAGCCATATTAAACGTTTCCCTTAACACACATCCATGAAGCGCACACTCAGTGGCAACACAGGGACAACTCCTTACGACCTTGGTGATGAAGCCATGCATGGGATCACCCTCGTCAATTCGCTCTCTGGTGATTATGCCAGTACTTAATTTGTCCGGCTGTTGCAGGTGGTGGGCATTAGCACTCGTTTTTGGCACCAGAACTTATTTTCTTTATCAGACTTTGACCCAGAGCAACAGAGAGAAAGACAGTAAAGGGGGAAACGAAGGACTAGAAAAATAGGAAAACAGTGGCAAAGGGAGCAAGAACGGATGAAAAAAGAACTTACACGGGTGACATAAAAATCACGAAATGTTAGATGGTGGAAGGTGCAACGGGTGAAATCAAGACAAATCAGCCTCGGTATTCGGCAACGCCAGACTAATCTAAAGGAAATCTCTAGGCCCATCAGCTTATTTTGTAAATCGAGCACTTTCATGTCCTACTGTAGACATTTTTATAGCGAATAATTCTTATTGTGTCTGCATAGGTCTGTCAACACGCCATTATGCGAGCAAATGCAGAAGAGAAAAACAAGAAATGAAAATTAATTTAATAAATATTGGTAACCTGCAGACTATTTCACAGTAAAACTGCATACACATATCTATATGTTCACAGGCCCTCGTGGATAGTTCCAGGTTTGTTTTTCTGTATAACAAAAGAATATGTTAAAAAACAACAACAAAAGAACCCTTCTCTCAGATAGAACGAGATCAGATTGGATTGGGCGTTTGAGGACTGTCACAGAGAACCTGTAGGTCAGTCAAACCGAGGGTAACTAAGTTTTAATGAAACAAAATATTTTCTTACTCATTTCCGTTAACAATATGCACCACAATAAATAAATGAAACAATGGAGGAGGAAAAAGCATCCACTACAACGTCTATCTTCAATGCTGCCCCTTTACAGCAGTTTATTTATAGTTTTTCAACCAGAATCGGAAATAACAGCGAGCGTAGTAATACACATTTTATTTTTATAAAATACCACCCTATAATTTCTCTCAGTTGCACTAATCCCATACAATTCCAAAGTAATCTATGCTGTTCTGGTACCTAGCGATTATTTTAGAAACAAATGTGTGCATTTGCAATCATGAGGTACATCAGAGTCGGACTGGGCCCAAAAAATAGGCCTGGGCACCAAATCAAAGTGGCCTCCATTCGTGAAGTAAGTAAGTAACAATCGGGTTAATATCAGGGAAATACGTCCCGCCTGCCCATAACTACTAAAAAACCAGCACAAACACTAAATTGTCCTACCAGCCAATTGGGCACTGCTAGATTGCCCTATATGCCAAATCAACCCTGAAGCACATGCTCTAAATAGATGGAACTGTCGAATAAGGAAGCAGACAACACTAACTGTTCACCCAGGATGCCCTCGCCCCAAAAAGGTAGTCTCATATAACTCACTAATACATAAGAGCACTATTCTATGGTGTATATTTTGTGTACTTTGCTGGATTCCTTGCTCAGGTTTGGACAAATCTATATTCCTCTGATGAGCTATTTTGAGAGCGAAACATGCGTCTATGGTTGCTTTCAGTTAATCCAGGCGGCATTTTACTAATTCAGATACTTTACCTAGGATGGGGAATACTTGTGTTTCTTCCGGCATTAGCAGTGGACATGCTTTACTAGTGCAGCGTTGAAAGACTTTGTCGCCCTACAGGCACCAGAGCAAACAAAAGCGGTTTCCACTTGTACAGTGATGTAGTTCACTTGGGATGCTGTTCAACTAAAATGTGAGCCCCTCGCACAGCTTTCAAGTATTTTCCTCGGTTAACAGCAGAAATTCAACAAGACAAGTTCATATTAAGGAGGGCCGCCGCGCTGCCCACGGCGACCCGGAAGCTCTTGGCCGGCCGCGAATACGATCGCGGCGGACCGGAAGTCCCGCCTCCCGAGGTCCGCGAGCCCGATTGAGAAGAGGAGACGAGACGCGCCGCGCCGTGAGGAGCCCGCCGGAAAAGCGCAGTTGGTGAGTGGGGCCCAGGGCTGAAGTGAAGTGCGTGCCTGTGTGTATGCCTGGGAGGGGTAGGGGTGGGGGAGGGGGGGAGTGTGTGCGCGCGTGTGTGCGCATGTGTGACTGTGTGTGATTGAGAGAGAATGCGAGGTAGGGGATAGTGTGCCTGTATGTGTGCCTGTATGTGTGTCGTATGCCTGCGTGTGCATGCGCGCGCCTGTGTGTGTGTGTGTGCGTGCATGCAGAGGGGTGGGGGCTGCCTGTGTGTGTGTGTGAGCAAGGGATTTGCTTCGCGCATGCGCAGCTACCAGACGCTCGCTCCCGAGGTGAAATCTGACCTCGTCAAAGCGCGCGTCTGGTAGCTGTCCTCATTCCTAAATACGGGCCACAAAAGGTCTGAAGCAGACACTCTCAATGCTCACGCATTGAGAGTTAGGTCTGCTCGACCTAAAAACCACGTGTTTTGGTCAAATTGGGTAGTTGGGATCAGAATCAAAGTTACTGAGCTTTAAGTCTAGCCATTTAAGCTAATAGACATAATCTCCACATATATATAAGCATGACCATATTATTAAACACATAACGGGCAACAAGTTCCTAAGTGGTTCTCACTGTGCCATGTATACTGTACATTTACACAACAGTACAATAAAAAACGAACACCAAAATAAATGCAGAACTATCTCTCCCCCTGCACTGTGGCTCTCCATGGCCACCCTACACTGTTATTATTTGATGATTATTTCAATTGGGCTATAATTCATATGGCCCCAATAATAAACATAGTTTAGAAACCATCCTGAAAGAACCTCTGTTCTTGACTCTGTACTCTACACTTCCTCATATTTTCCAAGCACACACGCTGTCTTGTATCTAGACACCATTTTTCTGTCAGATTCCTTTCGGAAGATGCCTGACTTCATCACGTTCTCACCTGACATATGACTTATTACTATTCATTCTGTGATTGCCTCCCACATGTATGGTAAGGAAAAGCCAAGGCCATCTGTTAAGGAAGCAGGCAGTTCAGTTTTTGTCATGAATCATTCATTGAATCCTAGACATGAAATATGTTCTTTTTCACCCTTACTGAGAAATGTCCATTTGTATCTTTCTACTTTGTTAAGATATTTTTTTCTAATTAAGATTATAAATAGGAATATCTCAAATTAATTGCAAAAATATAAAATTACGATTCATAAGCGCAGTTCACGGAGTGCATCCAAAAACTGTGCTCTGCATTATTTATGAAGAAGTTAGTGGGGTTCACCAAAGAACTGACAATTGATTTTAGAGGCTGCTCCATGCTTGCCTAGTTCTTGCACTAGTTAAACAATAACTCATATTAAGTGAAGTGAACATAACCGATAAATGCTGTCAAAACATGGAACAAAGGAACAGCTCTCAAGCACCGATTTGCTCTATGAATAAACCAACTTATGATTATGAATCAGAGTGGAGGAAAGGTAATCCAAAAGTTGATCAAGCTATGCATTGTAGTCACTCATTTCTTGCTATAAATTGGTTTCCACCAACATTATTGCTCATAGAGTTCAAGGGCCTGAGCTTCTCGTCATTTTAACAGGCAACTCATTGGGGGGAACGTCGTTTACGACGCAACTTTTAGCACGCAGTGCTATTACAACGCGGTTTTTAAATCGCATTCTAATACAACGCATGACTCTGGGGGGCGCTCACGGATAGGGAATACTTTTAATTTACTATCCAACACCTTCCCTAGTGTCAACGGGGACTGGTGTTGGAATAGTAAATTAAAATATTCACTATCCAACACCCCTTTTTATTATGCGTTGTAAAAGAATGCATTATAAAAACTGCGTTGTTACAGCATGCGTGCTAAAAGCATGCGTTGTAACAACGTACATCCCTCATTGGGAAGTGGTGCCCTAGCCCCTGGACAACTGGCCACAGGAAAGAGGTATGCAAATGTGATTGGGAGCAGGGCGACTCTCGCAACAGGCAGTGGCGTTTGGGTAGTAGGTCAAGTTGGCATTCAACAGTGACGGGGCAGATTTACAAGGCCCTTGCGCCACTTTTGCGTCACTTTTCCCATGTTAAAAATGACTCAAAAGTGGCGCAAGAGCCTCGTAAATAAGCCCCAACATGTTTTAATTGCCCTTCATTTCCATGTTTCTACTTCCGGGTCACAAGTGAGGATGGCAGTACTTTAGACTCCCGTAAGCAGTTGCTCCTTGCTTGGTGTTATTTTTTGGCTGTCTTTGCACAACTGAGATCATACATGGACTTTTCCTCCCTGTATGTTTTTTTTTTAATCTCTGTCAGGCTACTGTGGGTGCGTGCTCTTCCTTCTAACTTTGCAAGTCTTCACTAACGTGCCAGCCTCCTCCAGTTTCCACAGGATATGGGGTTTGTTCCTCCTATTCTGTAGATTTTGCACAGGTGTTGCTCATTTCCTATTTTGAGCCAGTAGTTGTCGGTTGAGCCTATGGCACTTAATTTTGGGGACCACCACTTATCTATCTTCGTCAGACTTTCAGCCAGAGCAAGAAAGAGAAAAACAGACAAGAGGAAAGAAGGAGGAGGAGAAGGATGGAAAACCAGTGATAAGAGGAAGAAAGCAAGGATGAAAGGGAACCGTAAAAAGTAAAATAAAGAGCAGTGGATTGCCTGGCAGTGGACTCAAGAGTCACAGGGGTGGATTCAAGGGGATTTAGGCTTGGTATTTAGACACCTCGGCTGCCAGCTTCCTCTGAGTGCTTTTAAACACAACTTTGGGCACTGGCAGTTATTACATTACAAATAAAGCACTCGCCTGTCAAGGGAAGGCGATGAGTCACTGCAATAAAAGGTTATTGCATTGGTATTGTTCAGTGCTGTTTACTTTTAAGCAAATTGTTTCCTAGAAGCCTATGTAGTTAATTGGCTCATACAAGAAGCCTTTAGCATATTGGTGCCCAGCTAAATGGTCTGTTTCCGCTATTTGTTTCTCTCCCTTCCCTCTTCTAATCCAACACCTGCACTTACTACCGGCATTGTGTGTGTCCCTCCTTATTGGAGTAGGTTTAGACAAAAGGTCAGTCCTACATCGAGTTCACTGCCATTCCACCCCGATTCCGACGCGGCCCCACATTGGGAAACAGTCAGAACACCGCGGTCTGAGCCACGTGTGTTCCGACAACCGAAGCTATACCATGCATACCTTAGCCATCTGCAGGATGACGGAAAAGGAAGAGGCCACGTTTCGGGCTGTTTTTTCTTTTTAAGGACAAAGAGGGGCTAGAGCCATGTTTTAGGGCAGTGGAAGTGTTTGAGGTAGTTTAAGGGACAGCGCAAGGGGGCAGGGCATAGTAGTGTAAGTTAGGGTGCAGGGTTTCAGGCCTTAGTGCAGTGGTAGGGGAATGGGTAGTTGGGGTAGATTTTAGTGTTGGCGGGTCGGGGTCAGTTTTAGAGCAGTGGAAGTGGTTGGAGTAGTTAAAGGAACCGTGTGGGGGCGGAGGTGGAGGGGTGGTCGGGAGGAGGCGCAGTAGTGGTGACCTTAGCAACACATACCCCTTTACCATTCATGACTATACCACGAAATTTTGTGGGAAAGGCATGCATGGTAAAGGAATGCATGGTTAAAACGCATTCGTGGTTGGGCTGCATGGTAGAGGCACGCGTGGTCAAACCATACATGCTTCTATCATACAATCCCCCCACATTAAGAATATATTTGAAATAAAAATTATTAATTTGAATAATATATGGATAGAAAGTAAATATTTGCATTTTCTTTACAATAAACCAAAAAACACATATGGGTCGATTATAAAAAAATCAATACACACCTGATGTTTAGCAATATAGCTAAATATGTGTAATCTTACTTTTTAAAATGGCATATTACCAGTTTAGTCCCGTCATAAACATCTTATGTTTTCTGACTTTATTTTCGATTTTATTGAAACTGAAAGGATAATAGCAATTAATAACGATTGGAGCACAATGAAGTTCACGAAATAAACAAAAAGATCCATAAATAAAAAATAAAAAATGTAAGAAACAAGAACCAGCACCACCAGCAAGAAAAATTTTGCTACGAATCTCGGGGCATATTAATAAGGGCCATTATCGCCGCTTTAGCGGGACTTTTTCCCGCTACAGCGGCGATAATTTTATCGCCCTATTACCTAGCTGTCGCTAACACCAAATAGCGACAGCTAGTAAGAGATAGCAATCATCTTGGGGCCCGATTTGTATGTCAGCGATAATTATCGCTAATGACATGAAAAGTGGTCATGCCAAGATGTTAGCGACTGGAAACAGTCACTAATATCGCTATCTCCTATTACCAACAATGGCTTAGTTTTGAAAATATTCGCGCTAAGCGCGAATATCTCCAAAAGCTAACGCCTGCCCTGACCAGTTCTTAGCCATGTTATCCAATGAGAGGTGGATAACATGGCTAAGAGCTTTGTCACGGTAATGCCTGAATATCGCTGTATTGACAGCGATATTCACGCATTGTGCCCGTTTTTTTTATCGCTTCTGAGATAAACCTTGATAATAGCAAGGAATTTCAGCGATAAAAACAGGTGAAGGGCGGTGATAGGAATATTCCTGCTAAGCCAACATAGCGATAATTATCGCTAGTTGTTGGTAATATGCTCCCTCGTTCTTACATTCGTAGTCATTAAAAATACTGAGCATCACATAATTTCCTTTGTTCCATTACAATGAACGTGCCAATATCCGGAAGATATTCTGAATGAGTTCAGATAATTTATTTTGTGAATGAACACCTTCCCACAGGATCTTACATTTCACTACCCCATTCTTTTGAGCGCCTTCCATACACGGTTGACATATTTCCATGTGGTTGTTATAATGCTGTGCCGCCGGCATCAGCTGTTTTTGTTGTCTCTGAGCACTATTAGAGGCGCTGCTGAGGTACAGCCGCATTCTGTGAATGAGACAATGCAGGTACAGCGCCCCCCGAGGGACTGAGCTCCGAATACAGCATCACCTTCAGGCTCAGAGGACTACTGCAAAGAAAACAATCCCCACGGTTCTAGGAACACACGATCACATGTCACCTTCAGTCCTCTTCCGATCCCTAATTACCTCCCCTTTGCCTCTCTGTCCGTGCTTCTCCGATTCCAGTCTCACTCCTTTTTTTCTTTCATGTCCTTCATAGCCAAACCCGCCCTACACTTTCCACCTGTCCGCTCACTTTGACCTCTATCTTTCTTCCTTCCTCTTCTGCTTTCTCTCTCTCAATATTCACTCTCTTTTCCCTGTTTTCCACCTACATATTTTCGCCCTTCACCCCTGACTTCTCTATCTCTCTCTTCAGACCTTTTTTGGTAAATCTTGTCATTACGAGTTGTCATCGAATGTAAAGCGTGCATAGATCGCATCAGTATGCCGAGGCTGTGGAAATGACGAGTTGCACCATGAATCACGAATCCACGCAAAGAACTCACCCGTTATCACTCAGGTGCTGATGCATCTTTCAGTCCCAGTTCTGTGAGGGGAGCGGTTCCAATGGCAAAACCATTGATATCTCGATTGACATCCCTCTCAACTCCACCCAATACATTCCTCAACATTACTAAGACAAACAGCTGTTTAGACAAAACAAAAGAAACTAAAGGGAAGTGGAGGTGGCAGGTGCACTGAGTGCATCCATGAGAAGCACAGGTATCAGAAAGATGCAGGCGGTTCCTTCTCTAGTGGAGGTCTCAGCTAGAGGGGGGTGGACCAGTGTGGAACAACCGATGCGCTGCCCAGTGCAGAGAGCTTGCATTGCCATCTCCTGGCCAACCTGTAGCAGGCAGTTCAAGGGTCATTTCCCCACTGATTCCTTATTGTGGATCAGTCAAAGAGTTGGCGGCATCTACATCTGGAGGATGGACAGCAAATGAATTCGGGTCTTGTCAAATAATTATTAAGAGGTCGCCGGGAACCAGTGAATTTCTTTTCAGTGTATGACATTCTGTGTGAGAATCACTCCCTTGACAATTTGAGCCAGAGCCTATGAACCACAGCGAGATGGCAGCTGCTTCTTTCTTCATCCACAAAAGGGAAATAAGTTGTGTAACCACTCCAACTCTATAGAAAACCAGCTTCTCGTCGGCATGTGTCATGGCTTTCAGGTCTGATTGCTATCAAGATCATGGGGTCAGTCGCCACCAGGTGACTGAGGGTTCAGAATTCATGATGCACTTTAGGCATATTAGATCAGATACCCTCCCATTGTTAGCCTGGGTTTTGTACCCTCAAGTCAGTCTCCCTGTAGTTCCAATATGGGTGTTCAACCAGTGTCTTTGGATCTTGGATAATGCAGTAGTTTTTGGAGATAAGGCCTTTTATGCCCCCAAATGGATGAACTAGATTTTCAAATGGTGTTAGCGGTCTTGTAGCTGCCATTGCACTAGATGGATGCAGTGTCCAATCTCTAAGCTGGCAGTACTGAGAACACGTTTTTACAGAGATAAGAAAGTTCTTTTTACATTGCTCAGAGGATTTGACTTGCTCTCCCATGAATAGATTTCCCAATGTCCTGCAGTCTCCTTCTCCTACCCAGGGAACTAGTCAGGTGATGATGCAAGCACGAAGTTCATATTTAAAACCCCTCCTGATTGCATACTAATCTCAAATCTCAATCACTGTCCCAGTGGGCATGGCTATGTATTCACTTTTGGGTCAATTATAGTAAGGAAGTCCAGCCAGACCGCTAGAGCCTTAGTAGGTCTGCCCCGGTTTAGCTCCATCTCTGACACCATCCGGAGGCTTCATTGGCTCCCGGTAGTTCAGCGAATACAGTTCAAGACCTTATTCATCTCGTTCAAAATCCTAAGACTTGCTACCCCCAAAATGCTTGGTAACCTGCTGAACATGTATGCTCCAACTCGTGCATTACGCTCGGCAGGTCAAAACCTGGTCAGAGTACCCCGGATTAAGCGCAGCCGAGCGGGAGGACGCTCCTTCCGCTTCCTAGCGGCAAAACTATGGAACACTCTACCAGCCCACATTTGTGAAATGGAAGGACTGTTAGACTTCAGGAATGCAATTAAAACCTATCTTTTCCCCCTCAACTAAACCTTTCTGAAGTCTGCGGGCTGATCCCCTCACACTCATCTATTTTCTGCAAATAGCGCCAGGACGCCCCTTTGCTGGGGCAGCTGAGCGCTTTACAAGATAACATAACATAACATACTCATCAACACTACTGTGCGGTTCATATGAAACCAAAGTTTTGCACTTTTAGAACTACCCATTCTGATAAGTAGTGAAGATATGTCACCCAATAGTATTCCAACAGATTAGGGCAAGGAAGACCTCCTTTGTCTCTCTGAAGCATAAGAAATGTATATACTATACCAGGTCTTTTACCCCCAAATGAATGCTAAAAGTTCATTCTGAAGGGGTGTAATATTTACTATGAAGATGGGGTGGGAAATATTTGGAAGAGACAGAACCTTCTAGGTTGTACATTCAATTTAATAATGTGTATACACCCTAGCTTTGATGCATTTAGGCAGTGTCACCTTCTAATGTCTTCCAGTATGCTTTTTCCGATATTCAGCTTAAATGGCTTTGATCGAATCCTATAGGCAATCAGTTATATTAAGGCCAAGATATCGGATGGCAGGTGTTGCATATTGGAAGGAGGGTAGGGACGTTATATACATATCTCATGGGACAGAATGGCTAAGTTAAGGATTTTATTTTTTCTCGTACTTATTTTAAAGCTTGTGACCACTTCAAACCCATCCGGGGCTCCAACCACTCCAGGAAGCAATTCTGATAGGCCGGTTATTGTGAGCAGCAAGTCATCAGCAAATCGACTGCTTCTGCTGGGAAGGTCCGCCAAAGGAGATCTCAGCTATTTTGTGAGAGCACTTTAAGTTTATAATCAATGGGTCAACTACTATGGCAAATAGGAGGGCGGATAAGGGTCACCCTGTCTTGTACCTCTTGAGAGGCATATGCTGCCATGATCTCATTTGTCATTATAGGACAGAGTTGAACCTTATAAGGATCGCTTGAAGGAAAGTTCAACCAACTCGGTCAAACACCAGCGGCAGCTCCTGTATAAGAGTGGAAGGGCACTGACTCACTGCTTTGATCCACCATGACCCTCGTGTATGGTGGGGCATCATACTGCATCAGTGCTGGGCTGCAATTACTTGTTTTTTTATTGCCATCACAAAGGCAAGAAGCATTGCTTTTGCCATGGCGAGCTGTGGCGCTGTGTAGTTAAAGTGCTCATGATAGACTGACCAGTTTCTGGGCTCAGCCAGTCTGACATGCATACGACAGGCTTTTCATCACAGATCCACTCTGCATTGAGGCCATGGGCTGGGACAGCAAACGCAGCCCTCTGTGTCTTCATTGGACTGCTGTGTTGCTTTGCCTAACCAATGCTAGCACAGCTTTCATGCTATTTAATATAATACATTTCATAATAGCTGCTTCCGGATTGGCTCTTGACTTTAACACAAAGTAACCCCAAGCTCTTGCACAGTGGCTCTAGAAAGCAAGGGGGCGGAAAGAACATATAACATGGCCAACTATAATGTCATTTT
The DNA here is from genome assembly GCF_964263255.1 of Lissotriton vulgaris. Taxonomy (NCBI): domain Eukaryota; kingdom Metazoa; phylum Chordata; class Amphibia; order Caudata; family Salamandridae; genus Lissotriton; species Lissotriton vulgaris. Next base: position 388,497,553 of record NC_141689.1, read on the forward strand.
CAGTGTTAAATGTAGGTGGGATTTGAGGAGAATGGCATGCCCATACTTTTTTAAATTTAAGACAAACAGGTCACCTAATTTTTGTTGCAAGCCAACTGTCCTGGCACAATTAATTCTGACAGTTGAAATGCTTCAGCTGAAGTGCAAAGCAGGGAGCTGCCTGTGCTGTGAAGCCAAGGGAGAAGCAGACAGCTAAAGAATCCTTGCTTGCCAGGGTACCTGCTTGCCTGAAAGAAATGTAAATGTGCACATTCGGTCAATCTGCAAATGTAAGTAAAGGATGCTTGGAAGCGAATATTGGCTTTAATTGATGGAATCACTTGAAGTTTCTATTTGAAACTGATTTATTCTTCTTGAGTGGGAGTGCAAGGGAGTTACCAGCTGAGCTGTGAAGTGTGTGTATTTAAAAGACAGTTATAAAAAATGCACCGTGCACAGTCTGGGTATTACTAAAATCTATATTTTGGAAGCACTTTCTTATCTTTAACCTTTTAGCACATTTTATATCAACCTATCTTACTTATACTGTGTGTAATGTAAGGTTAAAATAATGACTTACATATTCATGTTGCTTTCTGTCACAGACTGGGACCTCATAGCACTAAATGCACACAAGTCACTATTCCAAACTGCCCCAACCAGGATTCCCTTCCGTGGCTCTCTGGTTACAGACACAGACCTCTGCAGTGCATTAACTACTAGAGGTTTCATTCTGTACGATAGGGCATTCCCCACTGATTACCTTGTTCTTCTAAAAACAAAGATGTAAGGCAATAAGAGGATGTGGCATCATGGCCAGAGCTGTGGACTTTGGACTGGGGGAACCAAGATGGGGCCTCTGCGTTGATTGAACATCTTGTAATTGTGGGAAAATCACGTCACCCTATACCAAAAAAAATTAATGGATGTGTCCCTCTGTAATGTAACTGGTGCACATGTAAAGGGGTTCATTACCCTTTAGTCGAGTTTGCACTTGCACCCAAGCTGACAGATGTTCCTTTTATACAATACAATTGTCTTTAAAATAAGATGCTATATTTCAGTCTTTAAACACTCTTACCCCTCTATAGTATAATAAAACAACGGGAGAGAGTTCTAATGGAATTCTCTGATAACTTCACATATCATTAAGATCTCCTAATTGTATCCATATATCTCATATATTCATTGTGTGGGCCAGGAAAAAATAAATGTAATGCACAATTAAATAAGTCACATCAAAGGTGCATGCCTGGGAAAGTGTTCAGTGAAAAATGTAAACAGGGGTTGCTGGTAGAAATATGCATGGCAAGAAGAGCTGTTATAATGTGCTGTGCTATTTCACAAATAGAGGTCTCATGGTTGGTTGAACCACAAAACCCCTTGTGAAATACAGAAAGTATATGTTTCTTTCCAATGAATGATGCTGCATTTGTGCCGTTCTTCACCGAGCACATGTGCAGGTTCTGCTTGCCTTTCCTGAAAGGTTTCTGTGAGGTTAGCCTGCATACAAATAAAGCTCCTGCAGCCTCAGTACCAAACTAGCACACAGTGCCAAGCTAATATGCAATGACTAGTAAGCGAAAGGACACTATTGTATCCATGTAGTAACTGGATACATTTTGACAAATGGTTAAATGTTATCCATCACTGGTAGACCTGACAGCCTTAGGGTGGTATTTTCCCCAACTTTTTGCCTTCATCCTCCATTTTTTCTAATACTGTTTTTGCTGGCCTTAGAACATTGCACCCTCTACCACTGCTAACCCATGCTAAAGTGCATGTGCTCACTCCTCAAAACATGGCAATATTGGCTTATCCCTAATTGGCATATTTAATTTACTTATAAATCCCCAGAAAAGAGGTGCAACATATACTTAGGGCTTGAAAATTATATGCTACTAGTGGGTCTGCAGCACTGATTGTGCCACCCGATTAAGTAACCTGTTATACCTGTTTCAGGCCTGCCATTGCAGAGCCTGTGTCCACAGTTAAAAACTGCAATGTTGACTTAGCAAAATTAACTTTTTGACAGGCCTATAAATACATATATGTTACTCTAGAGTAGGCCTGGGACATACCAGAGGGTAGGGTGCAGCGTATTTGAAAAGTTGGATATGTACTTTTAAGTTTTACAAGTCCTGGTAGTGAAATACTCCTAACATTATTTATCACTACTGCAAGGCCTACGTCTCCCATAGGATAACATTGGAATTACCTTTTTACATTTTATAAATGTAATTTCCAAGAGGGCCTAGGTAGCCAGTTCATGTTTGGTGCCTCTGGAATCATAATCTAAATCCCTAACTTATGGTGAAGTTGGATTTTGAATTACAATTTAGAAAATGCTAATTTTCGAAAGTTGGCATTTTCCTGCCTTATCTCTTTAGTGCCTGTTTGCTGTAACTGGGTCACATGACTAGGTGAACTGACAGTTGAACTTTGTGTATTCCTCCTAGACAGCCACACACAATAGGGAGCTTAGATGTGCTTGAATGGGCCTTCACTGGCAGGAAGGGAGGGAGGAACAGGGCACAGCCCGCTTACAGTTGCATAAGCTATGTCCTGCCTCCTCACAAAGGGTTGAATACCTCTTATAGTTAGTCTGGAGCCAGGACAGGGAAGGCAGGATGCCTCGGGCCTCACAAGGAAACTTCCAGAAGTTTCTACTCCACTTCAAAGCCACAACTGGGTATAAATACTGGACTCAGACACCAACCTTTCAGTACACTTCTGGACTTGTGTATACTATGCCTAGAAAGAAGGACTGCTGTGCTGCTACAAGGAGTGCCACTCTGCTGGACTGCTGTTCTAAAGGAACTGCTGTTGCTCCAGCAATTGGGAGAGTCATCTATCAGTGGCTCTGGTTCCCTTTGAGTTGGGGAGTCCTCAGAGTCTCTAAAAGTAGCTGTGAGCCCTGTCATGCCTGTAGATTGTCTGCCATTCGTTGTTGATAGGAAAACTTTAGCAAGAGTTAAAACTAAAAAAACGACAAATATGGTAGAAAGTTTGCCCACAAAAGATGTCATGTGAATGGGTAGCATCAACCCACTGTGTTAGCTGCAGGAATTACGATGACGTACATGCCCAGCATGAATGCATCCAGATTGAGGGACCTAGAACTTAAAACTCCTTCCTAAATCTAAGTAATTGATGAAGCTGCAATGAGATGCCCCTCAGCAAGGTTCATTCGGCAATGTAAAGATTTTTTTTTTACTCTCTTCTAGAAGTCATGATTTTATTCATACCACTGTCAATAAACTCGCTCGTTTTAGAAAGATGTTTTATCCTTTTGACGAAATGAACCATATATAGGAATGTTGCATAAAAACAGTAGTCTTTGGAGAATGTATCTTATTGTCCTAGAAGTTCTGATCTATATAGTTGGGTTTCTGAAATGCCAGATGCTGAATGTTTCTGCATTGATGTTGTATTTATGTCTAAAACTCCTGAGAATAATATTTCTCTCTTACAACAGCTGTTGAATGTAGTATAGTTCAAAGACCTGTGAAAACTCTACTACTCGACAGCTCTGCAGACTACAAATGGATAGTTGGAGAGCAGGCTTTCTGCCTTGGCAGCGTCAGTAGCCGCGCAGCCTCGACCTGGCCTATAAATAGAAATTGACCTGTTTTTTGCGATACTCATGAAATATTCACCAAGTAAGCAATTTTGATACAACCAGCTGCCTTTGGTAGCCTCTTCTCTACAAATAGCTGACAGTCAGTGGTGGATACACAGTGGCAGACACACAGGTGCTACAAACTGCTTATAGGTTCATCCCTAAACTTGCGCAACGCCAGAGTTTGCAAAAACAGAAAAGTTTATTCCTACATATGATTCCTGCTCGAAGAGCTCCAGGTAGTACGGAATATGTGAGGAAAAACATTTCAGTAACTAGACAAACGTCCAGATGTAACCTACATATGTGCAGCAAAACCACAGGTTATTCCTTATTCTGGCATTTAAAACTCGAAATGGAATGTGAGAAACACCTTCTGGTAAAATGAAACCAAGAGGTGGTATTATTTTCCCACACCAGGTTTTACACCGCAAAAACACTGCAGAACTTAAATCAGCCTGAAACAGTCTATGAAACTTTGAGGTAAGATTCGAGTGATAGAAGCATAATGTATGTCATGCGATTAAACTGATTAAAAATCACAGTGTGAATATTGTGAAACTGTATTATTTAAACTGATAAATCTAAAACTCTAGGTCACTTGTTCTGCAGCATGGCAAAGCCTTTATTGTATTTTAATAAGGTACTATTGTGAGGTACAGCTGTCACTGCATTTACCCTACCCCACAGTACAATGCAGTCAAAAGAGCATGTAGCGGGTTATATAAGTGAACCGTGATCCGAATGTTTACATTCAAGAAGATGACTGGGCTGTACTATTCTCAGAAGAGGACACTCATTGGGACTTTTTTGGCACGAATTCTGATATGAGGTAGCTTTCAAAGGAAGGCAAGCCAAAGGACAGGGCACTGTGAATGAAGGCTGATCCAGATTGTGGAGCAAAGGTACTTGGTCAGATAGTAACAATGTATTTGTTTCATCAGGTAGTCCACATGACAGTGAAATGACCTGAGTACGGGGAGCTACGTTTTCGATGGAACACCCTTCTTCACCAGTAGCTAATGATGGGATCTCTTGCATGATGTGGTAACTCGACATTTACACTTAGAATGGGCACATCGAATGAGTGTGTGGTGTAACTAGTGTAAAGAAAACATTCTGCAGTGGTTTAAGCGAGAAGGAGAAAGCATTAGAAATAATATTATCAATGTTAACATGTTATATTTTGTGAAGGAAAAACACACCGCCCTACAATACTATTAGTGGTATGGGAAAGCTTAGGTTTAATTGTATTAAACATATTGGGCCAGATGTATCAGATCACATTTTGCGAGTCTACTATAGCTACTTTTTCCGATTAACTATTATAGACTTGCAAAATGCAATGTATGTACGTTTTTGCGAAACATTTGTGCTTCCTACTTATTCCTTAATAGCGAATAGCAAATTGCGATTCACTATTAAGGAATGCCTTCACATTTCTTCCTATGGGCCTCGCGTAAACGCGAGTCGTATTGCATTGCAAATGCTTGTTTGCTTGCCTGCCCTACAACTAGCGTAGGAGAAAGCCTAGAGGGCGGGTCCAGCACTGCTTCTGGCATCCTATTGGCCAATAGCATAAGACTCAGGTGCTCAAGGACACGCCTCCTGCCCCGGAATGTGCCATCAGGCAGCCGCTTTGGAATTGCTAAACCGGTATCTCACTGTAATCGGAGCAATCTGTCAACCGTTGTACCTAATGTACAGAATGCTGAAAATAATTCTAGACTCGCTCGAAAAACTTTTTGAATAACAGGTATGCTCCTATTGCATTTTCTTATGAAACAAATTAAATAAGAATCCTATTGAAATAAAAAAACAATGCATTTTTTTCTGTTTGCTTTACCTGAGAATGCCATTAGCTTTCTGTAATAAAGTATGAATCTTCATGAAGTCAGGTAGTTTGTTCCAAGTAGTAACTTTATTTGTAGGTAAGTTACAAGAACCTTATATAAGCAAGATGGAATAAGCTGTAAAGTATCCCCACCAGGAGCACAATAACCTTCCTGCTGAGCCTGCTGATACCAACTGCCTAACTCCCTGCACACCACATTCCATGCAGTCATCACATTCTATAGGCATCATAGGCTGAACAAGAGGAAAGAGCAAAGTAAGAAGAAGGGCATGAAATTAACTCACAACACTTTCCATTAACTCCCAACCCTGCCCTTCAAAGATGTTCGCCTTCGTGGCAGTTATCTCTAGGAAGTAGGCGCAGCGGGTAGCCAGTGTAACATCCAAAGCTCGGAGCACGATCCCTCCGCAACGCAGACAGCCTTACCTTACTGTACCATCTCTCTAGCGCCTAGTGCAGACCACCCAGGGCTCCACATGGTCTGCAGCTGGATTCTTCCTACCAAGCGCCCTGGATAAAAGGCAGAGCGGCCCTGTGACAATCAGCCTGGACAGCAGCAGGCACACCAGCCAGCGGTGCAACTGTGGGTTTCAGAGGACTTTCAGGTAGCACCTCAGTCTGCACACCAGTGAGTGGCACTTGATTGGCACGCTCGCCGTCAGACACCCGCTCAGCTCACTTATCCATCTTTGGCTGTGAAAGTCTTGGCCTTGGGTACATACTCGGATCTCTGCAGCAGAAGCACAAACCCACAGAGCTGCGTTGTATTGCAGGTTTCTGGAACTATGTATTGGGCATATTGTTCATTGAGCTTTCTCCCTGGGAACCTCACGCTCTGCAGAAGCTGCACTTACACACTGAGCTATCCCACGTGTTTTGCACCAAGTGGCTAGGTATCTGGGGAGGGAGCGTGGATCCACTGAGTTGCCTTACTGGGACTGGAACCTTTACACTGCCGTTCACATGCACGCTCTGCAGCAGGTGCATGACTCCTCTGAGCTGTCCCACTGGAATAGGGAGGGACCCAAGCCCTGACTGTAGCATCCTTATCTCCGCACAGAGGTCTGTAAAACATTGAGCCTAGTCTCACCCACTGGAAGCGCATTTCACTCACTGGAATCGATTCTCAGACACAGGAAGCGCATCTCACTCACTGGAAGTGAGTCTCACTCATCGGAAGAGTATCACTCATTGGAAGAGTCTCACGCTGGAACATAGTATCACTCACTGTATAACACTCCTTCACTGGAAGCGCATCTCACTCACTGGAAGCACATCTCACTCACTGGAAGCACATCTCACTCACTGGAAGCGAAACTCAGTCACTGGAACTGAGTCTTCTTCATTGGAAGAGTCTCAAGCTGGATCCCACTCCTTCACTGAAAGTGCGTCTCTCTCTTTTGGGTACCATCGGAAGCACTGTGTTTGAGTCTCACTGGATGCTAGTTTCGTTTGCGTGTGTCACAAGTCGCCTTTTATAAAGAAATTGGAGACCAGTTTTCATGCAGGGATTGCAAAAACCCACTGGTTATACAATGTATTATTACAAAAGTACAGACACCCCATTCTACCACACTTATAATAATAAACTTCCCTGCCAGGCAGACACTGCTCCAGTACCACGCACCCATCAATCAATTATTGTACCATTAACCGTGCCCAACCATACAACTATTGTGCCACCAGCTAACACCAGCGTTTCAGGTGAATTCGCATTGTCCCTCTTGCAAATATACACAGATGCCAAGTTGTGTTTCTTCGGGCTTTTATGTGCATATGTTCAATTTGCAGAAAAGTAGCAAGCTTAATTGCATTCCAGTTGTAGTTGTTGTTCCTTATTTATTTGTTTTGTAGTATCTGAAATTGCGAACAAACTCAAAGACACCAGAGAGCTTGGCAAATCAATAAATACATACAATAATGATTGCAGTATACTTGAGTCCCGTTTGAGATCTTAGATAGCCTCAGAGGGGAAAAATAGGCCCTGTGTACGGTGAATATAAGATTTCTTTTCAACCAGGCAGGTTTCACGATGTCAAAAAGAGTCTTAAATGAGTTCTGCCACAGTTGCTCGCACTGTACATTTGGAAGATGTTCACTCCATACTTCATCTGCGAGTTTAAATTTACCGCCTGCTGTATTTTATCAATGGCTAATTTATCAAAGTGTGAGGGGATTGATTTAAAGAGAAAGGTTAATTTGGGTAATATCACCATCTTAACTAAATTCACCCTCCCCAGTATGGTTAAAGGGAGGTGAGCCCAAGATTTCATCTGCTTTTGACATTCGCTTGAAACTTGTGCTAGGTTAACATCTGCTATCTTCTTAGCTATATCTTGGATAATTCTTACTCTCAAGTACCGCATGCTGGAGCTGGCCTGCTGTTGACATGCCTCAAGATTCTACGTCATAATGTCAGTTTTAGCGGCGTTCACCTCATACCCTGAGACCTGCCCAAATGCCTGTGCCAGTCTAATCACTGCGGGGAAAGTTGTTTCTAAATCTGCCGAAAAGACTCAAGGGGGACTCAAGTACATTGTGAAAAGTGTGGTCTTGCAGAAGCTTCCAACATTCATATGGTCAAAGACTGCCCTGCTATTGCTTGGTAATGGGATGAAGTTCAGAAGTCATTGGAAAGTATTTTAAGAAACCCAAATCAAATGGTCTAGGCCTTGATCATTTTTGGCCTTACAAATCAAGTCACTGGTCTAGGTAGCTCTTTTGTTATCAGCGCTATTTTGTTAGCTAGGAGACAAATATGTAAACATTGGATTGATCCTGCCCCTCCTATATATTCTGAGTGGTTGGCATCGATGTTTGAGACTTCCAAAATATATCAGTGAAGAGCCTGCAGCAGAAAAAAGAGAGCATTTTGGGATCTGTTGTTGAATTGGGTTAGGACATGAATATTGGGAGGTGCACCCTTGTCTGAATTTTCAAGCTATTTCTTGTCTTAACAATCTACCTAGGAACAGCGGGTCCTATGGTTATGCCCTTTTTAAACTCTTTGGACAACGTTGGGCACCCACATCATCCTGCCAATGAAAGATGTCCATCAGGGTCTTGTGACCTCTCACCTTGGTTGGGGAAAGTAATGACCTTGTCTGCTAAGGTACCATATAGGCGGTAGGGACCGTGAGAACTTGATGTAATGCCTATTTCCCTCAGTTTGAAGAGTTATGGTACGGGTAGCTTGAGCGTTCAATGGGGCTTGAGGCAAATGAGGACAACAATTTTTTTTATAAAGAAAAAAAATAATAATGATTGCGGTATACTACGAATTTACTATTTTTTTTTTTTTACATGTTTATCGATTTTGGCCCCTAAGTACACAAGACAGTACCAAAATTACAGAAAGTAATGGACTGAGACGCTGAGGGATGTGTAAGATCTTTCCACAGTTTCTGAGACTACTCCTAGAATGTTTAAACTAAAATGGAGCGGTTCTATTAGTGTTAGATGGCAAAGTTCAGAAGTAATTCACAGAAGATAGACGAGTTGAGAAACTGTGACGCTGCAAAAGAATCAAGGCAATCACATGGCATTGTTGCTGGGATTGAAAGGTGATTCATGGAAACAATTGGAATAAGAGTCAGTAGTAATTTACAATCAAATTATCTTTGAGAGGAAGTGTACCTGGGACATGAAATTAACCTTGGCGCAGTTACGTTTTACAATATCTATCTGATTGCTCCTAGTTTTCCTTCTGTATTGCACTATTTTCTTCCACGACATTTCATCCTCCCATCTCTCCCCCATTGTATCTATACACCACACTTTCCTTTAAATTCGGTGCCTGTATCCTCACTCGTTGTTTACTATTTACACCCATACTTTGTTGAGACCAGCACAAATTACATTCTACAGGTAGTGGGGTGCTACAATTCACGTGTGCAGTTGTTCTATGATTATCCACTGCAGAAATGGTGCATGGTGCATCCTTTTTTGGAAGCAAAAACTACACTTTACAAGTAGTGGCAAGCTGCAGTGCACTTGTACAGTTGTGCATGATTATCCAGTGCAGAAAGTGTGCTTCCATTGTTGAGACCAGCACAGACAACACTCAACAAGGAGTGATCTGGGCCGGACTCGCCGTAGCGGGCACCGGGCATTTCTCTGGTAGGCCGCCAGGTTGGAGGCTGGGAATATTGGCCCCCTGTAACAAAAACAGCTGAAACCAGCCCTAGCAAACAGCTCTGCCATACCCCCTCCTACCCCTTAGGAGGGTCGGCCAAGCAGTTTGCCAAGGCCGGCTTCGGTTCCCAGTCCAGCCCTGGCCCTGATTTTATATTCAAAACCGAGCTTTGGACTACACCATTTCCAGCTGAAAGGGAATATTTATCTCTATGTGTTCCCATACCTGGCGTATCACACAGTTTGGTGCTTACTTTCACTCCATGTTGAAGAACAGTAGATGTCTCAGCACCCAGGATAATGTCCTGCATAGCTAAATAAATATAAGGTCCCAAAGGCGAGACCGATTGCATTGCAAATGCTTGTCTCTGATTGAGATTCCTGCTTTTGTCAACTGTGGACATTGGGTCTTTGCTGTCCACTCCTCAGTGTATGTATTTTGACACCTAAAACATGGTAAAATTGGATAATCACCAATTGGGATGTTTAACCTCCTACTAAGGTCACAGCATACAGTGCAAGAAAATACAACAACGGCATACAAAGTAAAATGTCACCTGTGGACTCCAGCACCTATTGTGGTCACCTGTGGACTCCAGCTCCTATGGTGCCATCCACTAAGCTTACAAGCAAAAACATGGCTTCAGACCGATATGTGTAGCCCAACTGGTGTAGCCCAACTGGTGTTGCTTTTAAACCTTCAGGCAAACTTGTCAGAATACATTTTTGCAGGAAGGAACCCTACTGCTATTATTAAATATGTCATATTGTAGTGCTTTTATCCCACAAGGTAGGTGCCTAGTCTTTAAAAGTGCAAATGTAAGATTTTCTTTGTTAGCATGTTCCGACAATGACTAGGCCCCAAAAGCAATTTTCATAGATGAGCTGATTCAATGAGCAGAACAAAAGTGCATTTAAAATACTATTTTGGCTAACTTTGGTTTGGGACAAGCTACAAAAATGATTCAACCAATGTTTCTTTTTTTTTTTTTTTTTTTTAACATTTTCTCTCATTTTTTATTATAAAGTAAAAACAAAAAAACTTTTGTTCAACTTTTGATTCAACCAATGTTTCAAAATGTATAATATTTGTATAAAATTCGGATTCAATGGGGAAGCTTGCTTTTATTAATATGCAGGAAATGTAACTTGTAAAAATTAACATTAGCCTACCGCCAGCTGCCTGTCAGTTTTCCTCCTAACACAAAGCCGGTGGGAGGGGGAAACTGGTTCTAGTCCCATGTTGAATTTCACTCAGAAAAGTACATTGTGGGATAGTTTGTAGTAAGGTACACAGGATGTGCTGCAGAAAAGTGGGAAGTTTGCCCTTGTGCACTTTTTTCTCCTTGGTTAAGGAGCAGCCAGTAGTCACCCTACCCACTGGCTATGGAACTGTAAAAAAGTGGCACTTCACCCCCTGCTCCTCAGAACACCACTAGACCTATGGAAGAATAGAATAGGATTGGACCTGCTGTATGTGAGGTGTGTGGATCCCGAAAGGGCTGGACCTGCTCCCACATATACCCAGTATAATGTCCTACCCCAGCCGGGTACATGTAAAATGATCATGCCATGCATGGAGCTTGGTATTACACATCGTTATTCATCAAATTTTAATCATGAACTGAACATTCTACATCATAAATTATATGATCCACACCCAAGCACTGACATCACAGTTTTACAAATTCCATCAAGACCCAATAGTGTCCCGTCATCTTTGACTCCCAAGACACTACACCCAGTACTATGGAATGGACTTCCAAAGTTGACTGACCTCTTGTTTGGCTAAAGGGATGTGACAAGCTGCAAAAGGCCTATTTCTTGAAGTGATCAGCTGAGCGGCAGCAACTTGACCAGTTGGTGGACCCTGCTGGTGGCCTCTGCTGGAGTGAGTCCTTGACCCTAAGGGGTGTCCATAAGGTCCTGAGAGCTACTGAGAGGTCCTGAGAGCTACTGCTGAAAATCTGAAAAACGGGGACTTAGAAAATGTTTGCACTTACAAGCTCTCAGGAGCTTCAGTGGGATATAGAAGAAATGGTGTCCAATTTCAGGCCAAATTGATTTGAACGATTATCTACAAGGATGTTAAAAGTTATGAATTTGGAAATCTTCCCTTTACACTTCTTAGCAGACAATGAAGATCCAATCGACCAGGTATTCTAAGGATTGGTAAGGTAAAAATCTGCATGAGAATTCCAGCGTCACCAATGTGGCGCTTTGTTCTGCTTTCTCACGCTGCCCAAGGCCAATCGATTCAAACTAATCAGTTGTTTGCAGCCAGTGATGATCAGGTGGATAAACCAAAGTAAAGGTGGCTGCACGTACACAAACTGAGGTGCACAGGCTCGAGTTCCTCATAGTAGGCCCCCAATCTGTTCTACTATTTATTTCCTGGTCGGTGGTTACTATAGATAAACATTGAGCTTCTATACGAGGAGCTGACTATGGAGATCCTAACTGGAATGGTAGAGACCCCAGTGCTCTTCACACTTCTGAGAATGTTTGATGGGAAACAGCAACATTTAACAATAGAAGATAATGCATCTGAACCTTTACTATTTTAGAGCTGTGCATTATGAAGAGAAAACGAACCGTGAAGGTTAAGGAAAAACCTCGTCTGTAATTATCCTCCTCCCACAGCTTTGAAATGGCATGCTGTATAAGCTAATAACTCTGTCTTACATTAGATCTATAGTACATCCTTTACGTTATATTTAAGCAATTATGATATAATGAAGAACATTGTACTGGCTCACTTTTCAGCGTCGAGAAAGAATCAAAGCCAAAGTTATTTTATGTAATGTGCATTTATATTTAGCGCAACTTTCCTGGTGCTGAAGCAGGAGTTGTATGAGCCAAGCTAGGGTAGGGGGGCTATGTTAACAGCCAGGCCTTCAGTTTCTTGCATAAGCCATGAACTGAGAAGTATGCTTCGAGGTGCAAGGGCATGTCAACCTAGGCTCGAGGAGCGAGGTACAAGAAGGCACCACTGCCAGATCTGGTTCGGTGCATGTGGGGAAAGGTAATGTGAGTAGGAATCCAGGCAAGCGGAGTTGTCTGGCGTGTTTGTGGAAGTTTATGCGGTTGTTGAGGTACACAGGATCAATGTTATGTATGGCTTTGTATGTATGGTCAGGAGTTTGAGGAGTAGTTCTTTGTGGATTGGGAGCCTGTGGAGCTCTTTGAGGTGGGGGGTGATGTGAGTGTGGGGCAGGAGGGTGAGGGTGTGCCTGCTCACAGAGTTTTAGATGGTCTGGGGTCTTGTGCATTGATTCCAGCAGAGAGTATGTTGCCGTAGTCCAGCATGCTGGTGATGAGGGCTTGGGTAACAGTTCTGCGAATGTTGGTTGGGTGCCATTTGAAGATCTTCTCAGGCAACTTGAGTATGTGGAAGCAGGAAATGGAGACTGCATTCACTTGTCTGGTCATAATGATCTGGTTGTTGATTACTATTCAGAGGTTCATTGCGTACTTTGCTGGGAGTGGTATGGGTACAAGTTCAGCAGGCCCCCAGATGGAGTCACACAGTTTCCTGAAGATTACTACTTCTGTCTTGCCTTTGTTAGGCTTAAGGCAGTTGACTTTCATCCATCTGGTGACCCCTGTCGAACATGTGGAGAAATTGGTCTGGGTGTTTGGCTTCTTGTCAGGGAGGGAGAGCACGAGCTGAGAGTTACAACATAGGATATGATGTTGATTCCAACGGTGTGGAATGATGCTGGTGAGTGAGTTCATGTGGGTGTTGAACAAACTAGGGCTGAGTGAGGATCCTTGTGAAACTCTAAAGATGAGGATGATGATGCCCAAGGTGAAGGTGGTCAGGGGGACTGACTGGGTGTGGTCTGTCAGGAAGGAGCAAAGTAGCAAAGTGTGAGACCCTAAATGCTGGTTTCATGCAGTCATTGGATACGGGTGGGGTGGGAGACAGTGTTGGAGGCTTTGGAAAGATCCAGTAAGTTGAGGGCAGTGGTGTCTCCTCTGTCCATGATCATCTAGATGTCGCCCATGAGGACAGTCTCTGTACTGTGGCTGTTCTTAAATCTGGATTGAGTGGCATCAAGGAGGTGGTTGTAAGTGAGGTAGGACGCTAGATGTTTGTTCATCATCTTTTTCATGACTTTTCCCTGGAAGAGTAACAGGGAGATATAAATATTAGCTGGCTAGCATCAATGAGTCTGCTGAGGGTTCCTTGAAGACCGGGAGTAATGTGGTTTGTTTCCAGGTAGCCGTGTAAGTGGCTGTGATGGCTGAGTCATTCAGAGTTGGCATGGGGACTATGCTGATGGGGTCTAGTCCTTTAATGAAGACATAGTGGGAGCCGGGGTCCGAGGTCGCTCCAGAGTGCTTGGACTTCATTGTAGTTGCAGCTTCTTTAGGTGCATGTGTGACTGGCAAAGGGTAACAGTGGTGTGGTGGAGGTGAGGCGGTGGGGGGAAGTGGACAGAGGACAAGATAGGGAAATTAAAATAAATAAATAAAACCACTTATCATGCGCTCACCATATCGTCGAGCCGGCGATGCACTGAGCGCAAGATAAGTGGTTTTATTTTTTTTTACATTTTACTTTGCTTATTCCGTCGTCTGTCCTCTTCCCCCCCACGTGCCCCATCCTTGCCCACCGCTGTTACCTGTGCTGAGTGAACCTGTCTAGCGGAGGTGGGTGAGGTGGCCAGAGTGTTCCTCTTGGTGTTGTTGGAGATGGGCAAGGGAACTGTGAGGGTGGAAATGTCTGGTTGGGGTTGAAATATTTGTAGATACTGCCGATCTTGTTGCTGAAGAATAAGTACAGCTGGGTGCAGAGATCCTGAGAAGGGGTTATGGTGGTGGAGCTTATAGTCGGAGAGGTGAAAGTGCTGCTTTTGATACGGCTGATGAGGTCATAATGTTGGGTAGCTCTGATTTGATGATCGTAGAGTTTGAGGGTAAATTTGCATGGGTCATTCTGACTGTGTCTCCATCTACAGTCAAGTTGGTCATAGTAACATTTGGTGAGCCTGAGTTTTTCGTGTACTAGCTTGCCTTGCGGTTTGCTTTTCATGGTGTTGATGGCTTTGAGAGGAGCCAGGGTATCTGCACAGACAGTGATCCAAGCGTTAAAGTTGAGGATTAATTCAGGGAGGTTGTTGTGTCAAAGTCGGTGGAGTAGGAGATTGGAAGACCAGGATAGTTCTGAGATCTTGTTCCTATCCTGCTGCGAAGATCTGATGATGGTGTTTCTGTAGCAGTAAGGAATGGGTATGCTGAAGTTGAGGTTTTGATCAAACCAGGTGATTGATGTGGGCCTGTCTACTGTGTTATTGCTGAAGCTGGTCTAGATGGGGTCCAGTAGGTGTTCGATGGCTGCAAACCAAGCTGTGTCCGCACGGGGACTGTGATTTAAAGAAAATAATAATCCTAGTGCTTTTCTTGTGGAGAACTGCATAATTTACTTTCAGCCTTCTATAATTTTTTAAAAGTTACACCAGACTAAACTGGCAGGTGAGTGTCTTCCCAAACTCTCAGATATTCTTATTCCACTCCACACTTCTCTCTTTGGGCAGTTGGTACAACAAGGAAGCACTAGGCACCTGTCAATACAAAGAGGCACACCAATATCATCAAATATTGCCCCATTTTCATAGAAGTGGAACAGTAAAATGTCACTGTTCCTGAGACACCAACAGTCTTTGAAATGAACCTGTCCTCTTCCACAGATTCTCAGAAGGCAACACCTTTACTTCCAATTTTATCTGATTCAGAGAGCCGATCTTGTAATAGTCGTACATCCACAGCTGTAGCAATACACCTATATTTTCAGCACAATTCTGATTTTTTGGCAGTCGCAAAAATTCCAAATGTAATTAAAAATGAGGGGTTCAAGAAGTTACCGGTGTTCTCCAGTGTACAAATTTGCTGTAAAAGTCTACATAACTAATAATGTGGATTTGCACACATAATTTGTTTGGGTTTTCCCACAGGTGAAACACTTTTCCCTGAAGAGAAATCCTTTTCCTTACGGCCCTTTAAATTTTGGGAGTATTTTTGTCGTCATTCTCACTCTAGAAACATAAGGTTTTACTGCCAGAAAATTACTTGTGAATATTCACAAACCAGGAAGTTTGTAAGTTTACACTGCATAATAAAGGGTACACCCTAGAATGCTCACCTTCTTGCATCAGCCGATACATTTAAAAATGTAGAATGTCTACCATTCTTGCAGTTTCCAAATTAGTAAGTACCCCTTGAAAGAGTAAAATTCCAACAACAATCATACAACTGTGAATAAGGATATGGTATTAAGGGTCATATGTACTAAGAATCGTTCAGTAAAAGTGGTCATAAATTGTGCACTAGCGTTTACTGAATTGACTTTTGGGCATGTACCAATAGGTTGATGCGCAAAATACCCATTCATAGTGGGTCACAATACAACATACCTCCTTAATATGCATGAGGTAGGTCACAAATTGTGACTCACTACGATTGGCTAAAATCACAGAAGTGTCAGTGACTGCTTATCAGTAAAGCAATAAATGTTGTTATTTTAATGCAACCCATTTTCCTAAATGGAAATCAGGAAGCGTTTGTAAGGAATGACAACTTTTACAAATAAAATGTATGAGTAGACAGTGGTACAATGAACCAATTCCTATACCTAAAATATATTATACATTTACAAAGGGCTTGAGAATGGGTTACAACTACCTTTGAGTAGTTAGTAAAATATCAATGTTTTATGTCTGGATTTTGGTTGCAAAACATTACAACATCTCTTTGCTAATCACTATTTGGAATGGACGACCAAAACACACCCCTTACAAACAGCGGTTCAGTATGTAGTTGCAAAGCCAAATTGCGATTTACTACCGTGTTACCAAATAGCAATTTGGTTTTGGTATATACCAAGTCTGTTTTGCTATCGCAAAAGGTCAGAGTTTTCAAATGTTACCCTGCATGACCACAAAATGCCTTAGTATGTACGTCCCATGTCTTACAAATATCCATTTACATGCAAGTACGTGTAAATTCAGATGTAAATTAATATCCTACTGACTAATCGAATTACATTTACTTTACAGTTTTAAGAAGCTAACTGCAAACTACGCATGTCACTCTGGACTACAGAAACAGACTGAAACTGAAATGTTTCTAAAAACGAAATAATAATCCTTCTTTCTACAACAATCGGATAACATTCAGGCCTGGATTGGGTATTAATATTAATACCACCCTCTGTTCTATCCATTTTCTCATCCCTCCCTCTCACACATCTTTCGTCTGCTTATCTTTCTCTCCCTCTTTGGGGAGCCATATATTGTATCAAGAGATGCTAAGAGCACCCTGATGCCTTCAAAACAAGCATTGGCATAGCCAATAGGTCTCGCCTTTAGGACCTTATAAGTGTTTAGCCATGCAGCAGCTGATGTTATTTCACCAAGGATATTGTGCTGCATAACTAAATACTTATAAGGTCCCAATAGTGAGAACTATTGGCTATGCCAATGCTTGTTAGATTATACTTGCTTTTTTTGAATGTCGGGCAATTGTTTCATTTCAGCTGAATAATGTTTCGTTATACAAGACTTTGCAGGACTACAGTACGCAGCAGGTTTTATGTAAAACAAAACTAACAGCAAGGTTTAGAAATAAATACTTCAACCTGTAAAAATGCGTAACTGACATTTGATACAACACATCCTTAAAGAACAAATCACACGATTGGAAAATTGTCGGAAAAGAAACAAGTGCAGCAAAAGCATAAATATCCAATCAACCACAGTTGATAATAATTGAGACAACCCAAAAGAATCCTCACTTAAAGTGAAGGAGAGATTCGTTACTTTAAATACAAGAGCTCTTGTTGGCTTTACACTTGTTTCAATTAGTGGGAAAAGGCAGATGGCAAAAGCCAATGAGGTCTCCAGGGCTCTGCAGCAGTTTTACCGTAGCTTGAGCACCAGGCGAAAAAAGTTTAGAGAGGCTCCAGAGGTCAGGAAAATGAAATGACCAAGTCCTCATATTGCTTGATGCTGGGAAAGTCCTGTCTGGTCTGTCCTACAGCCCCAGGTCACTAGGACATGCTTCCAGGTACCAAGAGTAGGCAGGACCAAGTGTAATCTCCTCAGAAATGGTGAGCTTGATCTCACTCCCAGGAAGGAGTACTCCTGAATATTGTGACATGCGTTTTCTATGATTACATGCCCAATGGGCATACAGGCATGACGGAGAGCTTCTTCCTGACAAGTGTTATTGCAGTGGTTTTATAACTGCAACCAGCCGGCTATAACACATCATTGGTCTCTAAAGTCATACCTGTTCGTGGTGCACATATGCACTGTAGGCCACTTATAACAATTAACTTCCACAACACTAATGTACAGAGTAACGTTGACTTTACTGAAATGTTAAACAATCATCAAGAGCCAGCCACATTTTATAAACAAAGGTGTTCTGAAGTGTATTGAAATATCATATTGAATCTTATAATTGTATTCTACAATTTCACATCCACTGCTCAAACATGCCAGACTTAATGACGGATTCAGAACGTTCTGCTTGTCCTTCTCTAGGTCAGTTGTCGCAATCTCACCCTGCTTCTCTGAAAGACCCTCCGAAGCAGTGTACTCAGCCGCCTCTATGGCTCTTTACAATCGTCTCTGCTAACACCTGTTTCCAAACCACAGAGCTCCTGTTTCCAAGCCACAGGCCTTCATCGTCCAGCAGCCCCTCAGCCTGGCACTTCACGCATACCCATGCTGGCACAGCCTCTGAATTCAGCAGACACTCTGTCAGACATCTGTGTGGTCCTAACCCGGCGAGGTTGTGTATAGTTGGAGACTGGGACATAATAAATGCGGTGTCACTGGTGTGGGCGCACCGATTGAGGTGTTCTACCTGAGAATAGCATACTTGAATAGCAATGTTACCCTTTTTTTTTTAAATAAAAAAGGGCAACATTGAACGTCCTGGCTTCATGAACATATTTCCACATCATTCTTTATTTCCATTCTTGAAGGATTGTGTACTAGAGGACACTTTTCAAAAAGAGAGATACATATGCCTCAATAAAGTTTCTCTGCAAGCGAATGCATAAATAAACTAGACTGGGGCAGTGTTGGGCTTGGCTCTCAAAACTGCTCGTGAAGGGAGAAATCAGGGGTGGCTCTAGGCTCATGGCGGCCCTGGGCAGGAAGCGTAGGTAGGGGCCCCAGAAGAGGGGGTCGGGCAGGGCGGAGCCCCCCAGAGCTCAGGAGGGGGGGGGTCAGGGTGTTAGGAAGTGGAAGATAGCCGGAGGACGCCAAATCCCTGCCAGGGGCCACCACGCAAATATGTATCCATCCTCAGAGGATTATTATATTAAGGATATATATTGGCGTGGAGGCCCCTGGGGTTTGGTGGCCCTGTGCAGGTGCACAGCTTGCACATGCCTAAGGCCACCCCTGGAGAAATGAAGCTGATAGTGCAGTTCTGACTGTATGTCATACGGCTTTAGAATGGCACTCAGAACTTGCGGGGACTGTGAAAGACCCACCTTGCTCAATGCTGGTTCGTATATGCTGCCCACACGTGCTCCTCGCATGCCCCCTGCTCTGTAACTGGACCCGGCTCGCCTCGTGGCAGCATGGGTGACATCCACTGTGCTCGGGGGGCTGGGCTAAGGCCATAGGTTCAAGGGCTGGATCATGCCTGCTGCAATCTTGCTGCAGCCAGACCACATGCACTTGAGGCAGCAGACGGGCAGTTCCGATCGCTGCCGAACCTAGAAGGAGGGAGAGCGGGGCATTTGATGAATCCGGTCTTCGTTGTCAGTGTACTGTCGGACTGGCAGAGCCAAATGGCCTTTGTAGTGAGTTTGCGAGAAACAACATGTGAAGGGTAATGACTGTACTTCTGGCGCGTGACTGCTACACTAGCTATGCCCATGTGCTTTTATTACATTGCACATGGAGCACAGGAGTCAATCAAAACTCCCACTTATGCGGGTGATGCACAACAAGACCACCCGCGAGGTGGTGCAGTACATTTGTCACATGCACTTCGGACCTTCATGATGCGAGCGTCTGGTTGCCTGGCCGTCGCTAAAAGAAACTCTAAAGCAGCTTTTCATTGTTCATCATATAGTTTATTTGTACGCTCTGTCAGAGTTACACTTTAAAACTACAACAGTAGTGGTTGTAAAGCGGGTTGGAGAGGGTGGGGCCCCAGAGCCTAATTAAGAAATTACTACTTGTCTCCTATTGACACCGTAGGCCATATATGCGGCATTTGGATTAGGTGTCTTGGGGCAGAATGTAGACCCTATTCTGTGTTTGAGGTGGGCATTTTCCCTTGTACCCTCTGACATGTAGAATGAACTCCCTGAAACAGTTTTAGTTAGATCTGCTAGAATGAGAAAAAAAGAATGGTGAAGAGCCATCTCTTTCCATGATGTGCTCACTAACATGCAACATCAATTACGAACTGCTTGGATACCCTTACGCTCAAATGAACATCATGTAGAAAATTGCATCAGCATTACAGCAGAAACCCAACTATCGTGCTATCACATAACTAAATGAGACTCTGTGGCACTTAAATTATCATCCTGAAATGTGTGAAAGGCAGATTTGCCCTTCCATTGTGCAAACTAGTCATTACTGGTTCATTTTTGCTGAAAGGCATGGTGACATTGGTTAAAAGTCCGCCGCTATGGGACAGATTCTCGGCTGTCCTGCAGTTCCCCGGGGCACACGCAGGCATCCACTTCTGGCATTATAGCTGATCTCAGCAAAAAGACGGAAGTGGATGCCTGCTTGTGCCCAATTCTGTGTAATCTCTATAGACAGCCACACCCATACTGAAACTACAGTGATAGGAAAAATGTTGGACCCTGGAAATGATATTTTATAAAGACAATGTAGAGAACCTTGAACCTGACACATTTGGCTATCAGGAGAAAATTGCAGGCTAGCGTGGTTTGGGAGAGGCATGCTGGAATACCGTTTCCAGGAAATGGAGTCACTTTTTATTGAAACGTCTGAAAGCCTTCTATGTGCGTATTGATCACACCCTAAAGCCAGTTTAGCAGAGAACAACGCATCGACAACACCTTTCAAAGCATCCTCATCCGTATGTGAGAGCACTGTCCACCATACCTCCTTTCAGGTTTTGAACACCATATGCTGAGGATAATGTATGATCAAGAGCCAACTTCTCAAGTTGCATCATATCTACAAAGCTGGATACTATATTGATGCTGTGGTCTCTGACTTTGTCAGAGAGGGGAGTCATATAGACGTTGAAGAGTGTTGTGCTGAGCGATGACCATTGAGGGAATCCAAAGATGAGTTTCTTAGGTTCTGAGGTGTAGGGGTAAACCTTAATTTTTATGATTACATTTTTTGAATTTCTCTGCCAAATAGGGGTCGTAGTGAGGTCAGGTCATAAGAAATGATCAACGGAGTTACAGTCATGATCCACTGAAGCCAGCTTACAAATTTGCAGTGTGTAGCTGTTAGAGCCATTACAAAAAGGCTCAACCTCACCACTTACCAGTGCTGCAGAGTATTAAATTCAAGGTCCACAACCAAACAAAAAAAAAATGAATGTGTCCAACAGTAACAAATCTGGTGCTCATGTAAAGCGCTCTGATGCCGGATTTCTCGGGTCAAGTTGGAGCTATATAAAACTCTAAAACACAACACACAGTGATGAACATGAAGCTTGTCAAGATACAGAGTCCACTGTTTTGATTGTTATTTTTCAATTTCCTCCTATACCTTGACTGCATGTTGCCCTACAAAACGTATATTTGCTCCAAAATCAAGGTCCCAGAAAACTCTGAAAAGGGCTGGTAACGCTCCTATAACTCCATCTAGAACTTAAAGGTCCACGTACATCTACAGGCCAGTGCATTTCACCCTGGGACTCTAGCTTTTGAAAGCAGCTGTAATCGCCATGTGAACATGAGTGGGGGAATGAGGAATTACCAGATTCCCTGTTTACACTTTGATTCCACATTTTTCAGTGGAACCTCAGGAAGGACCGGACTGGCCATACGGGCATCGGTTGTTTTCCCAGTGGACTGGAAGGGTGGGACAGTTTGTGGGTGTAGGGTGTTTCTTGTTACTGGGGGCTGGTTTTGCAGCAGTGCAGCAATATCGGGCCCGTGTAACAAAAGCAGCAGCAGTGTTTTACACTAGAACCTCCCACCCCCACTCGGGCTGGGCAGACTGAATTGCTAGGGCTGGTTTGTGTTCCCAGTCCAGCCCGACCTCACCTGTAAGCCCTGTTAAGTCCACCACAGGGGTTACCAATAACCCCAGTAATGGTACCTCCAGTGGGCAGGCAAATTAGGGTCTGAAACAATAACTTCATTATGATGCCCTTAATGTTTTTATAGTCCCCACTTTTATGCTAATCCTGCACTCACAATGAATCGAAAAATGCTTATGAGAGTTTTGGGTTTGCCTGAATATTTTTATGTCATGACAATTAGTCATACATTAAGGTACAGTGAAAGATAGAATAAATCAAAATTGTCTAAATGCAAAATAAAGGGCCTCATTTATGAGGCCCTACCGGCCCTATTGAGCAGCCATAACGTCACTTGTTTGACGTTCAGGTGGCGTAAAGTGTCACTTGCATATTTGTAAGGCCACGTAAAGCCATGTTAAGTGACTTTTCATGGCCTTATAAATATGTCCCCCTTTCACACAGAAAACTGCGTGAAAGGAGTGTTCCATGGGTGTTGCTGGGGGCGATCCCAGCAACATCCATGGCTTTTTGACAATGCCCCAGATTTTCGAGAAATTGTAAGTCTGAGGCAGAGCAGAAAATGTATGGATCCCCAGGAAAGGCATAACGGAGGCACGACAAGGAGAAATATCTTTATTTCTCCTTGTTTTTCCTTTTAGTTTGTCTGCTGGATTTTGAGCACACATGGAAAGAGGAAAAAGCCTCTTGTGACTGTTTTTGTGCAGGAAATGTTTCCCTCCTGCATAAAAATATTCATCCCAGCAATGCAGGCACCCTTGAACCATGGTGCACAGGTGCCTGCGTTGGTGCACGGCAGCCCATTGTGCACCAGCATAGTGTAAAAGGACAGGAATGTTCTGTATCTGATAGATACTGTGCATTTCTGCCCTTTTTTTTTGCTATAGGGAGCGCAACAGCAAGGCCTGTTGTGCTGCCCTACGGCAATAACCCCATAAATGAGGTCCAAAGTGTTTAATTCTGAACTGCAGTCAATGGAATTTCTTTGGGACTATAGAAGGTATTTAATATTCCGTCTACTGATGACACACGAAGCACAAGCTCTACCCAGTTAGGCAAGGTTTTTCAGTGCTTTTCATACCTCTTTAGCGTGGACATCAATAAATGTACACACAATTTGCTGGCTGGGTTCGCAGTGCGCCACAATATTATGGGCCAGATGTATCAAAGTTTTTTACCCATTCTGTGCCTATGGGAAAATGTGTTCATACATATGGCCCTATATTGGGGCATATTATCAAGGACAGGCAATACATTATCGCCGCTTTTATCGGCAGGAAACTCCCGATAAAGCGGCGATAATGCCCTTGATAATATGCTCTATGAATTCCAATCGAAGCCCATGTTCGATGAGAACACATCTAACATGGGCTTCGATTGGAATTCATAGAGCATATTATCCAGGCCATTATCGCCGCTTTATCGGCAGTTTCCTGCCGATAAAAGCGGCGATAATGTATCGCCTGTCCTTGATAATATGCCCCTATATTCTTTTTTGGGTTTTTCACTTCCAATAAATACCGACAATGAGCTGCCACCTTTTTACCCAAACCTCGAGTCATGTGATGTGACTCTATTTTCCCACAAATTCGTTTTTTCTTCCTTGAGAGGCATTTGCTGACCCCGTCGCAAAGAAAAGACACGCCTCAGGTGCTCAGACCAACAATTATTGAGTTGTAGATACATGGGGAGGAAACAATGAAACACCTAGAGAAAGAGCAGACAGAAAAGGGCGGGGCTCTCAGGACTCCATCTTTAAAAGTAGTACAGCTGATCAAGGCCTGCTGTTCCTGCAAGATGTATTTTGCTCTGTTAGCCTGTATTTTGCGGAAGAGGCTGGTTCTGTAATGCAGCAGGCAATCAATGAAAAGCTTTTAAAAATCATCACAACAGCTTTCAAGTCGAACAGAGTTCACGCAATCAGTTTGTTCTTCTTTTTTCTGACCTACTACAGATAACAGGCCCTTCATTAACATCTTCCTGGGTATGTAGGACACAACACGTATTGGCGGAAGAAAAATCGAGTACACTTAACACTTTGAAATGCAGGAGCGCGTTGCACTTCAATAACATCGACTTCTGCTTCCCTTGACTGTCGTCACGTCCACTTTTGCTTTGTCTTGGATCAGAAAACAAAGTCAATATTTGAAAAGGGCACCAAATAGAATTGTTTTATTTTTCGTTTACTATTTCTAAGGGAATTCCGCTCTTTTATTCTGGACAATGCTCGTCTTGTCCATAACGTTTTCAGTTCATGTTTATTTAAACTCGCCCGTCAGTATTTTTGCCACGCATGAGGTATTCATTTGTGTTCTTACCAGCAGAGGGCAGCACGAACCTCTCTCGAAGCAAGAATGAAAAGGGTTACTTCGAAGTTCGAATACATCTAACATTGCCTTGCAGCTGAATGATAATATTGAAAAAACATTTTTAGGATTTATAGCTGATGAAGTAACAACATCCGAATTATAGAAACGCCTTTTTATGATTTTCTATATCTTAACAGTTTTAAACAGATACACTCACCAAAAACTGCATAATCGCATATAGCCATCCAATGGAGGCTGGAAGGCCACTAACATTCCCGAGAAATGCAGTTAGTTAATGGTGATGTTGAAATGTCTAGCTAAGCTACCTCGAAGAGGACCAGAGCACCTCCCTCCCGCCAATAGCCTGTAACTGCGAACAAGGACATGCAGGTAAATAAAGCCTGCAGTCTGTGCCAGACACCTGTGACATGCAGGGTTGAATTGCTGTAAGGCCACTCACTGGTGGTGTGTGTTATGGCATTCCGTCATTGTAAAGAATTCCGAACTTTTGAAAGCTTGACTAAATCAGGCTGACAAAGCTTCATTTTGGAGAAATGAAACAATGATATACCTTTTACACAAAACTAGAATGCTTTCATGGAAAACATACTCTTGGCCTGGGATTGAATTTCAGGACCAAAAACAAATTCTTATAGCTCCTTATAATATAGAAATATTAGGAATTAATAGTCATATAGGTATTTTTTTTATGTCTACCAAATTCAAGTAGTTGAAAAAGTACAAAGGGAAATAGAAGATGATAGTGAAGAGAAGGTAAGAAATGAAAAGGGGATGGGATTCATGGGTGGGGGTATTGTTGATAGAGTGGGGGAGGTAATTAGGATGCAAAAAAGAGATATGAAGCAGTACACCGAGCAGTACAAAGGGGGTTTGAAGATAGGGGGAGGAAAAAAAGGATTGGGAATGAGGGTTTAGGGGGGAATCAACCCTTAAAAGAGAAAAAAGGAGGCCCTTCTCGTCTGCCTCTGCACTTTCAGCTCAAAGAGGTCCATAACAACGATTTCTTAGTGTCTCCTTTCTCTTTGTTGTAGACCTTGCTCTCTTGAAAACAATTTTAATGGGAGGGTGAGACTCGGCTGCTGCGTCAACATCATTGCCTCCAGCATGACAGGAGCGACGGATGCTGGTAAGGAGACGGCGGGTCCTACGGTGAACTGCGGCACGGACGGCTTGGGCGGCGGGCCTCGAAAGCCAATACTATTTCCTGATTGTGTGACCATTTTCCTCCCAGGGCACCCCACCACACGTGGGAGAGACTGTGGACTTCTCAACTGAGAGTGGCTGTCTCTTCTAGGCCCATAGCGTGGTCCAGGGCTGGATGCTCCCCTGCAACCCAGACACATTTGCCGGGAAGGAAGGACTTGGCCTCTGTGCAGGTGCCATTGTCTCTCATGAAGTAGTGTGGCTAGTGAAGTAGTGTGGCTCACTGGTTAGAGGCGGCAGACCCAGAGCAGAGGACGGCCCGGGACCAGGGTTCGAATCCCGGCGCGGCAGGTTTCTGGACCAGGGTCAGCGGACTCGATAATTCTCTCGCCTCGGTGCCCACTCTGATCAGCGATCACACTCGGCAACTCTGGGCATTAGCTTGCCTCATCTTCACTAACGGCCCCACCAGACCGCCGGGGATGCCTGGTCTCACCCTGGAGATACCCATTAAGGGACCATCTCTCAGGGAAGCCAGGAATGGTTTCGCAGCGGTCGAAGCGCCTTGGGACCCTACGGGTAAGTAGTGCGCTATATAAATGCCAATACATTTACATTCTCATGAGACGCAGGCGACAAAAGCAGTAAAGAAGATGGTGGGCCCTGGAGTGCACTGAGATACAGATGATTCGAGTAGTGCACCTCTGAGGGTCTTGCTATTGTCTGATGGTGTAAGCTGTGCCTGTTCTCTACTCCTCCTGCGGTGCCTGATCCCTAGAGCAGCAATAACGCCCTTCCGTGAGTGGACGTGTGACCTAATTAGGAGGCCGCACTGAAGGAGGGCTGGGCCAGGTCTTGGTGCAGTCTGTGCCCCCCAACTCCACTTCTTGGCCTCACAGCCATTCCTTTGTGGCTTTGTGGAGGGCCAATGTTGCCTCAAATCAGGAGGGCAGGGATTTTGCCTGCTCATGCCGCCTCCCACTCTAGGCTCCAGTGCCAGTCAGGCGATTCAATTGTGGTGCTCCATAATGAGATGTCGAAGCAGCTGTGTCTCCTGCCACCCTCATCATCATTGCCAAAGACAAGGCTCCCCCCTGTACCAAACAAAGCAAACTCAGCAAATACGCTTAGCCCTGGTCGTCCTCCTCTCCTGCTGTGGCGTGCAGCAGAATGCTCCGACTCCAGATAATGGCGCACTCCTGGCATGTGACCTCATTAAGATGCTGCGCTGGAGGAGGGCCACGCTAGGTCTTGGTACAGTCTACAATGGTGCGCCCCCCACTCCACTTCTGGTCCACTTGGCCATTCCTTTGTGCCTTCGTGGAGGGCCTATGTTGCCTCAAATGAAGCGTGCCTTCGCTTTTACCTGCACAAGCTGTCTCCCACTCTAGGCTGCGGTGAGGGTCAGGCGGGTCAAATGTGGTGCTCCATAATGAGATGATGAAGCAGCTGTGCCCCCTACCACGCTCATCATCAATGCCAAAGACAAGGCTCTCCCCGGTACCAAAAAAAGCAAACTTAACAAATAAGCCCAACCCAGGGCTTCTCCTCTCTCGCTGGGGCATACGGACGGAATGCTCCGACTCCAGATAATGCTGCAATCATGCTGGCTATCACTCAGTTAGTTGCGTGACATGCTTGATGCTAGAATTGAAGTGGTAGGCATCAATGTTACATTGCTCCACCAAGATCTTTGGAAAGCTGCTCAGAGGATTACAGAAGCCGAAACAAGGGTCTCTGGGGTGAATGACTCAGTTAACTACTTGCAACAGATGGTGACCACCTGGTGGCAAGAGTTGAGCCCTAGGAGGGCAGAGCTAAACGCAGCAACTTGAGGTTTGTGGGGTTCTCTAATGGGTGCGAGGGTTTCTCGATGAAGCACTTTCTGGACCAATGACTTTTTTCCCTGATGCCCCTGGAGACCCTGTCCTCCTTCTTCATTGTTGAGCAGTCTCACAGAGCTTTTGGTGCAGCACTCTCCTCCAAGGGCTTGGCCCGACCTGTTATTGCAAAGCTCTCAAATTATATTGAGAGAGACGCTATCTTCAAACATGCCCAGCTCCAAGATAGTTTTGTGTATTAGTCTTCCATCATGATCTTCCCAGATTACACCACCATCATGCAACAGCAACGTCAGTCCTTCCTAGCTGCAAAAAAGCAGCTTTATGACTTAAATATTAAGTACAAGCTATTTCTACCCAGCTAGGTTGAAAGTCATGTATCAGTACCAGATGCCTTTCTTTAAAATACCGGTAGAGGTCTTTCATTGAACTGATAAGAGTTTGCTTAAAGTCAAACATTCCCCTTGCAAGGATTCTGACTCATCCCAAAGGGACAGGAGAAAATGACTTAGGAAAACCCTGGTAATTGGTACAACAGGTCTCTTTCCTCATGGAGGAGCTCCTGGCGGGATGAGGGGCACATTGAATGCACCGTCATCGGTGTCTATATCTGCCTGCAGCTTTCTCTATTGTGCATAAGTAAGCAGGATTCCGCACCTTTCATTTTTTTCATCAGGAGCACATAATTCCTTGTTTTTAGGCAAAGAGTGTCTCTCTCCTCACATGCAGGCGCCATTTTCTGTTTTGTTTGTGAGGAGGGACGCATTTCAGTATGACAGTGCCTATTTAAAACAAAAAAGGAAAAGAAGGAACAAAGAAAGGAAAACAGCAAATAATTTCTATGCCAGCCAGTCTTCTCCTCAAATGTGAGAAGTTCTAACAGTTTTTATGCCCATGACTTTCTACCAGCTGCAGCTTCTCTTTAGTGTGGCACTCTTTTCTCCTGTCTAGTTTTATGGCAATTTAAAATATAAGATACAAATTCAATAAATAATAAAGTCTGTTTAGGAATATGTCTACAAAAATTTCATTTGAGTACATAATATGTTCACGTAGGACCACAGTAAGTGATTTAAAGAGACAAGATTAGCATTTTTGCCTTATGTGGTTCTTGTTGATATATTCTGCATCTGTCTGTTGTTTAACTCAATAAATTACATTTGCATATTAGCTTTCTTAACATCATCCCCTTTTTCCTAATATTCCCTCTTGATTTAAGAAATTGTCCAATTTAGTGTTTAGATATTACTTAGCTAAACAACAATATTACTGGCAAATTAGTCGTTAAGTGAAAATGTTGTGGCAATACCATGCAACATTGTGTATTAATTTACAATTGTATTAAGTCATGCTTTTCAATTGTATTAAGTCATGCTTTTACCCTAATGTTTCTATTAATTATTTATTTTAAATATAAGTTGGAGTGAAACGCACTAGTCAAAACACATTAGTAGAAAAACTCACCCCATAGTCAAGGTATGAGAAATGTCTAAGTTTTTAAATGAACACTTGACATAAATTCAATCCTAGAATTTAATTCAGAATGTAGCTGAAAGTGAACCATCACTGACAGAAGCAGGTCATTTGAGATGTCATACGTGATGTTATCAATAATGTCATTTAAATATCATGAGTAATTTAATATATGCAGGGCATGGCAGGAGTGCAAATTATAGTTAGCTCAGTAAAATTAACCAGTAAATGTCATGCCATTTTTTAAACAATACTCATTATCTCTTTTCAATACCTAACTGTAACTTCATTTTAACCTTTAATTTTTTTTCAGTGAATTTAATTTTTTTTAAAGGTAAGGTAAAATTGTATCCTCACTATAAAGTCACTTTGACCTTTGCTTTTTCAGTGAATTTATGTTCTTTTTTATCATATACACATTTGAGCATAGACACAACCCCTCCCTGGGTAATCTATATCCAATGCCCCTGCTGTGCACAGTATGAAATGTTCTATGACATCATTGATAACATCACTGATGACAAGTGAAATTACATAATTGATGACAAAAGTGTACATAGCGAGGTTGCAAGTTTTTTTGTGATATTTATATATAGTATGGTTCAACATTGCTACTGAGCTGTTCTGGTGAAATTATAAACCATAAGGTTGATGCAGAGAGGTTTGTGACTGTCTTGTAACCAGTTCACTTGTAAGACCATTAATATCATTGAGAAGTCACCTGTGAACCACATCAACTGTATTTCTATAGCCATTGCATTTGCTCAGCTATTGGTCAGTCCCAATATGTCACGGAGCTACAGTGGGATTGATTAAGCACCATTTTTAAATTTGTTTTATCTTTGAACCATCAAACAAAAACCTCAAGTTACCACCTGAAAATAGGAATCTACATCAGGGACTCCCAGTCCCCATTCCTTAAGCATACTAGCAAATGCTTATCAATGATTTTCTGGGTTTTCCCCAAATAAAATAATTCACTACTCTTTGGATGTTCCTTAGCATCACTAACAGAATTATTAAGGGATGTTTTTATAAGACAGAGAGAATTCGTGGAAGAGTTGACATTATCAGGGCAGCTAACTTTCAGAAACATGAGCATACTTTGGAATGTCATTTCTGTTTCGTGCACCAGAGGAAGGTGGATAAGCTAAATTATCTTATGCATGGAAAAAGACAGTTGTATCCTAGATGAGAAATGGCACAATAAGTCCACTTCGAGGGACATTAGTTGCTTAGGGTCAAGTTTATATCCTTAGAGTTGTCAAAATAAGCATGTCTGAATATTGGAGGTTTTTTTGTGTTGTCGATACACAGTTACTGATATTTTCCCAACTCTGACAGAGTGGGTATGGAGTGCTGTGACTCTATGAGGTAATTAACATTTATTTCACAACATTGAGCCCAACATTCTGATTGACATGATTCAGTAGTAGACTCATTGTGAAAGAAATAAAACTGGGGAGGGTAGGCATCCTTCTCTTTTTTCCCTACTAATTTTGAGTGGGTTGAATAGTAACTTAAATGTTCTCACTTTTACTTCTGAAGCCTATCCAGCTAGGTGTCAGGTCCTAAAATTGCCTCCCAACCTCACTGCCATAATTGTGTTCTCTATAAATTGTTAATCCACATCGTCAAGTGCAATGTCTTCATTTAATATGATTAGGATCCACAAAATGCAGCAGTTTTATTTATTCTACTCTATTTTTGCATGAATGATGCTGAAATCCAGATTCTGCGAGGAAATTAGGTAATATTGGTTACATAATTCAAGGATCTCTCTAGACTTTACAAGAACAAAATCATGTCTTCCCACATTACGTTGGTTACTGATAATGTTGTCAAAGACGTTGTAAATAATTCTGGGAGCATGCATGCAAATATCTGCAAAAATACTTTTTTTTCAGGCTGTGCTCAATGCATAATGGCCCACGACTTACACAATCTTTAGTTTCCTCATTGCCTCAAGAACTTCTCTCTATGGATTGGCATTCCTAGGGATGCAACTGGAGGTGTAGTCAACTTTTGCATGTAGGTTTCTTCTATATATGCCTGTGAAGCTTTCAGGTTAATCACTCGCCATGATGTAAAGTTCTTGTTAGAATTTTCTGAACTCATCTTCTCAGTGATGGTCATACTCACGAACGTTACCAAGAACTTAGTGTAAACCTCAGCTCAGAAAGTCCAAAGAGGGTAGCCAAATAGGGCACCTTCCTCCACAAAAACAATCCTAAGAGGCCTTTTTCTCTTCTGTGTAAGCTACAGAGTGCAGCACACATAGAAAGAGAAAAAATGAGGATAAATACCAATATTTCTCCTCATTACCCCTCACCTCAGGAGGTATAGGGATTTCGCACTTCCCTAAGTTTACATGATTATGTAAATCTGGGCCATCATCAAAATCCATGGGTGTTGCTTGGAAAACTCCACTGGAGAGGCCATGGAACAGCTCCCGGACACAGAGTAAGCTGGTGCAGTGATTTGCACTTTCTTTCCTTACTCAAAATGTATGAGGCCACTCAAAGCCACGCAGGGTGGCTTTGCTTGGCTTCACAAATCTGATTAAGAGCCCTGTGTCATTCATGAACTACTTTACGTGATGCAAAAGTGATGCGGAGCTCCACTGAATAAGCCCCACAATTTTTAACAAATACTTCCCCACAAAAGTGGGTCACATGCTCTACAATAATGTAGGGGAGTTCAAATCATACGATCCCTGTCTCTCAGCATTGAAGTGTTCTGAAAGGACACCACCTATGTAACTTTACCCCTTAGGCCCTCCTTATGAGTGGTCATTTTTTTCCAGATTCATGCACAAACAACTATATACATCCCTAGTTTAATGGCAGTTACCACACCTCCTACAATATTTCCAAATGAGTCTCCGCACATTAAAACTGGTGAAATTCACAAAGAGAAAATACTCCCCAACATTGCAGAGTTGAACTTGGAATAGGTGTTAATTATTGCACGTTAAGTTCCGGGATATTGGATTGTAACATTTGACAAATGCTATGATTATCGGATTCGGGGCACTGGCAATGAGTCTCTTTGTGAACAGCAGAAAAAGTTAACTGTCTACTTCTTTTTCATTATATTGCCTTGTTCTGCCTGCATGACGGGTGTTACAATACATACAGGCATTGTCAGTGTAAATGTGCTGAGCCAAACCTTAGTGTTATGTATCAACACATTGGCATTCTCTTCAAACTTTGATTTTATTTTGTCAACTTTCAATATTGTGACAGATGTATTGCTGAGGAGGTGTTCCATTATAAACACGTATTTGAAACACACTACTTAATTTTGAGCATGATATTATGAGGGATTCATCTGTTGAGAATTAAGTACACATACAAAGTCTTGATTTATCACCCAGCCAAAATACTTTTATCTGGTACAATGCCCACATTCCAATATGGACATTCAATCAGTTAAACAGACACATTAGCCATTGTATATCCCATTGCTAAGCGGTGTCAATCTATTTCCATATACTTTGTGTACTTGTTCCTCTATGGCTGGCGATAATCTAACTCTATCAATGTCTCATTCCTCAGGGTTTTACACTGGGAACTTGGGGGCATATTATCAAGGGGGTTTATCTCCGCTTTTTTGGCTTTAAAAGCCAAGAAAGCGGAGATAAAATTATCTCCCTATTACCAAGCTGTCGCTAACACCAGTTAGTGACAGCTAATAGGAGATAGCGACCATCTTGGGCCCCGCTTTGCATGTCAGTGATATTTATCACTAATGACATGCAAAGTGGGCGTGCCAAGATGTTAGCTACTGGAAACAGTCCCTAATATCGCTATCTCCTATTACCAACTTTTGGAGATATTCGCGCTAAGCGCGAATATCTCCAAAAGCTAACACCTGCCCTGAGCAGTTCTTAGTCATGTTATCCAATGGGAGGTGGATAACATGGCTAAGAGCATTTGCTCGATAATGCATGAATATCGCTGACTTTTCAGCGATATTCATGCATTGCGGCCGTTTTTTATCGCATTTGCGATAAACCTTGCTAATAGCAAGGTTTATCTGCGATAAAAATCGCCGATGTGCGGCGATAATTTTTGTCTCTAAACAAGTTAGAGACAAAAATTATCGCTAGTTGTTGGTAATATGCCCCATGGTTTCTGCCATTCTTGGAAGCACCCAAAGTGCACAATAGGCACAATATTTAGATCCCAGATAATCAACAGCATTTAGTGCATGGCCATTCTGGGAGTAAAAGGATTACACACATCTACTCTTCTAACCATTCAACCCCTCTTCCTATCTTGCCATCAGAAGCTGTTCTGTACAACCCAATTTCTTCTGGTCCATCACGATAGGACTGCTGCCTAAGAGTCAGAAGTCACTATGCATGACTAAAAATGGATCCTATCTTCATGTAAGTGAAATGAAAGATTAAGGCTGATTTCTTTGTCTTATCGTAATTATGATTTACTTACCCCCAAAAGAGAAACTGGCTAAGGCAAATTAATAGTTTATAGAAGTATCCTGACGTCAAAAAACAACATCATGGTCTTGTGACACACAGGCCAATCATTTGAGAATCACTATAATAATAGTGATGTGATCATTTAGTCTGAAATAAAGAGACAAAGCAGACATTGGACAATACCAGAGGTACTAGGAGGAATTAAAAACTGATGTATAAACAACAGCTAAAGTCTGCAGAGAAATCAACACACCCAATGATCTTATCATGGCATGTGAATCAAGAAAGAAATTACCATCATTGTAAAGGAGAGACACACCATAAAGAAATGCCTCTTTTTGCATGATAACCCCCTGTGTTTTTGGATTGATGCTGCCCGTTTTTTGACTCTGTAGGTGCCAAACAGGTCTCAATACCTGTTCTCTGACCCTAAAAAATCATATGTCTAATTGGCTCACCTACAATTGGTATACATTACCTTAATTATGAGTCCCTAGTATATGGTACCTGGGGTACCCATGGCCTGTAGGTTAAAGTGTCCTTCGTGGAATGCAGCACTAGTTGTGCTACCACCTGAGTGTGACAAAGCAAATCATGTCTCCCAGCCCACCACTGCCGACTGGCAAAGGAGTTTATTAAACTGCTAACTCCACTTTGCCATTTAAATCAATGGCAAACCCAAGGCCTTCCTTTTTAATATTTGTAAGTCAACCCTAAGGTAGGCCTTTCAATGGACATGTATTTTATTAACTTTTCCTATCCTGGCAGTGCATTGCTGTTTTTACTGTGGAAAGGGCAACTCAGCAGTGCTAAGTTCCAAATGGGACTAATAAACATGATACACATTAAACCAAACCCAACTTATTGCTCAGTTAGGATTTAACATAACTTTTATACAAATGTCAAATTTAGAAAGTTACCACGTTGATGCCCAAAGTTTACAGTAGCCGTTTATGGTCGCACACAAGCTGTTATCTTCAATACAGCCTCCTGCCCTCCTCAGGAGAGGTGAGAATGACTCAGGAAAAGGAAGAAAGGATCTGCCAGGAGTAGAGGTGCGACCTCCTCATGGCAGGATGGCCAGATTGGGTGTAAGCCTTTAAGGTATGCTCCAAAGGGAAGCAGGCTTTGAAGAGCAATAGGTAGTCACACACAAGAGGGGCTGCTCTTTTGATTCAGCAGACAGGCAGGCCATGTTGGAAGCAGGCAGAATAGTGCAAGCTAGGTGTCCCACTTCGCAGGAAGTCATTATCAGGCAGGAAGGGACCTGGTAGCCCATTGACTAGATATACTCCACACACCCTAAGCTCATAATGGGCATAAAAGTGGCATCCCTGACATCATGATCTAAGATCACGTCTCTACTGGTGAGAGGACTGAAGAAAGACTGCCCTGATGTTCCCTTGACCACGCAAAGAGAGGTTTAACTAGAGGCTGCATCTCCGCCATGGAAAGACCTGTAAACCACCCACATCATATTACTGGCCCACTTCCACCCGGCCAGCAATCGTAACAATTGCCGACTGGCAGAAAAGCGGCAGATAGACTTTGCGTCTGCCGCGATACCCACAGCCATCATAATATGGCGGTGGTTATTTCTCATACGCTTTCGTAATGAGCCCCTTAGTCTTTACATTTACTCAACAACACTGTGTTCATCGGAAGCTGCCAATCCTAAATCTAGCATTCAGAAAAATGCCCTATGATAAACACGGTTATTCATTCACCTCCCAAAAGTTCTGTTCTACAATTAATTAATCTCTCTCCTAAGCCTTGAATGAATATTTTGCCAACTCGTTTGACAGCCATAATGTTAAGGTGTGGGCTCGGCATCCAAGAATCCATGACTGGCAAGGAAAGCCGAGCAGGTAGCTGAGAAATCACCAACTTCCCTAGAGAAAGAGAGACTATTATAAATAGAGACAGAGACCCTACGGGGAGATGTGAACATGTCTAATCTTCACTGTGAGAAAGCACGTTAACCATCATAGGACGATGGGCAAGATGCTTAAAACATTGAAACATAGCAACATGTGCAAGTTAATTTGAGAACATATAAAACAGAGGTCTTCTTTTCAAAATATGGGCATTTTCATGAGATTTCAATATAGGGAAGTAAGAAGTGCTCTTTGTAAAGTTGTAAGTGATACATGAATAAGTGTGCACTCAGCGTGGAGTAAATGAAAGAGCTCTAGATGTTTGAGAACACTCAGGATCCCCAATCTATGTATGAGTAGATCAACCATCCCATCATTTTTCTTGGCAATATTGTACTTGTATTTCTTGGTTCATAATAGGGCTATAATACATGGGATTTTGCAATCCCTTGTTTAAATGCCTTTCTCTGATTTCCTTATATTAAACAAGTTTTGGCACATTGAGTCGTCTATTATAAAGAAATTGTGCCAGAACTCAACTGTAATAACTTATTACAGTTGAGTTCTGACATCACAATGCCTGCTGCCACAGCCAGCAGTTAAGGGGAAAGGCAGGTTCCAGTCACAGCACAATTAAAGCAGCTGTTTAAAGAAGGAACATACAAATGTGCTTTTCTTTCTTTAATGTCTGTACAATGACAACCAGAAAGGAGACATTTATGGCAATATTTTTCTTTTTTGCACTTCTTACAAAATCATAGAAGTTAGAATCCCTCAGCATTTTTCTATGGTGCATTTGTGTTTAAAAATATAAGGTACAGAGGACAACAAGCAGCTTGATGCTAGACAAACATATGTTTCTTGCATGACATTTTAATTAAGATTCATAACCACAAAATAATACCAAAGGAAATCTTTCTCTTTACTGTTCTTTTAAAGCCACTTATGTATTGTGCAGATCGTTCTGTTGCAATATGTAAACAAAGAATTTTCATGTGAAACGTGTGTTGAAACTTGAACTAGCTCGTGGTCAGATCTGGGCTCGATCAACAGATACAAGGAAGCCCTGACATGTCCTCTCTGGCCCGCCGTCCAGGGATATCAAGTGTAGTTAGTGATTCTTAGCCCTATCCTGTTTGGGTTCTTAGCTCACGCTTCCTGGTACTGCTCACGCACTGCCGCCAGACCCGCCCTCCAATAATTTATGGGCTGACACCTAAACATGGCGCTGATAACAGGAGACACATGTGTCAGTCTCCTGCTCAAAGGCTCTCCTCGCAGGCCCCGAGGCAGATGTGTCGCTATCAGCTTGGGAGTCTCAAGGAATGTGTGAAGAAGGGGAAACAGAAAGCAAAACAGACAGGAGACAGATAGCGTGGGGTGCCAGCAAGACGACAATTACACCGACTCCAAGAATGTGATAGAAAAGACGGAACAGCAAGAAAGGAACACGAATCAAGGGGGCGCAGGCTTCTCTTCAGGGTTGTGGATAGGAGGCTTTTTTCCTGGGTTGTCAATATTTCTCAACATAAGTGTAGCAATAATAATTTAGGACTTTGTGCATTGCTGAAATGAAAGACAGAACGTGATGTAATTGTTTGCTGCTGGACTTCAATGTGTGTATGCAAAAACAATAGTTTGGATTAAGTACGAAATTAAAGAAACCCCTGATAAAATGTATTTATTCCAGTTCAGTACCGTCCAAAGAGTCCCAGCATGCAGGGCTCGAGTCCCACAAACATTAAAATTTGGCCCAGAATCACGTAATGTTAAAAGCCAAGGTTTAAGGTTTGGACTCGAACCTGGGTTGCATGTTCCACAGTCAGCAGCTCTGGCCACTGAGCCACATCGCCACCAGATAAAACGTGTTAGATTTAATTTTTTGCGGTTTTTACATGTTAGTAATCGAATGGATGTTTTGAACAAATAAAAGATTAATTCAATGTAGATATCGCAGAAAGTGACAGGATTTTAAACTACTGAGTTGTAGGTGAAAGATATTTTTAAAACGGTAACTTTTATTATACAAATTCGATATATTGTGTGTATTGTGTTTTAGAGTTGAAGATTTTGGTATAAATCCTTTTCCATTCTGATAGTGTTTTTAACAATATCAAATCATAAAAATAACCTCCGTTAGCCCATTGCAGACATTTTATCTCCTTAGGTGATGAATTTCTGAATGTATGCATTTATACAGTATTCAGATAGTACAAACATAGCCACAATGCTTTGTAGGGCTGTAAAGGTCCGTAGGCAGAGATACAATCAGAGACTGAACCAATGAGGGTGGAGCTGGGTGTACTGAGAGGGAAGGTGCAGTGTTTACTTGTTGCAATGCAGTGGTCCTGATGCGTATGGAGATGTTCTTCCAGATACTGGTGTAGATGAAGAATGGGTTTTGCCTGTTTTGGTCTTTCTTGCAGCTCTTTGTCTGCAGTCTGATGCTGTCCTGGCTGGAGGGTGTGCTGAGTGCCACCCAGGAAACGGAACGCAGCTCCTGTTGTAATTTCAGTGATAAAGATGACCGCCTCTTTGCCTCTTAGAGGTAAAGTGGATGCATTTAGATGAGTAAAAAACATAGGGGCATATTAGCAAGACCCTTGTTAAAATTATCGCCGTTTTAGAGGCAGGAAACTTCCGCTAAAACGGCGATAATGGGCTTGCTAATATGCGTTATAGAGTTCCAATAGAAGTCCAGGTTAGATGTCTTGCACATCTAACCTC
Source organism: Lissotriton vulgaris (assembly GCF_964263255.1). NCBI lineage: Eukaryota > Metazoa > Chordata > Amphibia > Caudata > Salamandridae > Lissotriton > Lissotriton vulgaris. The sequence goes on from NC_141689.1 coordinate 388,535,218, forward strand.
GGCTTCTATTGAAATTATATAACGCATATTAGCAAGGCCATTGTCCCTGTAACCTTTGGTTATTTGAGTTTATATACATGTATAACGATCTAGCCGAGGCCCAGAAACTGGGGAGAGGGAGAGCTCCCCAAACACCTTACATTTTCCATGGGAAAAGTAGGGAAGGATACAGAGAAAACAGCTAGGCAGAATGAAACCAAATTTTGCAGAAACCTAGATTGTTACCTGGAATGTGTGCTATTTGTGATTTGGTGTAAACAGTTTTTGGGAAAATAATGTTTAAAATGTAGAGACATTGACAGTTGATCCCCTGGAAGTCCTGAGGGGGTCCCACCGGATGCAAATTAAAAAATAGAGCAATCTGATTGATCACAAGGTATTTTTTTCCAATCAGCCAGCTCGCACCAGCAGGACTGTGATTGCCGCGAGAGTGAGCGCTCTGATTAGCGGGCTGCATCATGAAACAACATTTTGTGGCTGCCATTACAAAAAAAAAGGAACCGGTCTCTGTGTCCTCAAAATGTAAAGAGAATAAGATAGTAGGGACAGCTTAGGTCCCCTTGCATTTATGGGGAGGGGGCCTAAATCAAAAAATCATTCAGATTGAGATCCTTACCATGAAGAAAGCCTTTTTGGTGGCTGTCACCTCAGCAAGGAGATTAGGAGAATTTGGTGTGATTTTATGTGGGCTTCAATTTCTTACTTTCTATGGGGATACAGTTGTTTTGAAACAAGAACCTTCATTTTTATTGAAGATGACTTCTTCTTTGCATAAGGATCAGTAAGTATTTCTATGAAAGGTTTTGATAAACCAGTAATGACGATTACCTGTAAGTAATCAGGGCATCAAATATTCACAGCATTTTATGCTCAGTTGTAATTAAGTCTCGTACAAGCTACCGAAGACATTGCAACAGAATTATGACAGAAACAATCCATAAAAAATAAAAAAATAAAACAAGTAGAAGTGTCAATAAAATGCACAGACAAGAGTGAACAATATTGAAGGTCAATAGAAGTATTTAGAAAACAAAAGGGCAAGCAAGTATAGAATATCACATCAGGTCATATTCAGGACTACCGGAGGGAAGGATACCTCAAACCAAAACACATGGAGACTATTGTTATGTTCTTTACACATCATTTCAGTCAATTATTATGTTCTTTTTACATTTTTTTTATAATTGAAGAAATTAAACATATTTGCAAAGTAATAACCTTGCTATACTGCACATGTGATGTTAGGTGTTTTAACAATAAAAGACCAGGGCCCAGATGTAGGTAATAGCAAATTACCGAATGGTAAATACCGAAATTTACCGATTTGGTATTTACTATTCGGTAATTGATATGTAGGTTAAATATTCTGTAAAAATACCGAATCGGTAAGATTCGGTAATTACCGATTCAGTAATTACCGAATCTGTATTTGCCATTGATTCCTATGGGCATTGAAGCCCATAGGATTCCATAGCAAATACTGATTCGGTAATTACCGAATCAGTAAGTTTACCGATTTTACAAGGGGGACAGGGTGTCACTTTGACACCCTGTTTCACCCCTGTTTCTGGCTTGTGTGCCATGTGACACACCTACATGCCCTTAGGGCATGTCTGTGTGCCACATGACACAGGTGTACATGCACAGATGTGCATGTACACTGGAATTCGTTATATACCATGGAATAGTATTCCATGGTAAATAACGATTCGGTAAGGGCCTGTGGCACAGATTACAGTGCCACCTACATATGGATTTACAGAATCGGTATATTTACTGATTCGGTATTTTACCGATTCTGTAAATTTACCGAATCGGTAAATATACCGATTCTGTAAATATGAGGCCCCCTACATGTCAAATACCGGTCGGTAAAGGCCGAAATCGGCCGTTACCGAACGGTATTTGGCGACCTACATCTGGCCCCTAACCTGATAAAACTTGTTGAAGAGTGCTGTGCTGAAAAGATACCAATAAATGTCAAGGCTTGTACATTTGTGAGGCAGAGCATTTTATTTTTAGTGAAATAAATTCTACCTATATGCAGCCACGTATCTCATCATTATGATAGCATTTTGTCTCCAACGAGTAGCTTGTGAGCTACTGGTAGCTCTCTAGCTACCTGTAAGTAGCTCTCCTGTCTGCAGCCCAGGCTATTCATATCGAATTATTTGCTTGGTTAAATTAATATTTGTATACCAAAAATTTAAAAAGGTGTACACAATACGAAATGGTTGTATTTTCAGAACACATAAGCAGATTTATAGAGAAAATGGCTGTATTTCCAAAATGTAATTGAGTGATAATTTATGTAGCATTAGAAAGGCTTATTTCTCATATTACCTTGGTGCCAGGGAAACTGCCCTATGGCTGTTATGTATTATCTATGCGGAGCCATTTCAAATTGATGAAAATGTATATTTTACTTCTAGCAACCTTCCTGACTCACTGATGTGATCACTGCTGACAATCTAGGATGGGTGGTCACTACTACACCATTAATGTTAGTGGCTCAACATGATTTTTATTGAACATGAGTAGCTCTCAGTACAGAGGAGGTTAGAGACCCATGGTCTACAGCATGTCACAAACAGCAAAACAATTTTGCTACAGCTGCACATAGACCTGGTTAGGAAGCATACACTCACCCGGTGCTCTTTCTGTTGGAAGTACCTATTAGGACTCTTCTAAGACAGCAAAGACTGCTCGACACCTCCGCCCCAGACGTGACCTTCCTAACCGAGACCTGGTGGAATGACTCCTCGGCGCCCGACATCGCCATAGCCATCCTAGACGGCTACAAGATCACCCAAAGGGATCACGCCAACGGAATCGGAGGAGGAATAGCCATCGTCCACAAGTCCACCCTCAAGGTCACCACCCACGCAGATGACACTCTCAACATCGTCGAACACCTGCAGTTCCAGATCCACACCAACCCCAACACCACCCACTTCTACAGACCCCCCGGACCCCAGGCTCAGTTTAGGGACTCCATCGCTGACCTCGCCAGCACGACACACTTGCCTCCACGGACTACATCCTCCTCGGGGACCTGAACTTACACCTCGAGAACAACAACGACGCCAACTCCGCCACGCTGACTGACAACCTCACCAACCTCGGCCTCAGACAACTCGTCATCGCACCCACCCTCGCTGCCCGCCACACACTGGACCCCATCTTCTCCACAAGCACCCACGTCGCCTTAAACCATACCACCGAACTCCACTGGACCGACCACCGCTGCATCCATTTCACCTTCAAGAAACCAACCATGTACCACCGCACCCAACAGCTGCCTCGCCACTGCTGGAGCAAAGTCACCAAAGGATAGCTGATCACCGACCTTGCCTAGAACCCACCCACTGACCCCACCAACCCAGACGCTGCAGCCCGCAACCTCATACATTGGATCGACAACTGCGCCAACTACCTCGCCCCACTCAAGAAACCCTCCAACAGCCACACCAGCAAGAGAGCCTTCTGGTTCACCGATGAGCGCCAGACCTCCAAACGTGCATGCCAGAAACTGGAGAAGAAATGGCTCCACGAATGCACACCGGACAACCACGCAGCCCACAAGGACGTCACCCACAGACATCACCACCTCTTCAGATTCGACAATAGATCCTCCTTCAAGGACTGCCTGGATAACAACGCACACAACAGCAAAGAGTTCTTCAGCATCGTAAAAGAACTCTCCAACCCCAGCGCCAACGCCAACGACATCCCACCCTCACAGGGAACTGAGCCACTCACTGGCCATCTTTTTCCACCGCAAGATCGCTGACATCCACGACAGCTTCAACACCACAACCGCCTGACTACACCAGACTCTACCTCCCTTGTGAACACCACCAACGCCAACCGCCTGACCTCCTAGTAGCACGCCGAAATCAACGCCCTCCTCAAGAAGCCCAAGGCGGACCCAAGGACATCAAGAACTTCCTGCCCATCTCCCTGCTCCCGTTCCCGGCGAAGGTCATCGAGAAAATCGTCAACATGCCTTTGGCCCGCCACCTCAAAGACAACAACATCTTGGACCCGTCCCAGTCCGGATTCAGATGAAACCACAGCACTGAGACAGCCCTCATCGCCGCCACAAACGACATCAGGCACCAAATAGCCAACGGCGAAACATCAGCCCTCATCTGTGTCGCCTTCGACACGGTCTGCCATCGCACTCTAAAGACACGCCTCCAAGAAGCCGGAATCCAAGAGAAGGCCCTTGACTGGACCATGTCCTTCCTCTCCAGCAGAACCCAGAGCGTCGCCTCACACCCTTACGATCCGAAGCCACCGACATTATCTGCGGCGTCCCCCAGGACTCATGTAAAATGTAAATGTAAATGTAAATGTACAGGAATTTATATAGCGCAAATCACCGAGCAGTTTCTAAGCGCTTGCTTAGGGAACCCGTTCTGGTATTACCCTGTGAATTAACCCCGGCAGGGTATCCGCAAGGTGAAAGCCAGGCATCCCGCCGCGAGGGGCCGTTGTGGAGATTAAGCAAGCTATTGCCCAGAGTCGCAGAGTGTGAACCAGTGAATCAAGTAGGCACCGGAGCGAGAATTGTCAAGCCCATGGACATTTTAGGACTCAAGACCCCGCCGATCCGGGAATTGAACCCTGGTCCCGGGCTGACCTCTGCTTCCAGGTCTGCCTCCTCTAACCAGTGAGCCACACTTCTCCACTCATCCCTCAGCCCGACGCTGTTCAACATCTACATGGCCCCCCTTGCACAAGTTGCCCGCCATCAGGACCTCAACATCATCTCCTACGGAGACGACACCCAGCTCATCCTCTCCCTCACCAAGGACCCACACACAGCCAAAACAAACCTCCTCAAGGGAATGAAGGCCATCACTGACTGGATGAGGAGCAGCCGTCTGAAACTGAACTCGGACAAGACGGAGGTCCTCATCCTCCGACCCACCCCCTCAGCCTGATAGGACACCTCGTGGCTGACCACACTGGAAACAGCACCGACACCCACCGACCATGCACGCAACCTAGGATTCATCCTCGTCTCTTCCCTCTCCATGTCTAAGCAGGTCAACGCCGTCTCCTCCTCCTTCTACAACACCCTCTACAAGTGGAATCTGACCAAAACAAGAAGAACGGTGACACAGGCCCTCGTCAGCAGCAGACTGGACTACGGCAACGCACTCTACGCAGGAATCCCAGCCAAACACCTACGATGACTACAATGCATCCAAAATGCCTCCGCCCGACTGATCATCAACGTCCCCCGCCACATCCACATCACCCCTATCTCAGAGACCTACACTGGCTCCCGTTGACAAAAGGATCACCTTCAAGCTCCTCACCCACGCACACAAAGCACTCCACAACACCGGACCAGCCTACCTGAAGAGCAGACTCAGCTTCTACACCCCCAACCACAAGCTGAGCTCCGCCAGTCTCGCTATCGCCGCTGTCCCCCGCATCCAACGAACGACCTCCGGCGGCAGATCCTTCTCCTACCTCGCCGCCAAGATCTATATGGATATTGCGTTCATGTGATGCATGAAGGTTGTGTAACATGGAATAAAGAGGAGTTCTACCTTGCTATGCTTTTTTGTTTCCTGGCTATGAATGCAATTAGTGCTTCATTGCACTTAGAAATCAAGTAGAAAAGTTGCAAGATGCTTACACTGAGATGGGTGATGTGACACTTCTTGGTGAGGCCACTTAAACCTTTTCTACAAATACCAGACTAATATAGACTTTCCTTGCAGCGTCTACACTAGATGCAGTGCACTGCAAGGTGCGGTGGGTACCTTAAAGCAGTGGCTATGGGGCTTCTGGACTCTCTAAAAGTTAAAATAGGTGAAAAAGTTATTTTCTCTAAACATACACATTTCCCCCAAGTCGCTGGTACTAATAAAGACTATTTTCTGTGTGGGTGATGATAAAAGGGACTATTTTCTGTGTGGGTGATGATTTGTGCTAGAGGGAATGCCAAGACGTTTGCAGAAGAGAACAAACAGCCTAAGTGTGCTGAACCATTGCTTGATGCTATATGCTGCCGTTGGCAGATGAGAAATTTGGAGGATTCTACAACAGACTAATGGATGTTGAGGGATGACAGAAAGGCCCTGTGTGTAAGTATGTATTTGGGTGTATATATATTTCTTTTATTAAACTCAGAGTGGAGAACTCCCCACATGAAAAGATGGGACAGGACTAATGTTTCATGAGTGGAGGCTTTGCCATGACTGCTTAGTCTCCACAGCTGTAAAAAAAACACTATTAGTAAAATCAAACTTGTAGTTTGTGAATACCAAAATTATAGTAAACTTACACACAAGGGTAAGTTTTCCTAAGTGAATCAGTCACATTCACTTTTGCAACTGAGACTTTTTCATTAAGTCCCTACCTTCATTATTTACTAAGGGAAGGCCATTGCAGTACTAATAGTTGCCCACGTGTGGTGCTGGGCTTACTACAAATGTGTGAGTTACTAAAAAAGTGAAGCTTGTGAATACTAAAAAGTTGTAAACGCATCAAAACAAAGTTACTTTTGTGAAATTTAGGGACCTTTTCTGCCCAATTAAAACGTGGGGGCTTTGTGACTCAGGGCCATATGTATGAACCCATTTACCCATAGGCACAGAATGGGTAAAAACCTTTGATACATCTGGCCCTCAGTGTTTTAATTGCCCAGAAAATGTCTCAAAATAACGAATTAATGTAGGGGCTTCAACCTGCTTTTTTGTCATGCAAAACCTAATAAATGTGGTGCCTTTTGTACCACAGAAAAACACTCCGTTTTCATGACTACCTTCATTCTATCTAGATCGGACTGCTGTAACAGCATTACTTAGAAATGCCCAGCTATTTTCATCTGAAACCGCAACATATTCCCAAAATCTGGCAGTGTGCACCATCTTCACCTTACGTAAGATTGAACAAGTTTCAACTGCTTGGTGGAAGATTCACTGGCTGGCAGTGAAAGAAAGAGTGCAGCTCTAGCCTTATGCTTTACGCACAGGGCTTTTTAATGGATTAGAAAAATTGGAAACTATTTCTGAACTACAATCAAACACATTAGCCTAGTCTTTAGAATCTGAGCATCAGTTGCTATAGTGTGTGAACCAAATGACTATGACCCACATTGGCATCACTCTTTACACCAACCAGCATCCAAACTCTGGAATAACAACTACCATCTAGAAAATAGGAAACTGAGTAACCGTTTGGTGTTTAGCAGAGCTTTGAAGATTTTCCTATTCGGATAACTTGTACATTCTTTTCCTCCTCCCCTCTTGTACCTATCTATTTTTTTCACACACGATATGAGAACGCGGGGAGGGGGAACCTGGCAACAGCAGTTAGAGTATAAGCGTAATTAATCAGGTGCTTGTGACCATATGAGTAATGTATACTTAGAGATATTATTGTTTGACTTTCACAGATTGTTTCCCTGATGAAGGCGGATTAACCGCCGAAATGCATTTGATGAAGTATATACTTTTCTGGAAAGAAATGAAATAACCGTGTGAACTCAACACGAAAACGCAAATCAAATGAAATAAATGCTAAATATGAAATAAACGAGGAGTGAAGAATTATTTTATAAGAGAAAGGCTGGAGGTTCCAGCAACCGTCTTGTGCCTTGGGTGACAGTCGTATATTTCATAGGACTGCAACATACCTATCTATTGAACACACTCCTGGCGGGGAGTGATACCCAGGAGCACAGATAATATTGGAAACCATTGTATAAAGAGGCTGTGCACGAACCAAAACATTTACTAATCTCATAGGATGCCCCATCCCCTTTCTCAACCACTCTGTACAGGACACTTCTGGCTCACTACTGATTGGGAGATGAAGTCCCCTTGGCTGCTCAGGGTTGTTTAGGGCCAAGAACCTTTATTATTGCGACCCTCACAGCCTGATTGCTGAGATATTGTTGGAGGCCCGCCCCCTTTCTCAACCACTCTGAAAAGGGGCCTCATGGTGCACTACTGGTCGAGGGATGAATTCCCCTTGGCTGCTGAGGTTCTCTAGGGACCAAGACCTGTATTGTTGCAACAAATAAGTCCCCCTCAGCTGGGTTGCTGAGACGTCGTTGGAGGCCCTGCCCCCTTTCTCAACCACTCTGCATATGAGTTTCCTGGAGCACTACTGGTTGGGGGATGAGGTCCCCTTGGCTGATGACGGTTGTTAGGGGCCAAGCTCTACACATCTCAGGGACGGACACCCCTTTCAGTTCTGCCCAGAGAGCAGTGACACCTCGGGTGAACCTCCCTTAAATCCTTGTAGGAGAAGGAGTCCCAGACAAAGAATAAGTCAGAGAAATAAATTGCTTTATCCATATACTGATGGACAAAGAGAAAGTGTTATCACCCTGAGAAGAGACACCAAAAGAAACAATCAAAGAATCTGTCTTTCTAAAAGGACTTATTCTTATCCAGACCAATCAATCAATCAATCACTCAAAACCGCCCGCCTTCCCGCCCACCTTAATAATTATATTTACAGGCTGGAAATAAAGTTAAATAAAACTTACCTCAATAATAAACTGCAAACTTCTCGATCGCGGCTTCTTCTTTGAAACTGTTCATGTGCGGGAGCCTGCACATGTACATTATTCGCCATGAAAGAGAAAAGCTGTGTAACAATCGTGCCACCAAATCTTCCACATCAGCTAAGATCCCCAGAATAGACCTAAAAGCCTTACTAGCCGTCCAATGGGCTCGCAGGGTAAAATCACCAGACATTCCTGAAACACTTCCCAGAAAACCTGCTGAACCTTATTAAGGTGGCAGTCAAGTGGAGACAGCTGGTGAGGTCTACACCAACGTTGAAAACAACCCCAATGCAACCATAAGATTTCAAGGTAGATGGTTTACAGGATTCCTGACTAGCCTCAGCTAAATGTCGGGGCAGTCCCTTGCTCTGAACCTCCCTTCTCTCAACTTTAAAGGAGAGAGAAGCAGCCACTACAGGGACAGGATGGGGCATGACGTGAGAGGGTAGGGAGAACAAGGACTTATCCATGGACCCTAGATCGCCAAAAACATGGGCGTGGGAAACCATGAGCACCTGAGCCAAAACAGCACTGCCAGCACCATTACTCTTGCTTCCCCCAACAATTTTGCCAGCAATTTGGGAATGGGAATGAGTAGAGCAAGTTGAAACACATACCGGCCATGGAAGGGTCAATGCATCCACCCCCAATACCCTCTGGTGGACTGTGAGAACAGAATCTGGGAACATGAGCAATGAGCCAGGAAGCAAAGAGGTCCATAAAAGGCACAACAAACCGACAATACAGCTGAAGAAATACACCCTGGTTAGAGACATTTTCTGGGAAGGAGAAAAGAACCAGCTGAGAGTATCCACACACTATTGTCCACTGAAAAGGACTGCCACCACGGACTGCAAGCGAACCTCGTGCCACTGAAACAGCAGGGTAGCAACAGCAAACAGGGATCTGGACCAGATCACCCCTTGATTGTTCAGGTAGGCTATCATAACCTAGTTGTCTGATTGCACTACCAGATTGCAACCCATAGGAAGTTGTCAGAACCCCATCACTTCCCAGTAAACTGCCATTAGTTCTCGTCAATTGGAGGAGTGCCTGCTCTCCTGTAGGGACCATCTTGCCTGCAGTGACCTGTCCCATAGTATTTGCTCCCCAATGAAAGGAATGGCATCCGTCATTAGAACCAATGGAGGATCCTGCTGTAATGCCATGCCTTTGGAGACAGAGCCCGGCAGAATCCAGTACCTCAGGTTGTCAATGACCCCTGTAGTCACTGCAACCTGACTTTGGGTCCCAGAATGAATGAAGAGAAGATCATAGTGGATAAAGATGAAACCGACCCCAGAGAACCATGAAAACAGCCACTGCCATGTGGCCCAGCAATCTCAACCATTGACGGACAGGATGGGAGTAGCAACCGATCATTCTCATCGCAAGAGAATTCAAGATTGCAGTCCTGGGAGCTGGAAGGGAAACCCCTGTTCAGATCCATATGCAACCTGGCCACTATAAAAGTTAGATCTCTGGAAGAACCAACTAGCAAGTCTTTCGATTGAGCAGAAACCTAGGAGCCTGAATCTGCAAGCAGACAAAGGCCAGATTGTGAAGGAGCTGTGACTCTGTAGAAGCATGGATAAGCCAATCATCCAAGTACAGATACAGGTGACTTCCTAGATGAATACATGCCACCAAGGGTGCTACCATCTTCGGGAATACCCTGTGCACCGACTTGAGGCTGAGCGGCAGCACCCTGAAATGAAAATGCTTTTCGCAAATGCAAAATCTGAGAGACTGTTGGTGCTGAGGATGAATCAGGAAATGGTAATATGCATCTTGGAGATCCAACATGCATATCAGATGCCCCTTGATAACCAATGGAAGGGCTCTTTGCAGAGTTTCTAATTTGAAGGGCAGGGATGGACCACGTCTGTTGAGAGCTTTCAAGTCCAATACACTCCTGAAACCCCCTGTGGACTTCGCAATGAGAAATAATATGGAATAAAAGCCACTGCCCCACTCTGTCCAATGAACTTCCGGAATTGATGCTTTCTGAAGAAGAGATAGGTTCCCTGAGCCAGAGGAAGTCTCTTTAATGGCTAAGGAGTTGGCTGGAGTCCTGATGGATGAGGCAAATCCTAAAATTCTATCCAGTACCCTTCTCAGAGAACACTCATCACCCAAGTGTCTGAAGTAGATTTCTCCCACACCTAGAGAAACTGCTGGATCCGACCTCCTGCTGCAGCACGCATAGAAAGAGGACACACCAAGGAGAAATAAAAGAAGATAATTGTGCCATCAAATCGATGCACTTGATGTAACTGTAAAAACCAATACTTCCATGTTAGGCGATCTTACATGTTCTCTAAATTTTACTAGATGTTCTATAGACCTAACATGTAAGGCAGCTTACAATAAGCTGAGGGTTGAGCTGTGTTCCGCTTGTGCTGAAAGCATTTTTCCGCATTCTATTCTCCACGGTAAATAGAATGGAACAATATGTGCTGCACCAGGTCAATGGCTTCAAATTGTTTATTCATAAACCAGACTCTAAAGCCAATTTATGTTGTCTGGAAGGACAAACCAGATGTAAACATTTTCCGGAATGCAGTGGAAGCTTTGTGTTGGCATTTTAAAAACAGCACTCAGGCATATTGTTCTTTATTCATGGCGGTAAATATGCTTTTCCATTGCTAGAGAAAGTATCTAAAAATGCTATAATTTTCACCATACTGAAGATGCTTTTGTATATGAGTAAACACTGTACTAAAATGATTTAAAATCACTCTTTATTGTTGTTTAACCATTAAATAACCTTCAGAAATACTTTATATATTTTATTTTTAACATGTCATAATTAAATACCAATTGAAAAGCAAGTCATTACTTCTATTTCGCTTCTGTTTTAGATACGTTTTGAAATCTATGTCTTTTTCAGTGGAAGTAGCTGAATAATTTTAAACCAGAAATAGAGATAACGTAATATGTTACATTTGTCTTGATTGTTAATTAGCATTATTAATTCTAAAATATTGTCACTAAAATAAGCATGGACGAAGCAAAAAAAAAAATCATCAGACTTTTTCATAAGGTGCCTCTTTGTAGACTGATACGTTGTGGGGTGGGGTTGGGTGAAGTTGTCAAACAACGGGATAGCTAAAATTAAATAAAATAATAACTGAAACCGCTTACCTTGCGCTCGCCGCATCGCAGACTTGCCGACGCAGAGCGGCTGTAAAGCAGCCACACCGTATTTCATGCAAATACGCTGCCCTCAGGGCAGCAAGAGTTCACAGCTGCCTTGGGCACAGCACATTCCCCATAATGTTGCACATTTTCTTTCATTATACCGGGCACACCTTTTTAATGTGACCCCTGGTTACTTGGTATGAAAGCAGTCAGGCTTAACTTAGGGGCAGTGTGTAAAGTATTTAGGCAGCACTTCAAACAGCAATAAGGTGAAAAAATAATACACCGATTTAGAACAATAGAGTAAAATGTAATACATTATTTGAAACCAAAATGACAAAAATCCAAAACTGGAGATATGCAATTTTAAATATTTCAGGTACGTATAGATCCAAAAAGCATAAAGCAACACGTGTGAGTGTCTGGCCATGTGAGTCTGGGTGAAAGTTGAACATGCAGGCCAACCAACATGGAGTGCACTCCAGATACAGGGACGAAAGTTAGTCCACCCTAAAGAGTTACCTTCAAAGTCCAGCGTGAAGAATTCTGCTCACGCTGGAAGGGGTCGCGAGAAGTGAGAGAGTGTCGCAGATGGTCTTTAATGTAGCTCAAATACCAGGCCAGGCATCACAGTTGGTTGTCTCTGTATAGCAAAAATGAATTGAGCATCACAGGCTGTGGTTGCTGGGCTTCGTGCTGGCGGTCACCACAAGCTGTTGATGCTGTAATGCGAAGTGCAGCTATCATGTTGCAGAGCGTCACTGTGGTACGAAGAGTCAGGTTTACTGGAGCTTTGCATTGGAGGCAAAGTAGACAGAAAGATCTTGGCTCAAACTGGCCCGTTCACATTTGTAAAGAGACCAAACATCAGCATTTCTTCTTTTCTTTGGAGAGGAGCCCATCCAATGCCACACCAAGGGTCCAGGACCTGAGGGTCACCTTTTGGGGTTCAGTGACTCACTCCAGCAGAGGCCAGCAGAGTTCAGCCAGGTCCAGTTGCAGGTGCAGACAGTAAGACAGTTGTGCAGTTGCAGTGAGTCTCTGGAGCTTGTTATGTCCCAGTAGCTCACAAGGTGTTACTTTTGAGTCACTTCAGCATAGGATGTAGAGTGCAGGTCCAATCTTCATCTCAGCCAGCAGGGCAGCAGGCAACAGAGCATCAGGATAGCAGGGCAACAATGCTGCAGAGTGGCTGTCCTTCTGGTAGCTAAGCAGTCTTTCTGTAGAATCCGCAGGTCCAGGAGTGTACTGAAGAGTTAGGTCTGAGGGTCCAATCTGTATACCTGGTGTCCACTTTGAAGTAGGGGAAGTTTCTAGAGAAATACTTTTGAAATGTTTGAAGGTTCCTGCCTGCCTTGCCCAGTGGTGCTGGAAGAATTTTTAGAGTGGGTTGCTTATATCACTGAACGCATAGAGATTGAAAAATCAAAGTGTGATACAAAAATACCAGTGTAGCAAATGTGTCTTGCCAGTTCACCAAGAAAGTGGTATGAGTGCGGTATGTAGCCAGTAGTGCATTTTGGAGCACCGGTGAGGTAGTTCACTGTCATTTACAAACAGCACATTTTCCGTTGAAATGACCGCTAAATTTGCAAAGACTTGCAGTTTTACTAATAAAACCATATAGTGCAAAAATGCTAACGTGTGGAAATTGGGTTTCTTTGACTATTCATCATTTGCTCTTCACCAAGTACTGTCTTGATTTCTTTTGATCCTATTGAAATTTGTCTTTCCAGCACATTTCAAAATTATAAAAAGGTGCTTAATTGGTGCTTTCCTTATTGCTGTAAATGTTGTTCTGTTTTATAAAAAAAAAAAACTCTACAGTTTTTGCTTTTGTTTCCTGCAACCCAGCAGGATTGTCATCTAGATCATTTTTACATATTCTTCTCACTTTGCAGTAAGAGAAATAAGTGTACACTCCAGTTTCTGAATAAGTAGTAGTTTCACAGAAGACAGAGTCTAATATTTGAGCTTTGTCTTCGAATGTGCGGCAAATGGGACAAGGTAATCACAGAACTTAAAGGCACCTTTACTGCTTATTCACCTTCTGAACTCCGGCATGAATATTTCTGGGGGTGCTGCAGCACCCCCACCACCCCTACTTACAGCGCCTATGCCCCTCCCCTGACTCCAGGCTGTCTGCATGAAAAATGCAGTAGTGCCAAGTACTATGTGTGAAGGCACGGTACAGCCTATTCAGTTGTAGGTGGGGCTGTACCCAGCCCAGTCCCTTCTATCGTTCAAGCAGATGGCTCATCCAGGCACACTAAATTCCTCTATTTTGTGGCTGTCTGGGAGAAATAAACAAAGTTCAACAGTTAACTACACCTGTGACGCATGAACAGGCTGCAGGCACCAAATGGGTAGGGTAGGAAAATGCCAACTTTCTAAAAGTGGCGTTTTCAAAATAGCAACGTAAAATCTGACTTCACCATTAAACAGGAATTTTAATCACAATGTTGCTAACACCAAACATCAAATGTTCACTTTTTCTCAATCAAAAGTTAGCACTTATTAAATGTAATAAGGCAACACAATATTATCCTTACGTTTTTTTCACCCAGGACATGTAAAGGTTAAGAGTGCATATCCAACTTTTAAATACACTGCACTAGGCACTATTTAAGGCCTACTCTAGGGGTGACATATATGTATTAAAAATGAAGGTTTGGGCCTGGCATTTTGCTAGGTCCAAAGGGCAGTTTAAATTGCACACACAGACTGCATCGGGAGGCCTGAGATATATTTAAAGGGCTACTCAAGTGGGCGGCACAATGGGTGCTGCAGGCCCACTAGCAGCATTTAATTTACAGACCCTGGGTATATGCAGTATCACTTTAGTAGGGACTTACAAGTAAATTGAATGTGCCAAATGGATGTAAGCCATTTTCACCATATTTAGAGGAGAGAGCACAAGCACTTTAACACTGGATAGCAGTGGTAACGTGCACAGAGTCCTAAGGCCAACAAAAGCGAAATTGGCAAAAATGGAGATGCAAGGTAAAATGTTTGGGGGGTAAGACCACTAAGGCTGATTGGTTTAGCAACATCTAAACATGACTACTCTCTGTTTGAGATCAGGTCGTTTTTATAGTCTCCTTCAGGCTACCACAGTAAGATCAAGAGTATCCCACGATTCAGCCATTTCACCACATGTTAATCATATGCTTTTGGCTCTTTAATTATTAGGAATGCTTTAACTATCTGTGTACATTAGTCTATTGTTACAAATAAAATGTACCTAGAGTGGGCTTTGGGTCAGCATCTTGCTCATGACTGGAAGGCTTTCTTTTCCACCCAGGAGCATTATGGTTTCAGTGTTGGAATTCAATAAGTTGTATCCATCCACTGTTGACTTGATGGGGCTCATTTCTTTGTATTTAGCTCACTATTGGAGGGCATGTTTTTCCTTGCTGTTTCTCTGCTTGTTTCTTTGGCCCTACATCCTATATTTTCACAACACCTCCCCATTCCTCCCCAACCCCACGTATATTTATTTTTAATTTGTTCATTTGTGAAGGCTCAGCAACTCCAAAGTACTGATGGGCTATTGCTTCCTTTTTCTAACGAATGAGGGTAATTGTTTTCCATTATTTTAATTGTAATCGACTGGTTTATCATGAATACATGCCATATTAGATTGGTAAATTAAAAATGGACATTTAGTGTCACTATGCAAACATGCATCAAGATATCCACACATCTGTGGCCATCTTGGAATGAGTTTTGCTTAATCAAGCACCCATTGCAAAATTGACAGCCATGCATTCCCATGCGCCAATACTCATGCTGGTAATAAACAAGCTTTGGCAAAACCAATAACTTCCTCTTTTAGAGCTAGAAACTTTTAGCCACTGCCTGTTACTTTCTGCTGCACTATGACTACTAAGTATTGAAGACATGATCAACTATTACTACACTTTAAAAGATAACCATCTATTTTAAATGAAGAATTTCATGGACATTAAACTGTAGAGATCTCTATGAATCTTAAAGCTAAATGCAACTAAATCAAGATTCTTCTTACTAGTGGAATTTTCTATGGCCAGCCAACCTCTCACACATCTGTTCACCAGTCGCTCATCCATTTATTTACTCAAGCATTCATGCACCCAACCGCCTACGACACCCTCGGCTTTTTACAGAATACAATGCTTGTTTTTGTGTTTGATTTTCTCCTTTTGTTGCTAATATTGATGGTGCCACTGTTTGTGTCAGGATGTTCCTTCTTCTTTGTCCTTTAAATCCCCCTTCCACTCTTTGCAGTGACCTGACGCCCAGCATCTGTGGCTCCTTCTTTGTCACATTAATTGCACACTTAGTAGTGCACAGTCCATAACTATCCTCGATGGCAGGCCTACGAAAGCAGGTTGCAACTCTGCCTTTTTCACGCTGGCCCTTGACGAAGGAGCCACACTTTGCCTCTTTTTGCATTTTTCTTTGTTCTGTGTTTCCATTCTCTCCCATGGTATTTATTGAAGGTTGGTAGCACACAGGATGTTATTAAGTAAAAGTAAGTCCGAATGAATTGTGCGGACAGCAATAATACTGTCGTTTTTCTTTCAGACATTTTTTATTTTAAAGTGTCACTGTGTTCACATAAGAGCTTACTGAAGCTATATCTAGAAACAAGACGATTAAGTTACTAAGGGATTCCATGACCTCAGACCGCATGAGTTCAGCGAAGATGTTCTCCGGTGTCACCGAGAGAGTTCATGTACCTGCTAGGGCCCTTTCATCTGTACTTGAGCTGTGCGCAGCACAATGCTCACTTCTCTCCACCTTCCCCTTATGCTCGTGCTCCTCATTTCCCTTCCCACCTAGCAGAACATGCTGATGCCGTCTTTGTCTTTCCCTGAGTAATAACTTACAAAACGTTGTTTGTTATATGCAATTGGCAGTGGTACTGATCTGCAGTGATATCATTAATCTGAATGATGCAGCGTTCATTGTACTGTTCACTGATAAGACAAATAATTAGAGAAAAGTGTTAATTCAGTTTTTTTTGTGTTCTATGCAGTCAAGGTTACCCAGCATGTGGCACTTTTAGCAGATCTTCGTAATTTAAAAGCGTTTACCAAGTCCGCTCTAGGAGCCTCATTTATGAGAAATTACGCACCACTGCGTGAAAGAAGTGATGCGTCACTTCTCAGTGCGCACTCCTTGCGACAATCCTGATGGGCCATATTTAATGTATGACGCATCATGTCGCAAGGAGTTACAGATACGACAGTATTTTTGACGTATCTGTAAGCGCAAAAGTGATGCATTGCTGGAATGTGTCACAAAAGTGACGCAATTCTAGCAATGCGTCCTTTCACATGGGGCAAGCCCCATGTGAAAGGGCCTGCATCAGTCTTATGCCTGCTGTGAGGCAGGCACAAGATTTTGACGCAACGACGTCCTAAAAGTGACACAGTGAAATCTCATAGATTTCACTGCCACTTCTACCGACCCTTCCTTGCGTCAATACGCCCCCCTTGCATACATTATACCTGGCGCAGGTATAATGTGACGCAGGGGTTTACAAGGTGACACATCTACCTAGATGCGTCACTTTGTAAATATGGCGCAACAAGGCGCATTTTTTACGCCACTGGTGCGTCACAAAAATTGACGCACATGCGGCATAAAAGTGACGCACAGCCTCACAAATGAGGCCCTAGTTTTCTTTGGAATTGTGTCAACTTTGGGAAAGTTGATTTGTATTTTGCAGGTGGAAGGAGGTGAAGTTTGATTACATCTGTGTGTTATTTGTTGATTCACTGTAGTCCTTCCATGCTCCCCGTGGTGGTCTGTGCCACACACTCTAATGCTCTCTTGTGGTATTTTAGGGAAGTCAAACATGGCAGGCAAGTGTCAGTGGGAAAGCCCCCTGCAGAGGTGACAAGACCGCTGTGGCGCACTGTGTCGTGTACCTTGGGCGTAAAGTGCACTTCGCGAGCTACGAGTAGCACTATGTGAACTGCGTATTACCCTGTTGGCACAGTGCAAGCTGCGGTTTTTAATGATTGCACAGTGCAGACATGCCTCCGGCACTGTGCAATAATTGAAAACAGCATCTTGCACAGTGTGAGCTGTAGTTTTCTGCCGCTCAAGTAGATTTTTACTCGAGCGGCAGCTTCCTCAACGCGGACTGGTAGTTTCTCATCGCGAGCAGTCGCGAACATACGCAACCACTAGCAATGAGAAACCTGACCTCCCCGCGTTGATAATCTCCCTGAGAGGTTCATTTTCCACGCTCGCGATCGGCAACTTTATGTTGCTGATCGCGAACGAGAGAAAAGTCTCGCCGGGACGTAATTTTGCTTGCTCCCGGTCGCCAACTTGACATTGAAGACCGCGAGCAAGCCAAAAACGACTGCTGCACTACACTACGCTATGCATGTTTGCACTGTGCTACGTGCAGTTCGTGTAGTGCGAAGTAGTGCAAACTTCGTAAACTACGCAAGCGTAGCCTAGTGCTTTGCCCAGGGTTAGTGTCGGGTTCTCAAGCTTAAAACTTGGCCGAAGACTCCATGCCGCCAAGGATGCGTTGCTCTATTGATGTGGTACTTTTATAATCTACTCCATTTCGGAAGTTGTAGTCCTGGTTCACTTAGCTGATCCAAAAGAATTGACATCTAAAACAATGATTTGTTAAAGAAAAAGAAAAGACCAAAGCTTTGCAAGAACTCACATCTGTGGCCCTATTATGTAAAGGGTGCACTTTCCCTGTTTGTGTATGGCCCACCTTAAAATAGGTGCACAGGGCGAAAACAGGGAAAGTGTGCCCTATTACATGGAATGCACTGCCCCCAGAACAGCCGTGAACTCATGCTGCCCGGGTGGCAGCACATTCGAAGGAAAAATGGAGCATCTGCTTTGAAGCCGCTCCATGTTCCAAGGTGCAGGCGGCAACTCTCTTGCACTTTTAAGAGGGATTAGAGATCCCCTAACAGGCGGGTGCAGTGAATGGCAAGGGGATGTCTGGGAGGTGCATGGGACCCCTTCATGCCCTCCAGAGGGATGCCATCAGGGAGCGCACTGATAGTGCACGTCCTGAAAGCTTCTTTGCCTCTGCGCCCGGG
The DNA here is from genome assembly GCF_964263255.1 of Lissotriton vulgaris. Taxonomy (NCBI): domain Eukaryota; kingdom Metazoa; phylum Chordata; class Amphibia; order Caudata; family Salamandridae; genus Lissotriton; species Lissotriton vulgaris. The sequence goes on from NC_141689.1 coordinate 388,553,980, forward strand.
TTTATAATGCGGCATGGACTCAGGAACAAAAGGTCCAGGCAAATGAGGGAATGCCATCTGAAGATAGTACTGGTACTTTATGTGCACCAGCGCTATCGTTATTACAGAAGGGGATGCACAAGAGTCTGTGGTCCCTTCTGTATTACCAAAATGCCCCGGCCGCGCAAAGTGGGCGCAAACACCCGTTGAGCCCTGTGGAACTTAATAATACGGCCCATGGTGACCTGCCTCCAGTTTCAGAATATTTTGCATAGTAGACTGCACCTTGGCATCTCCTACCACAGTAGCCATGAGGTAAATGAGACAGCAAACTAAATGATGTCTGAAATGACAGTTTTTTTCGTTATTGTTTTAACCAGGGGTACTCACAAACATTTCCTCTGGGGCCAAAATGCACAGTCTGGGGTATCACGTGGGGCCGCACATATGACCGTAGAGGCGTGAGGGTGGGTGATTCTGGTTCAGGGGCGGGTGATTCGGGATCAGGGGTGGGACTAAGCTGAGGCTGGAAATTGCATGTGGGGAGTTTGGTGGACAAATTCGACCATGTGGAGTAACACCAAGCATGGCATTCACAAACTACTTCTTCACTGTGCAATTAGCACAGGGGACTGGATAGAGGAGGACTGAGCATGCAATAAACATTTTCTAAGTAACTATGTGAAGAGACGAGGACTGACGTGGACCCAGTGGGAGTTGTATGTTACTGAATTTAAAGAAAATTAAGTATTCAGCTTAGCCAGGCTAAAACTAAAATCACCATAGCAAACCACTCACATCTAACCATGGGGCCAGTTAACACACTCGGACGTTTAGCAAGCTGCTAACTAAAAACCTGCAACCGCGCTTTGAGCTGCTGCACTTCACTATTTGATTTATAATGTGTGACATATCATGTTAGTGTACTGATGTGGACACCAGCACTAAAATGTGATGTGCTAACCCAAGAGGCATAGTTCTTAGAGGGCATGCTGTATTCAGTTGTAGATTTATAGCAATCACCTGTGTTATATTCACACAGAGTTGTGTGGGAGCTTTGTGTGTTTGTGAGGTAGGCTTGTGGCAGTGCACAAGGCAGAATGAAAAGTCTGGTAGTCATCGAGGGAGTTCATCTCCCATGTACAGATCATAGGTTATGGACAAGATGCACAGAGGCTTTCAAATTCATATGGTTGATAATATGCATGTTGAGTGGCAATAACAGACAATATATAAGTACAAAGAAACAGTAAATATTGCAGTCTGTGTTCTGCTAACACGCAGAGTAAAGCACTTGGATGTATGCGGCACAACTAAAATCTATACTTGTCAGATACAGCCAAACTTTGCCTTTTAATGTCCAAAGAGCATCACATTTTGCATCCCCCCATTCTATGGACCAGCAAAACTTCTAGAAAATTGCTGCTGCTAGGAACCTTATCCTGCATGCTGTGTGTGTTCAGTGTCAGTACTGCCACAGCAGATACCGTCATGAAATGTTGGCACAGTTTTTTACAAATGAATGATGTGCTCCTTGGCTTGGGTCTAGATGGCCTAACGGAAACCAGATTAAGCCAGTCATCAGACAGTAGGAGATTCACCACCCCTTCACTCTCTCTTGTGCATGGTATCCCTTTGTAGCAGACTGTCTGTCTCTCTCTCTCTCCTATTCTCACTCTTTCTCATACTGTTTACACCGCCCACATGGGATGGGGATAACAGCCCAGTCTCATATGCACAGCTAGTGATGCACCTCATGCACTTCGCTTTGGGCACTCAATCTGGGAATGTGTACCAAAGTGCAGCCAATAGAGACAGCTGTTCAGTGTTGTTAAACACACCACAACCCCAGACTACAAAACGATGCCACCACCCTCCACGCTTTCAACACCGGCCGAGACTACCGCTGCTTCTAGGCCACCCCGAAATGCACCCACGTACCCTTTTCCTGCCACACCTGCAACTTTACTTGCGACAGAACTACCAAACCACCAAGGACCGGTCCCAACCACCTCTGCTGCATGCTCCTCAACACCCGCTCCGCACGCAAACATGCCGTCGAGCTCTGGGACCTACTCGACACCTCCGCCCCAGACAATGCCTTCCTGACCAAGACCTGGTGGAACGACTCCTCGGCACCCGACATCGCAGTAGCCATCCCTGATGGCTACAAGATCACCCACAGGGACCGCACCAACGGAACTGGAGGAGGCTTAGCCATCATCCACAAGTCCACCCTCCAGGTCTACACCCCTGCCGATAATACCCTCAACACCGCCGAACACCTACACTTCCGGGTCCACACCGACCCCAACACCACCCTCAGAGTAACACTCATCTACAAACCCCCCGGACCACCGGCTCTGTTCAGCGATTCAATAGCCGACCTCGCCAGCAGCCACGCACTCGCCACCAAGGACTACATCCTCCTCGGGGACCTGAATTTCCACCTTGAGAACAACAATGACGCCAACTCCGCCACCCTGATCGACAACCTTGTAAACCTCAGCCTCCAACAACTTGTCACTGAACCCACCCACGCCGCTGGCCAGATGCTGGACCCAGTCTTCTCCACAAGCACCCACATCCCCTTCAACTGCACCACCAAACTCCACTGGACCGACCACCTCTGCATTCACTTCACCTTCAACAAACCAACCGCGCACCACCAGCCCCAACAGCTACCCCGCTGCTGCTGGAGCAAAGTCACCGAGGATCAGCTGACATTCACCCTCACCCAGAACCTGCCCACCGACCTCACCAACCCAGACGCCGCCGCCCGTAACTTCAGACAGTGGATAGACGACTGCGCTAACACTCTCACCCCGCTCAAGAATCCCTCAAACAAACCTTCCAGCAAGAAAGCCGCCTGGTTCACCGAAGAGCTCCAGACCTCCAAACGCACATGCCGGAAACTAAAAAAGAAATGGCTACACGACCGCACACTAGACAGCCACATGGCCAACAAGGACGCAACCCCCAGACATCATCAACTCATCAGAACAGACAAGAGATCTTCCTTCAAAGCCCGCCTGGACAACAACGCACACGACAGCAAAGAGCTTTTCAGCATAGTGAAGGAACTCTCCAACCCCAGCTCCAACACCAATGACATCCCGCCCTCACAAGATCTGTGCGGCTTACTGGCCACCTTCTTCCATCGCAAGATCACTGACATCCATGACACCTTCAACACCTCGACCGCCCGACTATGGCACCCTCCACCCCGAACGCCACCTGCACCAACCAGCTGACCTCCTGGTCCCACGTCAACGACGACAAGACTCGCAAGATCATGAACTCCATCCACTCAGGATCACTGTCAGACCCCTGCCCACACCACGTATTCAACAAAGCAGACGCTACCATCGCCCCCCAACTGCGGAAGGTCATCAACATCTCCTTCGACACAGTAACATTCCCAGAAAGCTGGAAGCACGCCGATATCAACGCCCTCCTCAAAATGCCCGAGGTGGACCCTGAGGACCTCAAGAACTTCCGGCCCAACTCCCTGTTCCCATTCCCAGCGAAGGTCATCGAGAAGATCGTCAACACACAACTGACCCGTTACCTCGAGGACAACAACATCCTAGATCCATCTCAGTCCAGATTCAGACGAAACCACAGCACCGAGACAGCCCTCATCGCCGCCACAGATGACATCAGACCCCAACTAGAAAACAGCAAAACTTCTGCCCTCATCCTCCTGGACCTGTCGGCTGCCTTCGACACAGTCTGCCACTGCACACTAAGGACACAACTGGACCACATGCTTTCTCTCCAGCAGAATCCAGAGAGCCCGCCTCCCACCCTTCCGATCCGAAGCCACCAACATCATCTGCAGCGTACCCCAGGGTTCATCCCTCAGCCCGACCCTGTTCAACGTCTACATGACCTCCCTCACACAAGTGGCCCCCCAGCACGACCAGAACATCATCTCCTATGCAGATGACACCCAACTCATCCGCTCCCTAACCATGGACCCGCACACCACCAAAACCAACCTCCACGAGGGAATGAAGGCATCGCCAAGTGTATGAGGAGCAGCCGCCTAAAACTGAACTCAGACAAGACGGAGGTCCTCATCCTCGGTTCCACCCCCTCTGCTTGGGACGACTCCTGGTGGCCGACCACACTGGGAACAGCACCAGCACCCACGGATCACGCACGCAACCCAGGATTCATCCTCTACTCCTCCCTCTCCATGTCGAAGCAGGTCAACGCCGCCTCCTCCTCCTTCTACAACACCCTCTGCATGCTTCGCAGGATGTACAAGTGGATCCTGACCGAAACAAGAAGAACGGTGACCCAAGCCCTCGTCAGCAGGAGGCTGGACTACGGAAACGCACTCTACGCAGGAATCCTGACCAAACACATACGACGGCTGCAACGCATCCAAAACGCCTCCGCCTGCCTGATCCTCAACATCCTGCGGCACAGCCACATCACCTCCCACCTAAGAGGCCTGCACTGGCTCCCGTCAACAAGAGGATCACCTTCAAACTCCTCACCCACGCACACAAAGCACTCCACAACACCGGATCAGCCTACCTGAACAACAAACTCAAATTCTACACCCCAGCCCGCCAACTCCGCTCCACCAGCCTCGCCCTCGCCGCCGTCCTGCGCATCCAAGGAACGACCTCCGGTGGCAGAGCCTTCTCCTTCCTCGCCGCCAAAACCTGGAACACCCTCCCCACCCATCTGCGGCAGACGGAGAACAGCGTTTACAACGCAACTTTTACCACGCAGTACCTTTACCAAGCAACTTTTACAACGCAAGTCGTTACAACAACTTGCGCTGGGGGGCGCTGTAGGATAGGGAATAGTTTAATTTACTATCCAAAACCTTCCCTACTATCCACGGGGACTGGAGTTGGAATAGTAAATTAAACTATTCACTATCCAGCGCCCCCAACGCAAGTCGTTATAACCACTTGCGTTGTAAAACCTGCGTGGTAAAGGCATGCGTTGTAAAAGCATGCATAGTAACGACATACATCCGCGGCAGACCCAAGACCTGCTCACCTTCAGAAGGCTCCTCAAGACCTGGCCCTTCAAGCAGTAGCATTCCCCCTCCCCTCAGCGCCCTGAGACCCTCACAGGTAAGTAGTGCGCTTTACAAGTTTACTGATTGATTGATTGATTGATTGAAACATGTAAACCAGGACGCAGATGAAATCCATAATCCGAGACCCCGAGGCCAATGTTCATCAATGATCCCTGATCTGCCTAAACTTCCAGCAAATGGGGATGGTGTGAAATGTAGGAGAGAGAAAGGGCGAGGCAGAGTCATGGTGTGCCTTAAAATCCCCAAGCAGGTATGGGCCTTCTTCCAACAGACATCATTTTTCAAAGTGCTACCAGGGTAGGGGATGTTAGCTTCTAGTTATTTAAAGTTTCCATAATCGTACGCAGAGTAGAGATGAAAGTATGTGCATTTGGAAAGAAAAGTTTGTTTCAGATACCAAGCACTGTGAGACAACCAAACTGCTTCCACTCTTACTACATCAATATCCCCCACCCCCACGGCCCTGGCCTCATTGTAATCTGGGCACCTCCCATCTCCTGCAAGCTGGCTGACTTTTAAAAATGAAACTCCTATTGCACGAGTTACCCTTCTGTAGGCAGTTTGGCGTCAGAGGAGCTCAGGTTGGATGATCCTGATCAGGTGAGAGGAAATGCCATGTGCAGCCAGTGGTCGAAGTGGGCGGGATCTTTTAATGAAAAGATTCTGTTCCCCTACTTTCTCTTTTCAAAACTGCATCCCAGGATGGCAGAAATAGCAAAGGCATTCAGATAAGGCTTGGCTTGCTTTCATGGACGTTCGGGGATGGGCAGAGAAGGAAAAGGACTCTGTCTCTTCCTTACTGCCCAGACACTGACAATCGGACTGTGCTGGCAGCTCCCCCCCCCCCCCCCCCCCTTCCTATTATTCCCTCTCTTTCTGTCTTGTTCTTAACTTACTGAAAACCGTGACTAAAAGAAACGTTCACAACCTCTCTTACCATCTTTTATTTAGTTGCTTCCCTGTGAAATGGATCCAAAAAAGAAAAACACTCCTGCAGGAAATGCCCTTTTTCTGACATTTTTCTCTGTTCCAAAGTGCAGCCTCAGGATGGAGAGAAATAAAAGGTTTAACATATGAAAGCAAGACAGAGTAGTTGCAAAGTGGCCAGATTGGTTGTATTCACATCCAAACACATCAGCCTCAATTTACAGGCTTTGCAGTGAAGCGCTACTTTTCTTTTCTCATCTTTCTTTGAACAGCATTGTTGACCCCAGGTGGGTAAGTGCACCATTCCTGGATGTATTGCAATACCTGGTTGATGGGTGGATTGGAAAACAAAATGTGTACTGTTGGAGCGAGCTTTAGAAAATATTTTATTCTAGCTCGTGATGTCATACTCTCATAACATGAACTAATCAATTAATGAGCTGTTGCATGATTTGTTTAATTAACTCAACCTAGATTAAGTTTGCACCACACATATACACGCGGGAAACTAATTACATGTGCTCTTGTTGCATTTGCAAGTCTGTTTTTGTAACACATTATTAATATTGTCCTGTTTGTTATGTCTGTTCTATTGTCTTTGTCACTATTAATATGCAGCTGGTTATTCATGGCATGTGCTTATTTATGTGCTTATATGTATGTCCTATGTTGTGTTTGTCTGTCTGTGTAATATTTAATTATCTTTTTATTCTTTCAGAAACATAAAGCTGGATTACATGAAGAATGGTGGATATTTTATGTGCTGCTTTTAAATGTTTGCTTTTGCTAAATGTCATTTTATTATTGGGTTAATTAATAATTAATAAGGGACTGGGTGGTACAGAAGGGTTTGCTTTACTTGAATTAATCACTCTTTTTGTGTTTGTTTAAATATTAGCTCAAGAGTGAGATGAGGCCTAGTCATTGCTTTGGAGAAAAGTTGGTCGGCCTGAACTGAGCAGAAGCTGGAGCCAAGCGTGCACGTTGAAAACTTTCCATGCAAGAGTTTATTGAACTTACTTCTCGTGGCTCTGACTTTAAAAAAAAAAAGAGACTCTAACAATGGAGCTTATTTCCATGGACTGCTCTGAATGTTCTTATTCAAGGCCGAGGAAGTGACAGGCATGAATCTGCCGAGCTTTAGGTGGAAGTAGATTGGCAACTTTTTGTTGCAAAGCCTCAGAAGCTGATGTCACTCTATGGACAATGGCATAGTGACGCGCATATTCTCTGGACTGGTAGCTGAGGTGGCCTGACAGCCACCATCCAATCATAGTGCTGAACTTTTCTAAAATATTACATTTAGTTAGTTTTGAGAGCGAAAAATGATATAAAATTGGCTCTCTTGAAGGGTTTGGGACTGACTTTTCCAGAGGGGCGAAGCGCTGTCGGATTGCCTTGGGATTGTAAGCATACTACTGTTTATTATTTGTTTCTCTTTCAGGTTAGAAAAACTAACTTAGAGAAAATGTTTTGATTTCTTAAATTCATCATTTTGATCAATTCTAACTTGACATGCTTACATTGTGCCAATGATTATGTGATTTGAATTAATAAAACTAAATGCTTGATTTTAATAAAGAGAGTTAATAAAGATTTTTCAATTATAAATTTTAAAAATAAACTTTTCAAAATGACAAGCTGGTCTTGTTTATTGTAGATAGTTTATTGCCTAAAGTCATGAATAACATAATGATCCATTCACCACACTCTCTATGTTTATGGGCCTGGTATTGATTCCTAAGTGTGATAGTGGATTGTGTCATCATTTATAAAGAATTTTAGTTTTTGGGCTTCATCAGTACCATGGCTCGGTGTTTATGGATGGGTCTTTTTAAACCATACTGCTCACGTTTTGTAAGGATATAAGCAATGGACATTAAAATGGTTCCCTTCAGGGCCCCGTAGTCATGTCCTTAACTCTTCAGTTAAAACCACTGGCTGATTTCTGAATAGTGAGTGAGAGATCGTTAAGGTAACCATTTTGGTTCTGCATTACATTTCACATGCTTTACTTAATCTTTCATTCCCTTTGAGTGTTTGATAATAGTTTTTTTTAGGCAGCATATTACTCTTATCAAGTGCATAATTTGAATTGAGCCATATCCATGTGTTTATAGCGGGCACAATTAGGTTGTAGCTGAAGGCAGTGCAAGTTTCTCTTAGTGTGGCAGTATGGTGTTCAGTGATGGAGAGGATGTGGCACTATGGCAAGAGCTGTCGAATTTGGAACTGGGGAACCGGGTTCTACTGAGGGAGCATATTCCCATGCTAGACCTTAGGAGGCCCCACTAAACCTTAGAAGTCCTGATGTCTTAACACAGGCAGGTGTACCCTAGTGGTGTCAATGGAGAATTGTGGCTCACTGGTTAGAGCAGGCAGACCCTGAAGCAGAGGTCAGACCCGGGACCAGGGTTCAATTCCCGACGCGGCAGGGTCTTGAGCTCAAATGTCCACGGACTCGATAATTCTCGCTTCAGTGCCTGACCTAATCATGGGTTCACACTCTGCAACTCTGGGCATTAAGCTTGCTTAATCTCCACAACGGCCCCCCGCGGCGGGATGCCTGGCTTTCACCTTGGAGATGCCCTGTAGGGGCTATCTCACAGGGAAAAGCCAGGACGGGTTCCCAAGGCAAGCGCTTAGAGACCCCTGGGTTATAAGCGCTATATAAATCCAACATACAATACAATACAATACAATACAATTGTGGATGAACCTTGAAGGCCTCTCCACCACAATCCATACTGAAGTTCCTCCCCAGTCTTGCGGGCAGGGCTACGAAGCAGCACACCCTAGAGCAGCAGTGATCCAGTCACTGTGACTCAGTCGCTGAGGTCACATGAACCTTGAGAAGGTTAGGGCGGTGCAAACCTTGTGACCGCACTGGATACATATTTCGGGTGGTTGCGTAGTGTTTGCAAGTATATTATGATTTAAAAAAACTTGCTGCCTCCTTCCTGGCCTCCAGAAATTGTCAGCAACAATAGAAATGTCATGATAACTTTGCTGATTAATGTTCTTCCTAGAGATCGGAGTTTGGCTAGTGGAAGGGTTGACTCCTGGTAAGGTAGCACAGAAGGTTAATAGGTCTGCTGCAAAGAACATGTACCATGCAGATCACAATGTGTACATAATGTTAACTAGGTTAGGAGGTTACTGCTTTTGTCAGAGAGATCATTTTGTTACTTGCAGTTTATAAGTTAAAATCCTAACATAGAGCAGTGAGTTATTAAACTATACTGCCTATTAGAATGATTGTCATGTGACTTCTACACCTTGTAGTCCTTTGTCTTATGTAATATTTCCCATACAGTGATTTACACACATATAAATGATTGTCTCTGTGTAGTGTGTGTGATGTAAATTGCTCTGACAACGTATACTGGTATGAGTGGCACTTTAAATCAAATTAAATGCATCTGAGAAAGAGTATGTTTTTGGACACTTGAGGGGACTGTTAAAGGGTGGTAGTGAGGGAGTCCGAGGTGTAGGTGATCATTGGGGCACCAAAAAACATTGTTGCACAGGGCGCCACCAGCACTAAAGACGGCCCTGCCATCGAGGCCAGTCCGCCTCACCCATTGGTACCTCCATTGGCCTTTTTTCAGCAGTAGTAGCTGCAACTCACCAAGGATTGGCAATGCATGATTTGCACGCACACCAAACTAAGTTTGTAAACTTCACAGTCTCTCAGCTTCATGCACAAGCACTTTTAACATGTGCTACCTGCTCTGGAGCAACAGGAATTATGATGCCGCAGTGTTGACAAAATTAAGCAACAAAAAAAAGGATGCAGAGTAATGCAATATATTTATTATTTAGCCATTTTTACACATGTTAAGTCGCTGCAAAGATTCTACCTCATTAGTATCAGTATAACATACAAATGAAGCAGTGATAATGGTGATCAGTCAACCTTTGCAAAGAGCCGTCCCCTTTGCAGCAACTCAAGTCACGTTTTTTTGTATTTTTTTATCCGTTTGAGCTACAAAAATGATTAGTTAAAACTGTAAGATTATGCAGTGGATGATGTATTATGTGGCAAATATGACAGAGCCATAATCATATAGAAAACATTTGCAAAGTAGAATATTTTGCCATACATGTTTGAACTGCTCTTGTGGAAGAAGTGAGGAGAAGTGCTAATGAGAGAAACTGCCTGGCTTGGAGACAAATAGCTTGTGATTCCACTTTTAAACGTATTTGGGACATTGTGTGATTGGAAATATATCCCACTTTGTGAATGTATTTAAATGCCAGTAACTCCTATTAAACCTTAAATATTCAAGTGTATCCATTGGTTGAATCAAACAACACATTAAGCTGTAACTGGTGGGTGAAATGCCAAATACTAAAAATTGAGATGTTTGGCACCTTCTGGCCACACCTCTGACTCCGCCCACTGATCCAATCCTTGGGTTATCCCCGCCCTTGGAGTCTCCGCCCACAGTTCCCCTACTTTTTTTCCCCCACTTCGACCACTGTGTGCAGCCTACAGGCTGAGGAGAGGTCATTCCAAACTGAGGATGATTCCAGAGGCGAGGTAGGCTGGCAATCAAGCTAAACGCAGGGAGCGAGGAAAGGCTGAGGGATGTCTATGCAGGGCTGCATCCATTTGAAATCCTCCTTCATGCTGCAAGCTCATGCCATCACTGAGCAAGAAATGGGGAGGGGCCCGTATGTGAGCAGGAGGGACACTGATTTTTGGAGCATGCTCCTTTGAGAGATGTTTTAAGGCATGGGCAAAGTGGGCCCTGGCCCATGGCCCCAGCCTTTCAGTGGGCCCCCTGAAATAGCCAGCTCTGTTCTGCAGAGAGTCTTGCCCTCATGACCGTGAATAATTTTTAAACAAAATGTTGTAAATAGCCTTTCTCTATCATTCAATTTTTAAAGTGTGAAAGTCTATTACAGACATTTTGCAGACAATTTTGTTTCATGCAACATCCACATAAAAAGTTTCTTTTAAATCAATACAGGACCTCACATATGAGAAATGAGAGGGTGTGACAGAGGTTATTTGCAGTAATATTAGTGAGCTGCAGGTGTGTTACAATACCGAAAACACACATCACTATCCCTGAATATCAGATGTTCACACATTTCGAATTTGACCAAAGAGGGCATGAAAGAGCTGAGTCTGGTTCATAAAGTCAAATCTGGTCCAAACAGGGGCCCCCAAAATACTTTTGGCCCAGGGCCCCGAATATTATTAAAACGTCCCTGTTCTTTGATGCTGTTTTTCCCCTGTAAATGTGACCCCAAAAGAACGAACTGGCAGAATAATGGCTGCGGTCTGTGTTTGCTGTTTTCTACAAGGGGGCCGCATTGAAAGTTCTGGCGGACCGCAAGTTGTCCGCGGGCTGTACTTTGAGTACCAGGGGTTTAGACCTTCTTAAATAATAAACTGCCCAGTGGTTTGCATCCGCAGAAATGTTTCCAGGGGGGGGGGGGCAAAATTTTAACTTCATCACCATCCTCCGACATGATTGAGCACAAGTATTAAATACATTTAATAAAAATCTAATAAGACAAAGAGCTTAAATAAACAAAGAAACCCATAGGGGGAACAGAAAAACCTTGTGAGGCGCCACAGCAGATGACGTGGCAACTACCATAACACAGAGGGAAAAACTAAAAATGGCCAGAAAAAACAAAAAAATTCTATATCAGGTTGACGTGGTTCTAGAGCATGGGCACTCACAAACTTTCTCTCGGGGGGGCAAATTTACATTGTGGTTTGTGGCCGAAGGCTGCACCGGTGGGGGCGGGGTCAGTGGGGGAGGGGGTTGGGGCTAGAGCAACAAAAAAACTATGACCATGAGGTTGAACACATGCCCCTGCAGCGGACGCCTTCATCCACTGAGCCACCAGACCAAGCATACACACATCTCTCTCTATCTCTCTCTTTCTCTCCTACCTCTCTCTCTTCTACCTCTCCCTACCTCTCTCTCTCCCTCTCTGTCTCCCTCCCTCTATCTATCTCTCTTCTCTACCTCTATCTATCTGTCTCCCTCGCTCTATTCATCTCTCTTCTCTCCCTCTCTCCGTCTCCCTCCCCCTCTCTCTCCCTATCTCCCTCCCTCCATCTATCTCTCTTTTCTCCCTCTCTATGTCTCCCACCCCCTCCCTCTCTCTCCCTGTCTCCCTCCCTCTCTCTGTCTCCCTCCCTTTCTCTCTGTCTCCCTCTTTGTCTGTCTCCGTCTCCCTCCATCTGTCTCCCGCTCTCTGTCTACCTCTCTCTGTCTCCCTCTCTCTCTCTGTCTCTCTCTCTCTCTGTCTCTCTGTCTCCCTCCCTCTATCACCCTCTGTCTCCCTCCCTCTCTAATTATCCCTCAGTCTCCGTCTCCCTCTCTGTCTTAGTCCCTGCCGCTGTCTGTCCCTGCCCTGTCTCTGTCTGTCCCTGTTTCCCTCCCTCTGTCTCCCTCTCAGTTTATCTCTGCCTGTCTGCCGCTGTCTCTGCCTCCATCTCTCTCTGTCTGTCTCTATCTGTCTCCCTCCCTCCCTCTCGCTCTCCCTCTCACTCACTCTGTCTGTCTCCCTCTCTCTCTGTCTCCCTCTCTCTGTCTCTCTCCCTCTGTCTGTCTCCCTCCCTCTGTCTCCCTCCCTCTGTCTCTCTCCCTCTGTCTCCCGCCCTGTCTCCCTCTCTCTCCGTCTCCCTCTCTTTCCCTCTCTCTCTCCCTCCCACTATCTGTCTCTCTCCCTCTGTCTCCCTCTATCAGTCTCCCTCTGTCTCCCTCCCTTTGTCGCCCCCCTCCCTCTGTCTGTCGCCCTCTGTCTCCCTCCGTCAGAAGCCATTTATTTATTTCAGGATCTAGTGCGAGAGGCCCCAAGTGAGAGAACGTTTCAACTCCTGGGGCTTCTCGCACGAGAACAGCACACCCTGCTGTAATTACCACATTGTCACTGGGCCAGCACAGGACAGACCGGCGATCCAGGGGGGGGCAAGCGACCCCCCTTGTCCCCCCTGCGGACGCCCATGATCCACAGTGGTGCTATTTAATTCCAAATTACATGCAGTAAGGATATCAATTTGGTCCATCTTTGTTTGGACGGTAACTGAGGATTTGCAGCAACAAAGTTTGATCTTTGCAGCTGCAAATGATTGATTAATGCAAAAAGAAATGGGACAAAATAGCCCCATCTGGCAAGTTTATGTATCGCGCACCTGTCATTTCACCACCATACTTTGTACTAAAAAAGAATGCAGATTTTTTAGTGTATTGCAATACTTCAAAGATTGCAAAACTATTATTGCCCTTCTGTGTATTCATTTAAAGAGGCTTACGTGTAGCACTGTATAATACTAATGCAAAATACCCTCAAGTGCATGACCTTGCAGCCTTCTCTTAGCTTTTCCTCTATATAAGACATCTTCTCCCCTCTGCTTTAGCTACCATTTTGTGCTCATTATTCTACCGGAGAAAATGTCCCATGGAAACCTTATCGCTTGTTCACCACTTGCTCGGGCATATGCCAAGGAAACAGGTAAATACAAATGAAAAAAATAAATCACTTTTCAGTTTTCAGATAGAATTGCATTGCATTGCATGTAGATGGGCATGTGACTCCGTTGATTACACGATTGTAGATATGAAATTCTCTATGTCTATGTAAGGGGCACTCGAGGTGCCAAGTCCCAGGTCTTTAAGTGAGCTTGTAAATCTCTTTGATTTCCATTCGACAAGTTCACACATCATTGTAGTGGGTGACTTTAATTCAACTTTTGAACCCCTGGTTGCATCAGAGGAGCACCTCACTGATGATAAAGATATGCAATGGGGAATTCCTAAATTGAAGCTGAAACCCATAAAAAAGTGGATGGAAATAGTCAATCAGATTAACACCATCTGTCTGGAAAGGGGTTTAAGGGCCCTTAATGGTAGGATGCCGAAGGCTAGAAGGGGAGCTTATACATTTAATAATGGGCAAAGCAAGAGTAGAATCGATTATATTCTCGCTAGTGTTAACTTTTGGCACACTATCACCGATATGGTGATAAGGGACCTCCCAGAAGGTGATCATAATCCCCTGTGTGTAAGTCATAGGTGGTGGAAGATGGAACCCACTCCTGCTGGGGTGAGGGAGTCGTATGCCAAAGATATCGTGCTCTCTAATGATATTAGATGGCTAAGATGGGCTTGTATACTAGAGAACCCTGCCATTTTGGAAAGCATTAAAAATGATGTTGATGGTACTATCCTAGAACTCGAGCAGATCTTGTCTGGAAATAAGGACCTGGTGGAAATAACACATGTGCATAATAAATTCCTAACTACTTTGAGATCTTCTTTTGAAAGAAAGCACAGACCTAGACAATCTGTAGCCCCTCGACCTGCAAGATGGTATAACAAGGAATGCAGGCAGGCAATGATAGCTCTAGGGTAAGCTATAAAGGAAGGTGAAGTGGAAACTGTGCGTTCTAGTAGGTGTATTTATAAAAGTTGCATCCTAAGGGCCAAACGGTCATGGGGCGAGTGCAAATGGCAGGACCTGCTAGGAGCTAGTGTACTGAACAATAGCAAATTGTTCTGGAGCATTATTAAATGGGGGTCAGGTGGCCAGTCCGAGCAGCCACAAAATAATGTCTCACAGGAAGAATGGGTCGAGTATTTTAGGCCTCAGTATGCCTCCAACCCTGGGGATAAGAATAGGGAAGTCCCGAGCCTAGCTTATTACCAGGAAAATGTTTTAGACGTGGAGCAAGCACTTAGTACAGTGGCAGCTGGAAAAGCATCAGGTCCGGATGGGGTTCCTGCCGATGTGTACTTGTACGATAAGGCCAAATGGGGGAGATATATTTTACTGATTGCTAATGCTATGGCACAGGGAGCACCGATACCAAGCTCCTGGAAAGGGGCGGAAATAATTCTGGTATATAAAAAGGGAGATAGGTCCCTCTCTTGGAATTAAAGACCTATTAGTTTGATTGACGCCATCCAAAAATATTGTAGGTAGGATGATTCTAAATGACGTCTTATTATGGATAGCAGATAATAATATACTGTCCCCCTTTCAGGCAGGTTTTAGAGAGTTCACAAGCAAAATTGACCAAGTATTCCGTTTCATACTTCTCTACTGGAGAACGGTGACCCTAGGCAAAGGAAGCCTGTATGCTGCCTTTGTTGATCTAAGGGCAGCCTTTGATCTAGTCCCTCGACCTAGGCTTTGGTTAACATTGAAAGACCTTGGTCTTCTCAATGAGTTGTTAACTTTAATCCAGAGGCTTCACAAGGGTAATCATGCTAGAATCAGGTGGGGCAGGCAGGGTAAGACTACCAGTGACTTCCCAGTTGAAAGAGGGGTACAACAAGGCTGTGCGATGTCGCCCACATTATTTTCCTTGTATATAAATGATATAGTTGAACGATTATCATTAGTGAACACAGACGCTCCCACTCTAGCGGGTGTAAAAATCCCGATTTTAATGTTCACGGATGATACGCTTTTAATTGCAAAGACTCCTAGCGGTCTTCAGCGGGCATTATTCATTTTTGAAGATTTCTGTTCGGAGCGAGGCCTTGCAGTCAACGTGACTAAGACCAAATTTATGGCCTTTAACCCGCACAGAACTTTTAAAGATAATTTCTTATTGACTAGTCAACTTTTGGAGCTAGTAAGGGCTTTCACATATCTAGGGGTGAATATCCAGAAAGATTTAAAGTGGAGCCAACAAAAGGATCTGGCTGTGTTAAAACACAGACAACTTTTGGGAGCGCTTGTTGCTGAATTAAAAAAAATCTATGACTAAACCGATCAGACCTGTACTTCAAGTTTATGGAGAGAAAGTTGTCAGTTCTGCCCTGTATAGCGCGGAATTATGGGGGTTTGGGAACTTGTCCGATTTAACTAATTCTGAAAATAAGTTTTTGCGTGCTATTACTTCCCTTCCCCAAGGCACGCCACTAGTACCCCTAAGGTATGATCTGGGTAGGAACCCCATCGCGGAAATAGTTAAACTGCGGCTTATTCTTTATTGGCGGAGATTGTGGACAACTACTGAATTGTCATTGTACGCTGAGCGTTTCCTTGACGTAATAAAATCTGATGGTTTCCACAAAATTGGGTGGGTTAAAGAAGTTAGAAAAATCCTAGCGGAATTGGGAATGTATGAACTCTGGGAGAATTCTGCAGGTGCTTCTTTCCCGTCAAAAAAAGTCCTGAAGAAGAAGTACTGGGAGATGGTTACAACCAAAACTTTCAGAAGTATTGATTCTCTTTTCCTGACAGATATTGTTTTGAATGTGAAACCTATCCCCAGTTTCAAACCCTTTTGGGGTTCCATCACTAAGCTACAAGATAGAAAGTTGTATTTTCAATTGAGGGCAGGATCGCTGCCTCTAAGATCTTTTACTACCCGGTGGGCCCGACAAGGTGATAGTATATGCCCTGCTTGTATGAACCACACTGAAACGATTGCCCATATGTTTTTTGCCTGCCCGGCTTATGCAGTTCCAAGACGGGTCTAGTTGAGCCCAGTATGTAAATTACTTGGCACCAAGCGAAGTACAGATGCTGAAATGATTTTGTGAACTAGTACCATGCCTATTATTGTAGTGGGAGTTGCAAAGTTTTTAGGGTGGGTGTGGATCTTAAGACAGAACACTGTAGCTGGGTAATTTGCTTCTTTTCTTTTTGGTCTTGATCTTCATACGTTTGATCTAGAATGATCGTCTTGGCCTCATTAACTTGTACAGGTCTGTGGGAATTTTGTACTTGTGTCCAATGTTTTAAAATTACGATTTTAAATAATTTAGTATGAAGCTGTCTGTGTTATTTTTAACCTGGTTTTCTTTTTAACATATTCTTCCACCGTCGAGCTGTTTCATGTATTTATCTATGACGTTTTTGTCTTTCTGTAACGATTTTAGGACTTCTGTCGAATAAAGCTTGTTTGGATTGGATTGGAAATTCTCTATGATCCATTTATGCACATATGTAGTAAAATGTATAGAAATCTCTAAATATACCAACGTATAATATAGCCCCATTACAGAAACAAATAAACGGGGTAAGTAAGGTTACTCCCTGTTAGATCTGGGGGTCTCTAGTTGGCAATGGTTATCATCTTTGTCCAAATAGGGACCCTTACTTCTAAGTCGGGATAAGGAGATTACACTCCTTAATAACCCCTGCTCACCCCCTTGGTTGCTTGGCACGAGCAGACAGGCTTATCTTAGAGGCAGTGTGTTAAGCATTTGTGAATATACACAGTAATACAGTGAAAACACTACAGATGGACACAACACAGGTTTTATAAAAATAAGTACTCTTTATATAGACTTAAACACAAGACCACAAACGACAAAAATCCACAATACTACACTTAAGGTTACTTAAAAGATAAAAAATGTCTTATTTCAAGTTGTTGGTAAATGTAACACAGTTCTCAACAAAGTACCTGGATGTGTAACGCAAAGTGAAAAAAAGGCTCACAAAAGGGAGATACGTTGGTTTTGTGACCCGGGGGAACGGTTGCGTCCTTCCTCAATTCTTGCACAGAGAAGGGGACAAGTCGTGAGAATTACCGGTGCCGAGGTGATGCGTAGATTCTCGGCCTGCGGGCCCATTGTGGTGCGCAATATGGCGCCTTGATGCGATGCGACGATCCGTTGCGATGTGAGAAGATGGCACCCTTGATGTGGTGTAACAATGACGATGTGATGACGCGCTGGCAGCCTTACGACGACTCTGTATTCTGGAGCTGCGACAGGCCCTGCTACGCGCTTCTCCAGTGATGCAATGGCGACTCTCTCGATGGCGTCACTCCGGTGAGGCGACAGCAGGCAGCTTCAATGAACACACGCTTCCAGGGAGATGCGACGAAGGCTCGATTCTATGGCGTTGCGACGATCTCAGCTGCGGCAGCGACACGCTTCTTCTCGCTGCGTCGCGCTTCCAGCTCTCAGCGGCACGCAAGTGACTGGAGTCAGAATTCCCAGCAAGGAAATTCAGGAGGGAGCTGGAGGTAAAGTATTTTGTCCCTGAGACTTCAGCAGGAGGCAAGCACAGTTTCAAACCCTTGGAGAATATTCTGTAGATGAAAGTCCTTACAAAGTTCCTTTTCCTTTCCCTTGGCAATGAAGCAACCACTGCAGGCCAGCCCAGCAAACAGCACACTGGCAGAGGGGCAGTCCAAACTCCTGCATCTTCCTTGGTTCTACTCCTTGGCAGAAAGGTTTCTTGTTCCTGAAGTGATCTAATTTCTTGGGATCAGGGTCCCAATATTTATACCCCAAAATCCTTTGTTCTCTGAAGGCAGAGAGGCCTCTGCCTAGTCCAAACCAGTTCCTGAGCACTTTGTTTACATGACTCTCTTCTTCCTTTCACTGTGCAGGGCAGAGACATAAGCTGCCCCACTGGAGGTGGAGCCAGCACATGGGAGGGAAGATACAGCTCTGGAGCACTCTGTTGACATGATTCCTCCTCTCCTTTCACAGTGCAGGGCAGAGACATCAGACAAGCCACAGGGGGTGGAGCCAGCATTGTAGAGGGAAGGCCGAGCCCTATTCAGGTCCCAGGTGCGACTCCTCCCTCCCATCTAGATGCAGATCTCTCTATTCACCACCGAGCTGCCCCAGCCTGTCTCTTGGAATTCCCCAGCCCTGTCCCTCACAAACCCAGACAAGGAATACACAACTCAGCAGAGGCAGGTTCAAATGGTTAGGCAAGCAAATACCTGCTTTCTAAAAGTGGTAGTTGCAAACACAGAATATTAAAATAACTTTTACTTAAAGATGTATTTTATTATTCTGAGTTCAGGCATACTAAATTCGACTTTCTACCATGTTCCCTGAGTCAGTTAGGATTATAAGAATGTAATAATCTAACAGGCCATTCTGGTCTATAAGAACAGGTAGCCTTTAATAGTGAAAAACGAAAATGGCTGTAATTCACTATTAGAACATGCTCCACACATCAGAGCATGTCCTACATTATACTTACAATGCACCCTGCCCTTGGGCCTACCATAGGGGTTTCTAATTTCAAGCAAAGGGAAGGTTTAGGGACTGGCAAGTCGGTGCACTTGGACTAGTCGACATGGCAGTGCTAGACTGCACATAGGCCTTGCAATGGCAGGCCTGAGACACACTTTACAAGATGCTTTTGTGGGTAGCACAACCAGTGCTGCAAGCCCACCAGCAGCATTTGACTTACGAGTCCTGGGCACACATGGTGCACTGTACTAAGGGCTGACAGATAAATGAAATAACCCAATCATGGAATAATCAATTAGTACATTAATTTAACATAGGGAGCACTTGCACTGTGGCACTGATTAGCAGTGGCACAGTGCCCAAAGCAAAAATCCAGCAAAAATATATCAAAACAGAGGAGGCAATCCATCAAAAGTGGAAGGGAGACTCACGCCAATGATAACAGGTCTAACAGTCCCCAAACAAAAGAATGATGATTTTAAAAACAAAGGGGGTTGGGTGATAGGGAGAGATAGACATTGAGATAAAAACAGGGGAGGTTTGGGGGGAGTTGTCACTATAATGCCCCATGAGGAACACCAGCACAGCCATACATTTAAAGTCTAGCTGAAAGGATTGTTCAGGCCACCACTTCCAATAAAAGAACATAAATGTTGTGCAACTGATTGTCCAGCAAGATTGTATAGTAAAACTGCCCTGGAATTATATTAGCAAATAAGACTAGGGCTATGGTAAGTACATCTTGTCATTGTAATATAACTAGTGAACACCATTGCCTTTTCTCATTCTGGTATTTATTTTAGTGCTCTAAACAAATGCTAATGAAACAATGCTAATTTAACTCTTGAGAGTAGATATCGCAATACCAACATTTATATCTGCTGTAATAAGACGTGCAGTCTACTGTTTAGGCACAAAGGCAAGTGAAAATATCAACTGTGGGTCTCATTTATGAGACGTGGCGCAACGCTGCTTAAAAACAACGATGCAACACTTCTCTGTGTGCCCTTCTTGCGACACCAATGATGAGTCATATTTACAGTATGACCATCATGTCTCAAGGAATGATAGATACATCAGTATTACTGACGGTTCTCTCGGCGCAAAAGTGGCGCATTGCAGGAGTTGTGTCGGAAGTGTGACACAATTCCAGCAATGTTTCTTTCAAGGGCCTGCCTCACCCTTACACCGGCCTTGAGGCAGGCATAAGGTTTTGACGCATTGGCGTCCTAGAAGGGGCGCAGCGAAATCTCATAGACTTCGATGCGCCACTCCAACAATGCTTTTTTGTGGGGGAACGCCCACCCTGCATACATTATACCTGATGCAGGTATAATGTAGCGCAGGGGTTACGAAGTGACACATCTGCCTAGATGTGTCACTTCGTAAATATGGCTCAACATGGCACATTATTTATACCGCCGCGGCATCACTAAAAGTAACTCAAAGGTGGCGCAAAAGTGGTGCAGGCCTTTATAAATAAGGCCCTGAGTTTGTAGCTGGCAACCAATAGTATCAGGTTGTGTTACCTGGTATTATGAATGATTATCTAAACTTGTAGTTCTTTGTCTGCAGATAATGACATTGAAACTTAAATGTGCAATGACTGCATGAAAAAATTCACATGAATGTACAGGAAATTGGTCCATTGTTGAACAAGGGTGTCCAGCAAAGGTACAGTATGACCAAATGCTGGCCACATTTTTAGCACAACCTATTGTTGAATATCTAAATATGTTCCATTTAGATTAACTGTGTGCATTTTTATCGCCTATGTTTATCCGGCAAATATTACTGGATTTGGCCCTTTTCAAACCGTTAACCAACAATCGTTCTTTTGAAAAGCTGTGTCGCATCGAAACATACATGTATTCCTTTTTTGCATCAACCGTAATAATAAACCTGACAAGTGTTAGGGTTCTTAGACCTCTAGCAAGGTGCTGTGGATCACAAGACAAACATTTGCTTTGACAAAATAGGTGGTAGCCTTCAAATATGTTCAGGAGACCATCTGCACCAAAAAAGCAGTATAGTTTACAGTGGAGTGGGAGAGGTGCCGGCAGGACCTGGTATTGTCTCACCATACTCCCCCTCCTTATTCTTCTGCCTTTCACAACTTATTCTCAGCCACTGCTGGTTTTGCAGCCAGCATTAAAGAAAGAGAAGTACTATTTCTAGCGAAACACTAGTATTTGCATTATGTAATTAATGATGTTGATACAACAGAAATAGTATCATCTACATTTCGTATTATATATATTCTATTATGTTTAGCACAACAGACGTAATAGACATGTTTCATTACACAATTGTCTCTAGAGCCATATAGACATAAGGGATATTCTGTATTTTACAGTTTACCACTGGTTAGCTGGAGTAAAGCGTGCAGAGTCCTATGGCTAAGAAACAGGGATTCAGTTAACAAAGGCAAAACTCAAACACATTTATCATTACAAGCAACATATTATTATTCATTAGGGTCTTTAATTTGTATTGGAGTATCAGAGAGCAGAATAGATCTTCCACGTTCACAGCTAGACCAAGCCATGGTACATAACCGACAGGGAGTGGGCATAGACCTACCTGGATTAGCAAAGTGTGTTGGTGCTCTAATCCTGGAGGGTGTATTTTGGTAAATCGTCCTCTTGTGTGGGTGCACGTTGCTGGATGTAGGTCATCCCTGGGAAGGGGCACCAGAAGCCCTCTTGCATAGGAGACACAGTCATCACTCGCTGCCTCGTCATTTCCAGCCCAGCTATTCCCTGTACCGACATGTGAAAATCTCTCTGAAGATATAAAAGTAGGGCACTCAACACTTTTTACCATCAAATGTCCTTTCCTGCCCAGTAGACATGCTCACTGCTTCTACTCCTCTGCTATAAATGTTAAGTGTGTTATATCAAGAGCTTCTTCTAACATATTTCCTCATCCTAAAAAGAACTGACTTTTAGATATTAGGGCTGCTCTGTTTCTGAGCTTTGATCCGCATGCAGAAGAGCAGAGAACGTGTAAATCACTACGTTCTGTGGGCCTCATATATGAAAAGTGACGCATCGCTGCGTGAAAACAGCGATGCGTCACTTTTCACTGCGCACTCCTTGCGACACCAATGATGCGTCATATTTAATGTATGACGCATCATGTCGCAAGGACTTACAGCTACGTCAGTATTTCTGACGTATCTGTAAGCGCAAAAGTGACACATTGATGGAGTGTGTCACAAAAGTGACGCAACTCCAGCAATGCGTCCTTTCACATGGGGCAAGCCCCATGTGAAAGGGCTTGCGTCAGTCTTACGCCTGCTGTGAGGCAGGCGCAAGATTTTGACGCAACAGCATCCTAAAAGTGATGCAGTGAAATCTCATACATTTCACTGCGTCACTATTACGAGGCTTTTTGCGGGGGAACGCCCCCTCTGCATACATTATGCCTGATGCAGGTATAATGTGGCGCAGGGGTTTAAAAAGTGACGCATCTACCTAGATGCGTCACTTTTTAAATATGGCGCAACAAGGCGCATTTTGTACGCCGTTGGTGCGTCACAAAAAGTGACGCACCGGCGGCGCAAAACTGACGCAAGACCTTCATAAATAAGGCCCTGTGTATTTGTAGCTACAGTTAGTGAAAATAGAGGCCCTACACTTTACAATACTGAAATATTATATTTTGCCCTTTGCTATTGACTTTGTTAACTAACTGATGGAAAATTGATATTGTACACAATGCTTGCACACGTACCACACAATGGAACCTATGGCCTGATCTAGAGGTTGGCGGATGGATTAATTATTCACGAGCACGGCGGATGTTTGGTCCACCTTATACAAGTGCATTATATTCTATGGCATTTTTTATTATGGTGTACCGGAGTGTCATTGAGCAACCCGTTCGCCCTAAGATTATTTATGGATTACATACATTAATCTTTCTGATACAGTGTCATGACATAGACATACATTCCCTGCACTCCCATAAAACAGTTATTGATCGGACATTTCTTAAAATAGCATTTTCAGTGCATTACAGTTTTTGTGTAATTGCCCTAGCACAGAGCTGAAATGACTAACCCACCTATATTACTGTGGGAGCTTTTTATATTTGAAGTGTTTAAGTGCACTTGCTGCAGTTTCTATATTGTGAGAGCCTCATTAGTTTTATTCTTCACCACTTCGTGTTTCTTAGTCTAATATTATTGTTTCTAGGAAGTTATGGTACAAATGATTGTCTACCAAGGCACGATGCATGGGAAGTCTGGATCTGAAAGTGTAGCCTTCAACAGAGGTTCACTTAACCTTCATGAAGATTTACATTAGCGGTGCAATAAAGCTTGTAAATCTTTACAGTAGCTGGGCTTCTGTCCAAGGATAGAGACAATCCCGAATGATAAAATCGCACTTGAAGCCACTTTAACCTTCAGTGTGTTCCTGAAAGTGTTGTGGACCCGTATAGATCTTATTCATGTGTCTTGCACAGAAGGTGACCTTTCTTGTGTGTGTAGTGACTCAATAATTTAACAGAATTCTAATTTACAAAATGGAAGACGTTCCTATCAAGCATCTGATAAACTTGACCTGGGCTCTATGGAGTTGTGGCAGTACACACACAAACTACACTGATCAAAGGCTGAAAAGGTTCCAAGAAAAATGTTAAATAGAAAGCAATATAAACTGAGATGGAAAGCTGTAGCAGAAAATATTTGTATGCCAGGGAATACCGCCTTTATCAAAATTAGAATTTGAAAGGAAGTCAAAATGGAACTAGAATAATACCTACAGCAGTAACCTTTTTCCATTCAGCAAGCTGGTAAAGAGCCACTGGACCCCTATGCACACGACCCTCATGAATGCACAAACCCCTATGGCTTGGTACAGCCGAGGGGATAAATAAGCAGAAGGGAATCGCTTGTGGTTCTTGTCTCAAACCACATACTATGGGGCATATTACCAAGGGCCATTATTGCCGCCTTAGCGGGACTTTTTCCCGCTAAAGCAGCGATAATTTTTTCGCCCTATTACCTAGGTGTCGTTAACACCAGTTAGCGACAGCTAGTAGGAGATAGCGATCATCTTGGGACCCACTTTGCATGTCAGCGATATTTATCGCTAATGACATGCAAAGTGTGCGTGCCAAGATGTTAGCGACTGGAAACAGTCACTAATATCGCTATCTCCAATTATCAACAAAGCCTTACTTTTGGAAATATTCGCGCTAAGCGCGAATATCTCCAAAAGCTAACGCCTGCCCAGAGCAGTTCTTAGCCATGTTATCCAATGGAAGGTGGATAACATGGCTAAGAGCATTGTCACGATAATGCATGAATATCGCTGATTTTTCAGCGATATTCATGCATTTCGCAGGATTTTTACTGCTTTTGAGATAAACCTTGATAATATCTCAGCGGTAAAAATCGTCGGAGCTCGGCGATATAATTTTAGCCGCTAACCATGCATAGCGATAATTATCGCTATTGCTTGGTAATATGCCCCTATGTGTCCAGCATCCTCATTTTGGTCCCTCCGTATGAGTTGCCAAATTACTGGTTGGGCTACTGTGACTCTTTACAATCGTCGATGACCATCCAGCCGGTCACTGGGACTTCCCTGCCTCAATGGAGGTGCTCCTGCTCTTCAGGGCGGGCTGACTCCACTGGCCCCTCCAAGGAGTGGAACGCAAGCCGTGCTCAGCTGACGCTGACAGCCCTCCTGATGCACTAGGCCTGCCGGCCCCTGGGACACACTTTGAAAAACTGTTCCTCTTGCTGTGCAGACTCTCCCCATTTACAAGGCCCATGGGAGCAGTGAGCCATGGTGGCTCGAGGCCATGCCGACAGCACAGACCCCCCTGTCAGGCAGGAAGAGAGCCCCACATGGTTGTTACACACAAAATACCTTCTACGATCGCGGATGACTATGAAGGACCATGCAAGTTTGAAGAAACCTAACTGTGATCTACATCGAGACACCCCTTCATCTCCCTCTGAGCAATGGGATGCCCCTGCATGGTACCAGGAGAAATGAAAAGAGAAGTGAGAGAAAGGAGCCCCAAATAAATTGTAACCAGCAATTGCACTGTGAGTAAACGGCACGTGGCTACTTTACCAGATACAAAAGTAATATTAGTACACATTATGGACATACAGCCAGCAGTGTCTGTGCCCCTCACTGGTCCCTGCCCCCCGGGCTGGTTGGAGCCTAAGTGCATGCATCCTTGGTCACATTACCCCCAATCAGGGAGCTGGTGGATCCAGCCACCACAGATCCCCTATGGAAGACTTGGGCAGTCTTAAATATTTCCAAGCCACAATGGAAATAGACGGTACAGTGAAATGTTCACTAATATTATACTAAACAAGGGAGGAGGTTACATGCTATTGGAGAAACTTCAAGGCACAGTAGCTGAGTATGCTTATATCCTCAGGTCACATTTTGGCCATATAAACAATCCTTTGGGGGAATTTGATTTTGGCAGGCCTGGCAAAAGGACGGTGAGACAATAGATGATATGGCTGCCTGAAGTAAATGGCTAGCACATTTGCAGATGACCACTGCAAAGAAGTCAGTGCTCAAATAGTACAGGAGTGCGAGACATCTGTACTACAGAGGCTGATTCTGCATCAGCCGGGGATAAAACTCGAAGACATCCTCACACTTGCAAGTTCGCCTGAGTTCTTTAGTAGCAGGACAGATGAGAAGTGGCCCTTGCCAAAACCTCAACAAACCCGAGCAATGTGAGTGCACTGACGGTAACACAATCATAAGCAAACTTCCACCCAGACAGACAAATGACAGAGGCACTAAACGACATGTCACCAACATGTGGCAATTGTGGCTTGGAGGGCAGACCTGCTCAAAGTGAGGTAGCTTAATCATTTACTCTCAGTGTGCAGGCAGGAAAAGCGAGAAAGAAGAACCCTTGGGTGCTCCTGTGCCAACTCAAAGTTGTACCATTTTGCTATTAAAGAGGACCAGCAGCCATAATCCCCATGAAACAGAGCACATAAGCAGCATAACCCATACAAGGACTCAGAAGTGGATGTTATTTTGGTTTCCTTCACACAACAAAGCAGTGGGGCAGGGTGACTATAACCTCTGTGTGAAGCGAAGATTATGACTATGATCGTGAACATACTGATTGACATAAGGACATCGACCAACATAAGGAACATACAGCAACATAAAACGCTTGCACCTCGACTGTCACTGACCCCAGCAAACACTCTACTGTAAGGAGCACCAACCCCTCAAAATGGCAGGCAGCTTCAATACTGCAAAAGGCCTACGCCTGTCTGTGTGTACACATATCTGATATCATTGTGATCTGGGGTGCACGCTATAAATGTGTGGTATTGAATTGTTATGATTGCCAGTGTGGGCCAAATCTGACTATGTTTTGCGCCACATAAGTTTGCTGGAGGTAAAGTAGGACCTTTCCCAAGTGTGCATACTACTGAAGTCATGCTAACACAGTTGTTCCTAGTACTGCTAGTGATATCTTCAAATGTGATTAATGCCAGAAATACATGATGTTCTTGATGTGATAATTATTGTGTATAAAATCCAAGCTTTATTTATGCACCACATGTGAAGACTCTTTTGTGCTGGTCACTGTGTTTATTGTGTGAGAGTGTTGGGCCAATGCTTTACATATCGCCTGTGTGATAAACCTGAATGCTCAGTGCCAAGCCAACCAAGAGTGAGTGCAGGTTATACAGTGAAAGTAACCACCCACCCCTGACAGAAGTGGTAGGTTCTGCCTGCCTAGGGCACTGCCCCAGTCAATCACAAAGTACCAGTTCCAACAGCCACTGCACCCATGTCTCAGAAAAAAGGGATCTGTCTTTATGGTTCATAATAATATAAGACATTGACAAGCAAATCCGAGGAGTAATTAAATGAATGTAAAATAGAGGAAAAGGAAACCTAAAAAATAAGTTTACCTCGGAATCTTAGAGAAGCTGTGGATCGTATGATGAGTTTCATGAGTGTAAATGTTTTTCCTACCATGTTCAATGTGAAGACGTCAAACATCTAATACAAACTTTGCGAGACAGGCTGTACCAGCTAACACTGCTTCAGATGTGGCAAATCCATTATATATAATCCCATTAATAAGAGCTCAGGGACCCCCAAACCGCGGGAGTTGCAGGTGCCCGTGTTACGTCACTGGCACTGGAATCACCATGACCCACACCTGGGAGAAAAGCATATTACACCTTTTTCCTAGGAGTAAATGACAGAGGGTAACCCAGTTTCTTGGACTTTGGTTTACTGGTGCCTAAACGCTCAAACACAAGGTGGTGGAATTCTCCTGGACCACCTCCTTCACTAGCCAAGAGAGGCTCACTACTGGTGTGGGCTAAGGCTGAAAGTATTACCCTACATAGAGTGGAAACTCTCTGCCTCTGCAAAATCCCTATTGCAGCGAACTGGGACACTATAATGCATGACTTCCAGAGTGAGTTCCCATGAGAGTTAGATGCTGTGGGAGGTGAGGTACTGGAAGCGGGGGAGATGAGGAGACCCGCTAGAGCCCCCCCTGCATGACTTATGCAAGCTGGGTTACATCCAGAACCAAGTGCGGACCTCGTGCATTCCACATGGCAAAGGATACAAATGGCTTCCAGTGGGCAGGAGGCATGACACATTTACATCCACGGACTGGGTGGACAGGTGCCAGTATAGTTAGGCTATGTTATTTCTGTTATTATTAATTTGCCCCATTACCTTTCCCTCCCGCCTCCAGGTATGGAAAGGGTTAACTAGGAATGACAAGTTACTGTTAATACAAATGGCCAGCCCTTGTCAACTTACCAACAAGAGGCTTCTCCTCACTGTCCACCACCATGCTCTACACCAGCCAATCTTCCATTCACTACCCCTTGCTTGTTCCTCACCACTAAAGCAGTTAAATGAATAAAATATTTGAAAAGTTTGTTAGTGGTTATGTGGATGCATGAAAAGTGGGAGCATGTCTAACAAAAAGCAACATATTTCACTTTGTAATGTTGTCTCCTACACCAGTTAATGGTTGCATTTGTAAAAATAAAATATGAAACCAATAAAAACAGATTTAAACAAAAAATTAATCACATCACATGCCAAGCTAGTCATTCCCTTCCTGGACAGTATCTTTTTGCCTCTATGTGCCTCCAAAGCTCTGAGAATGCCGGCACACTACCTGTTTAATGAGTAAAGGACGCTTTCACTGCAGTTATCCTGAGTCTGATCGTTCAGGGCTGCCAGGAAAGTAGGCGGAGTGAGGGCACTTCCAATGCACAGGGGGGATTTCATGATTGACAGTTAATTGGGGCTGAGAGGGCGTGACTACCAGACCATTGCGGATGGGTTCACATTTGAGGATGGGAGAGAGATTCAGGGTAGGGAAGTTTAGAAGGCATGATGGGGCTTAGGCGGCATTGGTGAGCGAGCACTTTGATTTGAGGATGAGTGGTGTCAGGATGGCTACATGATGTTTTCAGTCAGGATTTTGTTCTTGATGGGTGCTTTGCTGTTTATGATTTCCAAGCAGCAAGATGGCCACATCTTCTGCAGTGTCTGTGTTGTGGTTTAGTCATGTTTGGTCAACTATTTGCCCTATAGAAGAGTTACAATTGTTATGTAGGCTGTTCATTGAAGATTCATTTCTGAGTGGCAGGAGTCACCGTTGTCTATAACGCAATGTGCGTTATTGCCTATTTTTGAATTCTGTCTTAAATCTTGACTGAATAACCCATAAGAGATTTTCAGTTCCAAAAATCTATAGTGAAGCCTTGAGGTGCCTTTCCAGTATTTTCCCAAGGATTTGAAGTTTAAAAATTATTTAGATTTTCGGGATCCGCTTCTAGGTTTTTAATTCAAAAGACCCTTGGATTCATGCTGGGTTGCTGCAAATGATAGAACTCTGTGAAAAATGTCTGAAAGTGGATTGAAATCTATATAAAATACAGTGGATTAGACAGAATCACCTAACCAGTTCTGTAACCTATATTAAAACTTTGGAAAGTTGAGAGCGCAGCAGAAGTCATTAGAGCCTCTTAGGGCCAAAAATTCCAACATCCAATAGTTTGCCTTTCTGTTTCTCCCTTTTTCACTTAAAACATTCTACCCTCAGTCAATGGAATGTTCCAATAGTCTGATAGCCCTTCTGCATCTGGCTATACCCGTCGTTAAAGGCCCCTGCCTACAGCTCGGACATATAGTTCGGGTTCAGGGGACACTGGAATTATGTGATTGTGCGGCTGCAGCGATTTTTGCATACTTATACATTTCTTGCATTTTCCACGTAATCCATCATCTGCCACATAATCTGCAGATTTTAACAAACAAAAATGTGCTCCTAGCTCACAGTTCAAAAGTTACTAAAACGCAATAGCCCTGATTATATCCCTTGGCAGAAGGCTATGATGCTATAAGATGAGGGCGTTGGCAGGAATGTATGTCTTAGGAGAACGAATGCTCTATGTAAAGAAGTTTAAGACTCATAAAAACAATGACAGTAGTAGTATAGAAAAACAACACAACGTAACATAATTAAATTACAATTTACCAAGATGAGACAAAAAGTACAGGTGAACTAAGATTCATGTTCAGGAAAAATGAACAGATATACTCTGGCGTACGGAACTATCAGGGGAGCCGAAAACCTGCAAATCATTCAAGCACTATCGCCAGTATGGGTGAGGCAACGTTATGAAGAGACATGAGCTGCCTCACACAAAAACGTCATTATGGTGGGAAATATGCAGCCAACACCCTCATTTTATAGCCGAGGGCAACACTGGTTGTTAAGAGCCCTGAACACATGTAATATACTCATGCCGAAGGCAAAGGCTTTTAACAACTGGTATAGACAGAGACAAAAGGCTATCAGACTGTTAGATGGGAGTTATACTCGATTATTTTTCGGCTAGTAAGCAATAACCAACCAAACGTTGGAGGTGTTATTAAAAAATGTTGTCCGATGGTTTAAAAAATTATAAGTAAAAAAAGGGGGGACTGACACTAAGATCACAAATCGCATCTGCAGTCTGGCCCTTTCAGTAACATGACTGATCATCAGACACACAACGGCCATTAGTGGCATGGGGGGTGACAAAGTGAGTGAGGTTCACCCAGCTAGTCCTAGTCTGGTCCTTTATAGCAACATGGGTCAGAAAAGTATAGAGCGGACTGTCCTTACTTCCATTTACATCTAGAGCTTGTAATCCCACCAGAACGACTCGAAAGACAGCAGACAATGGAAGGTAAGCTTTCATTAGGCGGGTAGTGAGTCCGACTCCCCCACATATATGCCAATTCCAAACCAAGACGTTCTGCTGCCCCCTTCCAGAGCTAGGTAGCATGTGCACTATCATGTGAGGAAATGTTCTACACCTGGAGTTGCACAGAATTAAATTTGATAATGCAAGAGGGAAAGTTGCTGAGCTTGAAGAGTTAGGCATGCACCAGTGAAATGGTCATGGAGGGTGTGGCTGCAGTGCGTCCGCAGCCGGCCACCCGGTGCTTCCGGCCATCTCGACCCACACACCGTCTCCCCTCTTATTGAAACAGCTACAATTACACCAGAGGCTAAGCTGGCCAATGTGGCAAGGCCCGGGCCTGTGCCTGAGCACAGTGCACCGTAAATAATAAAGAAGATCCAGTGGTGTGCCATGCGTGCACCATTTAAATAATGAGGAGGCCGTGTGTGTTCCATTTAGGCCTGCTGTCTCTGCTGAGAGTGAGGAGGCCCTGGAGAGTGGGGGTGCCCCACAACGCGGGGGATGCGGCGGCCTGAGTTCCCCCAGAACCAAAGGGAAGGAGGAAAAGCAAGGGAGGTCAGGGCTAATTATTGAACCACTAATTGTGGGTCACGATACCTCCTTGACCCTAAATTGTGAGTCTCCTCTTGAATACCGACATAGATGCTGGAATCGTAACTGTATTAGGGATGCCTCCCCACACTTCAGATTTCTGGATTTAGTATAAAAGTGGAATACCCGGTACAAACTTTCAACATACAGAGAATGTGGATAAACTGTTACAGAAATATTCTATCTTCTAGGAGAGCGGTCCTACAGAAGATCCTGATTCTTTTTTTTTTGCCTTCGAACTGCCATCAGAACAATCTTAAATTATCCCTTTAATGATAGAATCCAGGTTGAAATAAACATTATTGTTTTGGTAACTGGAGAAGATTCACTGTCATATTTCAGTACTTTTATTTGCAAAACAAGACAATGCTACTTATTTCAAATGCTGCGTAGTAAGTTGATGCATCACTCCATGAAAGTGAGACAGACAAGGCTCTGTTCTCTAAAGGGAAATTAGTTAATTAGTTGACTTTTAGAGGCCAATATGATGCTCAAAAAATAAGCAGATATGTTGCAATCAGGGAGATGCAGTATTGGCTTCTAAATATAGAACCACTGCTCCCAGCACAGAGAGGATAATTGGATAAAAGGTCATCTAGATATTGCAGCTAAAGGATTGAACTTTTTAGAAGGAAGGGTCCCTTGACAAAGACAAAATAAGTTTTGTGAAAGGCTACCAAGATGCTTCTGTTACCCATAGTCTATTAGTCTGTTAGAGGCTGCCTTCAAGAGCTAGCCAAGTCCAAGGGGGCATAACAGGATCATCCTCTCAGTCTATAGAATACGAGCAAGGAAGGTGATTCTTGGATGACAAATGTGTCTGTTTTAGTAATGAAACCGAGGTATACCACCATAGTAACAATAAATCAAACAAACCTAATGCTGAAATGCATGCTCGTAAAGCATGCAATTTGAGAGAAAATATTTAGGAGAGCAAATATGCAGTCACATAGAGTGAAAACAGTAGTCAGAAGAGATAGAGTCCTATTGGAGAAATGAGCTAGCGATTGCATGTATGTAGGGCTCTGATACAGTAAACAGTATCTAGGTGCTGAGAAGGACGGCTAGAGGGTGAAGTCATGAACAAGTGATCAAACACAATTCAGTTATGTCATGTCCTTTCCCAATGGCCCAAAACTGGCGACTATCTGTCAAAGTACTGAACATCCTACTGAACATTATAAAGATTGTGAGTATCATCATTCAAACCTCTCAAGGGATGTAATTCCAGGATTTCCCATCTGTATATTTTGAGAAGCGTAGCGAGGAACACAAGATGTGCCCGTTGATTCTGGAATGTAAGGTGTGTTTGCCATATTTTCTCAAATGTCTAAATTGAACATAACATTAACTACAAAAGTCCATTAACAAAGTTGGCTGAAGGGTTATGAGGTTCCGTGACAATTGTAAGTGGTGTTTTCGACTCGCTCGAATATGGTCGAGTCTGGTATCTATGAACCGCAAATGACGAGTTTAGTGGGTGTACGCATTTTCGCTGTGCTAACCTAAACCGTTCGTCTGTTACGTGGGTTTCTTCATCTGAACCCACGGGTTCCAATTTAGATACGGCATCCATTTTGCTTCTTGCCCTCAAGTAGCCAGCAAACGGACACGGTCCGCTTCGTGACCCTGGGATTCCCAAACTCTTGCGGGAGACACGTGTTCCTTTGAGGGTGTCTTTTATGACGAGGGGGATCACACTGCAAGGCAGATGGCCCCGCTCGAGGCTCATCTTGCCGTGCCGGTCTATTGTCTCAGTTGTGCATTCAATAGGCACGTCTCCTTTGATCCCTGCAATCGTGTTTCCGATATCACCCCCTTGCCCTCTTTTCAATCTGTTGACTATCCTTGTCTTCCTCTGTACCTGTTTCTGACTCTTCCTTAACTCGTTTACTGCCGGAATGGAATGCACTAATGGTGGGAAGATGTACTTTTACAGTTGGGAACCGGCGATGCTACTGTAATTATGTTCCGGACCCTGAATACATGAAAGCGACCCCCAATGAAATTTACTGTGGGAACCGGGTTGTAACCTTTTGTTTGTCATGTTGTTCTATGACGAAAAACTGTATAAAAGGAGCGATCCACAGATACAATTTGAAGCAGTCTCCTAGAACCTACATGCTATGTACTTCTTGTGACTTCTGTGTTCCCTGCAGTAAATAAACCTCGAATCTTTGACGCCGAAGGAAGTGTCCTGTGTCTCTGTCATTTGTACGCCGGAACAGGTAACCCACGAAGGTTTCAGGTGTTGTCCCAGGCACCGCTGGGTCTTAGAAAAACCCAGTCCTTCAGTTGGCTCCCAAGGTGGGGCGGCATCAGCGGTACCGGTCCAAAGTCCGACGATCGTGAGGAACTTCGTGTGAAATCTCCGAGGGAAGGTGCACCCCGCTTCATCGATCCTTTTGTCGAAACAAGTGGCCCGAAGACTTTTCCCGCAAAGATCCCCGCCTCCTGACGGCTGCGACGGACAGATGCCCTGACTGTCGACCTGTTTTGGCGCCTGGCGTAGACCTTGGTACAGCGAGACGATTGACGGGCCTTCCTGGTGACGCCATTGTTCTTTGAGTTAAGTATTTGTGGGTTGCTCCCAGAATCCTTAGTTGTTGTGGGTGCTTAGTTGTTGCATGGTTCCATTGCATTTGTGGTTCTTCGTATTTTGTTCTTAGTTGTTCTATTTGACGACTGCAGTCGCCAAGAACCGAGGGTTTTTGCATTTTGCGGGGACATTGTCATCCAATAACCCTTGAAGTTTGTGAAACTCGGTTAGTGTGCACGATGCCTGGCCGTAGTACTTTGTTTAGTTGCTTTAGAGGTTGTGGTGCGGATTCCAGATTGGAGGACTCATGCCCGATACCTCCAGTTGGAACCCCAATCTATGAATTATATAGTCGCCATGGTGTAGGTCCTATCACCTTTAATGATTGTTGGGTTCGCTATACTAAAGATGACGGTGTCCTTAGTTGGCCACCTCACGGTAGTTTTGAGACCCCAATTTTAGATAATCTTGAAGCTAAATTGTTTCAAAAGAAAGCAAGGCCGGCCATGTTTGATTCCTTTCGGTTGTGGCGTAAAGAAGCCAAGCAGAAAGAAATCAAACAGCTTAAACGTAATAAGAGAGAAGGTATCGTTACAACAATGAGAAATGCAGAGCAGTTTCAGCGAGACAAAGAAGAGAAGGAAAAGGAAATTTTTGATAGATTACAACGTATGACAGTGGATAAATGTTATCCCGCTTTACCGACGAGTACTGATAAGAAGGGAGAGGAAGCAGTTGAGGACCCTTTGTTGTCCTATCTACTGAAGTCGCCACCTCCATATGCACAGGATACCACAGCCCCTGTGGTTCCCCCTGTTCCTCAACCTGTTGTTCCGGCAGCTGTTAATCAGCCTGTCGCTGGTCCTG
Organism: Lissotriton vulgaris; assembly: GCF_964263255.1. Lineage (NCBI taxonomy): Eukaryota > Metazoa > Chordata > Amphibia > Caudata > Salamandridae > Lissotriton > Lissotriton vulgaris. The sequence continues at coordinate 388,588,152 of NC_141689.1, forward strand.
TCCTTGCGAATCCTTCTGTCCCTATTCCTCTACCTGCTACTGTCCCTACTGCTCCACCGTCTATACCTTCTCAAGCTGTTGTTCCCGCTACTTCTACTCTTATGGCTACTCCTACTGCTCCTGCTGCTCCTGTATTCAGCTCTCATGTTGTTGCTCCTGTACTTTACTCCTCTTCTCCGTCTGTTCGAAGACGCATTCCCAATACTGTTGCTAATCTCTATTCTCCTTTTGGACTGCTTCTTGGGTCTGATGATTCTGATGTTCCTCAACGACGAAGTCAGCTTCCTGGCGGTAGGGAACGTGATACGCTAATTAATATGGCGAAAAATTGGATTAGGTATCCCCTTAAGAATCCCCCGCGCATAGTTGTTGAGACTTTCTCTCAATTTAATGAGCCAACACAGAGATTCGTGTTTGAAGAAATGTGCAAATTCTTACGTGAAGCGATATCACATGATGTGGTAAACGAGGTACTGGTCGACGTAACTGAACTTCAGCTTCAGTTTTCGAATAGTATGATTGTGGGTAGCAATGTTCGACGTGCTGTTGAGCATCTTCTATCTTTCCGTCCTACTGTGATGCCCCGAGCATTGTTTAAAGATGAATCTGAGGAATGGATGGCAATGCCTGGTCAGTATCCCTTGCGTGAAGTTCCACCAGTGTGGATGCCAGGTGATCCTGCTGCTAATCCTGCTATTCCGCCACATTTCCAGAGAGTGTGGATACACCTTCCATGGAAGCGATCGGAAGTTTTGCAGGTTAAGCAAACTTTGCCTGACCCTCGCAAAAATCCTGCAGGGTACTATAAAGAGTTGTCCCAATTAGTGGATGCAACGATAATGAATCTTGCTGACATCGACATGTTGTTCGCCAATGTCGTACCGCAACCGGTTTGGGCGAAAATTCGTCAAGAGAATCATGCAGCCGAGTTAGACGGTGATTGGGCTGCTCTTGTGGCGGCTGACGTACGACAAGTTGGTGGGGCTAAGCCTGAACAGCTCATTACTAATCTTCCCCAGAGAATAATTACCCTTATGAAGACACTTATGCCAGCAATGAAAGTTAACTGGGATAAACTGTCTGCCTGTAAGCAAAAGAAGGACGAGAGTGTTTCCGATTTCTTTACGAGATTTGAGGAGGCATTCATCGATCACAGTGGTCAGGATATGAGCACTGAGGGAGGTCAGAGGTTGTTTGTGGATAAATTTGTATCGAATTTGTTGCCTGAACTTAGCAACAAATTAAAAAATTCAGAAAGTGTGTGGGCTGTTTCTACTGCTGCTCAGATATTGGCCACGGCTCAATATTATGAAAATAGAGAGAAGGAGGAAAATGATCGTGCGGAGAAAAAGACGAAAGATCTCAAAACGAAAGTTCTGTTGCAGCAAGAGTATCCTCCGCGCTCAAATCAGAATGACTCTCAGCAGCGGAATAGATCACAATCGCAGTCTGCTAGGTCGCAGTCGCGGAATGATTCTTCTTCCCAGAGATCTATGCTTGGATACAATCAATGTGCCTATTGTAGAGGTGAGGGTCATTTGAAATTTGATTGTCCGGTTCTGCGCGATCAAAATAATGGCAATTCATCTAGAGGAGGTCGTAGTGGTCCTCAACAGGCTTCGCGAGGTAGAGGTCGTGGTGTTACTCAGAATCAAAATGAGCGTTCTAACAATTCATCTGATTCCAATAATTGTTTTGATCAGCGTGGTTCATCATCAGGTAGATCCGCGCAGTACCACGTGGACGATTTTTATGTCGACCAGGGTACCGATGACGGTAATTACTAGGACAGCCATAGAGAAGGAGAGGGAGTAGTTTCAGTTCCGGTTGATCAGAGAGGGCCTTACGTCGCAGTTGCCACATCGGGCGTAGTTGAGCCTTTTCTGTTGGACACTGGTGCAGCAAAAAGTTCTATTATGCATTTGAAACTCCCTGGCGCACCTTTGTCTGGCTTACCAATTGTTTCCGTTGGATTCTCTGGCGCCCCTGTTAGCAATCCGGTTTCTCGCCCTTTGCCCCTCACAATTGGGCCTCGTGAGCTGAAAGCTCCTTTGATTTTGACTACGGGTTGTGGTGAAAATCTTTTGGGCCTGGATCTGCGGAATCGATTGTATGCGACTTTGTATTGTTCTCCTGCGGGAGTGGAGCTTACATTGGGTCAGAGAGTGATCTCTCCTATGTACTTGTCAATTGATAAGCTCCCACCGGAATTGAGTTCTCTTCCTGCATCTTTGTGGGCAACAGGTCCCAATGACGTGGGCCTGCTTGACATCTCCCCTTATGTTGTCCAATTGAAATCAAATGTGTGATTAACACTTATTCCCCAGTATCGTATCTCCCTGGATGGTGAGCGAGCGTTGTTAGCGATCATCTATGACTTGATCAAGAAAGATGTTATCGAGGAGACTCGGGGAAACGTGTGTAATAGTCCTGTGTTACCTATTTTGAAATGCACTGATCCATCTGAGCCTCCTGTTTATCGTTTTTTCATTGATTTACGGGAGGTGAACAAAATTGTGGTTCCTCAGTTCCCTGTGGTGCCTGATATTACGGCTTTACTGACTCTGATTCCAGCATCTGCTTCTTGGTTCTCAGTGATCGATCTGAAGAATGCTTTCTTTAGCATTCCGATTGCTGAGGAAAGCAGGGACCTATTTGTTTTTTCGTTAGGTGATCGCAGCTTTAGGTTTAAACGCGCTCCTCAGGGCTACTGTGAGAGTCCATCGATATACAGCCAAGCCCTGAAGAGTAAACTTGACGCGTTTGTGTTACCGGCTGGTGCGGCCTTGATCCAATATGTTGATGACTTATTGGTGGCTGCGGACACACAAGAGATTTGCAAGACTGCTACGGTGTCTCTGTTACAGCATCTCTGTGACTTACATCACAAGGTGTCACCTTCTAAACTGCAATATTGTTGCCAAGAAGTCACCTACCTAGGTCACTTATTGTCAAAGGAGGGAAGAAGGTTGACCCCATAGAGAATTGCAGCGATCGCTCGAATGAATGTGCCAACAACTCAGAGAGATGTGTGTGCCTTTCTAGGTATCACGTCATACTGCAGGCAATGGATTCCACATTTTTCATTGCTAGCGAAGCCATTGGTAGCCCTTACGTGCAAGGATGTTCCAACTCCTTTGCCATGGACGGAAGAATGTCAGAAGAGTTTTTCTGAATTGCGTGATGCGTTGTGTTCGGCCCCTGTGTTAGGTACTCCTGACTACAGTAAGCCGTTTACACTATACGTTCACGAGAGGGAAGGTTGTGCGTTGAGTGTTCTGACGCAGCAATTTGGCGGTAAGCAGCGTCCATGTGCGTATTTTTCCTCGACCTTGGACCCAGTAGCTAGAGCATTGCCGAGTTGTCTAAGAGCGACAGCGGCAGCTGCGGTGTCCATCCGACAATCTGCAGGATTGGTCATGGATAATATGCTTACGGTGATGGTTCCGCATGCAGTTGACACTCTCTTGAATCGTACGAAAACCCAACACTTGACGAGCGCAAGGTTGTCCGGTTACTAGTTGACGCTTTTGGCAAGTCACATCCAAATAAAGCGCTGCAATGTCCTAAACCCGGCGACGTTTTTGCCAATCAATATGGAATCAGACGAGGTACCACCACATGATTGTTATTTGCGAACTGAGGAAGAAAAGAAGGGTCGTGTTGACCTAAAAAACACTCCATTGGAAGATCCCAATGGTACTTTGTATGTGGACGGTTCGTGTTTTAAGTTGCCGAATGGTGATGTGACGACTGCATATGCTGTGGTAACGTTGAGTACGGTTGTGGAAACTGCGAGATTGAATCAGAATTCTGCGCAGGCGGCAGAACTAATTGCATTGACGAGAGCGTGTGTTCTGTCGAAAGGAAAGCGGGTGAATGTGTTTACCGACAGCCAATATGCTTTTGGCGTTGCACATAGTTTTGGTCGATTGTGGCGAGAGAGAGGCTTTATGACATCGCATGGTACGAAGATCCAACACGTACAGCTTGTGAACTATCTTTTAGACGCACTTACATTGCCCAAGCAGGTGGCGATTATTAAATGCAGTGCGCACCGTAAGGTGACAGATGATGTTGGTCGTGGTAATGCGTTTGTTGACGAGATTGCTAAGGAGACTGCTAGAAACCTTGCAACTAAAATGTATGTGACGAGTTCGGTAAGGTGGCCTGCAGAAACTGGTATGTGTGAGGATACTGTTGAAAGTGTGAAAGCGATTCAGAATGAGGCCACCGAAACTGAAAAGACCAAGTGGAAGGAGAGCACAGGAAAGTTGGATGCGAATGGATGTTGGATTGATTTGTCGGAGAATCAAAGATGGATGTTGCCGGATGCATATGTGCTAGCTGTTGTGACTATGGCACACAGCTTGTCACATATTAGCGCAAAAGGTATCTGTAAGTTGTTTTCCCCTGTATGGAAGAATGATGGTATTGCTAAGTGTGCTGAGAGATTGGTCAAGAATTGCATGGTATGTATGATGTACAATCCTGGCAAGGGCACTCCTACACCCCCTGGCCATTTTGCCCCTCCTACATGTCCCTTTGAGGTAATCCAGCTGGACTTTATCCATATGGAGCGATGTAATAACCTGAAGTACGTTTTAGTTGTGGTTTGCGCATTCTCCCGATGGATCGAAGCCTATCCTCTCAAAGACAATACTGCCCTGTCCACAGCGAAAGTCCTACTGAAGGAATACTTTCCTCGGTATGGAATGCCACGGATTGTATGGTCTGATACCGGAAGTGAGTTTGTGGGGAGTGTAATGAAGAGTGTGTGTAAGGGCCTTGGAATTACACAAAAATTCCACAGCGCCAATCATCCCCAGTCAGCAGGTTTGGTTGAGGGGTACAATGGTACTCTAAAATTAAAACTCGCAAAGATTCAGGCTACGACTGGTCTCTCGTGGCCCGATGCTTTGCCTCTGGCTCTTCTGTCGACTAGGGCGACTGTACACTCTCGAGTAGGGCTCAGCCCATATGAGATTGTGTTCGGCCGTCCTGCAAACATTTGGGGGTTCCTAGACCCAGGTCATTCGCAAATCTTGAATACCCAAAGCTAATCAATTTTCTTCATGATCTGACTGCTAAACTGAGGTTAATTCATCAACAGGTCTTTGAAGCACTGCCAGCGCAGACGGAGGGTCCAGGCCACCGGCTCCAACCGGGAGACTGGGTGGTGACCAGAAATTTTGGCCGGAAGCGAAACCTCGAGCCGAGGTTTGTGGGACCCTTCCAGGTGCTACTCGCCACGAGAACTGCAGTTCGTTTGGAGGGCCGCAAGCATTGGGTGCACGCCACCCACACCAAAAAGGTACCAATACCTTTACCAGCGGACTCGTGGGTGAGAACTGGCATCGCTGCATCAGAGACAGAAACTCTGCCGAACTTTGTGCCGTTCAGTGACGCTCAGCCTGTGGGAGATACTTCAGTGCAGCCAGATAACTTTGTTGAACCTTTGCCATTGGGGAATTCAAGATCTGAACTATCATCTGACCGACAGGACTTTGTTCCACAATCTGATCAATTGTTTGAAGAGCAGACTCATCCTGGAAGAAGCAGATATTTTCTTCGTTCCAATACCAGAGACTAATAAATTATTTTTGCTTTTCCCTTTTTTGAAATTCACGTTACCCCCATTATCATCTTGAACATTTTTGAACAATTGTGGTTTCTATTAATTTCTGAGTTCTTTTCCACGTGTGTTTTTCCACAGCTAGGAGATTTTGTATATACTGTTTGATTAAAAGAACCTTACATCCGGGTTGACCGTAGGGCCGTGCGGGTACTTCCTTCTGTTTAGTAGGTCCTGACACTAGGTCGGAGGCCGTCGATTCCTAGGAACTCTTGGGGATTGACAATTGCTACACAGAACGAAGTGCGTCAAGAACGTTGCAGACGGTTTTAGAGGATGGCATTCTCAAAGTTGTCGGAAGTGGAGAAGACTCAAGTGCAAAGATCCATATTGAATAGGGTTGTACGTACCAAATGCTTTCTGTTTCAGGTGTTCCTACTGTTCCTAACTGTCTCCATGTTATTGGTGGGTGGGGTATATTACGGAATACAATCGTTATTGCCTTCTGCTTCACCTACCCTTTCCTCTGAACCAAAAACTACTTCCACTGTTTCTCCTCATTCTTTTCACCTCTTACCCCAACACGAGCAGGTTAGACGTGCGGAATTCATGAACAACTCCTTCGTTCAGCTCCTTCATCAACATCAGTTGGTGATGAATACTACCAACTGTTGGGTGTGTGGGTTAATGCCACATACCACAGATAGGGGAATTCCGTACTTGGTTCTTCCTTACAGTTCCCAGGGTTCAGCTCGAGCATTCCAAACAATGTTTCGTAGCGCACTAGATTCCTACCCCCATCGAGAGCCACGCACTGCAGATCATGGTCCTGACCTGTACCACAAGCCTTTGGCAAGAGCGATTGCCGATTTAGATAGGGATATCTTCGACGCATCGCTTATCCCAGAGGAAGAGGTGCGAGCATACAGAGATCTGAGTGAGGCTGAGTACAGCATGCCAGTGGGTGATCGGCAACTTAAAAGCTTGTCTCCAATCTGGATCGTACCCCATCTTGGTAATTTCTGTCTGAAAGGCCTTGGCCGAAGCCCGCGAGCTCAGCTTGGGAGGAGTGCCTGTACTGAAACGTATGTTTTACCGACGGCCTCTTCCCCTGTTCTTCTGACTGCCAAGGGTACTTACTTTGTTTGTTACGACCACGCATATACATGGTTGCCTCGTGATTTTTCAGGCACATGTTATATTGCGAATCTGTTGCCGCCGACCTTTACTGTTGGGTCGGATTATCACAAGACCAGAGTTGTGAGAGGCGTGATTATCGAAGAGGACACTGCTGGTCAAGAAGCAGGAGACTTCTTTAAGGGTTTCTTGCCGTTTTGGGGACCTATAATCAATAGTAGGAACCTGAGACAGTTGACTCGAGTGGTGGAATCGACTGCTAATATCACTGCGAGTGCCCTTGGTAACATTACAGCAGAGCTTCAGGCTGACAGGCTTATGACGTTACAAAATCGTATGGTTTTAGACGTTGTCCTTGCAGATAGAGGTGGAGTATGTAAGGTGATCCATTCGAGTTGCTGCATTTTCATTCCTGATAACGCTCCAACTGTCTATCAAGCCATCTCGAAGTTGCATAAGATCTCCGAGTCCATACACGTGGACGTAGGTGATTGGACGCTACTAGGGTGGTTTTGGGGCCTGATGTCGACGTGGGGTTGGAAAATTCTGATGATCATTGGGGTTGTTGTAGCATTTCTGTTCACGTGCTGTCTTTGTTTGCAGTGTGGTCCTGCCTTATGTGGCCTCTGTGCTACGACGTGTATAAGACGGCCACCTGTTACCAAGGAAGCACTGATGGATAGAATAATGTTGCAGCAACATCTGGATGGTCTGATGAATATCAAGATCGATTCTGATATCGACTAGTGCTTGCCTACATGAGGGCAAAAGGAGCGTCTGAGGTTCCGTGACAATTGTAAGTGGTGTTTTCGACTCGCTCGAATATGGTCGAGTCTGGTAGTCTATGAACCGCAAATGACGAGTTTAGTGGGTGTACGCGTTTTCGCTGTGCTAACCTAAACCGTTCGTCTGTTACGCGGGTTTATTCATCTGAACCCACGGGTTCCATTTTAGATACGGCATCCATTTTGTTTCTTGCCCTCAAGTAGCCAGCGAACGGACACTGTCCGCTTCGTGACCCTGGGATTCCCAAACTCTTGCGGGAGACACGTGTTCCTTTGAGGGTGTCTTTTATGATGAGGGGGATGACACTGCAAGGCAGATTGCCCCGCTCGAGGCTCATCTTGCCGTGCCGGTCTATTGTCTCAGTTGTGCATTCATTAGGCACGTCTCCTTTGATCCCTGCAATCGTGTTTCCGATATCACCCCCTCCACTCTTTTCAATCTGTTGACTATCCTTGTCTTCCTCTGCACCTGTTTCTGACTCTTCCTTAACTCGTTTACTGCCGGAATGGAATGCACTAATGGTGGGAAGATGTACTTTTACAGTTGGGAACCAGCGATGCTACTGTAATTATGTTCTGGACCCTGAATACATGAAAGCGACCCCCAATGAAATTTACTGTGGGAACCGGGTTGTAACCTTTTGTTTGCCATGTTGTTCTATGACGAAAAACTGTATAAAAGGAGCGATCCACAGATACAATTTGAAGCAGTCTCCTAGAACCTACATGCTATGTACTTCTTGTGACTTCTGTGTTCCCTGCAGTAAATAAACCTCGAATCTTTGACGCCGAAGGAAGTGTCCCGTGTCTCTGTCATTTGTACGCCGGAACAGGTAACCCACGAAGGTTTCAGGTGTTGTCCCTGGCACCGCTGGGTCTTAGAAAAACCCAGTCCTTCAGTTATAAATACAATTACTTTGTCACTAGTTTTCAAGAGAATTGGAGGGTTCCTACTTTTCTAAGTCTACCCAACTACATTCTTAAAAACACAGTCAATCATAAACAAAGTGAGAAAGAGTTTGATAGGACAGTGGACACTGATGCCTCTCTAATGAGGTCTGTCATACGGATTGGCATCTGAGGAGGACTTTGTGAGTGCTAAAGAGTAGGAGGCAGAAAACCGTGGCCTGAAGAAAAGAAGCTGGAAAGATTTAAGAGGAGAAGAAAAGAACTATGGACCCGACTCACATAGGTAAAACTTAGAACAGAAGTCTAAGTTTAGATCTGCAGTTTAAGTTTAGACCTGTAGTGTAAGGGCCTGATTCACAAAGATAACCCTATACCTGAAGTCTAAGTTTAGCCCTGAAGTCTAAGGGCTTGATTCACAAATGTAAACTTAGACTTTGGGTCTAAATTTAACTTTGTGAAATGGGCCCTTAGACTTCAGGTATGAAGTTAGAGTTCAGGTCAAAACTTAGACATCATGATTAAGTTTACCTTTGTGAATTGGTGCCTCTGACTATTGTTATGGCTGATGTAATTTTTAAACTTGACCTATTAAATGTAATGCTGCTTCAAAAATTAACATTATTAGCACACCATTGATTGAGAGAAAGCTAAATTACTTTAATAAGGATTTTATCAGTATAATTTGCAGTGTTGTTTTTAATTGAGGTGGCTGGGACTTGAAACCCCTAGTATCTCCCTTAGAAACACAGTGATAATTGTCCCATCGGGAATATCAGGGTTACAAGATATTGAAATAGCCAAGTGGACAGTCAAGGGTTATCTTTCCTTATGTAAATGTTAAAAATATGGCAACTAGGTATGTTGTGTCCTTTGTAGAAAGACACCAGGAGCCAGGATTTATATTTGGGTCTTCTTTATGAACTCTTCAGTTCAGGTTACATCTGTCTTGACTCCAGCCAGCCTAGTGTGGTACCAGCCCCACCAGGAGCAGCCTGCCTAGCTGCTCAGCCCATCTCTAAATGCCACATTCATCCCACTCGGTCAACCAGGCATTCCACGCATCACAGGCACACCAACATTCTAAGACCAAGTCACACTCTGGCTGAGCAGCTAGAGGCAGCAGGGCTGAAGTACATGTTATACATTTAAGTAGGGTATAACAAGGTACTACTACAATCTTGGTGAACAACCCACCACCATGTGGGATTTAGCTTTGGTGCTGACTGCATTTTGCAACATGTATAGGCAGAGAGTTTTGATTTTGACTCTGATTTCCAAGATTGAATTGGAGATGATGCACTCAATAGTCATTTAAACTGTTTGCTGCTTGGTGACACGTGTAAGCCATAAGCGACATGTTTTACATAGGTCTGTATGAGATATGTTTATCCCCCCAGAATCAATATTTTTCTGTATCAGCTGTACGAGTATATGGAAGCATGGATAAAAAAATGCAATTTTCCGGTCATTGCTCAATAACCACAGATATTTAATATGGTTAAATGAGGACTTTCTAGGGGAAGATAGATTACCTCTTTTAGACAAATACAGAGTTTAGGGACAGCACTATCAAGAATGTTAGTTTTTTGTTCATGTAATTATACTAGATCAGTTAGCAATGCTCTAGTATGGGAATCATTTAAGACCTCTATAAGAAATGTAATCTGACAATGTTGTTTGCTTGGATTTAATTTTGTGTGGTGAGGCCTCTTCTGTGGTCTGCCAAGGGTTATGTTATGTTAGTATGAATTTGTAGAGCGCACGTTCACCCCAGGGTTTCTTGGCGCTGTGTACCACTGGGGAACCCGTCCTGGCATTCCCAGTGAGATGGTCCCTATTGGGCATCCCCAAGGTGAAGCCAGGCATCCCCGGCAGCGAGGGTGCCATTGTGGAGATTAAGCAAGCTATTGCCCAGAGTTGCAGCGTGGGACCCATGGTTAGAGAAGCACCGAGGCGAGATTTATTGAGACCGCTGACATTGGTTCCGTACCCTGCCGCGTTAGGAATTGAACCCTGGTCCCGGGACGACCTCTGCTTCTGGGTCTGCCGCCTCTAACCGGTGAGCCACACTTCTCCACTGGGGTGTGATTTAGAGTTCGGCAGATGGGTTACTCTGTCATAAACACAAAATATCCTATCCACTGTATTACAATGGGCATTAAATATAATGCACTTGTAATATGACAGACAGGATATCAGTCACATTTTTGATGGAGTGACCCATCTGCTGAACTCTAAATCAGCCCTGAGTCCCCATCATCGTTTCTCTATAAAAAGTTTGTTCCTTACATGATACTGGCATGACATTGTGACACAGGGAGGAGTCAGATATTAATAACCAGCAGAAAAAAAGATTGTTGTAATGTAGACAACTACCAGGTTCTGGTTTCATGTGCACATAGGGCATGTGAAATGTTTTCCTTTTCAAAGTAATTGTTTTCCCTTAACCATCAGTGTCTGAAGAATGCCTGGAGCTCAGAATGCATCATTCTCTGGTTGAAACTTCTAAAAATGAATTAACAGTAAGTTACATTCTTAGCTGGTGGATGCAATTCATATGAAATGTTGGATCATTCATAGATTGTTGTTTAAAACTACAAAATCTGAAATCATATTTTCAATTACGGCAATTAAATGCAAGATTATGAGATGTCCAGGATCCATACTTTAAGTAAAAGTATTATTACCCCTTTGTACTAGCAGAGAACAGAATCAGTTCAGTGATCCTTCTGTCATACATATTTTAAAGGCATTATTTTCATAGGGGTTCTTTGTTGGTAACAACCAATCAGATTATAGTTAGCCGATCTGACAGATCGTGTTGGGGTTTTGACTCAAAGGATGAATGGCACAGGCTGGGTAGTGCGTTTTGAAGTTCACTTGTTTGTCAGGATCATTCTTTATTCAAATCTGTTTTTCTAGATGAGTTATCTTTTGGCGCTAACAAGTGACTCCATTGTCTGGATGTGGTAGGTAGAATTTTACCCTTTTTATTCAAGTTGTATTCTTTTTGCCACTGCAAGCTTTTGTCCTTTGATATTCTCACTGTGGCATAGAATTTAAAATACATGTGCTGATTAGTGACTGTTTTGGAAGACTGCATGCATAATGGAGTTCCACTGCATGCCTTAATGGGGCACTTTAATCAGGTGTCCTCCTCCGTTGTGTTTGGAAGGGCAGACGGTTACCTTGTTTCTGATAACTGTGGGGCATATTATCAAGGGGGTTTATCTCCGCTTTTTTGGCTTTAAAAGCCAATAAAGCGGAGATAAAATTATCTCCCTATTACCAAGCTGTCGCTAACACCAGTTAGTGACAGCTAATAGGAGATAGCGACCATCTTGGGCCCCGCTTTGCATATCAGTGATATTTATCACTAATGACATGCAAAGTGGGCGTGCCAAGATGTTAGCGACTGGAAACAGTCCCTAACATCGCTATCTCCTATTACCAACTTTTGGAGATATTCGCGCTAAGCGCGAATATCTCCAAAAGCTAACACCTGCCCTGAGCAGTTCTTAGCCATGTTATCCAATGGGAGGTGGATAACATGGCTAAGAGCATTTGCTCGATAATGCATGAATATCGCTGACTTTTCAGCGATATTCATGCATTGCGGCCGTTTTTTATCGCATTTGCGATAAACCTTGCTAATAGCAAGGTTTATCTGCGATAAAAATCGCCGATGTGCGGCGATAATTTTTGTCTCTAAACAAGTTAGAGACAAAAAGTATCGCTAGTTGTTGGTAATATGCCCCTGTATTTTTATGCTTTGTTCCTTCAGTCTTGTCATTGGGTCTTATGTTGGTGTCTGATAGGGATTGGGCGGTGAATTTACAACTGTAATTCTGATTTTACATGGCTGTCCTTCCTACCTTGGAAGAGACAATGATATATTAAATATTGCTGAGTATGAACACCATAGCACATCAGGCCCAGAACCTCCTTATTTCTCAACAGTGTATTTTAATCCAAGCCATTCCTCCAAGGATTACTCCCAGTTTCTGTTGCAAAGAACATGGTGTTTGTTTTTCACATCCTGATGCTGTGATGGATCTGCTGAAGAGTTTTGGTGCCTTTTTAGTGCTGCATTCTTAAGCGTTAGTGAGTACCTTTGAAAGAATGATTGCTTGGTATTTGATCGTGAGGCTCACATGAGCCTCTGCTGTATGCCATCACTCCAAGAAGCACGTATGTTAGACTAAAATAAATTGAATGTCTTAGAGAAGAAAGATAAATTTATTCTAGAACGTCTGTGCCTCTCAGGTATGTTCTAAAACTGATTAGGCTACTTTATGTGTTGTGTATAATTTTAAAAATGCTATCCTTGCTAGTCTGTCAGGATGGACGTGTGTCCCAATTCTGGTGAGTCATGTGACTTCCTTCTGCCCCCAACATCTTCTTGGTCTCTATTTCTCCAGCCAGTCTGTCCTCTCCTCATGATTCCTGTTGGTAATATGTGACCCCTGCGGTAGCTGCATGATTCCGTTGCAACCCACTCCTAATCACCAGACTAACTACCCGGTTATGTCGTGGATGAGTCTGTTCCATTGCTTCACACTTTGCCTCTGCTCTTCACCATTTCGCATCTGTTGGGCACTTCATTCTTTCTTAAGCCCGCCTTATTCCATGGGTTTGACTAAAGCAACAATAAGCAGTTATATTAAAAAAATATTATGTTATATTTGTTATGAAGTTAAAGAAGTAAGGAAAAGGCAAAACTGAAAGAGATGTTATAACAAAGAGAAGGTTAAATAAGCATATAAAGGGGAAGAAAAGTTGAATGACAAAAGGTGACATAAAAACATTGGCCACATACGTGTGAAGATGCAGGAAGAGACATGATAGCGAAATTGGAGGCTACAGAAGGTGAGATTAGAGAATTTAAAACTAATATCAGCTTGTGTACGATATCGCATGATAGGATCAATCAATTGATCTAACTATCTAAGTGGAGTCCTCTTGGGAGCCATGCTGTAGGGTTGCAGGCCATTCTTGAACTGTAATTCTCATCCTAGAGAGTTCTGCTGTGCAGCATTTTGCGGTGAACAAGTGTAAACTCTTGAGGTAGAATGACATGTTACACAGAGTGGGAATGCCATAGGAACAACTGCAATTCCCATTAACCTCATCCGATGTGCAAAAGGGGGTACCCTGAAAAATGCCCTCACATAGGGTGCACATGAAATTTCCTTTCTTCCCATGATCCTTCTTTCTGTGTTTTTCCCTTCTCTCATTCCTTATTGTCGTCTTATTTAATCTTTCTTTCCTTCCTCCTTACTCTACATCAGTCCATCATTTCATCCTTCTTTCCAATCTGTTGTCTCATTCATCCACCTTTCCTTCCTTCTTTCTTTAAATCTATATGCTTAACTTTCCTTTCATCCATTCATCCTTCTCTTAGTCCATTCATTCCTCTCTGTACCCATTCCCTCTTCTTTCCATCCATCAGACATCGATCCTTCCCTCCAACTCTCCATCCTTCCATTACTCGAGTCTTCTCTCAGCCCCACTGACCTTTCTTCTTCCTTTTCATGCTCTCTTGTTCCACTTGTTGCCGCACCCTCACACTGGCCTCTTTCAGTGGTATTTAAGGGCCTCAGCCTAGAGACCATCAGACTCCCATCAAAGTCAAAAGAAGCTGTTAGCAAAAATGCAAAGGGTTTATACTATTCAGAATTACTTACTGACCCCCACCCTGGCTCAAACTGGAAAAATGGGGGGCTCATAACACCCCAGCACAGTCATGTGTATGACTGTTAGGAAGATGAAACTTTTGTGCAAATAACATCACAAAATAATATAGAAACGTGCTACATATTAGACATGTAATGTGTACTAAGTTGAAATATTCGAAAATGCGCCTTCATTTAAAGTGTAAAGGTGAAAAATTATGTTTATTTTCTGCAGAAAGCTTAAATTTCTATCCTTCTCCACTTGCTAGGCCAAACTAGTCTTATTCTGCTCTATCCCTTTAAGGAAATAAATACTTTTCATAAAAAAGTGATTTATAATTGAACTCTAGGGCTTGCTTTTTTGTGAAATGTGCTGTTACTTAAAAAATATATTCGTTATTTTCTCACTCCAAATGACTTCACTGTATTTAGATTTTATTCTTTGTCACATATACATAATTAAGCCTGGGCAAAGCACTACGCTACGCTCGCTTAGTTTGCGATGTTTGCGCTACTGTGCACTACGCGAATTGCACGTAGCACAGTGCAAACACGCGTAGCGTAGTGCAGCGGTCATTTGTTGCTTGCTCGTGGTCCTCAACGTCAAGTTGGCAACCGTGTGCAAGCAAAATGACATACCGGCGAGACTTTTTCCTTGTTCCCGATCGGCAACATCAATTGCTGATTGGGAGCGTGGAAAATAAACCTCCCGGTGAGATTCTCAATGCGGGGAGGTCAGGTTACTCATTACGAGTAGTCGCGTATGCTCGCGACCGCTCGCGATGAGAAACTACCAGTCCGCTGCTCGAGTAAAAATCTTCTTGAGCGGCAGTAAAAGACAGCTCGCACAGTGCGAACAGCGCACTACGCAACTCGCGTAGTGCTATGCTTAGTTTGTGTTGTGCGAAGTGCACTTCGCGTAGCTACGCGTAGCGCTACTTTGCAAACTACACCCAGGCTTATACATAATGAACAAGTGTATTAATGAAAAGACAATGCTTGCTGAAGCTTACATTTTGTGATCTACTGTGAATGTTTCATTCTATAGAGTAGCTCATTGTTATACAATGAGACATTAGACAGCTAACAGAGTGGGATTGCAAAAGACTCTCATGAGAAAATTAGTAGATGTCAAATTTTGTAATGTGTTGGAGCCATTTCTAACATCTTCATGTTGGTGTGGACGTTTACCATGGGAACTGTGGACAAAGATGATGGATCATCCCAAGACCTCTCACCATTGGACGATGATAACACATTCACCTGTTTTTGCAACATGTTTAGCAGCTTTCTATACAGTACGTGTTCCTAGCTAGAGAGCTCCATTCCATTCTATGCATTCCTACTTTGCCGTGCCCCTCGGAACTTTGCTGTGATAGCCTGACTTGCCATTAGCTACTGCTCAGGGTGATTTCTTTCTTTTCTTTACACTTTGTGAGGGGATTTTCTGTTTTATACTGATCATAGCTACAGCTGTGATTCTCTTCTTCTCATCTGCACAGACAGTTGCTACTGCAATTGCCAAGAGTACTCGGCTGAGTCTCTGGTAGTACCCTTTATGGGGAGTTCAATCTTCCTTCTGTTATTCGATTTAGCTCTGAAATCTACACGTTCTTATCCAGAAAGATCTTGCTATGATAGGATAGGTCCTCCAGTTTACAATAGGGACTATACTCTGAATGGAACACATTATTTTAATTCTCCATACTTGTTCTAACTAATCTTATTTCTTATTATTTTGGTAATCGATTTGCTACTAATTTGGATAAGATCGAACATACTGACTAGTCTAATTAAATGAGAAAATAAACTTCTAAACCTTCACGAACTCACTCTTCATTGACTGAACGTTAAAGGCAATTATTAATGCCATTGTTGTGTAAAGCTCTATTCTAAAACCGTGGCAAAGATTCATCAGCTGAAAAAGGCGCAGTACTTCCGGGTTCTCTAAGTACTTTTTAGGGTTACATCATTTGTGGAAATGGGTATATGATTTCCGCACTCTCAAATGCTTCCTGGATGATAGCTGTCTACTGGCTCTCTGGCGGTGTTAAATGAAGGACCACTGAAGTTCGCGTCAGACGCAGCCTTGAAGTGTGACTATTAGGACAACGCACGACTGCCTCATGATCTCATGATCTGCTGTCTGACGCTTGTTGTATGGATGCTGTGTTCCTTTGATTCATGATTGTCTGTGCAGGAAGGATCCTGTAGGGCTCACTTAACATTTATTATTTATTTTGTGCCTGCACTTGATCCATCGTGCTACCTAGTGCTCTATGCAGGACTCTTGCTTTCAGGAGGCTCCATGTGTGTTGTTACCCTCCCCACAGCTTTCATTCTTGTGATTGCCTACGCCAGGGTGGACCGTGCAGTGGTATATTTGAAATGTTAGATATGAATGGCATGTTAACGCGATGGTAAGGTATGTGCCCACAGGTGACACAGACTGGAACAGGCATTGACATCTCACACACCCCATCATATTAAAGGTTTCTGCCCTCTGTATGTGGTTTTTCTCTGTACCTGTTCTAAAAAGCAGCACTGCATACATGTAAATATGTTTTAAATATGTGCACAACCGTGTGTTTGTTCACCTCTGTTTCCCAGACAAATTGCTTCAATCTGCGTCCAAATGGCAACTAAATTTCAAAAGAGAATTCCTTTTAGAACGTTATGGAAAGCGTTTTCTTCCCTTCCCTGGAAGGTTAATTGCCGTAATGTGTTTATCTAGTTCCCTAACAATAATGCCCTATGTCACATGGCAATATCACTTTAAAAATAGAGGCGATTACACAAAGCTCTTTACTTACCACATAAAAATAGCTTTAGTGGTTTAAAGATGTGCGTGTGCTAGTGACTTTGGAGCCCTGCCACTGCTGAGTGGCCTCCCATTCCGGTAATGTTATTTCAGAGGCTTCCTTACGAGGCTTCATCGCGTTTCCACCCGAGTGGCGAGGCTCTGCGAGCGGCAGCTGGGAGGTAACCTCACAGCGAGCCAATGCTTTCAGTGGCCACCGAATGTATCTTAATTCGATTTATGGTGGGATGTTCAAGTACAAATCAGCAGTTTAATGCACAAGTTATTTTACAATAAAGTGGTGCAAATCATGGACAAAAGTATCGGGAGGGAATCTGATTATGCTCGAAGGAATGACCTTTCATTTTACTTAAGAACGTTATGGCCTTCTTTTATTACATCTAAAATCAGAGCATGCTCTGTCAGTGTTTCTTCACTCTTAGGACAGACACGATGGGAGTTAAAGAACATTCCGAGGACTCTGTTCACATTAATCCGAGCTCTCCTTTGGAATGCGCTTTCAGTGGGAGCAGGCTTGTGTGCCGTCCTTTTGTACTTTCAAGTACTTCACATCATTATAAGGGATGAGGCAAGAAGTAGGACCGAGTGGTTCATGTCTGACGATAACCTTATTCGTTCTGAAGTCTTGCAAGTGCAGCACAACTCAAAGCTTGACGTTCAGCCTCCATAATCAATCGAGAGGAGGCTCCGCGAGCCCTCCAACCAATTACCAAGCGGCGGGAGCAGGCTCGAAGGAGTCCCTCGCCTCCTTGAAGCCGAGCTGGGGTTGCTGGGTAACAGCTGCCGCGTGCAGGTTGAGGGCAGGGTGCAGTACGCCCGCAGACGCTGAGTCACATCCCAGCAGGTGGATGGATGCACTAGTTAAAAGCGAGCATCAGTTCGGAAGTTCCAGGAGTAGTCCTTCCAAGAAATTCTCAGCTAGGAGATACTTAAAGACACGCGTAGTACACGCGCACGTGAACGTATATTTTCAGCACCTACAGAACCCTTTCAACAACTTAAGCTTCCAGACTATTTGCAGCCGGAACATGCTACTTAGACACGTCATGCACTTAAAGGTGTGGGAAATTTAAAATCTGCCCAAAAGGAATTGCAGACTTCAGAATCTTTAAGCTTCGTGAGGACTGTGCAGCTTTTCAGGCTCACAAAACTTTGACTGTGAGCGAAAATACCCTTCCAAAAATGTTTTGCAAAATAATACAATGACAGATTTCTCCTTCTACAAGGGGGTGCTTGATAGCTTCTTTTTCTACAAAAAGTTACTTTTTTACTTTTGGTAATGTTAATTTTTGCTTGAAACTATAAGTATATAGTACATACCAGCAAAGTAAATACATAAAATTAAATGAATTATATTAATATAATTTTAACCTCTTTTTAGGTTTCATCAATAAAATAAAATAAACTATTAATAATCTGATGGTTAGAGAACTAGTAAACTTCGTATCCACCTACATGCTAAGGCATTTCAGTATACGTGACTAAAACATAATGTATACTTTTTACAGCTTAATCATTCAGATGAGATATGTTATGTCCATATGTTACTCAAAATAGAAAGAGAGGCCCACATCAGATCTGCATAGATTTGCGGACCTGAATGGAACATCTCAAAACATCATTGTTACCAGGATAGTGTACCACAGCAAAAAGGTCACAATATAGCAATCAGATTGCTTTCCTCAGAGTGCCAATTTATCAGCTTAAATTAATCATCTTTTTTTAATGACCATCAAACAGTTTTTGCAAAAACTGACATAGTTACTGTATTTCTTTAATCACTAATGGGAAAGAGGTACAAGCTAAATCTACCCGCCAGGCACAACTTTCACTACAAACTAGTAGTTAGTGGAATAAATGTATTTCGAAAAATATATGTTTTGGAACAGTGATTTATACCTAGTTAGGTCATTTTAAATTACTCTCTGCATTGTAGGTTCTTGAATCCCTAATAAATCGTAATTTCAGGTCTATTGAAGTGTGGCTCACTGGTTAGAGGAGGAAGACCTGGAAGCAGAGGTCAACCCGTTACCAGGTTTCAATTCCCAGCTCGGCGGGGTCTTGAGTCCTAATATGCCCATGGACTCGACAATTCTCGCTCCGGTGCCTACTCGATTCACGGGTTCTCACTCTGCGACTCTGGGCAATAGCTTGCTTAATCTCCACAACGGCCCCTCGCGGTGGGATGCCTGGCTTTCACCTTGTGGATACCCTGTCGGGGTTATCTCACAGGGGAATACCAGGACGGGTTCCCTAAGCAAGCGCTTAGAAACCGGTCGGTGATTTGTGCCATATAAATTCCTGCACATTTACATTGACAGAGAGACAATTCCAGATAAAGTGCGTATGAGTGTCCATTTCGAGGCTACTAAGACATAGATGACATAGACACCATGGGCCTCTAAAAACCTCTTGCAATAGCTCGAAGCCCCATTAGCTTCACCCACAGATTTGTCTTATAAAGGCTAGATGTATTTTATGAACTCACCTTTTGGCCAGTCATTGGATTGGACTTTGACTTGTGAATGATTACACTCACCTCCTCTGTATGTTTTATATAACACCTAAAATAAAACTAGAAAGATGTAATCTAATGCAAGCCGGATGCGGGGTACGGTGGCGAGGGCGAGGTCAGCGGAGCGGAGCTGGCAGTTTGGGGTGTAGAAGGTGAGTCGGCTGTTGATGTATGTCGGTCCGGTGTTGTGGTGTGCTTTGTGTGTGTGGGTGAAGAGCTTGAAGGTGATCCTCTTGGTGACGGAAAGCCAGTGCAGGTCTTTTAGATGGGGTGTGATGTGGCTGCAGCAAGGAATGTCGAGAATCAAGTGTGCAGAGATGTACTGTATGCTTTGTAGTAGTTTCAGGAGTTTTGCCGAGGCTCCTGCGTAGAGGGCGTTGCTATAGTCTAACCTGCTACTGACGAGGGCCTGGGTGACCATTCTTCTTGTTTCGGTGGGGGTCCACCTGTAGAGCTTGCGGAGCATGCGGAGGGTGTTGAAGCAGGAGGATGAGACGTTGTTGATCTGCTTGGTCATGGAGAGTGTTGAGTGAAAGATGAAACCTAGGTTGCGTGCATGGTCAGTGGGTGTTGGTGCTGCTCCCAGTGTGGACAGCCACCAGGAGTCGTCCCATGCCGAGGGGGTGTAGCCGAGGATGAGGAGTTCCGTCTTTTCTGAGTTCAGTTTCAGGCAGCTGATCTTCATCCACTCTCCGATGGCTCTCATTCCTTTATGAAGGTTGGTTTTGGCGGTGAGGGGACCCTTGGTGAGGGACAGGATCAGCTAGGGGTCGTCAGCGTAGGAGATGATGTTGAGGTTGTGCAGTTGGGCGACATGAGCAAGAGGTGCCATGTAGATGTTAAACAATGTCGGGCTGAGGGAAGAGTCTTTGGGTATGCTGCAGATGATCTCGGTGGCTTTGGAACGAAAAGGGGGAGGCGGATGCACTGGGTTTTGCCGGAGAGGAAGGAAGTGGTCCAGTCCAGAGCCTTGTCTCGGATTCTAGCGTTGTGGAGGCGTGTTCGTAGGGTGCGGTGCAGACAGTGTCGAAGGCGGCTGACAGGCCCAGGAGGATGAGGGCCGCGGTTTCACCGTTGTCTAGTATGATCCTGATGTCATCTGTGGCAGCGATTAGGGCAGTTTCGGTGCTGTTGTTGCTTCGGAACCCGGACTGGGATGGATCTAGGATGCTGTTCTCCTCGAGGTAGCAGGTCAGTTGTTTGTTGATGGGCTTCTCGCTGGGAACAGGAGCAGGGAGATGTGTCTGAAGTTCTTGAGGTCTATGGGGTCCGCCTTAGTTTTTTTGAGTAAGGCATTGATTTTGGCGTGCTTCTAAATTTCCGGGAATGTTGCGGTCTCGAAGGAGATGTTTAGGACCTTGCGGAGATGGGTGCGATCATGGTGCTGGCTTTGTTGAAGATATTGTGTGGGCATGGGTCTGATGGAGAGCCGGAGTGGATGGTGTTCAGGATTTTGATGGAGTCGTTGTCATTTATGTTGCTCCAGGTGAGCAGGCGGTCGGTGGGAATGGTGGTCATGAGGTCGGAGGTCTCGGTGATTGTCGGGCGGTCAGGATGTTGAAGCTGTCATTGATGTCTGCGATCTTGTGATGGAAAAAGGTGGCGAGGGTGTCGCACAGGTCTTGCGAAGGTGGGATGCCGTTGGTTTGGAGCTAGGGTTGAAGAGCTCCTTCACAATGTTGAAGAGATCTTTGCTGTTGTATGCGTTGTTGTCTAGGCGGACTTTGAAGGAGGCCCTTTTAGCGGATCTGTTGAGGTGATGGTGTCTGCGGATGGTGCTCTTGTGGGCTGCGTAGGTTTTTGGTGTCTGTTTGCAGTGCCATTTCTTCTCTAGTTGTCGGCAGGTTTGCTTGGAAGCCTTGAGGTCTGTGGTAAACCAACTAGCTTTCTTGTTGGTGTGTCTGTTGGAGGGTTTCTTGAGCGGGGCGAGGGTGTTGGCGCAGTCGTCGATCCACTGTCTAAGGTTGTGGGCGGCGGTGTCGGGGTCGGTGGGGTTGACTGGTGGGCTTCAGGCAAGGGCGGTGTTTAGCTGGTCTTTGGTGATTTTGCTCCAATATCGCCGAGGGATCTGTTGGGTGCAGTGGTGCGAGGTGTGTTTCCGGAAGGTGAAGTGGATGCAGCGATGGTCAGTCCAGTGGAGTTCGGTGGTGTGGCTGAAGGAGACATGGGAGCTTGCAGATAAGATGGGGTTAAGCGTGTGGCCGGCAGAGTGGGTGGGTGTTGTGATGAGCTGTCTGAGACCAAGGTCGGCGAAGTTGTCAATCAGGGTTGTGGAGTTGGTGTCGTTGTTGTTCACAGTGGAAGTTCAGGTCCCCGAGGAGGATGTAGTCTGTGGAGGTGAGGGCATGTGTACTGACGAAGTCGGCGATGGCGTCACTGAACAGTGGCCGTGGTCTGGGGGGTTTGTAGATGAGGGTTCCTCTATGGGTGGTGTTGGGATCCATGTGGATCTGGCAGTGCAGCTGTTTGGCGGTGCTGAGAGTGTTGTCGGTGTTGGTCGAGATTCTGAGGGTGTTCCTGTGGACGATGGCTATTCCTCCTCCTGTTCCATTGGCGCAGTCTCAGCGGGTGATCTTTTAGCCATCAGGGATGGCTATGGCGATGTCAGGGGCCAAGGAGGGGTTCAACCAGGTCTCCGTTAGGAAGGCGAAGTCTGGGGAGGTGGAGCAGCTGGAAGGTGGAAGCGGACAAATGGGTGAGCAGGGCCACAGGGGACGCAGTGGTGGGAAAAAACAGGGGAAGGAATGACGAAGGATACAGAAGGCAAAAAAGGACACAGGGCACAGAAATAGCAGAAGAGGGGAAAAGGAGGAATGAAACGAAAACAAAATAAACAAATGCAACAAAATGCAATAAAATTACACTAAGCAACCTACGGCCTGCCACTGGCCACCAGGTGGTAGCCTGCGGTGGAGGAGGGCCTCGAACACTAGTCATCAGCAGCAGCTGGCTCAAGGGCACGGACACACAGGTGGTGCTGTGTGGTGTGGGGAACAACCTGCCTGTAAAGGGTCAAGGGTTGCACATATAGGATAGTCATGACATTAGGACTAAGGGCCGATGTACGAAGCGTTTTACTGGTCGCAATCAGCCCATCGGCTCTTTGTCATGTACCAAACCTATTACTGACCCACAAAATAGGATTTCCAAGTCGCTATTAGGAAGGGGCACGTTAAGGCCGTCCTTTCCTAATAGCGAGTCGCACTGGTATGTTGGAATGTTTTGGGCCCGGGAATGCGGTCGCAAAACATTCACAGTTACCACCAACTTCAAGTTGGTGGTAAACCATTTGCAAAGGGGAAAGAGACCCCTTCCCCTTTGTGAATGTGGGCAACAACATTTTTTAGGAGCATGCAGCGGTGCCACGGACCACTGCCTACTCTTAAAAAATGAAAAGGTAGCTTTTTATATTTATTTTTGAAATGCATCCCACTTTACTTTAAGGAAAATGGGCTGCATTACAAAAAATAATGTGCTTTTTTAAAAAAACAATCACAAACATGGTGACCTACTGACCCAAGCAGGCCACCATGCTTATGAGTGCAGGTCATTCCCAATTGGTTACAAAGCAAGCCCTACTTATGAATATTAATGAGGTAGGTCTATTTGCCACCCACTGGGAATTGAAAATGTGTCTAAGACACATTTGTACATGGGTGTTTGTGATTTCGTAATTGCAACTCGCTAAATATTTGCAATCAGGAAATCGCAAACTGACTTTTTTGCACACCTGGCACTCCATTCAGTACATTTGCACTTGGGCAGAAAATGGAATAGATCTACTTTTTTGGGCAGGCAATGCAAAATCCCTACAGATTTCCAACAGGACAAAACAGGACAAAATTGCTTTACATGAGGTTTACAGAATACGCCAAGACGCCATGAAGGAAAGGGACATTTTTCTTCACACTTAATCCAATCTTTGGTAAATTCAAAATGAAAGAAAATTAGTTGGCTCCTTTGACTGTAAAGTTCTTAGCAATAATTTTGCAAAATCAGGTAACTTCAAGTTTTCATACCTTTATGTAATGGGGATGAAATATGGTGCAAAATCTGTTTGCAAGGACAATGACGTAGATTTATTTTACAACTTACAATCAAGTTTTTTAATGGGCATGTGAAAATGCGGTTCATTGTAAGTGGTTAACCTCATCCTGTTTGTGTCAGTACGAGGTGCAGCTATCTCAAGTCTCTCTGGTGCTCAATTAATACAATTGAAACATATCTATCTTGCATTTACAATTTCTCACTAAATGCATGGGAGAGTTGATAGAAACACATACAGTCAGAAAGATTTTCTTACTGATTTCAAAATATTCAGTGGCTTCCCAAAAGAGATGTACTTTCATACACCTGAATTTGCAGAATCAGTACTTAAATGAAGCAGACCTCTAGCAATACCCAGTTGTACATTGAAGAAGATCCTCTGAATGACAAGAACTTAAAAAAAGATCAACATGAGTACAGTAGGTCATTCTATTAACTTCCTTACTTAACGCTGAATACAACATACACAAGTGTTCACAAATTATTTGGGCGTCATCTCTCGATTTCCAAGGACAGGCCTCAAATTTGACAAACTAAATAGCTTCCTGTGCTGTATCAAATCAACTGGTACATGACAGTTGTCTTTACCTCTCTGTTTGGAAACGTAATGCAGTGTTTGTCTATTGACAACAAACACAAATTATACATTTGTAATAATGTGTGGCTATTTTAGAGCCAAAATTCATCCATTTGGATTGGCACCTTGCAAGTAATGCATCACAAATTTTGGAATCACTGTTGGAATGAAAATGACTCTTCCCTCTTTGTTTTCCATGACACCTGTTTTCAAAGCTGTTATGCGGATCAAGTGCCACAATGTTTGCCACGTAGGACGTGTGAACATTAAAGTATTAAATGGAAGCTTTCATTTAAAACACGATCACTTGTCATTATTCATTTAATTTATTAGAATGACAGGAGAACGTATAATATTGTAGTTCTATGTTGATTAAGACCTGTAAATTTGTAAGATAAATGCAAGGAATCTATTTGTTTTGTGGACAATCACGGTAGGTATTTCTGAATCCTGATTTTTAGACCCCACTGTGGTTTGATGTTCTTCTATTAAGAGGAAACAATCTACACCTATGGCCAGAGCAGGGTGAGATTAAGAGTTTAAGCTTATTGATGTTAACTTAACATCTCACCAACAGATTTACTGAGATTTGTACAACATAACGCTCAGAGGAAACTTGCAGTGTTGCAGGAAACAGCAGCGTTGCACTGCGCAAATTGCAAACAATTGCACTTTATGAGCCATGTCGATCATCATGCTTGAACTAAATATGCCTGCTTGAAAAACAACAGTCATCATGCAAAGAAGGAAACATGATTTAATTTCTGCTGATTCTTTGCACTTGTTTATATTTACCACTAGGATTTAATTCAAGGCCAGGCCATGCTACATTATGTGGAGTTAGTTGTGATGGGTCTGTGCGGAATTCTGACGGTGTTTGCACTGTTGCTGCGCAGGTGAACCCATATGGTTCTCATAGCTGTCAGTGCTGTGATTTGTTTTAGCTTTTGGCACAATATACTTTTGTGGACAAAAGTTGATTGATGTTGTCATTTGGGCTGTAGTGTGTTACATAGCTCCTCTATGCATCCCTTCTTGTCTACAATTGCTAGTACATTTGGGCCCAGCTTTTACATGATTTGTGCAACACTATTTTATCAGGAAATGTGCAGCATTACATTACGTGAATCGCGAAATATTGTACTTCTCAACATTTACTGTGCATTGTGCGGCGATTATGTCATCAGTCACACTGTCTAAACATGTCTAGTGCAATGCTAAGCATGATTTAGCATTGTGCCCTCAGGGACAAGCAAGCAGTGTCTTGTGTGAGTTTTACACTCAAGGCACAATCCCTTCAGTGCAAATCTCCAGGTGCAGGAACTGCCTAAGTGAAAATCATGTATGTTAGACATGGCATTAACAATGTACCATGTATAATGATGCAGAAATTACAAACATGTGGTAGGTAAATGCAATATGAGATAACTCTTGCCACCTGGAACCTCGGAGGGAGAGAGATGGCTGCGGCGCACCACGCCACGAAGCCAGAGGTGAATTGTGCCCCGCCCCCTGCAATGGTGGATCGCTGTTTGGCGGCTGTGTGAGAGACTGGTGTCTTTCTGCTTCCTGATCTCCTGTTTCCTTCACGGAGCCTGGATCTGACAGGGTCTGTGTGATTACACTAAACAGAATGCTCCCTCCCTGTTCGGCGAAGGATTCCTTTTTTTGATTGAGACTTGCTCACGATTCTGCAGCGCTCGAATGTCTCGAAGCGCCACGCTCTTCCAGGAGTACTGCCGGGAAGGGAGGGGAGAGAGGTCATGGCCGCAGTTTGATGCATGAACGCCCCACAAATGCTGCTCGTTTCTGTTCTGCTCGAACTGCAGTAATTGAGGGCAATTTGAAAAGAGACTGACATCTCCTGGATTTAGTCGGCGTCGGTCCGGTGGAAGAGAAGTGAAGGGGTCTTTTTCTGCAGCGGCGGTGACTGTTGTACTTGGATAATAAAGCCCCCAGAGACTAAAACCTTTAAAATAAGGTTTTTGGAGAGGCAGTGTGAGGAGAAAGGGTCCTCGAGAAAAGGTTCTGATGGGACCGTGACTTTTGTGGGAGGCTTATTAATATAATAACGAGATATCGCGACTGAGGGGTTTGCCTGGTGGAGGAAATTCACACGATCCGTAGCCCTGAAACATCAGGGTTTTCTTCAGCCAGTCCGCAGTAGTAAGCAACCAGTAAGGAGACACAGAGGGTCCGAAGCAGAGGCATTGAGACTCTTATTTTCGCTACAAGAAACAAAGAGACATGTAGCTCACTAAAGCAGAAATAAGCGGAAATAAGAGCTTTTCTGACCTATTGTGACCTCCCCAGGCAGCCTAAGACCAACTAGAATCAAAGTCAGAGTGGGTGAAGGGTTAAAGGCGAAGTGAAGAGGAGCCAGGAAGGGGGGGGGGGGGGAGAAAATTCCCTTTCTCTTGTTGCTGATGCAGAGTGTATTGTACTTGGATTACGAATTTTGAGGGGTCTCAGGAGTTCATAAAAGACATTTAAAGCAGAATTTCCTCCTGCGCATTTCCTTTAGCAAAGGATAAACGTTATGTCTGACCCCGCTGAGATGAAGAAGAGTATGCGTCTAGCCAAAGCTAAAACCTGTCGTCTGTTGGCAAAAGAAGTGAGAGAGGCCAGGGAGGCCAAGAAGGCAGCGCACTTAGCGGGAATAGAAAACGCCCCCCCTCGCACTCGCATGACTCTACAGTTGAAAGCTCAGAGGGGGAGCTAGAAGAAGGGAGTCCAATAATAATCACTCAGCAATTCGTATTATCAGGAACAAGCCCTGGTGAAGTCTCAAGGTCAGGTTTAAAAACTACCGCCATCTCCCCACACTCCCAGCACAGTGTACAGGAAGGCGTCTGCGATTCGGAGGCGCAGACAAAAGAGATGTCTCAGAAGGAGGTTAAGCAGTTTGCTCTTTTTCCCAAAAAATCTGCACTGCCTACTCTACTTACCTTACCTACAGGTCAGACCTCCATGACTAGCCCACATATCCTTTGCATCCCTCAATCAAGTGCACAGAGGACCACTGATACCGGAGCGGAGGCGCTGAGACCAGAGAACTCTAAAATCGTACTAGCATCTCAAGAGCCCCAAGATCCATTACTAAATACAAGTTATCCTGCTATCTTGGCCTCTCCCGGTTTACAGATTCCAAGTAGCCTCAATGTTGGCAATAAAGAGATCTCTACTATCCCTAGTATCCCTATTATTCAGATTGGTATTCCGGTTGCCAATTTATTTAATTTAGGGAAGGAGCAAGGTAGCGTACAACAAGCGGCTCTTTTGAAGTATCTGGGGTCGGGTTTGAGAGCTGGGGCTGAGACACTCCCCCATCACCCGGTGGGGGCTGAAGAGGTTGAGTTGAGAGGTTCTCCCTCTTGTATAATCTCTCCGACAGCTTTGCTCTCGCTACAGACCAATTTAAGTTCTTAGACCAGTTTTGATCCAAGGGCAGAAACAACTGGGAGCCTTCAAATGAGCATTAAAGATATGCTCAATTTGATTCTGGAGGAAGTCCGTGACTTGAAAAAGGCACAGAAGGTAGAGCTGGCCGCCCTCAGTCTACGTCTGGAAAAAATCGAGAACACAATGGGGAGTTTCCCTATTAAACTTCAAGAGGCTGAGGAAAGAATCTCGGTATTAGAGGATCAGTTGTCTGCTGTCAGGAAAGAGGTCAAAACAGCAGCGAAAAGTAAACAGATGCTGGATCCAAGGTGGAGGAATTGGAAAACCATTTGCGGAGGTCTAATCTTTGCTTAGTTGGAGTGCCCGAGGGGATGGAAGGCTCTCAGACTTTGAGTTGGGTGAATTCCTTTACCAAGCAAAAGGTTATGCCGGATTTTCAAGGGGATCTCACGATCACAAGAGCTCAACGTGTTCCGGCACACCCATTCCCCAACTCGACACTTCCAAGTACAATCTTGATTAATTTCTCCGACTTTCGAGTAAAGGATGCAGTGTTAACAAAAGCTATACAACAAAGGAAATTCTCTGTTAATGAGACTATAAAATGTCGTATTTTTTCTGACATGTCAGCAGCTGCTGCTCGCCGCAGGAAAGAGTTTATCAAAAAGCTGCAATTATTTAAGACAAAAGGGGCACAAGCGTCCATCGCCCAGCAATCCAAGCTAAGAGTCCTAGTTAAGGGCAAGTTTTTTATGTTCACAGATGTTGATAAAGCTCATGGATTTCTGGAGGGCATTTCTCCGGTATCTAATGATAGAAATTTCTTAATGTGTTGGTGGCAAGCCAAGTAATTAGCCTTGAGTCTAAAACATTTTATTGAAGATGCTGGGCCCGACAACGTGGATATGGTTCCCTAATCTAGTGTCCCAGATCAGATAATTCATCCTGAACTAATTGATTAGGCGTGGTTGAATAATGGAGTTTAAGGTCAGGGACCGTCCGTCGATGTATTAGAAGGAACAAGTCGACTCTCGATTCCAGCAGAGTCTCCTAAATGGTCTTACATAGTCCAGTGTATAGCTAGGGAGAGATTGAATATTAGGTTGAGTGGGCTGAGTAGGCCGAGCAGATTAAATTAAAAGGGTCTGCCACAGGATGCAGAAGAGAAATTGTGATTTACATTTCTGGGGGGGGTGGTAGTAAAGTTCACCAGGGGTGTAGCAAAATGACACCTGAATTGAGTTGGGGGTGGGGAAAGTGGAAGGTGTGGTGGAGGGGGGAAGTCCACTTCTTGGTGGGTGGGGGGGGGTTGCAAAGGGGAAAAAATGAAGCTGTTTGTTTGTCCATATTCATTTGGTTTTTGTCTATTTGCTCTATTAAGTTCGCTAGAAAAGCCACTACTGTTTTTACATGGCTAAAATGTCAATTTTAAAGGTTGTCTTGTTTAATGTTAACAGGCTCAATAATAAGAGAAAGATGCGTGCTATTGAAGGGTGGGTAAAAACAGAAAACTCTGGGGTAATTCTTCTACAGGAAACCCATATTGCGCCCATTAAGATCCCAGAATTCTCTATGTTTAGATCATGGGCAGGTTATAGGGTTTCTCATCCTCTTCGGCATCCGATAGAGAGACTGCAATTTTCATTAATAAAAATTTACAAGCAGAGTATATTAACTCTGGTAGCGATCCATCTGGGAGGTGGTGCTGGGCCTCCTTTTCGTTAAGATCTAAACCTCGCCCTCTCACATTTGTGAGTTTTTATGCACCTTTGGAGGACAACGTGAAACCCTATGAGGAACTCTTTCTAGCACTGATCAGGATCCCGGGGGATTTAATTTTAGGAGGGGATTTCAATATTTTTATGGATCCACGGCTAGAATCCACAGTACAGGGGAAGAGGCAGACAAAGCCCAGATCTTTCAAAGTCTTGAAAAATTACGAATCTGTATTGAACTTATATGATCCATGGCGTTCAGCGTTTCCATCTCAAAAAGGAAATATACGTGTGGATCTGGTCGATTCTGCTCCTCCTCCCGTATTGATTTTTTTTTTATCTCCCAGGGGTTAGAGTTTTCGCAACAAAAATTCTTCATTAATGCATTTTCAGACCATGCAATGCTCACATTGGAAATCCATGTTGGGGAAGGATTGAGACTCCCAAAATGGTGGGTTTTTAATAAGCAGTACTTAAATGATAAAGACTGGGTAAAGTTAATGTATTTGGAGATTAGACAATTTTTGGATCAGAACATTATGTCTGTTGCACCACACATAGTCTGGGATTCACTTAAAGCATTTGTGCGGGGGATATTAATAGGTAAAGATGCAGCCATGCCCAAAAAGGCTAGGTTGGAGAAGTTAGAGTTCGAAGATAAGATCCATACCCTGAATGAGATATTTTTGAAAGCTCCTACTCCTTTTAACAAAACGCTTCTTGATCAGGCCAAACGAAAGCTCTGCTCTGCCTATAACATCCAAAGTGAGATCTTTTTTCAACGCTTTCAACAGAAGGTTTATGAAGAGAGCAATTTCACTGGTAGGCTATTGGCGTGGCAGGCCAAAGAGCAGGCCGCAACAAATCAAATAAAAGTAATAAAATGCCCTCTGACGGCAGCACCCACAGAAGACCCAGGGAGAATAGGGGACATCATGATGGCACACTATGATTCTATCTATGGTAGATCACAAAGGGCGCGGGGGTGTCCCACTTGTGGGACACCCCCGCGCCGCAGGGCCACCAGCTGCTGCGTGTGCCCCCAGTGCCTGCCTCTGCATCAGCGCCGTCCTCGCTGCTGCCCTGAGCGCTCCCCTTTGGTTTTGGCCGTTTTGTCTGTAATTTGTGCTTGCTTTTCCTTGTGTGCCCGAGATCGTGTTTCCACTGTTTTTGCCCCGTTTTGTCCTGTATTAGTGCCTGCTTTCTCTGTGACGTTTCTCTTCGTTTTTTGGCCGTTTTGTCTGTAAATTGTGCTTGTTTTTCCTTGTGTGCCCGAGATCGTGTTTCCACTGTTTTTGCCCCGTTTTGTCCTGTATTAGTGCCTGCTTTCTCTGTGACGTTTTCTCCTCGTTTTTGCCTGCCTCCTTCCTCCTTGCCCGCCTACCTCGCCGCTCTCCCTCCCCGCTCCCGCTTCCCGCCACCGCCATTAGCCCCGCCCCTTTTTCTTCTGTACCCTCCCCGCTCCCGCCTCCCAGCTGCTCCGCCCACCCGCGCACTTCGCCTTAAATGGCGACCGTGCGAACGCGCAGCGGTCACGCGCAGCGGGCGCGCCGTTTGTGCGCCGAAGGCGCGCCAAAGGTAAGCCCGTCTGCGCCCGTCCCGCGACCGGATCGCGACCAGCGCCAGGACCCCTGGCCCACGAAGACCCCGACCGACCCGCCTGACGTACTCCGCCGCCACCCTCATCGCTCTCAACTCCGGCCGACTCCCTGAATGCCATCAAGCCACACCACGACACACCCACGGACCTTTCAGCTGCCACGCCTGCAAGTTCTCCTGCATCCGGACCAGCCCCGCACCAGCACCCGCCAAGTCGAACTCCAGCAGCACCCACCTCAAGTGCATCCTGCTCAACACCCGCTCCGTCCACAGACACGCCATCGAACTCTGGAACCTCCTGGACGCCACAGCCCCTGACGTTGCCTTCCTCACGGAGACCTGGATGAACGCCTCTTCGGCTCCCGACATCGCCATCGCCATCCCAGAGGGCTACAAGATCGTCCGGAGGGACCGCAACGCCAACCAGATGGGAGGAGGCATCGCCATCATCCACAGGGACACCATCCGTCTCACGACCAGCACCGACAACACCCTGACCAGCGCCGAATACCTGCATTTCCAGATCCACACCAACCCGAACACCACCCTCAGAGGCACCCTGATCTACCGACCCCCTGGACCACGCACGCAATTCAGCGAGGACATCGCCGACTTCGTCAGCCCGCATGCCCTCCCCTCCGCTGACTACATCCTCCTGGGGGACCTGAACTTCCACCTGGAGAACAACAACGACCACAACACCAGCACCCTGCTCGACAACCTCGCCAACCTGGGACTCAAGCAACTGGTGTCCACCCCCACCCACCTCGCCGGACACACACTCGACGCCGTCTTCTCATCCAGCACAGACATCAACTTCAGCCACGCCACAGAGCTTCAATGGACGGACCACAGCTGCATCCACTTCACCTTCAAGAGAACGACGACCCACCAACACCAGCAACAGGCCGCCCGCAGAAGCTGGAACAAGATCACAGCAGACCAGCTAGCCACCTCCCTGAGCCAACACCCTCCTGCCAGCTCAGCGAACCCCAGCCAGGCCGCCGACAACATCACGAAGTGGATCAGCAACTGCGCGGACGAACTCGCCCCGCTGAGGACCCCGCCCAGCAGACCCGGCAGCAAGAAGGCCCCATGGTTCACCGACGAACTCAAGAGCTCCAAGAAGAACTGCCGAGCCCTCGAGAAAGTCTGGAAAAGGGACCCGACACCAGACAACAGGACCTCCTACAAACTGGCCACCCGGAAACACCACCAGCTGATCCGCGCCGCCAAGAGAACAGCATTCAAGGACCGGCTGGACAACAACGCACACAACAGCAAGGAACTCTTCAACATCGTGAAAGAGCTTTCCAACCCCAGCGCAGGAAACAACGACATCACCCCATCGCAAGACCTCTGCAACTCCCTCGCCTCATACTTCCACAACAAGATCACGGACATACACAGCAGCTTCAACAACCAACCAACGCACACCACGACCGACCTGCCACCCCCCCCCACCACCACCCTCCACGCCTGGACCCCGATCAGCACAGAAGACACCATCCGCACGATGAACTCCATCCACTCCGGATCACCAACCGACCCCTGCCCTCACCACGTCTTCAACAAGGCCGACGCTGTCATCGCACCCCACCTGCGAGACATCATCAACACATCCTTCGACACCGCCATCTTCCCCGAAAGCTGGAAACACGCCGAACTCAGCGCTCTACTCAAGAAACCAACAGCGGACCCCACCGACCTCAAGAACTACCGCCCCATCTCGCTTCTCCCGTTTCCAGCCAAAGTCATCGAGAAGACCGTCAACAAGCAGATGGCCGCCTTCCTCGAGACGAACGGATCCCTCGACCCCTCACAGTCCGGCTTCCGAGCCAAACACAGCACCGAGACCGCCCTCAT
This sequence comes from Lissotriton vulgaris, assembly GCF_964263255.1. NCBI lineage: Eukaryota > Metazoa > Chordata > Amphibia > Caudata > Salamandridae > Lissotriton > Lissotriton vulgaris. The sequence continues at coordinate 388,620,775 of NC_141689.1, forward strand.
CGCCGCCACCGATGACATCCGAGCCCTGATGGACAATGGAGAAACAGCGGCCCTCATCCTCCTAGACCTCTCCGCGGCATTCGACACGGTCTGCCACCGCACCCTAATACGGCGCCTCAGCAACATCGGAATCCGGGACAAGGCGCTGGAATGGATCATCTCCTTCCTCGACGGAAGAACACAGCGAGTCCGCCTACCACCGTACAAGTCAGAGGCCTCCGAAGTCATCTGCGGCGTCCCCCAAGGATCATCACTGAGCCCCACCCTCTTCAACGTCTACATGAGCCCCCTCGCGGCCATCGTACGCAAACACCACCTCAGCATCATCTCCTACGCCGACGACACCCAGCTGATCCTCTCCCTGACCAACAACCCCGCCGCCGCCAGAGCCAACCTGCACGAAGGGATGAAAGAGGTAGCCGAGTGGATGACGACCAGCCGCCTGAAACTGAACTCGGACAAGACGGAGGTCCTCATCCTGGGCTCTTCACCCTCCGCCTGGGACGACTCCTGGTGGCCTCCCGCCCTGGGCACCGCACCCAAACCGACAGACCATGCACGAAACCTGGGCTTCATCCTGGACTCCTCCCTCTCCATGACCAGACAAGTCAACAGCGTCTCCTCGGCTTGCTTCAACATCCTACGCATGCTACGGAAGATCTTCTGGTGGATCCCCTCAGAGACCAGGAAGACCGTCACCCAGGCCCTCGTCACCAGCCGACTGGACTACGGCAACGCCCTCTACGCCGGGACCACCGCCAAGCTCCAGAAGAGACTCCAGCGGATCCAAAACGCCTCAGCCAGACTCATCCTCGACATCCCACGGTCCAGCCACATCTCCGGACATCTGAGAGACCTTCACTGGCTCCCCATCAACAAGAGAATCACCTTCCGCCTCCTCACCCACGCACACAAAGCCCTACACGACCAAGGCCCGAGCTACCTCAACAGCCGAGTCAACTTCTACGCTCCCAAACGCCACCTCCGATCAGCCAACCACGCCCTCGCCGCCGTCCCCCGCATCCGAAGAGCGACTACAGGAGGAAGGTCCTTCTCCTACCTGGCCGCCAAGACCTGGAACTCCCTCCCGTCCGACCTGCGCCTAACCCAAGACCACCTCTCCTTCAGGAAGAAGCTGAAGACCTGGCTGTTCGAGCAGTAGCGGCACCCCCCCTCCCCAGCGCCTTGAGACCCTACGGGTATGTAGCGCGCTTTATAAGTGTCACTGATTGATTGATTGATTGATGACCAACTGCTTGTTAAATTTCTTCAAGAAAATCAATCCTTAACCCTGTATGAAATAGAGATCAATCTATGGCGAGCTCTTTTTCCTTGTTAGAACTGGAGGAAGTTGTAAAAGGTTTGGTGAATGGCAAGGCCTGTTGTCCAGATGGACTACTCGTAGAATTTTTTATGGTCTTTTTTGGAGCACTTTCAGATTTTTTTTTAATCTTGATTGATTCTTTATTAAAAGGAGGGCCTGTTCCGGAATCTTTTAGGCAGGGGAACATTGTAAGTTTCCCAAAGAAAGGGAAGGATAAGATGGATCCAAGCTCCTATTGTCCGATAACGCTGCGGAACTCAGACTGCAAAATCGTCACAAAACTTTTATCTTGTAGGTTCAATACATTCGCTGCAAGGTTGATCCACCCCGGCCAGAATGGGTTTCTAGCTGGAAGACAATTGGCCACTAACACCCACTTTCTTGCAGAAACCCTGGATTACTTTGAGGGTCAGAAGATTCTGGCTCTCATTTTATTATTAGATGCAGAAAAGGCCTTTGACCTTGTGGTTTGGGAGACTTCATTTTTAATTTTACATTCTTTTAATATCCCAAGGTCATCAATACTTTTAATTCAGAGCCTATATGCGAACGCGGTGGCCAATATAATTTTCAATTCGGAAGTGGAAGGATCTATTAAAATTAAGCGAGGCACGAGGCAAGGTTGCCCTTTATCACCGGTGCTATTCGCGTTCTTTATTGAACTCTTAGCAACAGCTATCCGTAATTGTGTCGATATTCGTCCTCCAATTACAGCAATGCCCAAAATAAAGCTGTATGCTGATGACATCATGCTTTTAATCAAGCCCTCAGTTGAAGTGCAATCCAAGGTCTTTAAGTTGTTTGAGGACTTCAAAGCTTTAGAGGCATACCGCATTAACAAGGGCAAGACGGAAGTTAATCTATGTGGGAGTCACGCTATCAATTTACACCCCGACATTCAGGGTTCTGATAGCTCTATTCCAAAGAGATATCTGGGAATATTCTTCTCAAATCGAATTGATGATCTATATAAATTAAACTTCGATCCCCTAATAAAGAAAGTTAAAGGGTTGTTCTCCCGATGGAATTTACTTCTTGTGTCTATTATGGGGTGAGTGGCTCTGATAAAGATGTCTGTTTTACCGTTATTCAATTTTTTGTTTGCTTCAATTCCATGCACTTTATCAAACTCCTTTTTTTCTCAGGTCGAGTCAATGTTTACAGCCTTTATATGGGCAAAGAAAGTTCCACGCCTCGCACTTAGCACTATAAATGAAGACTTGGATCAGGTTGGTTTAGCACTTCCCAATCTTAAAAGCTACTACAATGCGTATTTTGCGCAATATTTGTTAAGGTTTAAGCCTGCACCACAAATACATTCCTTTATTAACTTTTTTATTAATCTTATGTGTCAGGATAGCCAAATTCACTCTCCCCTGTTAATATTCAGATCTCCAAAGCTGGTCCGCTATAAGAGCTTGCAATGGCTCTTTAAAAGAAGGCAGGCATTCTTTAAAAAATATTTCATACCTGCAATCAACTCTGCTTCCCTGTCAGAAGAAATTCTCCCCTTTATAGGTGTTAGACAACCTAGATATCTGGCCGCAAAATGGGCGAAAGCCGGGTTTGTTAAAATCTCTGATTTTATGCGGGACGGTAACTGGGTGTCTATAGTGGATATGGGCCAACTATTGACCATTGTTTTTATTTTAATGAATTCTTATGCTACTTTATTTAATTATCTTGCTGAAACCAGCACTAATTTGTTTTTGGTTCAGAATCTGTTGGTGGAGGATCTTTTAGTTAAAGTATCAGACAGGAAGCCTGGTGCCTGGAAGAAATACTTGACCTCGCTAAGGGGGGTGGATATTGAAGCTAAAGCTTTAAGGAAATGGTCAGAACAGGAAAATTGTGAAATCTCCCCCTATATCTGGACCACTATTAACAGGCTGAATTTCAGCTCCTTAAGAGGGGCAAACTGGCACAGGATGTTATTCTTTAGTGAATGGCTGCTGTATCGAACCCCAGCTGCCTTGGCTATAATGTACCCCAATCAGTCTTCCCAATGTTTCCGATGTCTGAATTTCCCTGTTGCTAATTGGTCACATATCATGCTCCGCTGTCCAAAGATTATTATGTACTGGGATGAGGTATTTATGTATCTTGAAAAAGAATGTAAATTACAGCTGGACGTAAATGACAGGTTAATTCTATTTGGTTTTGATCCGGATCTCCATTTTGAAGACTCAGTAACTAGATTTCTGTACATAGCAATGGCGATTGCAAGATCACTGGTCCTTCAAAATTGGTGTTACGACTCAATTCCGTCAGCTCTAGATGGGGACTTAAAATGAGAAGGGTAAAGAAAAGTGAATATACCTTCGCAGCCAGAAATGGGGGACTTAATAAATTTGATACAACATGGGGTTTGAGTTTTGATTAAAACAGAGGGAGAGGATGCAGTGGCCAGTCTGTTTGGTGGAGGGCTGGAATGAGATTTTAGACCTCGTCAATTGTTTATTTGTCTATTTATTGTGTTAATGTTTACAGGGGGCTTTTTTCGATGGGATCTTTGCACTTTTATACCTGATCATTGCTTCCTGATGAAATGTACGATTTTGTTTTTTGTTTGGCTTTTTACTATGATACAATGCTGCTTTATGTAAATGTCTATGTTCGACAAACCTCAGCTTCAAAATAAAAATTAAAAAAATTAAAAACTCTTGCCAACTGTTTGGATCTGTTTTTATCTCACAGTAGGATTTCATGAACTACATTGCTTGCTGATTGGGCTTCCCAACAATCCTAAGTATGTTTCTGCCGTTCAATCAATCAATCAATCAATCAATCAATCATTTAATGGCTCGTAATGCACGGCTACTCACACGTGAGGTCTCAAGGCACAGGGGGAGGGGTATGGAGGGGGTGCTGCTGGTCGGATTTCCCACCTTGCCATGCCCAAGCAGAACAGATTAGCAGGGAATTCATGCCATGTGATTTTATTCTGTTTGAGAACATGTTTTGCTTTGAGTTTACAGCCCAAAAATCGATATAGAATAAAAATTGATCAGCAATGTTGTGCCTACTTTTTCCATGTACCACCCTCAACATTCCAAGAGCACCTGAACTGAAAGTAAGGACATCTGGACCTACATTTCCTAAACTGTAGTAGTTTCTGCCCGCCAGTAGGTGAGATTACTGCATGGACTGAGCAATCTCCCCTTCAGTGCAGTCCACCCTGTGGAAACATTCTGCTGTCTAGAGCTCATGGTTCAGTGGCACCATCATTTCCTGGGAGCCTTCTCTTCACTAATGAAGTCCCTCTCATTCCACCTCTGTCTAAATGTGAGAAGAGCAGGTGGTGGAAGTGTGCTACCAGACAGAAACCATCAGCATTTATGATTTTAATATGGGCGGCTATCCCATGTGATATCAATTTACACCCACTGTGTTTAAGGTCAGTAGAGATCCGCTTCCACTCTTACTCTTACTCCAAATACATTTCTTCCTCCAGTGGGGACAGTCATGCTCAAATACTGGTGAATCCCAAAGCAAAAATGGCTTTACTGATGGAAAGACAAACTGCTTGGATTTTTTTTACCCAACTGTAAAACGTATCCTTTCGTGATTACCTTTGACCTCTTGACATGAATGGTGTAAGAAAAAAAAGTCTGCATAGAAGTTGGAGAAGCTACATGGAGACTTTGCATTGAACATGGCTGACATGATAATCTTTCCACTGCATGAGGCTTTTACTTTTTTTCTTGGTTTTCTTTGTTGCAGTGAACATTTCATATTAAAATGCACCCTTAGGAGGTCTTTGAACACAGATTAGTGGAAAAAGATTTTGCTCCACCACAGTCACCCATACCAGGGGAAATTTCCTCACCAGGCTTAACCTACCATCTCTATTTGACCACACACCTGAAAATTTGATTATTTTGATATACCATGGATTCCTTGAAAAGCCCATTAATCAAATTCCATGCTGGTTGAGATTTGGATTCAGTGTTATTGCTTGTTCTTTCAAAAGGTTTTAAACTGCTTTTTAGACTCCCCTTTTCCAGAATGTCAGACTAGTAAAATCTTTGTTTCTATGTTTGAATTTCAAATATTTATTTAATGCTATGTACAAATGTTGGAAATTGGAAGACTTTTGAAACCTTACCGAAGGAGCAAACAAAAACTCTGTCAGAATGAAACACAAGAAAACCCCAAATTAGCTAGTGCTTAACCCTCTGGTAGCTTGGCACAAAAGAAGGCAGGCTTAACTTAGAGGCAATGTGCAAAGTCATTATGCAGCACTTCAAATACTAAGTAAGTAAAAACACAATACAAGAAAAACCCCACACCCATTTAGAAAATAGAATAAAATGTAATACATTATTTGAGACCAAACCAATAAAATTTCAATCAGTAGAGCAGGAGATATGCAATTTTAAAGGTTTTAGATAAAACCAGTGTCGAAAAGCACAAAGTGCCAACAGTGGTTATCTGGTTGTGCCGAACTGGGACAAACTCACAAGTTCAGGCTAATACAGGCTTGATACAGGAACCCGGTTAGGCCCGCTAATATCTTGCATTGATGTTTTGGAATGTAGCAGCAGTTTTGAGGAACTGCGAGGCTGCAATGCGGATGCTTCGTTTAGGATGTCGTCAACGAAGGACTTGCAATACGAAGTCCTGCATTATAGATGCATCATGAACCTTTGATTACAAAGAAGCTCATGAGTTTTTATGTGGAGTCCTGCGTCCTCATCAAGTATGCTGTTGATAAGCGGTTTACAATGTAAAGACCTGCATTAAGGGTTGTCATGCAGCGGTGGTTCTGAGGAGACTACAGTCTGAAATGCAAGGTTTGTGTTGGGATGCGTCGCACCCAGGTGGTTCCGATGTGGCTTTGAAGAGATGCATTGGCCTGCATCGGTTCTGCTCACAGTACCACATCAGGGTTGGCAGAGCACTTTCAGGCCCACGTCCAAGGGTCCAGGACTGAGTTGGCTCCACCTGGGAGGGTGAGACTCACAGTAGACACATACCAGGTGTTGGGTTCAAGATGGTTGGAGCCTTTTCTGTCCCTGAGGTTGTAGTCAGGAGGCCAGCCAACTACCTCTTGGAGACAATTTGGTGGTCTTGAGACCAAGATCCAGAGGTGAACTGAAGAGTAGGATCCAAGGTTTCAATATTTATATCTGATGCCCACTTTGAGGTGGAGGGAGGTTCTAAAGGATTACCTTTGAAGTCCTTGAAGTTTCCTGCCTCTCCTGTCCTGGCTTCAAGCTGTTCACAGGAACAATGCGTTTGTGTGAAGGCAGCATACAGCATATTCAGTTGCAAATGGTGCTGTGCCCAGCTCTGCCCCTTCCTGCTTGCCAATGCCCCATTCTAGGCGCACCTTATCCCTCCACTGTGTGGTTGTGTGGGAGGAATAAACAAAGTCCAACTGTCACCTAACCCCAGCCACATGACCCAGGAACAGATTGCAGATGCCAGATATATAGGGCAGTAAAATACCAATTTTCCAAACGTGGCATTTTCAAAACTTTACCTTAAAATCTGAATTTACCATTTAAGAGCATTTTTAATTTCAATTTCTCAGACACCAAAAATGACATTTTATATGTTCCCCATTGAACAGTATTGCTTATTAAATGTAATAAGTTACTCTAATGTTATCCTGTAAGAGATGAAGGCCTTGCAGAATTCAGTTTCAAAGTTTTCACACCACAACTTAAAAATACTTGTCCAACTTTTTACATACACTGCATCCTGCACTGTGGGCTATTTAGGCCTACCCTTGGGGTGACTTAACTGAATTAATAAAAAGGAAGGTTTGGTCCTGGCGAGAGGTTCAGCTTGCCAGGCGGAGAAGGCAGTCTAAAACTGCACACATAGGCTGCAATGCCAGGCCTGAGACAGGTTTACAGGGCTACTTAATTCTGTGGCACAATAAGTGCTTCAGGTCCAGTGGAAACATTTAATTTACAGTCCGTGGGGTCATGGAATACCACTTTACTAGGGACTTATATGTAAACTAAATGTGCCATTTGGGTGTAAGCCAATCTTTCCATGTTTAATGGAGCACAAACGCTTTAGAACTGGTTAGCAGTGGTAGAGCTCAGAAACAATATGGGTTCAGAAAACAGGATGGTTAAAGCAAAACGTTTGGGGATGACCCTGCAGAGAGGGCCAAGTCCAACACTCACACTTCACTCTTAACTAGATGCAGGTTGCATATAATAACTTCATAGCAACTCACATGATTTGTTGTGCAACCGTTTAAATCCATAATGTAAATGATTTGGATGCCATTGACAGTTATTGGGTTGTGAAATGTGCAGCCTTGCTCAATCCTGTGGAGAAGAAAAGGTTGAAATTGTTATTACAGTTTATCACATCATCATGACTTTGGTACCTCTTATCTATCATATGGTGCAATCCTTTTGCTTATAATGGTAAACTAATGGAATATATACAGCAAGATTTAACTGTTGTCATGTAGATCAACATGATTCTGCATAAGTCTTGGCTTGTAAATTACAACCCCAAATTTGAATGACGAGTTTTAGCAATGCATTCCGTTTGGAGCTATAATAGTTGTGTTGGGTCCAAGTCTTAGGAAGGCCTGTTCAATCGCGTCCTCTGCTATCTCCAATTCTGGCATCACTATTGTTTCTTCTTCCTGCCCTCCTGTAGCGATGTACTGCAGTCATAATTTACGTGCCTTTCGAGATATGTTCATACACAAATGCATTGATGTCTTAAACTGCCTCTGCTTCTCTCTTTGTGTGTTGTAACTCTGTCTGGTCAACTTAGTTATCACAATTTCCTGTGATTACAGGTTGATAGAGTGAACACACATTTTTTAAATCCTCTCTAAACCTACTTCCACACACAAGTGTTGCCCTCATTATGAGTGGCCAATTGAGAGATGTGATAAGTAATGCACCTCTTAAAATCAAAACCCTGGGGGTCAGAATGTCAAATTGAGCATAACATGGGTTTCTGTGCTTTCCAACCAATCGTCTGCATATACTGATATTTGACAGGCATTTTACCATGGTAAATTTCGACATGTTTGACCTGTCAACATTTATCTGGAGAAACTTGCAGGAGATGGGGCAATGACCTAAACACTTGTAGTTTGCATCCTGCACAAACATGAGTTTGCATGGGGTTCCGAAAAGAACTTCATCCTGGTAGTGAATGCCAATGAGTGTTATGATGATAAAAATAAACGCAATTCAAAGTTTGATACATGTTTTCCAAAGAGTAATCCAAATATAAGCCCTAAAAATATTGTTTAAGATATGTTGTCCTGGGGAAGTGTACATGGCCAGTTTGAGTTTTCTTTGCAGGAGAACCAATCTCAAATCCTGCCGCATAACACAATACTGAATCCCAGGCTTTTAGTTACTGATCTATGCTCAACATTCAGAGATTCAAGGAGTACCCTGAAGTAAATTCTCCCTGTCTGCAAATAATGTTCTAGCATTTAAGGGAGACCACCAGACCAGATGTGAAGTAGGTCATTGCCCTTAGCATACAGTGCAAGTAGAGAGACAAGGCATATTTCTGTGAAATTGTCAAGTATTCATATAGATCAAGACTAGATGCTTTGTGAATCAAGACTAGATGTTTTTAGAATTGCCTTTATGGTTGCATGGCACAATGCTGACTCTGATATATCAATCTACATGCATATTGTTATACTGACACCTGAAATTCAGCGTAAGTGTAGATTTACTATTTTGAACTCTCTCTTCACAATACTTTGGGATTTGATATTATGGACTTGATATATATGTAGGTTGATATTTTGACCCCGATATTGTGATGCAATATCAGTTTCACCAGTTCATTCCTAATCTGTGGACAAATGAAAATTTAAAACATCGAAAAGCTTGTTTTGATTAGAGTAGTTGGTATTGGTTCTGAATCTCACAGTCAATGCACAATTGGAAGTTATCATGTGCCCAACATAAAGATCAAATATCCAACAAAAAGAATAGTCTGCTTTCGCCTGCATGTGCTTATGTTCTCTCTGTATGTGGAGACATACTCTAAGCTGCAGATTCTGTGGAAAGATTGTTGACTGGATTTTAAAACATTTCTAAGTTCAGATGTATTCTGCAATTGTGCGTCAAATGTAGGATTCGCAGAAAGCAGTTTTCCTGGAAATCAATCAGATGTAATTTCAGCATTGATCTCTATTGTCCTGGTGATGAGACATTGTCATTTTCGTTCAAAAGAGTGGAGCAATTGTCACACTATGTTCTTTATGTTTATTGTCTTTTAAATCAGTCCTACTTTCAGCTGTCAAATATAGAATATGATGTTGTTATCGTTTTTATTTCGAATTGCATTATTTTAAATAATTGTAAGCTAGATCTAGTGGAGCAAATTTCAAACCAACGTTTTGCAACCCCCCTGTCATTTTTCGATAGGAATTATGTACTAATAGATCACATTAAAAAATACCCACCTGTCAAATATATTGATTACGTCAGTTGCTGCTTGTGACCTCCTGTAATTGATTACTGGTGAAGTGGTGTGGCTCACTGGTTAGATGCGGCAGGCCCGTAAGCAGAGAATGGCCCGGGACCAGGGTTCAATTCCTGACGCGGCAGGGTTGTGGACCAGGGTCAAACGGACTCGATAATTCTCGTCTCGGTGCCTACTCTAACCAGGGAACACACTTGGCAACTCTGGGCATTAAGCTTGCCTCATCTCTACAACGGCCCCCCACAGACGCCGGGGATGCCTGGTTTCACCTTGGAGATACCCAGAAAGGGATCATCTCACAGGGAAAACCAGGACGGGTTCCCCAGCGGTCTTTCAGCGCCAGGATACTCCTTGGAGTCACAGTGCGCTTTACAAGTACACCCAAATGTACATGTACATTTACATTTACATGATGCAGGTGCTGAGACTGGAAGTACAGACTTCTATCCCACTATTTGCATTTCCAAATCATAAACACTTAAAAAAAATGTCAGATAAATTTATAAAAAATGTGGTCTGGTACTGATGTTGAAACTTGAGAATTAGTTTCCCACGCAGTTATAACACTTGAGCATACAACTGTGTGAGCCTAGGCACCTCCTGTTGCTGCAAATTATAAACATGTGCAATGTAATTTTCTTTTACATGGCAGCTTGTGATAGTTTGTGTGGTCACAATTACCAGTTATGTAATAAAATAAAGGACCTGACCTTACTTTTAAGGGATTTTTAGAATTAATGTTCTCCACCCCTAATGGTCGATTAGGAGTTGAACTCGTTTTTTGACAATTATTATACTAGGTCCTGAAGAATAGCCGAAAGGGGTAGGTTTGAAACATGTCGACCACTAGGGTTTGGGAATATTAATTCAAATAATGCTAGTTTTTCCCCTATTTTTTATCTTGCCGACTAGGGGTCTGAATAAAGTAACATCACCCACTAGCCAGATGATTTTAAAAGCACACCTTCCTTTACTTCACTTCTTCCCTGCAAGATCATCTGGCGCTCATAGTAAATAAATCAGTGCTTCCGTGTAGTTTGTCTGGGCGCAGCATGCCCCATTCCGCAGCGGAACAGGAAGGACCCTATGCTGAAGCATGCCTCCAAGGGGTAACCGTGGTCGGTGAGGGTTTTACAGAAAAACTTAATGTTTTCTCAAGTGAAGGAACAATACACTTCCCATAAAAGTAAGGTTGGGTCCTTTATTTCACTAGATAAGTCTTGCCTTGGAGGGTGGCCCCAGCCTATATCCTCTTAGTCCCCCGTTTTGTGTATACACAATTACCAGTTTCCACTTGTCCTCGCCATCACATTTTTATTTTTTTATTTTTTATTCTGTATTATTTGAATCCCGCAAACCATATGGTTGTCTTCTTGGTAATTTGAGATCAATATGGTCGCACTAAAACAAAAATGTTCTACGAATAACACTTGACTGCTCTTTAGAATTAACATAACACTATAACCACTGAAAAAAGAGTTAGTAAAATAAGACCTAGAATATGACGTCCTTCCATTCTATCATAAAGACGTAACATCAACAACAGAATTATTACAAAAATTGGAAAAAATCTTATTATTGCTGGAGCTCAGCTACTTATGAATCCTCCTATGGTCCAATTGGTTTCTTGCTCACTAACAATTTGCATCAGTTTGAGGTGCATATGAATGGTGCAGCACCTTTTCTATGTAGACAATATTATTAAGGTATACATGTCGTGTAGATACTACTGCATATTCTAGGTAATTTGAATTCTGGTTCTTACGAATGGTCTTCTTTTCAGAACATGTATCACAAAAGCATTTCTGTAGACATATTTTCACCACGTTTCACTTAATTGCGTTACCTAACCTACATGCTAGACACGAGCTCTGAGCACATGTAGCACACATTTTGTGACTCAATCACTTCTTTAAGACCCACATTTTTAATAATAATGCCTTCCCATCTTTCATTGATTGTCTCATGAGCACCTGACAATTTAGCACTTCTGCTGCGGTACTCAGAGTGACTTCTATTAACTTCATTACTTCAAATCTGTATGCGCTCATTTCAAATCTTCATGCATCTTAACCCCCCCGATAAAGGAATCTGGCAAGTACGGTGAAAAGAAAAGTCGCTGATGCAGCAACAATCATCTGGAACTCTCTCCTATTTGAAATGAGAATCCGACCCAAGATCTTACCCCTTAAAAATGGTTTAGCAAGCGGCATGTCCCCTGTTGCTGATCTTTGATCATTCATACTATCAATACTGGTCATGCTGTTTCTTCACATACCCACAAACCCTTAATGGCCTGACTGGGACCTTCTATTAAGCCTTCAAACAACTGCATGCCCTACACCTTTTGGCTTTATATATTGAGGCTGAAGGGACTGGCGCCCTTTCAAATACGCTTCGTCAGGTGATACTGACTCTGCTGTTGAAGCTGGCAAGGAACCTCTTAATGCACCTCTTACTGCCCTCTATAATCACTAAAATCTTGGCTAAGGCACTGGCGACCCGATTGGCACTGCTAATGGAATAGCTTATTTTGCCGTCTCAATCGGATTTGCTCCGAACAGGTCCAACGCTCTCAACCTTCGAACAGTCTTTGTAGTGCTGAACAAGGTCTCCCCTGCAGTACCTGCAGCAGTAGCCATGTTGTATGCAGAGAAGGCCTATGACTCTTTTGAGTGGCCTTTTCTTCGGGCAGTCCTGGGTAAACTCGGAATTCCTCCCCCGTTACTTGCTTTGGTCACGCTCCTATACACTAACCCAGTAGTCTGGCTACAAGTGAACGGTGCCATATCAAATGCATTCCCTATCCTACGTGGTACTAGACAGGGATGCCCGCTGTCCCCCCTCCTATTGATTATAGCAATGCATCCCTTGGTCTGGGCATTGCAGGAGTGCCATCTGCATTGTGGTTCACAGCTTATGCATGGCCCTCTTCTGATGTCATTATACACAGACGACATCCTATTATTCATATTGAATCATCACCTCAACCTACCCCCACTCATGCAGGAGTTAGCATGCTTTGGGGAGCTCTCTGGCCTGCGCATATACTGGGCTAAGTCTGAACTTATTCCATTGACTGGGATGACCCACCTCCGGCGGAGTACCCACTTAAATGGGCTGTGGACTTTGCTAAATACTTAGGCATACATATCCACAGGGACAAGGAATGAGTCATACAACAAAACTATGGCCTTGCGTTGGCTGATCTCGAGGTACAGTTTGATTGCTGGAGCCGACTCTCCCTATCCATGGTGGGCCTCGATTCCTGTACCTTTTTTTGATATAGCTCTGTACCCCTGTCCCAACACTATTTCCGAACCATTCACAGGGCCCTGATAAGATTGATATGGGCTGGGGCCTGCCCCTTTATTAGGTGGGATACTCTCATACTCCCCTATGAGCATGGTGGCCGCGGGGTCCTGGATCTACAATATTATTATCTGGCTGCCCTGTGTCACTACACACACCGCTGCTACCACCCTGAAGCATGGATACCCGACTTGTGACAAGAGAGAGCAGAGTTGGAGGGGATTTTATATTCTCAGATCTTACCTAAGTGCTTACAGATAGATGCAAACGATATACAGACAGTATCGACCACGTGCTGGGCATAGCGACGTTTGCGACGACTGTTGGGGGGACCACTATACTCCACTACTATCCTGATACCATGGGAGAAAATAGTGCAGCGAACATTACACAGACATAACATGCACACTATGGGAGATTTGTTTCAAGATGTACATGCAGCCCCCCTGATTGATTGTCCATTGGGCGGGGACATACCACACATTGACCACTTCATTTTTTAATGCCTCCGCAACACTTTAAGGCCCCTGGTCTCTACCTATCCACTACCTCCTAAAGATTTTTCTCCATTGACATTACCCTTGACAGATAATGGAGGAGCACATATGACTTAACAACTATATTGTGCGTGTATTGCGCTGAAGCCGGATACAACTGGGCGGGTAGTGGAGACATGGGTGGCGAAGCATGGGTGACGATAACAGAAAAACAAAATCCTGCATTTCAAATTTCTGCACCAGGACTACCTCTCACCAGTCGCAATTTCAGAAATTGATCACACAAGACAACTGCCCAGTTGTACGTGCCCAGTTGTACATGACTACTGGGTGGCAGTGTTTGAACACATCTCAGCTATGATAAAAATTTAACTCACACCAGACCACCTGATGGCATTGTTAGGCTATACCCTCACCATACCACGTTCCAAACGCAGATTGGTTTCTATGGCTTTAGTACTGGATGCGCATGGAAATAAAGCCCTACATTGGGGGAGCAATTGACTACCGGCTACGAGAGACTGGATTGGGAGTATGAGCTGCGGTGAGAGAATGGGCGACGATTACGCACACTTACAACCCCCAACTCACGTCCCATAGCTATTTGGGTGCCCTTCCATGCCTACTTACTGTCTCTTGAGCACAACACCACTGAATGAGACTGTACTAGTCAGAAACACTGTGTTGACTGCTTCCCTGGTTGATAGGTGCACATATGTTCCTAGACCACTACCATTATAGCCTAGGAATGCATATGTACTGGAAACGCATTTGTGAGTGTAACACATTGCTGCTGAATTTATTGTTGATGTGATCATGTCTATGCTTTCTTCTTCTCCTTGATTGACGTGTAATGCCATAGTTGGTAATTTTGAAAATCAATAAAGAAAATACAAAATTAAAAAATCTCACATTTCTCAACATCCCACTTTCCCACCCTAGAAAAAAAAGAAAAAAAAGAGAGAAGCAGTCCACATCAATTACATTTCCCCATTAGTTTGTATGTGGCATCCAAGTAGTATGAATACCAGATAGGGTAACATTGGGACACAGTGCATCAAATCACTACCATTTGCACGTCTACAATTAATCATCTGAAGTTTCTTCATTCCACCCCAGTACAGAGTCCTCCAATTTCTGCTGTAAGCGGACTTCCACTACTTCCACTAAGTCCAATTCCATTTTACTCCCTTATCCCATCCCACTGTATACCAATCTTTGTTGCACTCTACTCTTAACACATACCCATCTTACCCGTTTCCACAACCACTTCCTCCGGGTGGGAAGCCTCTTTTTCATCCATCTTAATGCTATGCATTTTTTGGCAACAGCCAATTCTAATTCTAATACCTTCTCCACATATTCTGTTTGTTCAGTGTGGGGCATGAGCCTAAACAAGCAAACTGTCAGTTGTAGTGGTAACTAGTTCCGCCTGTGTCCCAACCACCTCCACCCCAGAAGATTTCAACACCTGGGCATGACCACCACATGTGAATATAAGTCCCCACTGCTGTCCTGCAATTAGGACAATGTCCTGACTTAAAGCAGTCTAGCCCATGCAGCCACTGCGGTGTAATATAGTCCCTATGACAGTGTAGCAGTTTTAGGCGTGCGTTGCGAGTGACTTTTCTGCAGTTACCCAGCATGACACCCAGGTGCTTATTTAAAGGTTCTTTGTGCTGCCGATACGTCACTTTTCTCCATATTAAAAGTGAGGCATTGGCGGCCCAAGGAGCTTGTAAATAAGCCCTGCAGTTGTGGTCTCTCAAATACACACCTAGATCTCCTGCCCATTGTGACTTCAGTGTCACAATGCAGGCATTCATGCGAGGCAGCAGCAATGCATAGATCCTAATTTTGAGTTTGCCCCCTTCACTCATGTACAGGATTGTTTCTTCTAGGATGTGTGATACTGGCTCCTGTGGGAACCACACCCAGGCCTTGCGAACAGTCACAACCAGACCAGCATACGCCAAGAAGCATCCACCAGTGGTGTATGACGTTACAACGCATTTTCACATCGCAACATCCTTTACAACGCATTCCATTACATCGTATGACACGACATCGCATTTTAAGAAACTACCTTTATAACGCATTTCATTACATCGCATACTACCTTTACAATGCATACCATTACAAAGCATACCATTACATTGAATTTATGGTAAGTATTGGCTAGTATAGGGGTAAAAATAACTATTCTAACTCCAGGTGGTGCAACAGTAGGGTAAGTGTTGGATAGTATAGGGGTAGAAATTACTACTCTAACTCCAGGTAGTACTACAGAAGGGTAAGTGTTGGATAGTCTAGTTGTAACATTTACTATTCTAACTCCAGGTGGTGTAACAGTCGGGTAAGTGTTGGATAGTGTAAGGGTACTATGCGTTGTAATGGTATGCGTTGTAATGTTATGCATTGTAAAGACTGCGCTGTAATAAAATGCGTTGTAATGGTATGAGTTGTAGTGACATGCGATGTAATGGTTGCGTTGTAATGGCATGCCATGTAATGGTAGTGCGATGTAAAAGTTGCGTTGTAAAGGTTATTTCCCATCCACTAGCAACCCCCCCATCTGGAGCAAAAATCTGCATTGCAAACCATCGGACCATCCTCATACTGGTCGCCTATTCTATGCAAGATATGTCCCTCTACCCTACACCATAGGAACATAGGTAGTGTAGGACTGAACCTTGTTCTTCTTAAGTGAAGTGCACTAATACTATTCCAGTCCAGCAGCACTATGTTAACCGGGTAAAAAAAAAAAATACATGAATAGTTCTGATTAATTGATGTCAACACCTGGTATTGTGCATGTTCTAATCCAAGTTGACGAGCTCTGGCTATCTTTGTACTGTGAAATGGTAATGTATTGTTAAAGGTTATCCCAAAAAAAACTCACATCCACATCAATAGTAGGAATTGCATATTTCATAATCGGTGAAAATGCACCAAACCACTTTCTTCACATGAAAAGACTCCCATCACCAACATTTAAAGAAGAATAGACTTGAATCCTGGAGTAGGAGATACTGGGTTGTTAAATTGCGATATCTGTACAAGCAACTTAATCTAACTTCCATCCCCTATTTTAAACCTATTTTCAGACCATGTTTCTTGTTTACAAGTAGTGTGATGCTTATCATACCCTACAACTACCAGATGCAATAAAATCTGCACTCATCCTTACATTTTGGCAGGTCAAACTTGCCAGCATTTAAAAAGGGAAAAAGACCCTGTGTTTCCCGTGCCATGCATTATTTGGTGTGGTAATCACCAAAATACACGTTATTGACCAAAGGTTAGACGAGTCAATTATTCTTGTATCGAATAAATTCAGAACACTTTAATATTGGATTTTTACCGTATGCTATAATTATTGCACCCCCCAGAGGCTACTCGTAATGAGGGCCAACATCTAGATGAATGTATCATTACTTATGATATTAAATTATTGATTCTATTCTCTTTGAGGATATACATAGGGACAATTTTGGACCATTAACATGTCCCATCCCATCACTGTAAGAGGGCACTTATATGCAATACAAAGTTGTAGAAATAATAGATGCAGCATGACTGTTCTGCCGCTGCTACTGTGCCTTCATGAAAGAAATATGAATGCAGCTGCCCACTCTCAAGTAAACAGCATTCTATCTCACGTCACAAGCAACAACAAGTAAATCAGGACATCCCTAGGAATAGCCTTCAGTAACGAGACGCATCTGTGCTCTCTGGCAAGAATTTCCCATCTCCTAATTGATAGTCTTACTGATATAGAGTACATTTTTCGGTGGGGAGGATGAAGACTAAACCAGACTTATTAAGAACAGTTTGTCTTCTTGTTGAAACAACTGGATTAACAGTCAGAAAGAACATTTACAGCGAAGCAGTCCTAGACAGTAGTAATCTCTATAGACAGTTCACGTCTCATAATTTTGGACTCGGTTTTTACTCTTGATAAATCTCTTTATATGTGACTACTATTGCATCTGGCACTTTAGGGAATTTCGTTCCCACCAGAGTTGCGTGTTGTTTTATTTATTGAATGCTACCGCTATTTATTTTATCCTGCCTGTGATTTTTATATTTTGATGGTTTTAATAAATTGAAAAAATAAAAATCTTATCTATCTGTCTATAGAGGTTGTATAGTAGCAGTGCTGCTTTCATACATTTAAAGAGAAAAACTCTAGGCAACACAACGAGTTTTCAAAGACCTGTGTCCTTAGGTGATGTATTAATTGCACCCAACTATATTACAGCATTGCAGCTTCAGAACCAATACAAAGGATTGGAAGCTTGGTTGAAATGATCTTGCCATTAAGGAGGTGAGCACTCACATCCTTTTTAGCCTAAGGGAAATTTGGGTTGCGGCAGAGAGGTAATTAGATATCCTGCTGTTTAGTGGTGGCAACATTACATCTTGGACAAAATCATTAGTGACAAAGAAGTTTTGAAAATAGTAAGCTATTGTTCTATACTCATGCCTGAAACCTTTTACATTGAGGAATGGTGTTAATGAGGCAACGAATACAGCATGAGTTACATTAAGTGGATACAATGTGACCAGTGCTAGTAACTTCCCATCTACATTCCCTTCCATCATCACACACCTGCTTTCAGAGTCTGTAGTGGAGAATTGTAACATTAATGGGTTCCCCCCCGCTGATCTAAATATGTACCCCCCCATGGAAACCCAGAGCAAACCTGCCATATCTTGTGAAATCTTTGAAGTGCTCCATTTGTGAGGCGTGTCTCTTGTAGACATGAAAAATGTATGTGGCAGCATTTCAGATATGTGTGAACCATGAAGATTTTTGTGAGCTTAGTCATAGCTCTGACGTTCCATACCAGGATATTATGTCTTTTTGAGTTCATACCAATTCTATATCCCATATGCTGCTTAAAGAATACCCTTCAACATGTAAGTGCACCCCTGTACTGCCCTTCTGAGCCCTTGTCTGCTCCTGCAAACCTAGTACATATATTAAATTACTTGCTTTATCCATAAACAAAAATTCCTAACTCCTGATGAAGCAAGGTTTAACACGTACAGAAACGTGCTTTTATTCAACCCCCTCGAAATAACATGTAACATATTAATCAACATGTAGTTTCTACTAATATTTGCATTACACAACATTTTTAGTATCTAGGGGAAGCTTACCTATGTGCTTTTACTAACAGTAACATGAGTGTCTTAATATGGCCGCCGAAAACGCAGGAACTTTTCTGTGCATGCGTCCACCACTTCTACGTGGTATGACGTACCTATGCTTGGTAAATCTTTGCTTCTGCCCACTAGTGCCAAGATGGCTGCTTCATGCTTACTCATACTTATGCGCATGCTCTGCTTGTACTAAGTTTGTTCGTTTTGCTTAACTAATAATGCAAAAGTTAAAATAAAGTAATGGAATAGAGATAAGTGGTATACAGTGTATTCATTTATTTTTGTATTATAATGTGTTTCTCTTTGACTTTGTAAATAGCTCGTATTTGGGCCTGAAGAGTGTCTTGAGACATCATTTTGAAATTGTACCGCGCATGTGTCGTGAGAAACGAGAGATTTCGAGCTGTGGCATTAAAACCACACCAAGAATTGTCTTACCCGCGATGCGCCTGAGAACCTCACCCCATGACCTGGAGAAAGGAAAAAGACTTGCAAATTGTTACAACATTGTATGCTAAAATAAAATAATATTGGTGGGCGGAATCAAATCATGAGAGAATAAAATATGGGTGGGAACTTGATCAATTCAAGTCAATTGAAATTACCTCATATTAGTATGGTGTGATGACCTCTCCTCATCTTTGTGACCAATCACTGAAGGGGAACACATAGATTTGCAACATTTAGAGGTGATACATTGTCCTTGAAATGGTATAAATATGGTAGGTTTAGATAGAGAAATTTTCTGACTTGTCTGAGTAGCTGCCCTGTCACTGACCAAACGCATGCTATAGGAGATCGAGAGCAGAGGTGCTGGCGGAACACTCTGTCAGAAGGATTGAGGTGTTGGGGAAATTATCGATTACCCAGTTGGGGTACTATTTGGATTACAGAGACAGAGGGGTGTGACGGCGTTGCACTTAGCGGAGGTCATCTGTCCTGATCTGCACCTGCTTGTCCAGTGGGCACCTGATTAGTCGGGATCCTTGTCTTTTGCCCCAGCCCGTGACCAGGATTGGTCATTGCACCATTCTAGGTAAATATAATCCATGTGGTATGACCTTTCGTATTCCCCTTCTTACCCTTCCCAGGTACTGATGTTTAAAGGTGTTACTGTGATTTCTTACAAACTTTATGTGCTATTGATTATATTCTTGCTTGCAAATTTTATGTTCACAGTTTTTGGCCTTTTTAACTCAGAAAACCTTGCATAGATAAAGCTTTTAAAACTTTCCCCGAGTCTGTGGTTATTACAGAAAAGGTAAATTGTTTAAATATTGCCTGTTTATTCTAACTCCTTTTTCAATCCCTAGCACTAGTTAGCAGTCACGGCCCGTGGAGGTAGTTTCGGTGGGGCAGAGAGGCGGGTCGGGGGGAGGTGCAGGGTGGGGGGATGCTAAAAACTGGAGTATGGATAATTGAAGGTAAGTAAAGAATTTAATTAATAAAACTAATTTTGTAGCGATTTTGCGATGCAGGGTGCGCTATGAAATTCATTTTATTAATTACATTATTTACTTACCTTCAATAATCCATACTCCAGATTTTAGCACCCACCACCCTGCCCCTGCCCCGCCCCGCCTCTCCGCCCCACCGAAACCCCCTCCACGGGCCGTGGCTGCTAGTTAGGATTTATTTTTTTCTAGTATAAAAGTGAGAGTGATTGGTAGCAAAGGAATTCGCTGGTGAAACTTTTATATCACGTAGAAAGGGTAATTCTGAAGGTAGCAGGTTCTTTTTGCTTAAGTGAAGAGTAAAAGGAAGGTTGCTTTACTCGCAGTGCATGAAGAGTAGGCAGAAAAAGGTTTACTCGTTGTGAAAGAAAATATCTTTCCTTTTGAATTTAGTCAATCAGGCACAGTGGCAAATGTTTTCATGTTGCCAATTAATGAAATATGTAATTGAATTTTGAAAGAAATTGAATTATCGTATTACCTTGCAAAGGAGGGAGTCAGTCGCGGGTCCTGCACTGACATTATGAAGAGCGCCCTGGGATTGGTAGAACCAGCGGATGTGTAACCGTGAGAAAATTGTAAAGTGTAGAGAGTAAGATTCACATCACAGAAAAGCAGCGCAATCATTGGTTAACGCAGCTGGAAAGTCAAAGCCGTATTGGTCACTGAATTAAAAGACGCGCTGGAGAAATATTTCAGTAAACAAACTAAATTTATTGAATTTACTGAAATTTCATAGAAAATCAAATAGCGGTAGATGTGCTATCTAGATCCTGTATTTGTAGGAAATCGTCCTGATAGAAAATACTTAGTATTTGCTAAAGAACAACAGATTATAGAAAGACCTTATAACATGTAAGAGAAAAATGTTGCTTTACAAGAAAATAAAGAATTATTTCAAAAAGGACAAAGCTATTAAAACAAGAGAAGGGATTATTATTCCACCACCCAATACGCCCGCATCATGCATGATGGTAGAAAGGAGCTACCACACCTGTGTGTGGTTAGAGAACTGGATAGAATATACAAGAAATTATGGCATAGTAGCTTTTCCAGAACATGGTACATTTAATGGCAGAGTATTACACAATTTGCGAACTTACAAGAATGAATTAGATCCCAGACCAAGATTAACCCAATATGAAGCCCTAGAGGAATGAGAGACAGAGGCTTTTGAGTGAGATAGATCTCGAGGTGATGGAAGTTTTAGCAGATTTTATCCCAGATTTCCAAAAGATACTCGAGATAAGCAAATGAAAAGATGGAGAAAACAAAAAATGTAATGACTAGTGGTGATTCGGATGATGATTATTTAGATGATTTGTTAATGAAAAATCCACCACCTTACCAAGAAGAAACTCATAGGGTTACTCCTAGTGCTCCGTTTTTACAACCACCTTTAGTTCCGCAGATCATACATGAAACCTCATTGGAAAAAGTACTCCAAGAAAGGGAGAAAGAACCTTTAAATAACCAGCATAGTGAATTAATTCAGAACATTTCTCAATTAAATACAAGTCCTGAAGCCCTGACAATACCTGTAACTATAGGTCCCGTAGTTCCTATATATGGAGATAAGCAAACTAGTCCTGAAGCTCCCGTTCTAGCTACACCCATAGTACAGCCCAGGAAAGAAACCGTAATAGTTGATGATCAAGCATGTGAATGCTAGTCGGTAATTGCCCTGATGGATTTACCTATATGGGAACAGTGGGTGACTCGATCAGGATAGTTACTCCTTGATATTCAAAAGAAGTACAGATTATGACATCCTCAGGAACGAGAAATGCAACTGTAGTAAACCCAGAAGAATTAGATCGATGGACCCGAAATATAGAGAAGCCAAAGTCACAGTCAAAGGTATTGGACATATTCAAATTGAGGGTGGAATTAGAAGAAATGGTAGCAGGAAATGTGGTATTGGACAGACTAAAATAATTTGATGAAGATGAACTATTGTTAGGTATTACTCGAAATACTAAAATATACCATGAAAAGTTAATGAATTTGGCTTTGGAAATGGGAATTGACATTGGTAAATCAAAGGAATTACAGAAACCATATAGAGCTGAATTTTCTGACAAGGATTTGGAGAATATGAATGCGTTAGGACAAAAGTTGTAGATAAAGGAATTGTTGACGTTGTTGCAAAAACGGGGAGATTTAGACAACTGTAAGGCTAGATGGACAAATAAAAAGGAAGAGGCACAGGCAAATAAAACCACATCTGAGTACTTACTAAAAGAAGTAGAAAAGGTCGAAAGATTGTGTCCCATGAGAGAAGTACCAGGAGGAGGTTATGTACATGTACCATGGTACCGACAGGATATTTTATCATTCACTAATGATTTTCCAAAGCTTAGAGAAATCCTGTAGAATGGTATCGACAAGTTGAAAGGTTTGTGAAAGTGTCAAAAGTACTGTTAAAAGATTTAGATGGTTTATTTGACATTGTTGTTCCAGCTGATTTGTGAACTGAGTGTAAAATTATAGTAGATTGGCCAAATGATGAATACCCTAAAGATCCTAAAACAGGAGCCCCATCAGAAGATGTAATGAAGAAATATATTGAGGTGATAAATTATTTAAAGGGAAAGAGTCCTCCAAAAGAAACCGATTTGAGTAAAATAGACAGAACCACCCAAAATAAAGATTAATCTGTACATGCATATTATGAACGCCTCTTGCAGGTATTTAAACAGCACAGTGGTTTCGAAAAAATTGATAATAAGGACATGACACATTTTATTTATCGTTTTGTGTCTGGACTAAAACCTGAAATCTCCCAAACGAGCATAAACTGTGTTGGCAAGCGAAGCCTGTTGACGAAATTCTCAAGTATGCTAAATATTGTGAGGATGAAATTGATAATAAACTAAAGAAATTGGAAGAAAAGGTAATGTGGGCTCAAGTAAAAATGGCAGAGCAACAAGATCTTCAGTTAAGTCAAAATGCAAATAATCAGAAAAGAGAGGAAGGCCAACGTGAAGGAAATGGGGGCAAACCCAGACGGAAATTGAGTAGGGAAGAGGCAAAGAAAAAGTTTCCTTGTCATGGGTGCGGAAAATTGGGGCATTGGAGAAACGAGTGTAAATTAATACAGAAAAATAATGTCCAAAATCAAAATTTAAATCCACAGACGCAGAATGAGGTGTCAATGAGACAGCCGCAAAAGGTAATCCAGAATCAGTTACCTCAAGCCCCTATGCCAGATTTTGTGAGTCAACCCAAATACAGTGTGGACACCGGATTTCGGGAGGGAAGTGATTAGAAAAATACGGTAACACCTCAGCTTCATTTGCAGGACACAATTTTTGAGACGGAGGAATATTGACGGTGTCTGAGAGGGAGAGAAGAGGATTGCGTGCTTGGCGCATCCGTACCGGTAGATCAGTCAGGTCCTTACATTAAAGGGAAAGAGGAGGGAAATTATGTTATTTTCTTGTTCAACACTGGTGCTACCCATTCGACTGTGAGAACAGCAGATATCTCAAACCTACCCCTCTCGGGAGAAGCAATCCAAAAAGGTGGCGTTTCTAATAAGCAAATTGGGACCCCTGTCACAGAACCAATGGAAGTCTGTATCGGTAACTTCCGAGAAATGCCCAAATTCATAGTGTGCGATTCCAGCCCTGTGGACTTGTTAGGAAGGGATCTATTGTGCAAAATGAACTGCACAATCTTTTGCACACCCAATGGTGTTGAAATTCAGACTGCAGATGAAGACGGAGAGTACAAAACTAAACAAGCTTGACAAGAAATGGAAGTTAAAGAGATGAGCCTAGAAGATTTACTAGGAGAACTGAAAACCTTTGTAAATCCTGATGTATGGGATTTTACTGGAAAAGAGGTTGGATTGTTGGCAGATGTCGGTCCCATAAAAGTGACAGTAAAATAAGGTGCAGTTTACCCAAATATTCGACAGTACAAAATGAGTCCAGAAATAAAAGCAGGCGTTGCAAAGGAAATAGGGCGTTTGGTTGAACAAGGCCTTCTTGAAGAAATAATGAGCAGTCCTTGTAATTCACCCATAATTGGCAAAAAGAAGCCAAACGGAAAGTACAGAGTGGTCCAAGACCTCCGAAAAATTAATAAAATTGTCGACCCATGTTGCCCAGTAGTAAAGAATCCAGCTGTGATTCTGTATCAAATACCATGGGGAGCAGGATGGTTCACTGTAATTGCTTTATGCCATGCCTTCTTTTCCATCCCACAGCATCCAGGCAGCAAGTTTTTATTTTTGTTCAAATTTGACGAGCATATTTACGTTTGGAATTGTGTTTCTCAAGGGTACACGGAAAGTCTATCCATTTTTTATCAGATTTTGAAAATGTGTCTTGAATCACTGGTGCTGCCCGGACAATCAGTCCTGGTGCAGTATATCGATGACATATTATTGGCATAGAGAACCCGAATTGACTGTGTGATTGATTTCATTGCTTTATTGAAATATTTAGCAAAAGGTGGACATAAAGTATCTCCAGGGAAATTGCAATAATGTCAACCTCAGTCAAGTATCTGGGACACCAGATAGAAAGAGGGGTCAGAAGAGTGACATCTGAAAGTATCAAAATAATTCAAAACATGAAATTCCCCCAAACTCAAAAAGAGATCAGGATGTTTCTTGGAGTTGTAGGTTACTGCAGGCAGTGGATTGTGGGATTTGCAGTACTAGTCACACCATTGATTCAAATGACAAAGAAACAAGCAAAAGAAACGGTCAAGTGGGACGATGAAAGCATCACTGCTTTCTTAAAACTGTGTAACAGTTTATGTGAAGCTTCAGCATTAGGGATGTCTGACTATGCAAAAGAGTTTAAACTATTTTGTGACACGAGAGACAATTGTGCTCTTTTAGTCCTAACCCAGACCCATGGGTTAATGCGACCACCTGTGGCATACTTTTCTGCAACATTGGACCCAGTAACAGCAGAACTGCCAGGTTGTTTGAAAGCATTACCTACAACTTGTATGAGTCTTGAGCAAAGTGAATCCATTATCATGAGATACCCTGTGACAGTGTATGCCCCACATTAAGTTGTGATTCTGTTAACCAGAACACGTTCTCAGCATTTAACTCCTAGTCGGATGACTAAATATAAAAGAATCATTATTGGTTCAGAAAATGTGACAACAGTGAGGTGCACTGTTCTAAATCCAGCAACCTTATTTCCAGATTCTCACTTTGAAGAAGTGAGAGAGCAAGTCAAACATGATTGTATCGACTTAACTGAATTCAGTACTAAATTTCGTGCAGACATACAGGAAGAACCTTTAAAAAACCCAGAGCATGAGTTATTTGTAGATGGCTCGTGTATGCGCCATGAGGAAGGAGGACTAAGCGCTGCCTATGCTGTGTGCACATTATCTGGTATAGTCAAAGCATCCTGTTTACCAGGAGTCAAGTCTGCACAAGTAGCTGAATTGATTGCTTTAATAAAAGAAATTAAAATAATAAAAAATTGTGAAAAATTGGAGAGTAACCATTTACAAAGATAGTCAGTATGGTTACGGGGTTGTGCATGACTTTGGCCAGCTATGGATGCAAAGGGAGTTCATGAATTCTTCAGGAACCCCTATTAAAAATGGGCAATTGTAAAGGAATTACTTGAAGCAATTCAATTGCCAAAAGAATTGGCCGTGGTCAAGTGCCCTGCTCACCAATCTGGAAATTACAAAGGGACAGCTGGTAACCGTTATGCTGACCAAGTGGACCAACATTGTGCCAGATATGAAATGGCAGTAAATAAGAAAATCAAAGCATGTGGAAACAGTTGCCAACTTATGCTACTGAGAGGTGTAAATACATGGGAGGAAGTGAAAGATTTACAAGGTGAAGCAGAGCCCAAAGAAAAGGAAGATTGACATAAAATAGGTTGTCAGGCAAGACCTGAAGATGGCGTGATAGTTTACCTAGATGGGAGACCAGTATTACCTGACTGCATGCTTGCCCCAATGGCCAGAATGTACCATTGGGATACACACATATAGAGAGATGCTATGGTTAGGTTGTTTAGACGGGACTGGTTCGATGCGAAGTTCAGGAACATAGGAGAGAGTCTTTGCCAGAGATGCTTAACATGTCAGCGATTGAACCTTGATAATAAAACTGTAGTTTGTCCCGGGAAAATAGGAAAAGCAGAAGGCCTTTTTATTTGACTAGAAATTGACTTCATTCAGTTACCTGCTTGTCGAGGATTAAAGTATATCTTGGTCATTGTTTGCCTATTTTCAAAATGGGTAGATTCATAACCTACACGCAGGAATGACAGCTTAACTGTAGCCAAACTCTTTTTAAGAGAGCTCATTCCTCGGTTCGGTTTTCCAGTAACAATTGAGTTAGACCGAGGAAAACATTTTAATAATGAAATTATTGATTCAATCTGTGAAACATTCAAAATTTAGCAAAAGTTGCACTGTGCATACCGTTCAAAGGCTTCTGGAGTGGTAGAAGAAGTGAATGGCACCATTAAAGAAAGATTGGAAAAGATGTGTGAATCTACCCAATTAGAATGGCCTGATGATTTAGCTCTTGTCCTGATGGAATTCAGTAGCATTCCGGACAAGAAAATAGGCTTGAGTTCCCATGAAATACTCATGGGAAGGGCAATGGGGCAAGCATGTGTGCCAGGACATCAGCTGTTAACTATATCAGATGATTTAGTGTTGGAGTACTGCAAAGAGTTGGCTGATCAAGTGCGTTCTATCTCTCACCAGGTTGGGGAAGATGCTGAAGACAGACATTCAACTCTAGCACATGATTTGAACCCTGGAGATTTGGTAGTGATAAAAAAATCACACCCGGGAATCTTGCCTAGCATCAAGGAGGGGAGAGCCACATCAAGTGATATTGGTCACCACCACAGCTGTAAAGTGCACGGGAATCCCAAACTGGATCCACGCAAGCCACACTAAAAGGGTAACAGAACCTGACGAAGATGAGGCTGAAGGTTGAACAGCTAAAGGGTCTCAAGAAGTTGATCCTGAAGTAGGTGACGAAGAACAACCAAGCACCAGTCAGAATGAATGGATCCCAGTGGTTGATATACCTGAAGTAAGAATAAGAACAAGAAGCCAAACGTATTTGGATAGTCTGACTGATAGTGAGGACGAGATAGGTATAGAAGAACGTACTCAGAATACAGAAATCCAAGCTAATGGTAATCGTGAGGAGAACAAGATAAGGAAAGAGCAATATACTCAGACCAACGAAACCCCCACAAGAACACCTCTGTCAGAGGAGGGAGAGATAGGTACTAAACAAAACGCACAGGAGGAAGACCATCAAGAATCTGCAAGGCCTGTGCAGGACCAGAAAGGACTAGCAAAACAGGTTCAGGACAGAAAAAAAACTCCAGGCCCAACAAAGTCATATTCTGAATCAGGTCACGTTAGTCTGTAAGAATCCATCCAGGCAGAAGTCAACAGTACTAAGCCCTGGATGAGGTCAGTTAGAAAGGATACCTGAATTTGACGAGAATCAAGTTGTGCAACAACTTAAAGAAAACAACAGAACATTTGACGAATCAGAAAGCACAGTGCCAGCTAAAAGACTCAGAAAAGGCGATAACTGACCTGGTTTTGTTAACTCCTTCAGCGTGGCGTGAATTTTCACGCTGTGCTGAAGGTTCTATTGAGCGGGCGGGGCCATTACGGAACGGTTCCATCATAGCACAGCCCAACCGGTGATCATGACGGAACTGCTCCATCATTAGCATGGAAGGGGTTAAAAGACTGAAATATCGCCTAGTCACAATAGATGAAGAACCTGAACAGGTGGATGAAGTAACAAGTCCAACTGAACCATCTACAAGCAATCAAAGAAGGAGAAGTCCACGCCTGAAAAAACTGATCAATAAATTCAAAGGCCCTGAATGGACTTACGTCATCCTTGAAGATTTTGTGAATCTGGAAATCAGTGATGAAGAATTGATTGCTGATCAAAACATTGAAGAAGTGAGGCGGCCAACTTGAGATAAAATCACAGGTGTATTCTGTGTAAAATTCTCAAAAAGGGGTTAAGTCTCCTTAGTCAAAATGGCTGATGAAAGAATTACTGCAACTCGAAAAGAAATTGTATGAAGGCATGTTGTAGGATATGTATATGTAGTGTGCTTATAGCACTTATAGTATGTTTAGGACTGACAATAGCAATACCGTACTTAATGGCTGCTAAATAGAATGACAGTAGTATACACGGAAAGCGTACAACAAACAAGATAAAGTAGACTTAGAAGCACCAATGAGATAGAATTACATCACTTTAGAAATAGAAATGAAACAGAGATGTAAGTATTTGTCAGTCTATTAGTACATTATGTAGATACTATGCAAATTAGTGTCTGTTATGTCTGTATGAATTTGCCTACTTCAGTAGCTGAAGATGTTACCTGCCATCATTTACCCTTGACCTATGGTATTTCCTGTAGCATATTAACTAGCCTGTCTTTTACAAAACTGGGAAGTTACAGTATTATTACTGTTATTTTCTCTGAAATTCCTATGCGTAGAAGAATGAATCATGTCTTTAGTAGTAAAGCCTCACAACTCATGGGTGAATTTTTCCTAACAATGAAGTCAATAGATATAGCTGGTGCACACAAAGACAATTAAACACGTAAACTACACAAAAAAGAAAAGATATTTTTAAATTTAGTAGAGAAAAGGACACAGGATTTCCATAGAAAGGCCACTGCAATGAAACCCCAGATATCCAAATGGGCTGAAAGGGAGGAATTTATGGCTACAGGCAAACCTCATGCTGCTATGTCTCTGGATTTTGAAAAGAGGGGGAAAATCTGTCTCCATAGAAAGAAAACTGAATATAACAATGTA
Source organism: Lissotriton vulgaris (assembly GCF_964263255.1). NCBI lineage: Eukaryota > Metazoa > Chordata > Amphibia > Caudata > Salamandridae > Lissotriton > Lissotriton vulgaris. Next base: position 388,649,814 of record NC_141689.1, read on the forward strand.
TTAATTGGTTCCAGTGAATGTGAACACAATTTCCTCATAATTGGGGGTTGGGGACTAAAAGTGGGAACTGATCCAGTATTTCCTGGAGACTATTATATTTGTGGGAACAAAGCTTACTTTAAGCTGCCTGATCCGTGGTATGGGAGTTGCTATTTTGGAATAGTATTCGCGAAAGTATACCATGTAAAAAGAATCACTGGAAGCAATGAACACGAAGATGAACTAACATGACCTAAAGGAGCAGGTTTTGCAGAAATTGTAGGTGATATATCTAGTGCATTGATACACTTCAGTGGAAGTAGTTCTGAATATACAAACAATCTGTAAATTGTCTACAGTGGTGGATCGCTTATCGACTGACACTGTTGGAGGATTCTTATTGATCAATACCGAGTTAGTTGCGATCAGATCAATGGTTTTACAAAATCGACTTGCTCTTGATATATTAATGGCAAAAGAGCGCAGAGTCTTTAGAATGTTGAAAGTGCAACATTGTTGCACTTACATACCTGATAAAAGTGTTGAAATTGGAAGTTATGTAAGAAATATCACTCATTTGGAAGAAGAATTGAAACCACTAGAGGTTGATAGTGCATGGAAGAGGCTAACTGATGGTCTCTCTTCTGTTGGTAATTGGATTTCTAATGTAGGTAGAAGTATTGTAGGTAAAGTACTGTTGCCAATAATGGGGATATCACTAATAATTTTGGTGATAATGATTTGGTGCAAATGCTGCAGAAATAGAAAAAGGTACACGGTGAATGAGAAAAAAAGAATAGAAAATTAGATGAAATTCAAATGGAAGAACTAAAAGGGGACATATATAAGAGAATGAAAGTTTACCAGAATAAAAGTGAGAAGAAAACTCCCAAAGTAATTGAAGAAATTGAACTGGGAGAGTGTTGAAGTTGGCATCTGGTTCCTTAATTTGTGATGATATAAAATATCATCATAGTAGGGATTAATGGAGCCAGGTTTTACACGTACAGAATCTTGCTTTTATTCAACCCCCTCAAAATAACATGTAACATATTAATCAACATGTTTTGTCTACTAATATTTGCATTACCCGACATTTTTAGTATCTAAGGGAAGCTTACCTATGCACTTTTACTAACAGTAACATGAGTGTCCTAATATGGCCGCCGAAAATGAAGGAACTTTTCTGCCCATGTGTCCACCACATCTCCTTGGTATGACGTACCTCTGCTTGGTGGGAAAATCTTTGCTTCTGTGCACTAGTGCCAAGCTGGCTGCTTCATGCTTACTCATACTTAGGCGCATGCTGCTGCCTGTACTAAGTTTGTTCATTCTGCTTAACTATTAATGCAAAAGTTAAAATAAAGTAATGGTGCTAGAGTACAGATAAGTGGTATAAAGTGTATTCATTTATTTTTGCATTCTAATATGTTTCTCTTTGACTTTGTTAGTAGCTCGTATTTGGGCTTGAAGGGTGACTTTAGCCACCATTTTGAAATTTTACCACGCATGTGCCGGTAGAACCGAGAGACCTCGACCTGTGGCTTGGAAACCGTGCCAAGGATTGTCTTACACGAGATGTGCCTGAGAACCTCACCCCATGACCTGGGGAAAGGAAGAAGTCTTGCAAATTGTTATAACATTGTATGCTAAAATGAAATAATATTGGTGGGCGGCGTAAAGTCGTGAGAGAATAAAATATGGGTGGGAAATTGATCAATTCAAGTCAAATGAAATGACCTCATCTTAGTATGGTGTGATGACCTCTCCTCGTCTTCCTGACCAATCACTGAAGGGAAACACATAGATCTGCAACATTTAGGGGTGGTACATTGCTCTCGAAATTGTATAACTAAGGTAGGTTTAGATAGAGAAATTGTCCGACTTGTCAGAGTAGCTGACCTGTCACTGACCCAACGAATGCTATAGGAGATCGAGAGCAGAGGTGCTGGCAGAGCACTCTGTCAGAAGAATCGAGGTGTTGGGGAAATTATCCACACGGGGTACTGATTGGCTTACAGAGAAAGAGGGGTATGCCGCTGGCGTTGCACTTAGCGGAGGTCATCTGTCCTGATCTATACCGTCTTGCCCCGTTGGCAACTGATTAGTCGGGAGCCTTGCCTTTTGCCCCAGCCCGTGACCAGGATTGGTAATTGCACCATTCTAGGTATATATAATCAATGTGGTATGACCTTGTTCTATTTCCCTTTCTCACCCTTCCCAGGTACCGATGTTAAAAGGTGTTACTGTGATTTCTTACAAAATTATGTCCTATTGATTATATTCTTGCTTGGAAATTTTTTGATCACAGTATTTTGGCCTTTTTGACTCAGAAAACCTTGCATAGATAAAGCTTTTAAAACTTTTGCTGAGTCTATGATTATTGCAGGGAAGGTAAATTGTTTAAATATTGCCTGTTTATTCTAACTCCCTTTTCGATCCTTAGGACTTATAGTAAAGGTGACAAGGATTGGTAAGTCATGGTTTACAGGTATAGGTCCTAAAAGGACTCAAAGTACCGATAGACTGTAAGTAAATAGAAACGCAGGACTACTAGTTCAAAGTTGTGAATGTTTTATGGGTCCAGGTGAGTATGGTAAATTGAGTTAGTGGTCCCGCACCCTCTATCACTCCTATTCCGCAACTTAAGGTTCTCGAGGACACTCAATCAAATAACCAGCACTTATAACTCATGCAACCAAACCGTCACCCTTGGAAAATGGAGAAACCTGATTAACACAAGTGCTTGATAGTTCCATCCTCACTCCTACCCCCAGAAAAGGAAAGAGGCCCCAAGATTATTGTGCTGTAGCATGTTATCCTCTACCCCATTAATCCCATAAATGAGAAACGTGAAGACTGGGCTTCCAAGAAAAGATAAAGGACATAAATAATTATGATCAGTGAATGAGCTCTGCAGTTATCAGAGTCAACTATAGACCTCCCAGCAACTTCTGCATAACATCCTCAAAAGTATCATTGCCTAGGTTTGTCTGTTCTCACAGCCCAGAGTTATTGTGGTATTCCACCAATGCCACCACACATGCTCGCTCATTGGCCGCATGTTCCCTGGTAAGTCTGCAACACAATCTCCTATTGAACCAATGTCTGCTCCTGCAAGTGGACTAACCATTACCATCATCCCAACTGTTTCACAGTACAGTCTTTTGTGCATAATGTAAGTTTATTTGGCGAAGCAGCGTCTTCACTTCACGGATTCCCTTGTTTTCTAGATCTATCTCGTGTAATCTGGGAGTATGATTACTTTGTTATTTTCCAGGAGTCAGTGTCCCTTGAAATCACGATCTGTAATATGAAGCCCCTCTAGTAGTTAAATACCACCAGCTTGGGAGATGCAACTGGAGTCAGTAACCTGTCCAGAAATCTGTGGGCCCCGTCCATAAGTATGAAGTTAATGTTTTACAGCTCCATCACTGTGTACTTTAGCCACCCCTCTCCAAAAAACTCCATCTACAGACGCTTGAGCCATTCTGGCTTTCCCACAATCCTAATATTGTTACTACTGGAGCCATTTGGTTTCACCATGATTCTCGTTTAGGTTCACAGACTCAAACTCGAGGGGGGCACCCAAGGCACAAAGTATACAAGTATAAATGCCCAACCATAACCAATTGTGAGCCGAAGGCGCGCCAAAAGCAAGCCCATCTGCCCCCGTCAGCGCCCGACCGGGTCCAGGGGCCAGGACCCCATGTCATTTGTTGACCTACTCAGCAGAAGACTTATGAGCGTTAGCCTCTGGGAACCACGCTATGGACAAAAGGGTAGAAGTTATACTGAGGTCTGAGAACATATTGGGAAACAAATGAGGTGGCAGGTGCACAGTCCCTCGACCACCTCCCCACAAAAACACAGAGCTTGGCAAACCACTAGGATTTAAGGTGGCAGGTCTAAATACACGATCACTGCAGAAGCACAGCCTTGAAATCTTCTCGCTCCTCCAGGATGGAGCTATTGACATCCTGGCTGTTACAGAAACTTGGCTTGTGGACACCTCAATCCCGGATGTTGTGACAGCCCTTATCGGGGATTTCAATCAGACAAGAAAAGACGAGAGGAGGGGGAGTAGCTATATTTAATAACAAAATGCTAGTGGTAGATAAGATAGATGCAGAGAGCATTGAAAGCACAGACATTTTGGGGGTAAAAATCTCATCCAAATCCTCCTGCTTGACATTCCTGGTGGCGTATCACACCCTACGATCAACCCCCAGGTTCAAGGAGCTATTTACAGAAATTGTCAGTAACCTCTGCTCACGGTACTAACGCCTAGTAGTAGGGGACTTCAATTACCACTGGGACAAAGCATAGAGAGAGCTACAAAATCATGCTAACCATGTATAAAAGAGCCATCATGACCAAAAAGGCTGAATACTATGAGGCAAGAATTACACATGCCACAAACAAACAGAAAGAAACTTACAGAATCCTGAAAGAACTCAGCCAGAAATCAGAGCAGGCCTTTCTTCATAAAGTCAGGGACATTCTAGCTGATATTGACAACACTCCAACTAACCAGTGCCCCCTGGATCGGGATCTAGCCCTCTGTATCCCTGGCAAGCAACTCCCACTCCCTAGTTTAGAACTAGCCTCCCTATCACTCCTGATGAACCGTGGTAAATCAGGCTCTGCATCGGACCCCTATCCTCCAAGGACATTTCGAATGGCGAGAGAGGGAGATCCTTGATCTACTTAATCGCTCTCTGGAGACAGGTTGTATATACACCACACCCGACTGAAAAAAACAGGGGCAGATGCATCTAATCTTAAGAACTATAGGCCCATCTCCCAGCTCCCTTTCCTGGTGAAAGTAGTGGAACAACATGTCCTCATAACACTCTCATCGTTTATTGAGGATCAACAGTTACTCCAAGTGCGACAGGCTGGCTTTAGGGCCCACCATAGCACTGAACTGGTGATGTTGTTAGTACTGGACGAACTTAAGCTCATGGCTGACAACAAAATATAGAGCGCCCTGATCCTGTTAGATCTGTCAGTGGCGTTCAATACAGTCAATCATGCACAGCTTCTGGCTCGGACCGCCAATTTGGGCATCCGTGGGTTGGCACACCAATGGCTTGAGTCCTTCCTGTCAGGGCATTCCCAAAGGGTCCAACTGGGTGAGCAGGTGTCGAACATTTGGTGCTCTAACCTGTGGTGTCCCCCAGGGCTCAGCACTGTCCCCTCTCCTTTTCAACATATACCCACAGCCACTAGTGGCCGCTCCGGTCTGCATGGACTGCCAAGTATTTACGGACGACACACAACTAATCCTCCAGATTGATAACTTCCATCAAGCCTATGCCCTTGTGTAAAACATACTCAGACACACAGTCTACTGGATGACAGCTAATTCACAAAAAATCAACCCCGATAAAACTGACGTCCTTGTCATCTCCTCTAAAAACAATCCCTGGAATGACCTTTTCTGGCCACAAGAGCTTGGCACCACCTCAATGCCAGGTCCGGTTGTAAAAAGCGTGGGCATCAAGATTGATGCCAATCTCTTCATGGCAAGTCTCTGCCGTGGTCGAAACCGGTGCAGGTTTAATGAGACAGCTGCGGAGACCTGGCCCCCTCCTCTCATCTGCCACACTACAGATGGCTGTGTTGGCTATGATTGTGCCTAGACTGGATTATGAGAATGCCTTATATATTGGTCTCCCCAAGAAACTTACCAGTAAGCTACAGGTGACCATGAATGATGCAGCTAGGTCTAGGGAATTATGTGCTGGGGCGTCTGAGGCAGGCCTGTTGGTCTATTCACAGTACAAAACCACATCTAGAGGTGGCAGAGCCTTCTCTGTTATAATTCCTCAACTTTGAAATCGACTGCCCAAGAATCTTCACAAGGAACCAGCCCTCCTCCCTTTCAGGAAACGATTCAAGACTCTCCTGTTTAGGGAGGCTCCGGACACAGCCTATGACCCCTCCAAGTGTTGTATCTCAGACTGCTGGTGGGTTTTGGCCACTCTTTCAAAGCCTGCTGGTGATTATGTGCTCTACAAATCTTAGTTAACCTAACATAACATAACATAACATAACATAACATAACATAACATAACATAACATAACATAACATAAGAATGAGTGTTGCATAACTCTCAAGAGAGGGCTCGTCCCTTGAAATCGACATACCTGACAGCTGATGCCAGTGGAGCATCTATTTCCTCGGCCCTGCCATTGTATTCTTTCACGGCTGCCATGCAAGATCTGAGGGTGTTCTTCAACCCGCATCTTCAGGCCGTCAATTCCATAGCCCTGCGCTGTGCCATGGGTGAGCCTCGCACAGGCCAACCCACCACAGGGCATGGCTTCCAAGAGCCCGACAGGCTGCATACCAGTTTGTGCTTTAACAAGTTCTCATACGGCCCCCTCTGAAAAATGACACAAATCACAAGCCTCCTAGGGGGTATCATGATGCCATCAGGTGAACTATGGTGCAGATAGGGAATGTGTTATTTACTCAGCCACCATCTTTGCCACACACACCCAAATCTGGATCACCTTTACCATTCAAAAATTAAACATGCATGTCAACCCTTCATTTCTCGAGCAAAGAATATGGAGAGAAGGCCTGTCAGAAAACATGTGCAGTCTAGATTCACAAAATAAGTTAAAAAAGCGTCTGGTATATCTATTTATTTATTTGTGTCATTATTCATTTTTAACAATCAACTTTCTCCAAGCAAGTCATGGTTAGGAAAGAAAAAAGAACAGAAAACATGAGAGTAAGCAGAACAGGAAATACTGGACTAGAGAGGGAGGGTATGAGATTGTACCATAGTTGTCTTAGTAAAGGATGGATGCATTTGTCCTTTAAATCCACTTTTCATGATTTTATATATTGACGAACTATAGATTTAATACTGATTGGTGTTTTATATGAACACTGTATGTGTATTATTTGTAATGTTATGTTTAATTGGATAATAACCCGAATTAAACGATTGATTGATTAACAGTTTCCACATTACACCCGCTGATAATAGTTTTTATTGAATATAGTTTATAGCAATTCATAAAACAAAAGAAGTGCACTTTAAAATGAAAATCCGTGATGAACCTATTTTATAAGATGCCACTTCCAACAAGATATACTGCAGAATAATTACACAAATATATTGCAAATAATTTGAAAATACTGCAAAGCATACATTTTAGTTACATTAATTAAGCAGCCAGCCAATCAAATTAAATATCAAATATGTCATGTGAACGAATGATATCAGAAAAAATAGCAATGTATATTGGACAACCAATGTCAGGTTCGGGTCCTATTTTTTAACTCTAAAGTACCAGACTTTTTGGAGAAACCAGCAACAATACAAAAAAATCTGTCAATCTCCCAATTTTGAACCCAACAAATGTTCCTACTGCCACATGGATATGGTCTAAGTGCTGTGCGTCGAAAATAATCAAAGCATTTAACAATCCACCAAGGGAGTACTTGACTGGGGAGGGAGACTGTTAAGAATGGTCCACAGTTGTCCAAGTGATTGCTCTATGTTCTTCAGTACCACTTTTCATGTTTTTATTCTTGATGGTCTGTGGCTTTTTAAAACATTTTGCCTGCTTCTAAACTATCACATCCCTTTTCCAATTACAGCTCATTTACAGATGTTATTCAAAGGTGCGATTAAAAACGTAGGAACATATAGAGAAAGAAGCTACAAAAATCCTAAACTGCACACTGTTTAGCACACTTCACAAGCCTTGTCTTATAAAGATTTTGTTGCCTTTTAAGAAGGGGAGTAGCTCCGGGGGCAGGTGCATGTGACGTAGGAATGGTAAGATAGTACATTAATTTGATGGGTACGACTAAGAAGAAACTATTTGGTTATGCAAAGTAGTGCAACATATTGGAATCCTAGTAAACTACAATAACTGCTAGGAAAAGATCATCCTCATAAAGATTAAATGTGACTACTGAAAGCAGTTCACATAACGTTCACAAGCCACAGATAGCAGTAATTCTGAGGCCAGTTTGTTCCACGGCAGGGGACTAACTATGAACATACTTAGCACATCCTCCTGATCCGAAGTATGAAACACTTAATGAATAGAAACACATCAAACACTTGTGTTCAGATTTTCAAATTCAAATCTAATTGAACTTTTTCTTCAGATATATTATCTTTGAGGTTCTTTTAAGTCCTAGCAGGACACCTCTCAATTTTTAATTAACTTTAAGACTGACTTACATATTTATTTTCATCATTTACTCGTTTACCACTGGTAAAATCTGCCCAATTATCAGAGACATGACCTCTGAAATCCGACACCATCACCTATTAGCGCCTTCAAGTGGACTTTGACTTATGTGTTGCCAGTTCAGAGCATTCACCTAAGGCAATTATAAGTCCCAGAAGGCTTCTGTTTGACACACAAGAAGCTAATTAGTGCATTTCTCTGACTCAGCGACTAACAAAAGATCCTTAAGCAGAAACTAGTTTAAAGCGAAGGCAAGATAACACTTGGATGGCAAGCTTTGGAATCCATTGCTCTGTCAGCAATGGCGAGGGAATATAACAGGGATCATAGATGATTGTCGATCCCACTGCAGAGTAATTCATGATTTCAAAAGGGTCACAATTTCTAAATACATGACATCACTCTTCATAGTAGTTCAATAGATTAAAAGGTTTCACGTACAAACATAGACTGCAAAAAAATATTTTTCAATACGTATTTCTCGAATATATGAATAGGCAAAATCTTTACCTTGCATAAATACCTACCTACCAAAATGTCATATTTATATTGCAGAGGTTCACTCTATCCTAGCTTTCTAGGCCAAATCTCTGAAATTCATCAGGGAACCTCAAAACAATAGGATCCTTCACAAGGACTTAAACTTACATCTGTGTAAGATTTTCATTCAGCTGTTCTGGGTCATTCGTCCATGAAATGGATGAATGGCGCACTGACTTTCAAAGAGCCATGCCTTGGATGGCTGCGGAGAACCATGCCTCCGTGTAGCCACAGGTGATGCTGTTCCGCCCTCATACATGGAGTCTCGGCGTTCTGGAGTGAGCGCACAGTGAAGAGCCTTGTTTCTCCCCATGGCAGACGTGCGGTGCCGCAACTTTTTCTCTCCTTACCGGGCCGGTTTTCTTTGGCTCTGAGTGAGGGGGTGATATAGCGGGAACCATGGTCAAAGTTTCCACGGAGGTCTTGGGCTGAAGAGAGGACGCAGGAGGCAGGAGGTAGGAGGAGCATCGCATTAAAATCTGAACATTGTCAAACAATGCAAAATGGATGAAAGTAGCCCTAGAGGTGTACAGGGCTGAGCAATTAGGAAGTAGCTCTAGGTGATTAGGGAGAAAATCGGTACAGTTGGCATTTTCTGATAACGGTACTGAAACCAAGGCTGAAATGGGAAAACACTTGAAACACATGAGTGCGGTGGCCAAGGTTGATTCAGCTGCCGGGCTAAAAGCTAAAACCCGCTTAGCCCAGGCAAAAGCCACAGCGCGAGTAGCCAGAATTGAGCACAGTACAAATCTCCCTGGCTGAAACTTAAGCTTTGAAAGCTCTGAAGAAGAGCAGCCCCTGTCTCCAGTACAGCTAGAAGGAGAGACACCAGAGGTACAAAAGTCCACAGAGGCCATATCCCATATCATCGTTAGGAAGGGAACAACAAGATATTCCATCAACCGGGGGCTTATAAGAAGGATCTGAAAGGTGCTAAGAATTTTCCTCTTTTCATAAAAAAAGCATCTCTACTGGCTCCTCCTAACCTCACAACAAAATCACAAGAAGTACCAGGAGAGTTGCTTAAGGATGCAATACAGGCCCTGATCCTCCACCACGAGCTCAGATGCTTGGACAGACTCTATCTTCTTCCTCAAAGGTAGGTCCGGCTGAACAAAATCAGAACAATTGTTTGATCGATCAAGAAGCACTGCTAGCACGTAAGCAAGCATGGCGCTGAATTTGCCATTGCTGGAGCCTATTACAACGTCATTAGTAGAGACTCAAAAACAGTTGCAGCCAAGGGCTTTATTCCAGCCTCCGTCACAGGGGCAGCTAAAGTGGGGCAGCCAGCCGGCAGAACTTCTCTGGAGATTGAGACTCTGCTAACCGGGAATCAAAAGCCTGATGGGAAGACATTCCAAGATAGCAGTAATCCCTTGACAGAAGGATATATCACATTAGGGATTTGCTTAACCTTATCTTGGAGGAGATAAAAAAATCACAGGAGCACGAGATTGCCTCCCTTCATCAGCGCCTAGGTAAAATCAAAGAGTCAGTTGCTTATTTCCCAGCCAAATTGCAGGAAGCTGAAACAAGAATCACGCCGCTAGAAGACCAGATGAGGGACATGTTTCTGAAAGCGAGTGAAGCGCTAAAAATTTAAACTTTTCTGGAGAAAACCCTGAGGAACTCGAAAATCACTCCCAAAGGTCAAATCTTCGAATACGAGGGGTCCTTGAAGGGATTGAGGGAGCTCAAACGCTCAAATGAGTTGATACATTCATTAAACAACAGGTTCTCCCAGAATTTGATGGGGATCTAACATTCACAAGGGCACACCAAGTTCCCTCTCAGCCTCTGCCAAATTCCAAGATACCACAAACAATCATGCTGGATTTTGCTGACTTAAGGAGAGAGTACTGGCGAAGGCAATACAGCAAAGACAATTTTCTATTAATGAATCTCTTAAATGTCATATATTTTCTGACATGTCCGCTGGGGGAGCACGTAGGCCGTAGGAATTTGTGAAGATGCTATACCTGTATAAAGCTCAGGGTGCTCAGGCCTCAATATCGCAATAATCAAAGCTCGCCTCCTCCTTCAGGATCAACATGGGTAGAGGGCATTAAAGTATGGATCCTTGAATAATTTAGGATCAACAAGGAGACGAGCTAACCCTTTGCAGTTTGGGGGGCTTCAAGGCAGCAGTGCGAGGACAAATCATCTCTTTCTCGGCCGCCCAGTTGAGAATTCGATGAGCTAAAATAGCTGAACTTCAGCTGACAGTAGAAAGGACACAGGTCTTGAGAACTATGTCATGTGCACATTAGTTTGGAGAGGTCAAACAGGTGCTGAGGGAATTCTTTTTACTAGAAGAGATTGGTAGCTCCTGAGCCTACCAACAACGGGTCTGCGAAAATAGCTAGGTGGTAGATCCCAAGACTGAAGGTGAAGTATTAAATAGTGACGAGATTGCGCAGGTTTTTATGGAGCATTACCAGCAGCTCTACACAACGGAATATCCAGATGGGAAAGATATCATACAGGGATATTTTGATAAAGTCAATTTTTCAAGACTATCTAATTCTTTTGTGGATCAGTTAAAATAAGATCCAGAAGGCACAGAAATTTTGGCTGCCCTAAAATATATGGCTGGAGCTAAAATGTGTGGGGAGAATGGACTCCCAACTGAATTCTACAAGGTATTCGCAAAAGAATTGATCCCTCCCTTGACAAAACTTTTTAATTATTTCAAAAATGGCAGGCTGGTGCCCTCGCACTTTAAAGGGCGACCGTTGTCAGCTTTGTGAAAAAAGACTAGAACCCAAAAGACATAAATTCTTATAGACCCATTAGTCTCCTCAACTCTGACTATAAGATCCTAATGAAGGTTTGGGCACAGCGCTTCTCACCCACGGCACAGGAAATAATCCATAAATATCAGACTGGGTTTATAGCTGGTATATCTTATTAATACAGGCACTGGATTACTGTAACACCAACTTAACACCGGCTTGTATTATGATGGTTGATGCTGAAAAAGCTTTCGACCTGGTAAATTGGAATACTTTGTTTCTGGCTTTCTGTAGGTTTGGCATCCCTCTCCAGATCATTCTAATGCCGATAAATATTTATCAAGGGGCTCAGGCTCAGGTGATTATAAATGCAAAACGGGTGGGTACAGTAAAAATAAATAGGGGGACAAGAAAAGGGTGTCCGCTTTCCCCTCTACTGTTCATGTTTTTATAGAACCATTAGCCATCCGAATACGAGAAAATGATGCAATTGATGTCCCACTCTTGAGTATGGCCAAGCTGCAGCTATTTGTGGACGACATTATTTAATACCTGAAACCCAATAGTCAGAAGATGGAGTTGGCTATGAGGAAATTTAGTGAATTTGAGTTAATTAGGGGCTATTAAATATATCAAAATAAAATAGAAATTCTCACGTTGAATACCAACATAAATTTTATCCCAGACAATCTTAAATCACAAGCAGCAAAGCCCAACCCCATACGATATTTAGGGATCCATGTCTCTGATCAATACCAATAGTTGTATAAAATGAACTATGAAAACATGCTGGGTAAAATTAAGTGTCTGTTGGATAGGTGGCTGCAACTTCCTTTAACCTTGGTAGGACGAGTATCTCTTATAAAGATGTCCATACTACCGTTACTTGTCTTTCTTTTTATTAATATACCTATTAAAATCAATATTAACTTTTTTAAAGAATTGGAAACCATGTTTAGACAGTTTGTTTGGGGGAAATGGCATCACGGGTTAAGCTCTCTTCGATACAATTAACCATTGAACAGGGTGTACTGGCCTTACCACATGTACGTAATACTATGATGCAGCCTTCTTAGATTTATCGATGTTGTTTATTGGCTTTTAACCCGTTAAAAAATAAATATATTTTAGACAAAATGGTGCAGGAAGCCGGATCTCAGATTCTGATATTTTTAAAAACCTCCAAACTACCGAAAAAAACAAGATATGAGACATTGAAGGATTACTCCATCAGACTTCAATTCCTTTTTAAGGGAACGGGCTCCTCTGGGTTTCACTATTTAAAATTGAGGGGATGCAAAAACCTTTCAAATCCAATCTTGTCACTTAAGAAATTGGAAGGCTTGTGGGTTAGAAGAGCTAAGACACTTCATAATTCAAGATATGGTAATCACTTGGCAAGAGGCGCTGCTGAGACTAGCCAATTTTAAAAGAATGGCCTTCCTATCATCGTGGCTGGCTTACTTTACACTGAAAGCACTAAATAAAAAATATCCAGAGGTCAAAAACAGATGCTTTCATTGCCAGGCAGAAGGTGAAGGGGCCTGGCTCCATATATTGTTTTACATGTCCTAGAATAGGGCCATTCTGGGGGAAGATTTTTTCGGCTTTAAACAGGGCAATCAAGAAAAGGATATTGCCAGAGGCCGAGGTGACCCTGTTCGGAATTAGTAAAGATAAGACTAATTTGAGGAAGGCTGAAGAGACCTTTCTTTCTATCGCCTCCTTAGTAGCCCGCTCTTTAATTCTTCAGAATTAGGGGTCGAGAGAAGTTCCCATGTACAGCAAATGGTTCAATAAAATAAAACGGACGGGGGCTTTTGAGGAAGGTGGCCTTCCTGCACAAAAACTATCCTGCATGCAACGGAGACACCCTTACACCATGACGCATGTGTGCCTGTGATAGCGCTAGGCTACCAAAAGGATGCCAGCACAGATGCAAAGGCAGGAATGCTCGATGTTGACTTACAGACGGGGAATTCCTCCTCTTTCTCTGTCACTCAGTGCAGTGCAAATATATGTGTATGTGTGTTTGTATATAACTGTCTGTGTGTATGTGTTTGCACTTCTGCACAAGTGGCACACACTGATTCTATATTTTGGATCTGAATCACAAAGGGATCCTGCGTGAAGAAGGACCACCTGAAACGGCATCCCAGCTTTTGCTTCGCCTGGCCTCCCTTGAATCCTAAACCAACTGTTTCTCTTTAATGATAATTCGACCCACAAGAATCCCTCTTGGGGTGAGGGACAAGACCCTGCTCATGTTGCTAGCACCCTCACCATTGATGTGGGTGAGAGACCAAATTCTGTAGATGCGTCCTAAGGAGACAGGCCATTCCGATTCAATAATCAAAAGGTAGATGTAGGAATGGCATTATCTATATGAACGCTCATGCCAGAAAGCCTCCATAAGGCACACAGGATTACATTTCATTCCTGTCTGAATTATGCACGACCTTGCTCAAGGTCAAGCCTCATGCAAGGGATGGGAGCTCCCAGAGAGCACAAACAGTGATGCATCACATTGTATATTCGGGTTTAACTTGCTCTTTCCGGCTACAATCTTGAAAATCCTGAATGGTGCACAGTTTTCATGTCACCTATTTGTATTTAGACTTTACACACATTTAAACTTTTTGTGCAGCTTCATTTTGTGAAAAAGCAGAGAAAAAATGCTTTGTGAATTAGACCTCAATTACCAGTTGCACTGGGTGGATTTACCCCACAGTATAAATCTGCATTCTAATTTACAGTTGCCATAGGGCAAACTCACCCAGATTTGTGCAATTGCTATTTGAACTCCATGGAACGGAGAATTACCATGAGGGGCTGATCACATACATTTACCTCCTGCTCTGAGCAGGTGTGAAATGTATGTTTAAACTCAGTGTAGGATGGGCATGAGAGAAGAAGATGGGGAAGTGAAAACACTTTTGGGGATGGAAAACATTTTTGTAGCAGGAGGAAGCATTACATGCTAATGGCAGCCTAATTATCATGCGATTTGTCTAGCCAGTTTACCAGACGAAAAACCTAACCAGGGATAATCAGGTGGAACTAAAGTAATGCATGAAAGTGTTCATTTTGTTCTGCCTTACTCATAATAGGAAGCTGAATCCTGCATTGGTTAAAACATTTGGATTTCTTTAGGAAACATTAAATATGCTAGGATTTTCCTCCTCACTGTTGATATGGTCGAGGAGAATTATGTCTAGGCTTCCATTACAAGCGCCTTGGGTCCGCATTTGGATGTTATTTATCTCACCCGATAAATTAGCAATATTTATCAGCTGAATGACATCAATTATGAGTTTCGCTACTGCATTGGAGAATTTTAGGAAGATTTGTTGCTTACTGTACCAACTCTGCTTGTACTAGTATTTACCGGGGTTTTTCACCCACTAAATTTCAGCAGATTCAGACGCGCCAACATTTATGGGGGCAGATTTACAATGAAAGTAACTGAGTGCATTCTGCAAGCCATTTGGCTGCGCCGCACTTAATCACTTTCAAAGCACAGGGATACAACATATTTACAATAATATGTCTCCTCTCTGTGCTTTTCCCAGCGCTGGCGCACAAATTGCAGCCATGCGCCGGTGCATGCACTCTTGCACCATGGAGCAAGGATCCTGCACCGTGGGGAGATTGTTTTTGAGCAGTAAGGGGCACCTTCCTGCACAAAAACAATCACTACAGGCATTTTCCTTTTTCAATGTGTGCTGTGGAATGCAGCACACATTGAAAGACGAACCTTGTTGCGCCTCCCTACACCTCACCTGGGGAGGGGTAACATTCAGAGGCATTTCCAGATTTACGATTCCTCGTGAATCTGGAAATGTGTCTTGTTCCATGGGTGTTGCGTGGGAACACCCACAGCAACACCCATTTGATGCCCATTTGGTTCAAAAATTAAAATAGCATCATATGTGATCAAAAAACTATTCTACAAGTGACTACACAGAATCTCTCAATAGTGCAACAAAATAGCAGCATCAAGAAAAAGTCAAATCCATAGCAAAGCAAAAATAAAGCAGGTGCATACATGCTTTACATGCCTGATCCAAATTGCCATTAGTAATATAGCCAGGCAAAGGATAATTATCTGACTTGTGTCAGTTTGTAATATTTTAGACACCTCCAGCCACTTCCTTGTACCAAGGTTTCTACAGATGGGAACAATCCACTTTGTTTTGAAGATGTTTGAAAGACGGGCATCAGCCGTGGCAGTTTTTTTTTTGCCAATGCTTAGTAAACTCTTTTAAGGTTAAGGATCCATACCTAAAGTGAAGATATAGCTTCCTTGCTAGTGGGGGGACAATTTGATTGATAGTATTCTCATACAGTGCCTTGGGTTTAAAATCAATGAAGGCAGCAGATGACGATGCCATGCATTGCAGAATGTCGCTTGTTGCTCTGATTCTAGCCTTTGAGACAGAACACAGAGTCTCAGGTGAGACACAATATGTATGAAGGCTGATCCTCTGGAGTAATGCCCTAACCGTACAAAGCCATGGGATCATACATACACATTGTCGGAACATAAGAACTTTAAGTCCCACCCGATATGATTGTAGTACTGTAGTGGACCAGAGCCGATGTCAAAACATAAGTCTATATTCAATCTTGTGAATAATTTTCTTTTGTGCCAAATCTAGGTAGAGAGAGGTCAATGGAGTACTCGCAGGAAGATTTAATAAAGATCCTAAAAACTTGTTTTCCACTATTGACGGACTCAGAGTTTTTGAACTACCCCATAGTTCCACAACATACTGGACAACCCGTAATTCCTTAATATTATAAATCTCAAGTGCAAGGCCATCCTTTTGGATATAGTTTTTCTATTAATGTTTGCTATGTTGGCAGTGTGTTGAACCAGGGGCAACTGTTGCCTTTCCCTTTGTGGAGCCCAGCATAAGATTTTTGTAACCTTTATGCCCTGATCGTCAAATTCAGCCAACGCATCTAAGTGGGTGTCACCCACAAGAATCTGTTTCTTACATAATGTTGCCTTCTTTGAGTAAAAGATATATTTGGTCTAGGAGCTATTGAGCTCCAAACCCAGATCAGCAAAAAAAGAGCTGCATGGTATTCAAAAGCCATTGAAGTCCCTGTAGTGTTTTTCAAATCAGCAAGGTATCATCTGCAAAAAGGAGGGCAGTGGTCCGCCTATTTTGGGTGATCACACCCATCCTTGATCAGGTACTCAACCACACCATTAATATATAAGGTAAACAGTGTTGGTGCCCAGACACACCCTCGTCGTACTCCCGATCAATATGAGTGGGATCAGTCAGAGCCCCTTCCTCCCCCATCTAACCTGGGCAAGAGTATCAGTGTGTAGCCTCACTAAGATCTCCAATAAAGAGGCAGGAACACGCATTTCCTCAAGCACCCTCCTTAGCTTATCTTGCGGGACCATTTCAAAAGCTGATCGGAGATCAACAAAGGCAACAAAAAGTTTGCCCTTGCTGATGATCACCTCCATCCAATAGATACAAACAAAATGAAAAACCTGGTGTATAGTGCTCACATTAGATCTAAAGCCCGCCTGCCAGTCTGATAAAACAATCTCTTCACTGATCCTGTCATTTAAATGCCCCAACACCTGCTTACAAAACAATTTCTGGAAAGAGTCCATTCAACTAAAGGGCCTGGTTTAGCCTGGCTGCCTTCCATAGATTTTTGAACAATTTCAGCTAGTTTTCATGAAGAAGAAAGATTCATACCAGCTAAGATGGTGTTGGAAAGTAAATTTACGAGCGGCCCCCAGATTTCTGGATTGTCTTTCTACAGATCATTTGGTAATTTATCTTGACCTGGGACATGTTCTGAGGCGCAAGAATTAATACACTTTGGGCCATATGTATCAACACATTTCCCCATAGACACAGAATGGACAAAACCCTTTGATACATCTGGCCCTTAATTGTTTCATTTAGCAAGCAACATGTCGACATACATAGCAGTGTCGCACTTGGGAGGATAAAGTTTGCTAAAATGCACTACCCACTCATGAGGTTGGATTAAAATAATCCAACGCTGGGCTTTGGCCATTAATGCATACCAAAGCTGTTCTCCAGAAAGCCTTGGTGTTCTTACTGGACAGGGTTTCGTGCAGATTCATCCTAAGTGCACTATCCCACTTCTTTTTCGAGTTTACTACCGTTTACCAATATTGAGACCTCCACTTAGCTATCTCTGCCTTAGATTTAGATTTGATGGCCATAATATCTCACTTTTAGCCATCCTGCAGTCACTGTTATACCAGGCAACGAGTTTTGGCGCACGCCTCCCTTTTCTTCTGTCTGTGCCTAATACCTCTCTTATCCGACCAAATAGGTGGTCATGACCACATCCAAGCTCTTCAACTCTAGAGAGCTAATTGCCACATGCATTCATACTCTCTCTTAGCACTTTCGTTTACTATATCCAGGGATAATGGGTTTCTCGACACCCAATCCCACTCAATGGATTTTAAGTTATTTTCAGAGACAGATCTCCTGTTTCTCTTTTTCCCTAAAACTTGTTGGCTGGAGCTGGTTTATCAAAAAGAGTTAGGCTGAGAACATTATGGTCACTATCTATTTGTTCTAGCACTTCCATATCTAGGATGACAAGCTAGAGCTGAACATCTGCTAAAAAATAATCAATACTACTAATGTGACCCGCACTATTAAATCTCATCTTACCCTGTTGGTCTGAGGGACATCTACCATTTGTATCTCGCAAGCCATAGTTAGTGTTAATGCAAGTAGTTGGTCAGCTTTTGGTGACCACTTCACTGTTAAAATATCAATCTAGGTATACCCTAATGATCATCTAATTCCTGGGTTAATTCAATAGGTGTAGGAACTATTGGTTCAAAGGCAGAATTTAAATCTCCTGCCACCATATCCAATCCTTTCCCACATTTTCCTGCAGCGCTTGCTCTAATAGGCTGATTGCATTTGTCTCCTCACGACGAGCCCCCACTCTATTATATACATTACATATCTTTAGGGATAAACCAGAAGGAAACACCATCCTAATTTCTAGGATATTGGGAGAATCAATAGCCATTGGAGAGATTCTGCATTGCAATGCTATTTTGCCCCATATGGCCAACCCTCCTGCAAGCCTACCCTTGGCTGATTAAAAAGCATTCATGCAAAAAGGTTGTATACCCATTCCTATAAAAAGCACCATGTCTCTTTAAAAAGGTATATATCAAACATGTCGATAAACAGGCCCCACTCACCCTTCGACAATAATTTGGATACTCCTGCTACATTCCATGACATCATTTTTATTGCACTAACTTCATCAGGAGCTTGGAGGATACGGTGAATATTTATGGTTCACTCACTTTTAACATTAAGGGGGCCTGACATTAAGCTTGACATCAGCCCCAAGAGGTTACCACTATTTCCCCGTAGATAATTCCCCCTGGCCAGGGAGCAGATACCCTCCTCATAAATTCCTTCCTCCTTAGGAGTACATCCAGGGGCCCTAAGCTCATGTCAAGGATGATCCCTGCTGGTTCCTTTACTCATTTCTTCTGCTCTCTTTTTACCCCCGGGGTGACAAATGCAAAAATCACAGTTGATGGACAGAATCAACTGTGATTTTTGCATTTGTCACCCCGAGTGGGATGGGCATGCTCAGACGTGAGTCCCATGCTCTCCACACCAATGGATTCAAGCAAGCCGGGCTGAAGACGGCTGGAATGCCAGAAACCGGTCCTCGGAAGCTTGATTCCGGTCCAGGGAAGGCATGGCTTGGCAGTTCGGGCTGGACTGTTCCCATGAGGCACAGGGTCAGACTGATTTGCATATGGCCATGTCTGAACTGGGGTGGTGTGGAGTGCAAAAAAACGATGGATTTAGGCCCAGATCTCTGTACTGGGGTGAATGTATGACATTGTTCTGCATTCTGTCCATCAACTGTCCATTTCTCGCCTCGTTGCCTATTCCAATCATGGAGTCCCACTCTGTAACTCTGGGCAATAGCTTGCTTAATCTCCACAACGGCCCCTCGCAGCGGGATGCCTGGCTTTCACCTTGGGGATGCCCAGTAATGGGTTATCTCGCAGGGGAATACCAGGACGGGTTCCCTAAGCAAGCGCTGGGACGCTTCCGGGCAGCCATGCGCTCTACAAATCAAATTTCATTTCATTTCATTTCATTCAACTGTGGTTTTTGCTCTTTTTACCCCCAGCACACAGCATCCCGAGGATTCAACCAGATCTCGGAATTTGAGCTTCAAGCCAGTGTAGGCACTAGAAATAGTGTGGGCATCAACAGTCAAATCCTCAACTAGCTCCCTGTGAACAAAAAGGACCTGCACTTTGCTGTACAAGCCATCATGGCAAATCTGAAATCATGATTATTCTATGTAACTGTTTACAACTTTTTTACTCATTAAATTATGGCTACAGTCAACTTTAGCTGTCTGCCATCATCCATGTCATCAACGCACACAAACACTCAGAGAGTAGGCTTTGGGTTGGCTGCCTTTGTTTGGGTTAGTACCCAGTGTCTTTCCTATATTTCAACATCCCACCGGAGTATTTTGCAAATATACATTTTCCCAATGGTGATTGGTAAATGAGTCTCTCTCCAGCATCGCATGTAGGATGTAAAGTGAAACTAGACAATAGTGGAACAGTTGGTATATAAATCTCGTAAAACAATTCAAAGAAAGGGTGACAATGATCCTAAAAGCTCCCCTACCCATGCCTTTTGTCCTGTTCATTTGAATGTTTTCCATTTTTCATTTGTGAGGATAAATCACATATGACGATGAGGAGATACCATCAGTGTACTAGTCAAGCCTACTCCACCCTGGGTATGCAAGGGAACCCTGACATACCTTTTTCATGACAGCTATATCTTCCTTGTTCCTTGAATTATGCATCAAAGTTTAAGCAGAACACACATTGTGAAGACAAAGGCTCATTGCGTGTTTAGCAGCTAAACAGGAAGCTGCACTTGAAGGTTGATGTTTCACCAAGGGTGGGTGATGAATCACTTAAACATGATTTTGAACCTAATTTTGTTTTTGCTCCCAAATGTGCTTTGGACTCTTAAACGTGTTTCCTTACATCCCTGAGGATACATTGAGGCCTAATTTTTACAAAATGTGATTTTTTACACCTATTTTTTATTTTGCCTGTTAAATGTGATTTTTTTCTTTACATATGACACCACAATCTTGCTTACTTTCTATCAAGGGTGATTTTAAAACTCATAGAACTTTTATATCTAAAAATGATTTTTCTCTGAATTTGCAGTCAATCACATAATATGTCAGAGTGATGCACACTTTTATTGTAACATATTACTACAACATTTTTCTGTATTGACTGATTCTATACATAAATGTGTTTCCACACGTCTGTAAATCTTGGCAGCAACAGTAATTATTCACTTACACGTTTGTGTGCACCTAATTGTGACTTTTGTTCCTTCATATATTTTTCTATCCAAAAGTATCTCCTCTGTCCTGATGTTGTCGACTGAAGTGTGATTTATTTTTAGCCAAAGGTATATTTTTGCCTACATGTTTTTAAAAGTGTTTCTACTCTCCTGCTGATGATTCACAGAGTCATTTTGTACATGAATATGATTTTTGCACCTACATGTGACTGGTGCTTAAAATGTGTGCTTTTATATAAAATAAAGGGGAGAGAGAGGATATACTGGGTTCGTCCTCCATAACAGAGTCAAAAAACCATAACAGAAACCGAGCAGTACTGAGGAAAGTAACCCTTAACTGGAGAAAACATAGGGGCATATTATCAAGGGCAGCATTGCCACTTTAGCAGCACTTTTAGCCGCTAAAGCAGCGATTATCCTATCACCCTATTACCAAGGCAGCGCTAACATTTATCAGCGCATGTTAGCCGCCGATTTACTAACACTACCCATCTTAGCAATATACATCACTAATGAGATGCTAAGTAGGCATTCCCTCCTAGGACAAACAGTGACATGCCCGCAAAACCTACACCGCGGTATTACCAACGCTGCCCTTCAACCGTGAAGCATTGACAAAAGGCACGCTAAACCCCCATCATCGCAATATTCTATTGCCTGGATAAAACCTGACTTACCATTAATGCCTATGAGAGGTGGATTGTAGGGTTAAGTCCACCCTCCCCTACTACCAAGCTTGACATTAGTGCTGTGAAATCATCGCAGGATTTCACACGCTAATGATCATTATCTCAGTCTATTGCAGGATTTCACATCGCCTGTTAGCTAAGCGTTGCTAATAAGTCGCTAAAACGGCAATGTGATCCAGCGATAGCCGGCGATAGTTAAAATCGCGCTAAGCGCGCTTTGCAATATTTATCGTAGACTGTAGATAATATGCCCCATAGTTTTCTTGTAAAACCCTCATCCAGCAGGGTTACCACTGCGACCTATGGAATCCATGGTCGTACTTTCAAGACTAAACAATGATAAAGGAGATGTTGTAAAAAATATGAGTGGGGGTTTTGAATGTGTGATGGAGAGAGTCTTAAAAATACCTACCTAGTAGTTTTAACCTATTTATTCAGACCTCTAGCCAGTATGATTAAAAATGGGAGGGGAGATGTTTTAGGAAATTGGGGTGTCATGTACACAGTTTCCTAAAAGGTTAAACATGTTTCAAGCCGCACCCCTATTGGTTTTTCAACAGGAACATAGGGAAACAATTATTTACAATGATGATAGTTCCCTGGTACACATCAATAGACTAATTGCATATAACTGAAACTTGTATGTACTTATACCACCTAACTGGCAAACGTTGTCTTTTGTTTATTTATATCATTTTGTTATTGCCCCATGGCTCCCCTGGGGGAGAGTGAAGCCTTTAGTCACACTCACATAAAAGCTGCAACCTGTGAGTATTGATACATTACCTGTGTTGCATCCCACACACCCACACATTCTATGATCTTAGATTTCACAACACATCCTATTCTCATAGCCTACAGACCTAGACATTTTAAGCGCAATCAAAGATCAATAAGTCCATCAGCTTTAATGAGTTTAAATCAGTTTGAACGACATGCTGTGCAGCGGTCCCACTGCTTGATGTTAGAGAGCTTTTTATCTATTCTCTACTTGCTCAGTGAGTGCAGTCTTTTGCGAAGGAAATGGAATGGTCTGCAATTAGCTTTCCTGGCTGATGGCTTACCTAAAAGCACATTCATTAGCTCAGTTTTGCGTCTCTGATAATGTGCTTGCATTCTGAGACCTTATTTCATCATATTCGTTATAGGTGCAAAAAATGGATCGCCTGCTTCCCATGCGACTTCTTTCATGTGACTGCAAACTTCGCTTAAAACAGAGTTATTGAAATACTGGCAAGAGACTGGTTCTAGCAGAAAATGTCTCTCGGGGAGATATTTTATGCCCAAGCCAATCTCACACCGACAAAGATATGCAAAATCATGTAATGTCAAACTTTAAGAAATGTCCTTACTTTCATGTAATGTGAAATCTGGAGTGTCAAAAGTTTGTTTGGCGTCTTTAAAATTTTGCTAAGGCTGGCTTCTACCAAAGTTTGTCAGATGCTTTCGTTACAGAATTGGGGCACACCTGCTAGAGCATCAGGCCATGCTCAGGACAATCTGGGGCACCACATTCTAGAGACGTCTGAGTCCATTTTCATCAGAATACCTTGTAAAGATATATGTTACCTTTACAACTGGTCATAAGATACCTGAAGAGAATCAATCCACACCAAACATCTCTTGTAAATCTATGCGTGGAGCCAATTTAACCACCAGTTCTACTTCTAGTATTTTTGATATGTTACTATAGTTTGCAGCTATCCATAGGGCATTGCTAAAAAGTCTGAGCAGTCAGTTCCTAGGCAAACGGTTTGGAATATTTTCCAATGAGGGCTAAGGAATTTGTGTGAAAAGCTCATGGGTTTTCAACCCAGAGTAGAACACATTTGAATTTCTTGAATAACATTTTTTTGGTATTTACTGCAATGAGGCAATAGGTACTTATTCAATGCAATAGCATTCATCCATCCTTCTACCCTTGCCTATGTATCCAGCAATCTATCCACTTATTCAATGCAATAGCATTCATCCATCCTTCTACCCTTGCCTATGTATCCAGCAATCTATCCACTTATTCAATGCAATAGCATTCATCCATCCTTCTACCCTTGCCTATGTATCCAGCAATCTACACACTACTAATCATATAAAACAGACAAGTATTAATCTATCTATTCTTCCATCTGCATTCATCCAAACCTCTGGGCGCATCTACTCTCCTATGAATCCATGTGCATATTTATGCGTCCATCATCCACCTTCCGTTAAGCACATTTTTATCTACTTACAGCCACATATTAATTTGTCACACCACAACCAAACAGTCATCTGTCTACCTACACTTGCATTAATTTATCTTTGCAACAATATCCATATATCTACCCATCCACCATTATATATACCCACCAAACAGTTCATTCTTGTATACAACCACAGGCAACAATCCATCCATTCATGCAAATAATGTGTCTGCATGTTGGATTATGTTTGTGTGTGGTTATTTGTATCTTATGTTTTCAGTGTGTTCAGAGTCTATATATGTGTGTTTTCTGACTGTGCATCCAAACAGCACGCAACAAAATACGCTAATTACACCAAAGAACTTGTACACCTGAACCAATTCACATATATAGACGTTACCAATACTTATTTTTAGTTCTAAACCACTAACATAAAAGGGGAAACAAGTTAGACCCCAAAAGTGTTTTCAGACTTAAAAGTGTTTCTACACTTCTGCTGATGTTGCACAAATATCAGCCAGCAAATGTTTTCCAGTACCCAGATTAAAATCACCCTTCTCCAGTTCACTGCATATTATTGTTTTGTGACAGCTCTAAAATGAGTCTGACGTTTGGCACATTTTATTTATTTGCTTGTATTGGCTACAATATTACTTTGAGTCTTAAATGTTCTGTGCATATCTCCTAGATAAAATACTTGGATTTTGTGCGACACATTTTTAAATAAGTTGTAAAATATGTATGTTGTTTAATGTTTATTTTAAAATAAATTGATTTATCTTTTTTAATATTTAATATTTGTTATATATTTAAATATGTTTACATATCTTTTTGATAACATTATGCTGTTTAGTACTTTTTTAATAATATTGTGAATTAAAATATATATGGATAATATATATATATGTGTGTGTGTGTTTACATTTGTTAAAAGAAGTTTATTTGTTGTATTTGTTCAAATATACATTTAATTATATTTTTCATAAAATAAAGATCGTATTTAAGTTATGTTTATTTTAATGTTTTGAACTGTATGTATTTTAAATTCTATATTTAATACAACTATATTATTGTAAACTATATTTCTGTTTCAGTATTTTTGTACTTACCTGTTTAATGAAGTCGACATTTTTGCATTCTATATTTTTACATCGATTTTTTTAACATCTTTATTTTTGTGGTCGATGCTATATGTATAAAAGGGGCGCTTACGATTTGGCAAGTAATTTTAAATGCCAAGCTAAAGAGGCCATAAACTGCGTGCGCAGGCCTTGCAGTGTCATGCCTGAGTCAAGTTCGAAAGGCTACTTTGTGGAAGGTGCAAGCAGGGCTGCAGGCCCACTAGTAGCATTTCATTTACAGGCATATACAGGTATATGGGATACCTCTGTACAAGGGTCTTACAAGTAAACTGCATACGTCAACAGGTGTAAACTACTCATACCATATTTAAAGGAGAGAGCACATGCACGTTGGCACTGATTATCAGTGTTAAAGTGCCCAAGGTCCTAAAGCCAATAAAAAGAGGGTCAGAAAAATAGGAGGAAGAAGGAAAGAAGTTTGGGGTAACCCTGAAAAATAACGCAGGTCCAATATTCAGTTTATATTGAATGGTATGTAGAAGGGATAGGTCAGTAGCTACAGTATCTATTTTAATTTCAAGGGCTTTGTAGGAGTCCTTGATAGGATTAAAGATGGCATCCAATCTCTTTTGTGGAAGGGCGGATGCATGGCATTCTTCCGAGTTGGATACCTTAGTCACTGGTTTGCCTTGTGGAAGAGGTCTGTGTGGAACAGGAAGTCCTGTGAGCTGTTATATAAGTCTAACCATCCTGCCAAGTGGAGCTCCCACCAAATCACAGCAGAAGTGTGACAAAGGTCAATCCAGCAGGCACATAACCCATCATCCACCTGGGTGTTGCAGCAAATTAGTGTTCTAGAACAGGGCAGAATCAGTTCACACCAGTCACCAATGTAATTTTTATTTTTTTATTTTTTTGCAGGCCGGAAAAGGAGCCTTAATTTCTTCTTGGATAAACATAAGTAAAAAGTTTAAGGAGCTGTCCAAGTTATATTTCAGTTGTAGAAAATCAACACAACTTCTAAGGCTGAACTGCGGACTACTTTTGCTGAGTACTAGAGGGTATAACGCTATTGAATTGCCACATTCCATTTTACAGGATATCAAATTCGATTAGTGCCCATATGTAATTATTGACAGTATATAGTAATTTTCTGAGGCCAATTTGACAAACAAAGATGGGTAGTACAACAAGGTAAATATTATGTGTCTTATTTATGAGCCCTTTATGCAGCCATTGCATTATTTTTTGTGATGCTGCGGTGGCATAAAATATGCACCACACTGCACCATACTTCCAAAGTAATGCATCTAGGCGGATGCATCACTTTGTAAACCCCTGGGCTACATTATACCTGCAATAAGTAGAGTGTATGCAGGGTGGGCATTCCGGACCATAAAAGGCTTGTAGAAGTGATGCAGTGAAATCTATGACACCACAGAGTCAAATCCTAACTCCTGCCTCCCACAGGCTTAGGGAGTGAAGAAGGTCATCTCACATGGGGCTTGCCCCATGTGAAAGGACACATTGCTGGAGTTGCATCGGTTTTCAGACACACCTTAGCAATACTCCACTTTTGCACCACAGATACCTCAGGAATACTGGTGTATTTGTAAATCCTTGCAACATGGAGCGTCACACAGTAAATACGACGCATCCATGGTGTCACAGGAAGGGTGCACTGAAAAGTGTCACATCATTGTTTTCATGCTTTTAAGGATATTTTTCTTTTATCCATATAAAGATTTTTCTTTCTTTCTTTTTTCATGCAGCCATGCAACACTTTTCATAAATGAGGCCCTATATCTTTAGAGAAGTAAGCAAATAAATGGTAGATTTTTTCATTTAAGTTTGCTATGGTTGTGGTGCAATTGTGGCTAATACGTTAACACTTTTGTTGTGTGGTGTGAGCATGTCATGGGTTCCCATTAAGTCTCTACTGTGCAACTGTATGAAAAGGTCACAGAATCTTGTAACTTCTTCTGTTACAGTGAGAACTGGTAAATGTCCAAAAGACACAGTTGTGTGTAAAAGAGCTGAACTGGATCAGTGCAAGATTGACAGTGACTGCATGGGAAATCAGAGGTGCTGCTACTTCCACTGTGGACTTAAGTGCAAGGATTCAGCTACAGGTATTACTCACAGCCACTCACAGGAAGACATTTGAGGGTCTAAATGTTTCCAGTCACCAATGTAATGATGCTAGGCTCGCCTGATCTCAGGGATAGGTCCCTGAACAAACTATACTTAGTATGTTGCCTTATGAATCCTCAGAGCCTGGCGAGACCTAGCTTCCGGCCAGACTTCTGCGCCGCCACTCCTCAAGGGTACTGTGCAATTAGGCTCGACAGAGTTAAAAAAAAAAGGGGGCGGCCTGGCCATCATTATTATTATTATAGAAAAACCCTACCCCTCACTTGGACAGACCATTGGGCAGTCCTTTTCAACCTTGATGTCAAGATAGTCTCCTCTCCTCCTCAGACTAAACACGCCACCCATTTCAGAGCATGGAGCTCTATAGATCAGCTGCTCCTTAAATCACTGCTAGAGGCTTTTAACTATCCGCTGTGCCCACCAAAAATCTCCCAAAAACAGAACAACGGCATCAGCCCCTTGGTTCTCAGAAACTCTCAGGCTAGAGTAACAACGATGCAGGAACTTGGAGAGATGATGGCGGAGAAACTACTACCCCTCTGACAGAGCCCACTACAAAGCAGCGTTGTCAGAATATAAACAACTTATCATATCAGAAAAAAGTAAATATTTTACCAATCAAAAAGAATCGGCACAAGATTCCGCCAAATTACTTTTCCAAGTTGTCATCAAACTATCAGGATCATAAGTCAACTCCCCTCTAGCACCATCCCAAGACATGTGTAACTCTTGAGCCAGGGGTTTTCAAGTCAAGGTTAACACTATTTATGACAACTTCACCTCCCATTTAAACAAAGAAAAGCCGGAGGCTGCCGACAATGAATTCAGGGCTCTGTCCTTCCCTCAATTCAACCAGATTGTGGCATCAAAAATTCATGATCTCATCCTCACGATCAAATCAGGCTCTCCCAAAGTACCATGCCCCATCTCAGTATCTAACCTCATCCCTGATCTGCTAGCCCCTAAACTAACTGAAATATGCAATGACATGTTCAACACGGGTATTTATCCAGCTACCTGGAAAAAGGCAATCATCAAACCCCTTCTCAAAAAACAACACTTAGACCCTCTGGACACCAAAGACTACCGACCCATCACAAGTCTCCCCCTACCAGCTAAAATCTTTGAAAAGATAATAAATACACAACTAGCCCACTTCATCGAAGAAAACAATCTCCTCAATGAATCACAGTTTGGTTTCAGGAACGACCACGGCTCTGAGACCGCCCTTATCAATGCTGTGGACGAGATCAGAGCCACCTGGGACCAAGGAGGAACAGCAGTGCTTATTTTGCTGGACCTATCGGCAGCGTTTGAAACGGTCGATCATGCCACCCTGATCGACCGTGTCGCAAACATTGGCATTAAGCACAAGGCCAAAAAGCTACCGCCCTTGTTCCTGGCCAATCGCTCCCAGCTAGTGAGCCTTGGCAAATTTAATTCCCCTTCCTTCACCCTCCCATGCGGGGTACCACAGGGATCATACCTAAGTCTGACACTATTTAATATCTATGTGTCGGACCTGGCCAAGATAATCAAAACCCACAGGATGGGGCAAACCACCTATGCCGATGACACACAACTGGTGCTAGCGATCAATAACGATGGAGGAGCTATAGCTTCAGCTTTCATACATGAATGCTTGACATCAGTTCCTGGATGGCTAAAATTGCCTGAAACTCAACTCCGATAAAACGGAGGTCATGATCTTCGGCAATTTACAGCCTACCTGGTCCTACACCTGGTGGCCCGCCACCCTTGGCCCCACACCATCCCCAGTACAGAAAGTAAGAAACCTGGGTGTCATATTTGATGACAAACTCACTTTCGTAGCACAGGCAAATGCTCAAAAAACGTATTCCATTCCTCCCTTCCAGTGCTGGAAAAATTCTAATAAGCACTCTTGTAATGTCTAAAGTTGACTACTGTAATGGATTGTTTTCGAATGCACAGAAAAAGGTCATTAATAAACTACATCTTATACAAAATGGGGCAGCCAGGATCATAACAGGTACCCCCAAACATAAACCCATTTCCGCAGTGGTGCGTAATCTGCGCTGGCTTCCAATGGGCAAGAGCATCCAATTCAAAGCCCTGTGCATAGCATACTAGGCCTTGCAAAACACAGGTCCTATTTTTCTAACAAAAGCCCTCTGCACTCATGTTCCTGGCAGAAACCTTCGCTCTGCATTGGCCAACCTCATTACGGTCCCTCGCACATACAAGGTCTCCTGGGGAGATGAAAGATTCACCGTTGCCACGGCAAGATTATGGAATACGCTCCCAGCACAAATGAAATCCTGTCCAACTCTGCTGGTGTTTAGGAAACTACTAAAAACATGGTTATCCACACAATGAGCAGCAAACTATTCCAACCGCCTACACCGTCCTCAGCGCCGAGACACCCATGGGTATTTGCGAGCTTTACAAACTGCTTAAATAAGAGCCCCATCACACTCCCCTTGTGTCTGTGTTCAAGGCACAATGCCCTGCTCAGTGTCTTGAACACAGAAAAGAACCAAAGATCCAGAGTATAATCTTTGAAGCACTCCTGAACTTCAAGGTGTCTGGACTACCTCCTATATGGGTCATGTGTTGCCTAAGGCTCAGTATTCCCAGATAATAGGCTTAGGGCCCAATTACGATAAGGTCAGAAATGGCTCCGACCGTCGGTCGGTGCCCTTCTTACTGCATCGCAATTTCCTATTTGGAATAATTTCCGACCAACCCATTTTGATGGAGTTGGTCAGAAATTATTATAAACAGGAGTTCCAAATGGTTTCCAACGGGCTCGGAGAGCCCGTCTGCTATTCGGAAGGCCTTCAGTAATCCCTTGGCTGGCTCTTTTCGGATGAGGGATTACAATGGCAGCTTCTCACTGCCTTTCTATGCCGGCCTTTCTGACACAGAAAGGCATTAGGAACCATGGGTGCAAGGCAGCCGAATGGCAGTCTAATGGGCACCTATGGTGCCCCCCTGTTGATCCCTGCACCCGGTGGCAGGCACCTTGAGGGGACTGCCATGGGGTGAAGGGATGAACTGCACCTCTGCTCTTTACCATGAGAACATGCATTCCATTTGAATATACGGCCCCTGCGCCATGAAAGGCCCAAAATGCTAGAACCACCGCTAGGTACCGGAAGCCAAAGTAAATCCCTCAGGTGGATTGTCTTGTTGCTTTGAACAAACATGAGAATGATTCTGGCCGCTGCATTTTGAGCCAAATGCAAACGATTCAGTAAATACTCAGGAAGGCCCAGGTATAATATGTTAACATAATCCAGCCTGGATGTAATCAAGGCTTGGACTACTGTCTTCTGGTACGCGACCAGTTCCAAAAGAAGAACATTGTTTAACAATTTCAGCATGCCAAAACACGTGCCCACCACGGTCTGGATTTGGGCTTTCATTGTTAGGGTAGTATCCAGCTTGACCCCTAAGTTTTTCATAGTGCCGACAGGAACAGTGGTAGGGGAAATAGCTTGAAGTGTGAGAAGAGCCATATAAATATTAAACAATGACGTGCTCAGGATAGACCCCTGCAGAAGCCCCACCTTCAGAGGTGGGATGGGGGCCGAGAAGGGTGGAGACATAAATTTCCTGTCGACGGTCGTTCAAAAAGGAGGTAAACAACTTAAGTACCGTGCCCCCGATGCCACATTCTGACAGGCTTTGCAAGAGCCGGTCGGAGGGCACGGTTTCAAAAGCAGCGGACAGATCTAATAGCATAAGAACTGCTCTCCCCCCTCTATCTAGTTGCTCTTTTATGGTTTCAGAGACTTCCAGTAAGGCAGTTTCAGTGCTCAGATGAGCTCTGAAACCGGACTGACTATCATGGAGTACATGATTGGCCTCCACAAATTCCGCCAGGTGGAGATTAAAGTACTTTTCTAGAGCTTTGGGAAAAAAAAACAACAGTGATATAGGCCTATAATTATAGGCTACTGTCCAATCTGTAGAGGGTTTCTTCAGTAGGGGAATGATTTTCGCCATTTTCCAATGGCTAGGGACCAGCGCCTTTTGTGATGAAGAATTCAAAACCAAGTTGACAGCTGGGTTTAAGGTCTCTGCAATGCCGGACAGTATTTTTGCTGGACAGAGGTCCAAAAGGGAACCCGACTTCAAGGAGTTCATTATCACGAGAGATTTATCTAAAGAAATGGGCAGAAATGCAGTGAAAGAGGATCTACTGCTAGAACTGGCCAGACTTAGAGGCCACGCACCGTCTTCCTCAGCAGGAGATAAAGTCGTTAAAGACTTTTCAATGATGCAGATTTTATTGTGGAAGTAGTCAGCAGTGTGATTTACCTAAGCAAAAAAGGGGGTAAATGGAGTTCCCACCGCTCTCGGTAAAGTGAAATCTTTAACAATTTTTAAGATTTCCTTACTCTTATTGCTTGCTGCCTCAATTATAGAGGGAAAAAAGTGTTTCTTCTCCTCACTAATTCTGTTGTAATGGACTTTCAGGGCCTGTTTGTATCTGGCTTTGTCCTTAGGGTCAAACTTAATCCTCCACTCTCTCTCCAATCGTTTACATGCACTTCTGCTGCTCCTAAGAGTTTTGGTAAACCACAGGGGCAGAGGCACGGGAAGATTTGGCCACTCGGGTGGTGAGGGGGCCAAAATAACAGCATGCCCCTCTAACTAGTTCTCCAGTCTGAGAGCATCGATCTAGAGATCGCCACAGAAAGGAATCAGAAGGTGACTTAAGGCAGCCTTCATGGCCTCAAACGTCATCTGGCAGAAATGTCTAAAATTATAAGGGCGGAGGCGTGCTTTGAGATTGGGCGTGGGATAATTCCTTCAGAACTCTAAAGCATAAGAGAAAATGGTTGCATCACACCACTGTAAGTGAGGTGTAAGCCTCAATTCTGATATTAGAGAATATCTGATCTAAAATATGACCCTTCTCATGGGTAGGAAGGTCAACGTAGGGGACCAGACTAAAAAATCTCCAAGGAGTCCCGCAATTTCATGGATTCTGTCGGATTGTCCATATGGATACTGAAATCTCCTAATACTACACAATGCTTTTATTTGGTGGCAACAGGAGAGACAACTTGGCTAAGTGACTCTGTAAACCTACCGGCAGGACCAGGAGGTCTATAAATAAGTGCACCTGCCAAGGCCTGATACGCACATGTGGTAAAGAGGAAGCTGAGGCTCTCAGCTTCATCCACCTCCTCAATTGGAAGATTGGAGCATGAGAAATGTTTTTTAAATATTATCGCAGTTCCTCTCTCTTTGCCTACTGACCAATCTTTTTTTATGATCAGATAGCCTGGTGGAATAGTGCTAGCAATAGTGGGATGGGAACCCTCATTAAGCCAGGTCTCGGTGACAAACATTAAGTCAGGGTTAGTATTGAGTAAAAGGTCGCACAATTGTATATCATTTTTTTAAATGGACTGGGTGTTCAATAGACAGGCCGTAAGATGACCGCCTACCCTGGAACATGTATCTTGGAGGGGGCCACCGGGCCACGTTGCCGTACTTTCCCCATTAGGCTCCCTACTAGACAGGTCGGCCTCCCATTTAAACATATTACAAGAAAGTGGCTTCGCCACAGAATTCAGAGCCTGTGGAAGGCAGCAACTCACCAACTTTCCGATACCCAACAACTCCGCCTGGCTGTAATATACAGGGCATGAGAGGAATGAAGGAAACCAGCAGCATTTCTGGCCCCACCCGCTTCCGGGATGCTGATTGGGGCAGACAGGCTTGCCTTCAGCGCGCCAGTGGCACGTCCGCTGCATGCGTCCACTGCTCGGTCGTGCAGCGTCCCTCATTAAATAACCCAGGGTTGTTGACTAGACCAGTAACTGCCTAAAATGCGGTTCTACTCTTCAGCCCAATTCAGGGTTTGATTCTCCCTCCCACCGCTGTTTAAATAAAACACAGTGCCAAATTCAATCAGTGCAATGTTAATTTGAAAATGATTAAAGCTGTTTAAACAACTTCACAAAAGCTTTCGCTGATAGTAATTTTAAAAAATGAGTAAAACTTTGCCACATAGTACTTCAGGTGCAAAAACACAACTATTTGCTAAGGTGACATGCATGCAACTGAGTGCACTTTCTCAGGGCTAACCGCGGTCGCGCAGCGTCCCTCATTAAATAACCCAGGGTTGTTGACTAGACCGCTACCTGCCTAAAAAGGCGGTTATAGACTTTAGCCCAACTAAGTTCCCCCTCCCACTGCTGTTTAAATTCAACATATGGATTAAAACATAAATCCTGAGTACTTGATGAATTTATATGTTTTAGAGGAGATGGCATTTAAGAGCTATAAAACCATTACTACATTGGTAATTTTAAATTGTTACAGACTTGTAACTCACTATCAGATGTCTATGTTTCATGGTACTTAGGGGCATATTTATTAGAAAGTCATGAAGCGCATTGCAGCAAGTCTCTGTGCTGTGCTGATTAACAGCGAAATGGGCAGGAATGTACCTTATTTAAACAAATAGTGGGCTTTGCAGCCTTTCTCCCTGCGCTAGCGCCAACGCAGGCACCCTTGCACTGCTGCAAGCAGAATTGTTTGTATGTGTAAATGGGCCCCTTTCTGCACAAAAACAATACCCTGAAGCATATTCATCTTTCTATGTGAGCTGCAGAAAGCATCACTCATGGACAGAGGAAGTAACGTTGAGAAATAAAGATATTTCACCTCATTGTACCTTCCTTGAGAAGGCGTATCTTTTTGGCCCATTCCCAGGCCTATCACTTTTGGTAAACCTGGTAATCAATCAATCAATCATTTGTAAAGCGGACTACATACCCGTGAGGGTCTCAAGGCACTGGGGGGGCGCTACTGATCGAACAACCAGGTCTTGAGTATCCTCCTGAAGGTCATCAGGTCTTGGGTCTGTCGTAGGCTCAGTGGGAGGGTGTTCCATGTCTTGGGACGAGGTGGGAGAAGGATCTCCCACCGGTGGTTGTTCTTCGGATGTGCGGCACGGTGGCGAGTGAGAGGTTGGCGGAGAGTAGCTTGCGGTTGGGGATGTAGAACGAGAGCCGTAGGTTGAGGTAGGCTGGGCCGGTCTTGTGGAGTGCCTTGTGTGCGTGGGTGAGGAGCTTGAAGGATTTCCTCTTGTTGACGGGGAGCCAGTGCCGGTTTCTCAGCTGGGGGGTGATGTGGCCGTGGGGTGGTACGTTGAGGATCAGTCGTGCCAAGGCATTTTGGGTGCATTGTAGTCTTTTGATGAGCGTGGTCGGGGCTCCCGTGTAGACGCCGTTTCCGTAGTCGAGTCTGCTGCTGACGAGGGCCTGGGTGACTATCTTTCTTGTAGCTGTTGGGATCCATCTGTAGATCTTGCGGAGCACGCAAAGGGTGTTGAAGCAGGAGGAGGAGACGGCGTTGACTTGCTTGGTCATTGAGAGCAAGAGATTTTAGAAAAACTTAAAATCGCACTTTAGTTACTCCCTACCTCGTCCACGCCACTCCTTGATCCCTACTCCCTGCACAGCCGATTAGGTGCTGGTGCGAGAGAGGGGTGGACGCCATCTTGGGGGTACAGTGGGGTAGCACTCTAGCAGCTGGCTGCCTCCCGCCCTTTCTGATTACTTAAACCGCGCTGAAACGCGGGCGCACAGATTAGTGTGCTGTTTACCCCCCAGGTGAAAAGCCGGAGGCTGTTAGGCTTGTAGAATACTTTTTTAAATAATTGTGCTTATTTTAAAATTGCGGTGCCACACGCTTTATTTGATTGAATTTTTTTAAAAACTGTGTGTGTATAAATTGTTGGGGGATTTCAGAAAAACTTAAAATCACACTTTAGTTACTCCCTACCTCGTCCACGCTGCTCCTTGATCCCTACTCCCTGCACAGCCGATTATGTGCTGGTGCGAGAGAGGGGTGGACGCCATCTTGGGGGTACGGAGGGGTAGCGCTCTAGCTGCTGGCTGCCTCCAGCCCTCCCTTTTTCATTTAAAATGATTACCACTCCCCGACGGCGCAGCGGGTGGGCGCAGCGGGCACGCCGGCGGCGCGCCGAATGCGTGCCAAAGGCAAGCCCGTCCGCGACCGGTCGGGGCTAGGGGCCACAACCCCTGCATCTTTCACAGGGAACGTCAGGAGTTATAGCTCAAATGTACTGCATAGTGTAAGAACTCAAGCTAAAGTGACGTATTGTCATCTTTATTATCCTTTAGATATACCAACTCATTGCTCGTAATGCAACGCTCAACTCAAACCTACGTCCCCTACCGATTGGCAGCAGGCATATAAAATGTATCTTCTTAATTGTAAGTCCTTACCTAAACATTACATTGAAATATCTTTACTGCTTGATGAACTTAAGCCAGATGCAGTCTTTCTCAACGAAACGTGGTTAACCCCGTATTCGGAACCTGATTCAGTACAAGCCCTTCCGCAGAGCTACCAAATAGTAAGGATAGATTGCCCTCTTGGGAAGGGAGGCGGTTTGGCAATTATATTTAGAGACTATTATGCTTGCCAATGCTCCCCTGACCCCATCTCAGACTGCGAAAGCTTTTCTTTCTGTTTAGAGTTCTCCCCGAACATCAGTTTCTCTGGGGCACTTATTTATCTCCCCCCAGGGCCTGTAAAACAGTTTCATGCATCACTGCCCTCGGTTGTCGCTGATCTAGCCTCCTCCCCCCCTCTGAACATACATTTCGATGACACAACTGATCACATCGCCTGAGAGATAATTGCAGATCTCTCCGCACTACAGTTGGGCCAGCTTGTTCCATCTCCCACAAACACTAAAGGCCATTTGTTAGACCCAGTGTTTAGTAACTGCCCCAATCTGAAGGTAGATCCTCCGATCGCTCTTCCTTGGACGGACCACTTGTTAATCCCCCTTATTTGGGAGATTCACAAAATCCCTGTTTTAACACTGGACTTCGGGAAGCCCGTAATTGGTCCAAACTCCTGCTGGACCGATGGGTCCATGAGTTAGAGACATCAAAACCGTCAATTAATCAGGAACCTTTGGTAGCCAATGACAAGTTTAACAACTGGATACTGAACTCTCTCAACGCCATACTTCCTATCCATAAAATCACTCTAAAAAGATCCAGGATCACTGCCCCCTTGTACTCGGTTGAGCTCTGGGAGAAAAAATGCCAGTGTAAAAGACTGGAAAGAATATGGCGTCTGAGGTATGCCGCTTCGGATAAAATCATTTATAGAGAGGTGATCAGAGCCTATAAAAAAGAGATAAAGATTGCCCAATCCACATATTATACACAAAAAATCTCCGAAGCTAGTTCCAATTTATCAGATTGTGAAAAGCCTTTCCAAGCTTCCTCAACCTCCCCCAACCAACTATAACTCGCAATCTCGGTGTGATGATCTGGCGGAGTTTTTCTTCCGTAAAATCGATCTTATTTATTCATCATTCCCGGAGATGGATTTTTATGCCCCTGTGGACTCACCATCACCTTCTTCGCAGGAAGCTGTGTGTAGTTTATCACCCTCGCTAGTTGAGTTCCCAAACTCAGAACTACTCCCAACTCTAATGACCCAAGTGAAATCAGGTTCTCCCAGTGACCCTGCTCCCCCCGCACATTGGTTGCTGTCACTCGCACCATTCTCCCCACTATGTTGGAGGTACTTAATGCCTCAATCTCCACAAGTACTGTCCCACCTGCGTGGAAACAGGCCATGGTGCGGGCACTTGTGAAAAAACCCAATATGGACACTAACAACTTCAACAATTACCGCCCCATCTCCCTGCTGCCCTGGGTCAGCAAAATCCTGGAGAAATATATAAATGGTCTTTTAACACTCTTTCTCGAGAGTAATCAGCTGCTTGACCCCACACAGATGGGCTTTCGCCCCAAACACGGGATAGAAACCGCCTTGTTAACAGTTACGGAGGAAACAAGAGAAATCTTAGATCAAGGAGGATCGGTGGCAGTCATCCTCCTTGATCTAAGTTCTGCATTTGACACGGTAAACCATAAAATTTAATTGCAGCGTCTCCTTAATATAGGAATATCAGGCAGAGTTTTAGAGTGGTTCAAATCCTTTTTGAGCGACAGAACCTTCCAGGTATATGAAGAAAACACCATCTCCTCCAGCAAATCGCTGGGCTGTGGAGTCCCACAGGGCTCATCCCTGAGCCCGACGTTATTTAACGTCTACATGAGACCGCTGGCTGAGATCGTCCGTCCATATGGTATCAAGATTGATACCTATGCGGACGACACTCAGCTGGTGGTCTCTCTGGCATAGGAAGATGGCTCTCCAGCCAAGGCCGATTTGGCAGGTTGTCTAGAGAAAGTAAAAAGCTGGATGACTATGTCTTGTCTCAAGCTTAATGGAGACAAGACAGATCTTATGTTGCTGGGCCGATCTGCTCCAGCCACAATCAATTCAATCTGGCCCCTGTCTAGGCCCACCACCAGCACCTAAGAACACCATAAAGAGTCTTGGAATCTGGCTAGACAGATCTCTGACGTTTGACAGTCAGGCAACTAGACTGTCTGCCACCTGCTTTGGTCTCCTCAGAATCCTCAGGAAGATTCTCCCTCTGCTACCCTTTGAAGCCAAACAGACTGTGATTCAGGGCTTGATTCAATCTCGCCTAGATTTCGGCAATGCTCTGTATTTAGGAGCCCCTGACTTTACTCTGAGTAATCTGCAGATAATCCAAAATTGTGCTGCCCGCACTCTATTGCAAATCCCTCGCAGGCTTTCTGCTAAGCCTGGGCTGAAGAGCCTACATTGGCTTCCTGTTAGGGATAGAATCAGCTTTAAGTCCCTATGTATTGCCCATCAGGCATCCTGGGCTACTGGCCCGGCGATCAACCTTTCTTTAATTACTCCGTATCATCCCAGCAGACAACTGCGTTCAGTCCATGCCTTTTTGGCCGCAGTACCCAAGATTAGCAGGAGGTCGCTCTTTCTCCTTTAATGTGGCCAAGCTGTGGAATGCTCCTCCCCTCCATCTCAGGTCCAACCCGAATTTGACCCCCTTCCGTAAACAACTGAAAACGTTCCTGTTTAACAGGTAAATCTACCCTCCAGCCCATATGCCTCTGTTTGGACAGCATACTCAGTCGCAGGGCTTGGATGCCCCAGGGCAGCTATGTGCGCTTTATAAAAACCATTTTCATTTCCTTCATTTCATTTCAGAGCTTTGAGTCAAGGATGATTCCCAGGTTGCGTGCGTGGTCGGTGGGTGTCGGGTCTGCCCCCCAGTGCCATCGGCCACCAGTGGTCATTCCAGGCTGAAGGGATGGAGCCGAGGATGAGGACCTCCGTCTTGTCCGAGTTCAGCTTTAGCCGGCTGGTCTTCATCCAGTCGGCGACGTCCTCTATTCCTTTGTGGTAAGGCTTCAAAATGAATAGGAGTCGCTTGGGAACCCCCACACAAAGCCCATGGAATGCCTTTCCAGGGCAGAGTAACACAACACAGCAATTTGCAATGCGTTACTCCTGATTTATGTAGCAACTCAGGTGCACGCAAGGAGGCCTTGCATGGCTTCATAAAACACATTTTGACCATGTGTCACTCTTGCACTACGTTTATGGTAAAAGAGTGAAGCAACTCCGCTCATAAATAGTCCCTTTAGTACATAATTATGTTTACTTGCATGCCAAGAGGCTTATTTATGAGAGGATTGCACCACCAGACAGTCTCTTTTTTGACGCTTTGGTGGAGCAAGCCTCTCAATCAAATGTATGAATCGATGCAAAGCAACTCTGCATGCTTTGCATGGCCTCATATTTTTGGAGTAAGCCAAAGCAGTACAAGTCACTGCCTTACCTTACTTTGTGCCAAGGAGGTGTTCCATGACCCCGGCAGTGGGTTTTTCCATGCAGCACCCATAGATTTTGATACTGTCCCAGATTCACCTCATCACATAAACCTGGGGCAGCGCCACAACCTTACGCCTCCCCAGAACAGGTGTAATGAGGAGAAATACTTTATTTCTTAACGTTTTTTCATCTTTCCAGAGGAAAACGCCTCACGTGATTGCTTTTGTGCATGAAGGTGACCCTTCATAAATACGACTGCCCTACACCAATGTGAAAACATATGTATAGGGCAGGATAGCAAGAAGACTTGCATCACTGCCCTATGCTAATTCCTCATAAATGAGGCCTCTAGTGTAATTTCTTACATAATAAACTTGTTATTGTATTGTGGCAATAAAATACTTCGGGAAGTCCAACAAAAATATGGCTAGAAGTAATTTTTTATACTATTATAAAATTGGAAGCTTGCGAATATGTTATTTGGGGGAATACTCATATATCGCTGTCTCAAGATATAAATTCAAACTTTATAGACAACATTTTAGAATATACTTTTGAAACGTTAATACTACATTGCTTCAACACGCAACACAACGAGTGATTTAGAATCATTCTTTTTTGCTTAAGTGTTGGGAGCGACAGTTTCTAAAGCAGTTTATAGTTTCCAAACAGATTTGTGTTTTTAAGTGCCAAGCAAATCTCTGTAATGCATAAGGAATCTTTCAGAGATTACCGAACACAAGCTCCAATTGCACTGTCATCTTGATGGGGGGAAAAGCCTCCGAAACAAAAACATTAATTTATTTATCAACCAGACCAGACATTAATCAAAGCAGATGTACACACGTGTTAATTCCGTGCTCTGCAATTAAGAACACCAACTAATCCCTGGCAGCTGTTTTTCCAGTGCTGGGTCTCAGAAGAGAAAAGAAGACCATATAAACAATGCGAATTCAATGCATGCTACCAGAGAAGGCCACGTCCTGTCAGAAAGAATTTAACAGCTAGTTCCACCTGTTCATAAAATAGGAGAGCTGAATCTGGAGTTCACAGAATGTGAGCCTTTAAAGTGCTTTCTGACACTTACAGGTTTTGATGTGTTTGCTTTTTGTTTTCTCTAAATTCATGCAGGTGCATGTCCCTGTATTCAATGCCTCTACATATGGTGTTAGTAGCTGCCTGGCATTGCACAATTGTCTGATCTGCCAACAACTTAGGACAAGGCCAAGTAAAACAAATGCACCTATTCTGGTAAAGTAGACACTTAAATGAGATTTTTTGTTTCTCAAAACTGAGCTCTTTTTTTAGATGTTTGCTAAAATATTAAGAGCAGTGCTTTTTCCTGACAGTGCTTTCCCAGGTATCGTGTGACACAGGCTGCTAAAGGGTTCACATAAGCACCGTCCAGTTGTTAAACTGACACAAAAGCAAGAACGTTACTTTTGTTGAAAATAAAAATACACCTGCTGCAAGACGAATAATTTCTACTGGCAGAGAAATGCAAATCTGCATGGTTGAAATATAAAAGGGCAAGATGGACCAATCTCTAAATTCACTCTTTTTTAAATATGTTAGAAACAGGATGTCAGAAACAGGAGGTAATATGAACTGACTGACATGCTTGATGAGGACATAGCAAGTTACTGAAGGATCCTGTCACTTTATTAAAAAGGATGTGTGTGAGCTCCATCAAAACCTCTGCAAATTTTGAGGTGATTTGAGATACTTGCTACTCATCAAAGGTGATAATCTATGTTGTTTAGTACCTAGTAACCCCCAACCCCAAGTAAGGTCAGTACTGTGCACCCCACCCCGTCTGAGGCAAATAAAGTTTGGTTACAGATATGCAACAACAATACGACAATCGCAAAGTAAGCGGTTTTCTTTTGTTTACATTTTATTTTCCATTGTTGTTATCTGTCGACTCACCCCCCCTACCTCCTACTTGCACTTGCTGTGACGGGAAATATTCATAGGTAGATATACATAATATACTTACATATTATATAATTATACTTAATTTTTAAAAAATATTAAAGTACAAAATTACAATGAGATTACAAATGTATAGTTCTAACTATTATTGTAATATATAAATCTATCTATATATATCTTGAAAAATATGAAAATAAATAATTTAATCAACAAGATACATTACACATATTAATATTAATATTAAATAATTAAAAAAATATATATATATATATATATGTATATGAAAACAAAACTCCTCCACAAGTAAGGAGTGATGACGTAATGTCTTGACAGTTCACATTAGGTTTTAATAATCGGCTGTGTCGGACGTGTTTTGCCTGAACCAGCAGGCTTGTTCACCAACTTTGTTTTGCCAAAAATCGCCATTTTTATTCTGTGCATGTGATTTAGTCACGTGTGAAACTAAAACTGTAATGGGCTAGACAACAGACTTGTAGTTTTTACATTCAATCCTATTGCGAACTACCATGGAATACAGAGCAGTAAATGTATGTTACAAATCAATAAACGTTGGAGCAACAGTATAAAAGCATGAAAAAAGTACAAAATGGTACAAATCACATACCTCAAGCTTACAAATCCATTGCTTATTATCCAAACCTTAATACGGCACATGTCAAAATTAATATATTTCAAGCTTTGAGCGCCTTCACCGGCTTAACTGACATGACACCCCAGTGGGTGTATCATGCCCCATAAGCTCTGATTCTCCTGATTCAGCCCAAGTGGGCTATGCCAAGTTTTTTGTCTATTACCCATTCATACAGATATAGCTTTTCACAACAAAGTGCAAATAAAAATAAAAGTGCCACACCTAAATTACTGATTATATTACAGTTTTGCTGCTTGAGGCCCTTTTCTTAGATGTTTTACATGTGTGTATACAGATCCTCTTCCATGTTGAGGCCCATCAGGGCTTTGGTATTGAGTTCTACAATGTAGCTCGATTCTAGTTTTCTTAAACTTTTTTGCCTATCACTCCCTCTTACATTGGGAGCGATCGCATCAATGACAAAGTACGTAAGGCCAGCTTCATTTATCTCATGGCATTTAGCAAAATGGCGGGCCACATGATAAGCTATATCTAAATGCTTTATGGCTCTCAGGTGTTGAAGCACCCTTCTGTGAACTAGAAGAATTTTGCTGCCCACGTATTGAAGATTGCACGGACAACTAAATACGTACACAGCAAATTCTGTTTTGCAATCAAATTGCCCTCTTATATTCTTCTCAATTTTAGAACACCCTGTCAAA
Source organism: Lissotriton vulgaris (assembly GCF_964263255.1). NCBI lineage: Eukaryota > Metazoa > Chordata > Amphibia > Caudata > Salamandridae > Lissotriton > Lissotriton vulgaris. The sequence goes on from NC_141689.1 coordinate 388,691,824, forward strand.
TACTTTGTTGTGTTTTTGCCATGCTGGCATGCTTTGCACTTCATGCATTTAATAAACCCATTTTTACATTGCAGCCATGTCAAATTTGTTTGATGGACTATGAGTTTAGGGGCGATATTACTCACAAGCATCTACGTGAAAGATCTTGCTCTTCTGAAAGTTAACAAGGGTCTAACTGAACACAATTTTGCTTAGCACAGGGTCATTCTGAATTAAATGCTGATGTTTTGATAAAATGTTTGGCACTTGACCATGTTGTTTATTATAAGTCGATATCATTCTGCATTCATTCATACCATCTTCTCTATTTTAAGATTTCTTGCTGGTTTCAAATTGTTTGAACAAAATGTCTTTTCTTGTTTTATTCTTGACCTTATGTATTGCTCTTTGGAAACAATCCTCCCCATAGCCTCTAGATTGAAAACGAGAGTGTAAGTTCTTAAGTTCTACCTCTATAATCTCAGGTTCACTGCAATTACGTAACGTTCTTAAGCATTCCCCATAGGGGATGCTTCTAATCAGGTTAGTGGAGTAGAAACTAGTTGAATGCAGCAACGTTTTCCCTGCTGTCGGTGTACGATAGACCTTAGTATGTAGGTTGGCATTTTATACATACACTGTAAGGTCAAGAAAATTCAGTTCCTTGTCACTGATAGTGCTCGTGAATTTAAGGTTTAGACTATTAGATTGTAGTTGTTTAACAAATTGTCTGACACAAATCTCCGTACGCTGGCGGTTCTTGACACGATTAATTGCAGTTTTTAAGATGTCGGCTGCGGAGGTAAAAGAGAGAGAAAAGTCAGCATTGATGATCTTCAATTATACCAATTAGGTCACACAAAAAAGGCGCAGGATTTGCGGGAGGCGTGATTCATGATGACAAAGTTTCGGATGTGATGGCAAGATTAAAGCTTTTAGAGAAACTGAAATGCAGTGATCAAAATGGTAGGAAGCTAAGTCTCTTCAAAGATACTTAGAAGTGAAAAGAATCCCATGAGGTTTGAGAATTTTGGTAGCCCCCACATATGAAGACCCTAATCCCAATATTTTACGCGAGTGGACAGATAACAATCAAGAATCCTCATGAGGAATGCTCGCGATTTTGATTAAGTATGCAGACATTGATCGTACCAAAATAATGGAGGAAATTTGTCAAATAACTGAGATGTTAGAAAAAGACATTGACCAAGAACTAATAACAAAATTCATGAAAGATATGATGGATAGGCTGCGTAAATTAGAAGTATCAATCAAAGAATGGAAAGCCGAAAAATGTATGCGAGATAAAAGCGATTATGAAAGGGGGCAAATTTATAGATTCGCCAAAAAATTCGAGAATGTACGCAGACAAAAAAATGTATCCTGGGATTAAAGCAACAGGGGAGGAGCAATAAGGCCTTAGTAGCTTGCAAAGTTCAGAGGTTGAAACTTCAGCAGATGAAGGGCCAAGTGGAATTATGGGAAATGAAATACTTTCAGTCCTGGTTGAATTTGTTTTTTACAAGAAGAAAGGAGGTTCAACCTCCGCCCAAGAACAATGACAAACTATGCAGGACCCAGAAGGGGAAGAGGCAGAGGAAACAGAAGCACAAAGGGGCCAAACAATGGCAATGTAGATGGGAAAAGCAAGAAAAAGTAAATCATGAAATGTATTCTACAAATCAAACAGCAGTAATTAATTTGACGTCCATATCTTTGTCTGAAAAAGAAGAAAAAGTTCTGCAATTGTGATTGTCTTATTGCCCACCTGCAGAATTTGATTACGTTTCTACAAGAATCGATACATTCAAGTATACACGGATGCTAAAACTAAAAAAACACATTGCATTAAATCCAGGAAAATACAAAACACCAGCTGTGCAGAGGGGTCCTGGTTTGCAAGGAGAATTGAGGTACTTACAGTTTCATGATATAGACTTAACGGTTGAGTTGGATAAAATGGGCACTGGTGGCGCTATTTAGGAAACTAATGTACCAGAAGAAAGACTTATTAACACTGAGGAGGTTGCAACTGAGCAGGGCATTAATATCGGGAACAGTGAGACTACGAACTTTAGACCTCGCGAGAGATTCAATAGATGTCTTTAATGAGCTAGTAGTGAATGATTTAAAGAATCTAGAGAAATGCACTGTTTCAACATATAATATAAAAAATGGTCACAGCAGCAAAAAGATTGTATTGATCTTATTAAGAATGTATCATCAAATAGTGTATGTATTGTGCAAAATGCCAACAAGGGTGGGAACATAGTCCTGTGGGGCTGACAGAAATACTTGGATGAAGCTTATAAACAGCTCAACAACAGAGTTAATTATGTCAGAGTTCCCTCAGATGTCATGACAGCTAGCCATCGACTTTACAATCCACAGTTACAACAGTGGTATGAACAGAGTTTGTTAACTCATGATGAGTTGCTGTACCTTAAGATTACCAATTCGGTTGTTCCAGTCCTTTATTTAATACCTAAGGTGCACAAAGATTTGAGCAACCCGCCTGGTAGGCCGAATATTTCGGCCATCGGCAGTGCCATAGAAAATACCTCCAAGTTCATTGATTCATTTCTATGCCCAATGGTAAAGTTATTACCCTACTTTATTCAAGATACAGGTGATTTTCTGAAAGGCATTTATGATTTACCATGGGAAAAAGATATGCTTTTAATGACCATTGATGTAACCACGATCTATACGACCATTAGGCATGAGGATGGTCTCAATGCTATTAAAGACTATCTGGGCACAAGATCGATATCACTTTGGTCCCATACCCAAATGTTGTCCTCCATGGGGTAAAGTTGTCTAAAAAAAAAAAATGTTCTTTTCAAATGGGAATTATTCCCCCAGCTGTGCGGTACTGCGATGGGCACCTGCTTCGTCCCCAGCTATGTGAATTGGCATATGGGCTGGTGGGAGGAGCAGGTGATCCCGCAGCAGCTTCAGGAGGAATGGCACAACAATTGTGGTCATTGAAGTCGGTATATAGATAACTTATTTGTCCTCTAGAGAGGTATGTAAATATCTGCCAGACAATTTGGTAAACAACTACAATCTAATAGTCTGAACCTTGAATTTAAGAGCACTATCAGTGACAAGGAAGTGAATTTTCTTGACCTTACAGTGTATGTAAAAAATGCCAAAGTACATACTAAGATCTATCGTAAATCGACAGCAGGGAATACATTGCTGCATGCAACTAGTTTCCATCCCACTAACCTTATTAGAAGCATCCCCTATGGGGAATGCTTAAGAACGTTGCATAATTGCAGTGAACCTGAGATTATGGAGGTAAACCTTAAGAACTTACACTCTCATTTTAAATCTAGAGGCTATGGGGAGGATTGTATCCAAAGTGTAATACATAAGGTCAAGAATAAAACAAGAGAAGACATTTTGCTCAAAAAATTTGAAACCAGCAAGAAATCTAAAAATAGACAAGATGGTATGAATGAATGCAGAATGATAACGACTTATAATAACCAACATGGTCAAGTGCGAAACACCTTATCAAAACATTGGCATTTAATTCGGAATGGCCCTGTGCTAAGCAAAATTGTGCCAGTTAGACCCTTGTTAACTTTCAAAGAGCAAGATCTTTCAAGCAGATGCTTGTGAGTAATACGGCACCTAAACCTTTTAGTCCATCAAACAAATTTGACATGGCTGCAACATAAAAATGGGTTAATTAAATGCATGAAGTGCAAAGCATGCCAGCATGGCAAAAACACAGCAACGTTTTTGACAGGTTGTTCTAAAATTGTGAAGAATATAAGAGGGCAATTCAACTGCAAAACAGAATTTGCTGTATACGTATTGAGTTGTCCTTGTAATCTTCAGTACGTGGGCAGTACAATTCTTGCCGTCTATAGAAGGGTTTTACAACATCTTAGAGCCCTTAAAACATGTAGATAGAACATATCCTGTGTCCCGCCACTTTGCGAAATGCCATGAGAGAAATGTGTCCGGCCTTACATACTTTGTCATTGATGCGATTGCTCCTGATGTAAGAGGGGGCGATAGAGAGAAAAGTCTGAGAAAATTAGAATCCCGATATATTTTGGAACTTAATACTAGAGTCCCGATGGGCCTTAATATGGAAGAGGACCTGTATACAAATTTGTAAGATATTTAGATATGGCTTTGTAACAGTAAGAATAATCGGAGAATGTAGTGCAACAATAAAGTAAGCTCTCTTCAATCTACGTTTTAATATTTTATTGTTTTGTTAGTTTTGTTTTTATTGTAGGTGTGTCACTTTTAGTTAATTTGCACTTTGATGTGAACATGGGCAACAGACGTGTGTTTTATATGCCCACTGGGGCTGAATTAGAAGGGTTGGAGCATACGGTGCAAAATACGACCACTGGGGCGATATGGCGGTTATGGGCGTTAAATGAGATATGAGTCTTATTATTGATCAGATAATGATCTGCACATATGTTATATTTGGGTATGAGATTTGTACCTGTTTGAATTACAGTAATTGCTTGTGTCATTGCCCCAACGTTTATTTGTATAATATTGTATGTCAGTTCGTAATCGGATTGAATGCACAAACTACAAGTCTGTTTTCCAGTTTATTGTAGTTGTAGTTTCACGCATGACTAAATTACATGCACAGCATAAAAATAGTGTTTTTTGACAAAACAATGTTGGTGAAAGCCTGCTCGTTCAGGCGAAACGCATCCGACACTGCTGTCAATTAAAATGTAATTTGGATTGTCAAGACACTGCGTCGTCATTCCTTATTTGCTGAGGAGTGTGTTTTTAATGTTACGGACTGTGCTTGAGAGGTCTGCTTGATGACGCACCCGCTGTTTAGGAGCTGCAGCTGCTGCTCGTAAGCATTTGGAAATATATATATATATACATACATACATACATATATATAGGTTTGTCATTCAAATAAAGATCCGGGTGACCTAACCCTTTTGGAGTGCTGGATGATCATTTCCTGTGAAAAAGGAGAATCTTATTTTTGAACATATAGTAGTGTCTGTGCATTAAATGACAAACATTAACTATTTTTAAATGTATTGAAATGAATGTGTATGGAAAATAAATAACTGCAATAACGCTTCAATAATGAAAAAAAATATTTGCCACAAGAATGCAAACAGGTTGTATTCCGTCCTACAAAGAATGCTAAAGGAAAGGATAATAAAATACCAGGGAGATTTAGATTTTGGTCTTTGATTTGAACACAATGTTTGGAAGAGCAGCTTCAGGGAGCTGCTGTGGAATAATAAGATATCATTCAGTGAAATAGCAATTAGGAAGTAGCTTTGTCTTACCTCTTCCCACTGGTGGATGTAGCGTATCAACCTTGACAGCCGCAGTAAGCGCAATAAACTGAGAATTTTTGTAAATCTGACGATGCGGAGAGCTCTCGCCGTCTTGTACACTTCGGAGTCCATCCCTTTCTCGACAATCAAGAAGATATAATCCACAGGTATCGAAGAGATAAAGTCCACCACAAACCAACTCTTCAGATAGTTCAGCTTGATGACCTGTGGGTCCAGAATGATTTCAGAACTGTCCTCATTCACAATCCCAGTTCTAAAGTTCATGATTAAATCAAACAGAAAAACGGTGTCTGATGCTACATTGAAAATAATCCACGGGGTGGTCGTCTGCTCTGTGAAGAATGTGATCCCCACTGGAATGATGACTAGATTGCCGACCATCATGATGAGCATTATCAGATCCCAGTAAAATCTGAAAGAGACAAAATGCAGGCATTAAGAAATATGTATTGAAAGTAACACATTGTTTTCCAAGTCACGATTTGATAATTGAAATTGCTGTTCTGGCTTTACCGCTCTGTAAATTTAGTTATACACCTCATCAGTTACTACTCTATTGCCTTACGAGTTTAGTTGATTATTTCTCTACCTCACTGTGTATAGCTGTTTTCACTGCTTATTATCGGTATCCTCACATAATACTGTTTTGTTTTTGCTGTCGCCTATTACTTCTCATTCCAAATCTTGAAGTCCTTTTAATGAGTCAAGCATTGTCTTATCTCCTGTGACATTCGATTCTGTGTCCCGTTGTTTCTTACAAGGTGCAGTAGTATTGAACTGGGGGTTGAGTAGTTGAGTGGTTCTTGCCTATTGGTATGCATTGCTTACAATGCTTGCCTGGTCATTTATTCTTCCTCATCCGATAGGTTTGTCATCCATTCCAGAATCAGAACATAGTCCTCTTATCTGTTCCTGGACGTGGAGGGAGAGGTGTGCCGCTGGGAAGTTGTCCTCTGTATTAATGCCAAGGCCACAACCGATAAAATACTTGAAATTGTGTTCAAGTTAGTTTTATTAGATCTGCACTTCATCAAGGCCAGAAAATGCCCTGGCTAAGGGAAAAGTCATCATAAGTCCACGCCTACTTGTTATTCCCCTTTAGTGGGTCAATATCTCATAATGGCTCAGCAATGGTAAGGAGATACATTACAGTACAGGTAATTCTGAGCACAGAGATATCTCTCTGCAGTTACTGTGCCACTGATTCTTAATCCCATGATGTTTTATCACTTTATGGGGCAGATTTATGTCGGACTTGCGCCACGTTTACGCCGCTGTTGCGTCACGCAATGGCGGCGTAAACGTGGCGCATCCCTGCGACCCATTTACAACGTGACACATCTAGGCAGATGCGTCACGTTGTAAAGCCCTGCGCCACATGTGGGCGTTATGGCGCATGGTGGGCGTTCCGAGGCAGGTGCCCTCGCAAAAGTGCCTGCGTGAAATCTACAAGATTTCCCGCAGGCAATTTTAGACCAATGCTGCGTCAAAACCCTGCGCCTGCTTGAAGCAGGTGTAAGGCTTGACGCAGCATTGGAAAGATAGGGCCCCCTAGACCATTCACGCATCTGTGCCGTTTTTGCCCCATGGTGCGCCGCATTGTGAATGCGGCGCACCATGAGTGGCGGAGCTGTGGTGCACAACAACTGGCGCATCCCTGGGAATGCGCCATTTATTGTAAATCGGCCCCTATGCTTGCACTATATGCCTGTAACGCTGTATAACTGTGTTCAGTGCTCTGATTACCTCAAGCATTGCAATCACTTTATAAAACCGCAATAAAATGATTTTTTTTAATGCAGCGTAATAAAAGACATATACTAAGATCTGAGTGGCCGTCATCAAAGCTGAACAGTTCGGTGTCTAGTCACCTTTTGGTTTATGGCAGCATGCAATTCTACTCTTTCAAGATATTTATGTGAAACTAACATCACTGGACAGCTGCCCATTACGTGTGTCTTTGATTAGAGACTGTTAAGGAATCAAAAATCTGTGCACGCTCCTTATGAAAAAACTTAGGTAGCCCCTATTTTTCAGCATTAGTCATTAGTTATCCAAACTAACTATGATTTGAATTTCATAATGCTCTTTGACTCGGCCAAGCACGGCTGAAATAGACTTAAAATAGCTGTTATGCCCCTCATTCGGAAAGAACTCTAATATCGACTGCCAACAGTACTAATGGGAATATAGTTTAAGGGCTTTCGATTCATCGTGATTTGCTGATCCAACCCTCAAATGTTTTTCTTTCTTATCTATGATCTTCCAAAATATTTATCCAATTGCATATATGACCTCTGTTTATTATTTTCGTGGGTGATTGGGTGCATGTAAAAAAGGATGATAGAACAGTAAGGGGCTATCAAAGTTTTCTAAACCTCTTCAAGTCAGGAAGATAAATTGTTATACTGTGTTGTTGAGCGATATAAACGTGTGGAACACAAGAAAATGGTGAAGATGGCATATGGAAAGGGGCGACCATTCGGTCCCCCCGAACGTATGGTGGAGTACCACGATCCCCCCGGGAAGCCATCTTGGGCGGGAGGCGAGTCTCGGCTGGTATGCCCGAAGCAGCGTAGCCGGGGCGCGCCTTTTCCCGCCCTGGAGTGGGTTGTCCTAGACACTGACGCGGCCGGCCACGCCCACGGAGGCAGGCGGGGGTGGGTTTACGCTCGCCCGAAGACGGATAAAAGGAGCAACAAGCCAAGAAAGCATCCTCTTGTTCCTGTGCTCTGAAGCTGCACCTCCCCGCTGCACGTGAGCCCGAGACGGAACGAAGAGCCAATTTTGAGCGTTGTAATCTTTCTTTTTGTTTTGCAGATATCTTCGTTGAGAATGCCAGGCAAGAAGGTCGGAAAGCGGGTCGGTACCGATCAGATGCTCCGCATGCTCATAAAGGAGGTAGCCGATTTGAAGAAGCAGATGGCGGCTAAGAACGTGGAGGGAGGACCGAAGCGAGTCATCGGACCAGCTTTGCCAGGAGTAGTCCCTGGTGGGAGAGGCAAGAGGTCCAAAAGGGGGGCACTTGGGGGGGAAACCCCGGTTCCCGATACTCCACTGGAGGAGCCAACCCCGGTTCCGAAGGAGGGGCATCCGATCCCCGTGGTGGTCACCCCCGTGACCGGGGAAGATATGCCTCCCGAGTTAGCGGCTCAATTAGCGGCGTGGTTGGGAAAAGATAGTGAGGGCACCACGGCTGATGACGCCCGGGCAGTAATGAGACAACTGCGGGAATCTAGAGAGGCTGCGAAGGCATCTTCGGTTACCCCGCCAGTGCCGGCGGCGGAAAATGCAACAGGCCCAAGTTCGGCGGCAAATGCAGCATCTGGTCCAGGTAAGAGGCCATTGCCGATCGCGGGGGAGGGGTCTGTACCTTCGCGAAGGGAGAAGGTGGCTCAGCATGTTCCACTGGAAATTAAGGAAAAGATTTGGGCGAATAAGTATGTGAACATTTTTTCTTTGCTTACCGACCATTACGAGATGGAGCATGTTAAGAGCCAAAAGGAGCTCATGCATCCGAGTGTTTGGCGCGCGAAAATGGCCGCCTTTAAGGTTGATGAAAACATAGGTACTTGGGGCAGAGCGTGGGGCATTTTCACCTCCATCATGGGCGAGCGCAGGCCCGAGTTGCTGACCGAGTTGCCTATTTATCAGTCACGTATCATGGAGTATTCCGTATCGTATGGGGGCAATCAGTGGTTTTGTTATGACAATATATTTAGAAAAGCTAAGGAGCACGACCCAGATCTGACTTGGGATTGTTTCGACTCCGTTTCATGGCAAAAAATGGAGAGTTCAGGAATGTTAAAAGTGCCATTGTCAGGGAGTAACGGGGGTGAATTTACCCGCCAATCCTCTGGGACACCCTTTCGGACGGGTGCAGGTAACGAACACCACTCGAAGTCGAGTGGCAACGCAGGCAAAAGGGGGATTTGTTGGAATTTTAACAGGGGAAAATGTACGAGGCCCCAGGGGTCATGCAAGTTCAGACATGAATGTGGGGGGTGTGGGCAGCCATCCCATCCTGAGTCCATGTGCAGAGCCAAAACGGGTGATAACGGTGGTAGGGGAAGCGCCAAACAGGTCTGAAATAGTCCGAGGGGCGCCTTTACCTACTCCGATTGATACCATGGCAATGATTCCTTGGCTTAACGAATACCCGGATCATGCTTCCGCTGGGGTGTTGCGAAACGGGTTTTCATATGGTTTCCGCATCCCAGTGGGGGATTTCCAGGGTGTAGCAAATTGTAAGAATCAACTGTCGGTCTTGCAGCATACGGCGGTGGTACAGGGAAAGATTGGGAAGGAGGTGACTCGAGGTCGTGTCGCCGGTCCATTTGATTTGCCACCGGTTGCTAATTTTGTTTGTTCCCCTCTAGGGGTGGTCCCCAAGAAGGACCCGGGTGAGTTTCGGCTGATACATAACTTGTCAGCCCCACGTGGTCTTTCCGTGAATGAAGCGATAGACCCGGAAGTGTGTTCGGTGCGGTACGCATCTTTCGATGAGGCCGTTGCCATGTTGAATCGCCTGGGGCCCGGGGCGCTGATGTCAAAATCAGACATCGAGTCAGCGTTCCGGTTGCTCCCGGTGCACCCAGACGATCAGCGTCTCCTTGGTTTCATGTTTCAGGGTCGCTATTACATGGATAGATGTATGCCAATGGGGTGCTCGATATCCTGTGCCTATTTTGAAAAGTTCAGTTGTTTTCTGCAATGGGTATTCACAAGGAAGACGGGTTTTCAGCATGTTATGCATTATCTCGATGACTTTCTGTTTTTGGGGGCAGCCGGGGATCCTGAGTGTGGACAGGCTTTACATGAATTTTGTGTCTTAATGAATCAATTCGGTGTGCCATTGGCGCCAGGTAAGACTGTGGGTCCCTCGACTTTGCTCGAGTTTCTGGGGATCGAGCTTGACTCGGAAGAAGGTTGTTTTAGATTACCCAGGGAAAAAGTGTTAAAATTCAGGATATCCCTTGAAACATGTATTCGTGCAACGAAAGTAAACCTGCATCAATTGCAACAGGTGGTGGGTCAGTTGAATTTTGCCCTGAGAGTGATGCCAATGCCACGCCCCTTTTCCCGCTCGATTGCACAAGCCATGGTCGGCCTGAAGGAAGGACATCACCGCACGAGGCTCTCGGCAGAGGTTCGCCAGGACATGCGCATTTGGTTGGCATTTTTGGCGGATTTCAATGGTCGAATTGTCTGGAACAAACCGGCGGTGTCCTCCGAGGAGCTGGGGCTTTGGACAGATTCGGCGGGGAGTATAGGTTTTGGTGCCATATTTGGTACACAATGGTCGGCTCAAAAATGGCCGTTAGGGTGGCACGAGTGCGGCCTGACGAGTAACATTGCTTTCCTTGAACTCTTCCCTATTTTGGTGGCCTTGAAGACATGGCCGGAGGGGTTTCGGGATCATTCTGTGGTGTTCTGGTCTGATAACATGACTGTGGTTGAGTGTATCAATAGTCAGGCAGCACGTTGCAAATGGATTCTGAGACTGCTCAAAGAAATTGTGTTATTGTGTATGCAGTTGAATGTGCTCTTTAGGGCAAGACATGTCCCGGGGGTACTGAACCAAGCGGCTGATGCGCTTTCTCGTTTCCGTATGCAGGCCTTCTGGGGTTTTCTGCCCACAGCGGACCTGGTGGCAGCACCCTTTCCCGAAGCTCTCTGGTCTCTCGGTGCCCCGAACTACAAAACCTCGTGGGAGAGAGTTTAGCGCCCAGGACAAGGAAGGCATATGAAGGGGCGTTCTGTTCCTATTTGTCCTTTTTGGGTTCTGCTGGGGGGAAGCTTTGGGGACAGGAAGAGCTTGTCGTAAAGTTTCTGCTGTCTTTACATCAGGCGGGCAAATCAGTAGCTACGGCCCAGAGGCATCGGGCCGCCATTTCCTTTATGGCAAGGGCTCATGGGATCCAGGACCCGACAGCGTCTTTTGTGGTGCAGAAAGCACTACGTGGGTGGCAACGCCTTGAGGGTCGCAGAGTAGATGAGAGGCACCCGATAGGTCTGGATAGGTTGACCCTGTTATTGTCCGTACTCCCGGCAACGTGTTCATCCCAGTACGAAGCAGGGTTATTCCGAGCTGCATTTGCGCTAGCATTCCATGGGGCTATGCGGGTAAGCAAATTAGTGGCGAAGAACAAGCAGGATACGATGGGGGGACTGTGCCGGGAGCACATTCAGGTCAGGGAGGAGACGATGACGGTCTCCTTTGTTAGGTCCAAAACCGATCAGGGTGCAATCGGGGACTGCATAATCATTCAGAGGATCCCCAGGTCTTCCATGTGCCCTGTGGTGTGTGTGGAGGAATATTTAGCGCAGAGGGTGGCATCATGGGGGGGGACCTTGTTGAGACACGCTGACGCCACCCCACTGACGAGATTTCAGTTCCAGCGGGTGCTTGCGATGTCGATTTCGGCCGCGGGCTTGAACCCCGGCGAGTTCGGGACCCATTCCTTTCGGATAGGGGCTGCTACTGAGGCTACAGCCAGGGGTCTGAGTGTAGAAGAAGTAAAACGTTTGGGGCGTTGGTCCTCGAACTGTTATAAAAGGTATGTGCGGTTGCACATGTTGTGAAGCTGTAATAATGTACTCACGCTTCTTGTTTTTGTTTGGTTTTCAGTTGCGCAAGCTTACGAGGCGGGGCAGACTGTGCAGTTGACCCGACACCTGGGGAACAGCGGTCAGACATCACCGGCTGCGAGAAAGGAGGTGTGGGTCGTGGGCCACTCATACGTGAGGCGTGCCGCGGACGTATTCAAAGCAGGTGACATGATTCACGTGGCTGGGGAATACGGGTACAGGGTGTCCTTCTACGGAAGGGGCGGGCTCTGTATTGACCAATTTCAATCCTTTTTCGAGGGTTTGTTAGGGCGGACAAGGTCACCGCCGTCTATAATCATAGTCCATCTTGGGGGCAACGATTTGGTGGCCACTGGTAGACGACTTCTTCTTGAGGCAATGCTTTCCACAGTAAGTTGGTTGGCAAGAAGAGTTCCAGGGTGCACAATTGCATGGTCCCATATGATCCCACGGAAAGTGTGGCGGGGGGCTATTTCGGTTTCTGCTCTGAATCATTCAGTAAAGAAAATAAATAACAAGTTGAGTAGATTGTTTCGTTCAAATACACTGCATTCTGTTTCGCATAGTTGTATCAAAGGGGACAGTATGTATTTGGGGGATGGGGTTCATTTGTCCCGGGTGGGGAATGAGTTACTCATAGGAGACCTCATAGCTTGGCTAAAGAGTTTAAAACATGACCTTTAGGCAGGAGTTGTTGTGGGGGGTCCGGATAGCCGGTCAACTATCCGGCCTGTGGCGGTAAGGTCATGATCGGTGAGCAGTAATTGGAAGATCCCTATGGGGGGGCGTCACCCATTACGGATGGGAGCGCTCGGGGGAGGTGGCCATTGGCCCCTCAACGGGGAGGCGGTCCCTTCTAAGGATAGGCCGCCGGAAGGAAAGGAAAGGTGGTCAAGGCCCCTTCCTGGATAGGAGGGGCTACGGGCCCTCCTGGGGAATTTCCCGGGGCCAGGACATCTGCGACGGCAGATGGGGTAAGTTGTGTGGGGTTCGGGAGGGGTTTACGCTACCTTTTAGACACCTCACACGAGTCCTCGGACGACCGTTAAATGGCGTTGAGTTCATTGGGGCCCCCGTCAAGTCCAAGGGAAATTGGTAGATGCACTTGAGGTACGCCTCTGTGCGGTCGCTCCCCTCACAAGTGAGGGGGGGATTTCTGGTTTAGGGATCTGACACCGGTTACGACCTTGCCGATGGCCCTTAACGTTAGCATGTACAATTTCAAGTCAAATGTTTTGTAGGATGTTAGTTCGGCTAGGAGAACCTTTGTATTAGAGATCTGTTAAGGTTAGCCAAACATCGTAATGTGGAAATGAAATTGTACATGATATGAAACCCCGCCTTCCAAAAGTTCAGAACCGTTTCCGGTTTCCCATCCTTGGGGATTGTGTTGAGAGGGGGTGGCGGGTATCTCAGCCATATGGAAAGGGGCGACCATTCGGTCCCCCCGAACGTATGGTGGAGTACCACGATCCCCCCGGGAAGCCATCTTGGGCGGGAGGCGAGTCTCGGCTGGTATGCCCGAAGCGGCGTAGCCGGGGCGCGCCTTTTCCCGCCCTGGAGTGGGTTGTCCTAGACACTGACGCGGCCGGCCACGCCCACGGAGGCAGGCGGGGGCGGGTTTACGCCCGCCCGAAGACGGATAAAAGGAGCAACAAGCCAAGAAAGCATCCTCTTGTTCCTGTGCTCTGAAGCTGCACCTCCCCGCTGCACGTGAGCCCGAGACGGAACGAAGAGCCAATTTTGACCCACCCACCAGCCCCTGAGGACAGCTAGTTGTTTTGAATAAAGTTTTGATGTGGTAACTCTATTTCTTGCAGGTTGTGATGATTGTCGTGATATTTTGAGTATGCAATAAAGAATGGTCATTTTCAGTATGTTTTTCAAATAAAGTAATTCTGCACTAGTGTGATCAGTAATCATGCTTGTAATAGTTATGGTTGTTTTATAAATTAGTAAGTCAGGTAAATTGTCGTATCTATTTTTGGTTGGGCGGTAAGGTCATGATCGGTGAGCAGTAATTGGAAGATCCCTATGGGGGGGCGTCACCCATTACGGATGGGAGCGCTCGGGGGAGGTGGCCATTGGCCCCTCAACGGGGAGGCGGTCCCTTCTAAGGATAGGCCGCCGGAAGGAAAGGAAAGGTGGTCAAGGCCCCTTCCTGGATAGGAGGGGCTACGGGCCCTCCTGGGGAATTTCCCGGGGCCAGGACATCTGCGACGGCAGATGGGGTAAGTTGTGTGGGGTTCGGGAGGGGGTTTACGCTACCTTTTAGACACCTCACACGAGTCCTCGGACGACCGTTAAATGGCGTCGAGTTCATTGGGGCCCCCGTCAAGTCCAAGGGAAATTGGTAGATGCACTTGAGGTACGCCTCTGTGCGGTCGCTCCCCTCACAAGTGAGGGGGGGATTTCTGGTTTAGGGATCTGACACCGGTTACGACCTTGCCGTTGGCCCTTAACGTTAGCATGTACAATTTCAAGTCAAATGTTTTGTAGGATGTTAGTTCGGCTAGGAGAACCTTTGTATTAGAGATCTGTTAAGGTTAGCCAAACATCGTAATGTGGAAATGAAATTGTACATGATATGAAACCCCGCCTTCCAAAAGTTCAGAACCGTTTCCGGTTTCCCATCCTTGGGGATTGTGTTGAGAGGGGGTGGCGGGTATCTCAGCCATATTGTTTGTTGGAAGATGAAAGCAAGGATGGCACGGAGTTTAATGAACACCAGAAGCAGGTAGGAGTAAGTTGAAGAAGGTTTTGCCATACTCCTAAAAGGTTCAATAATTTTATCATGGATTGTTGACTTTGTAGTAGGAAGGAAATTGGTTCATAATATTTGACTTGTATTTTGTTAATCGATATGCTATTATTTTGGTGTGATTCTCTTTTAAAGAGTAAAAATATTGCTATTGTGAAAAAAAATGGTATAACGATATACCATCCTGACTTGAAGAGGTTTATAAAACTTTGATAGTCCCTTACTTTCCTTTCATCCCTTTCTTACATGCACCCAATCACCCACTACAAATTGTACTGTGACATTACACTTTGATCCTTCAGAATCACAGTCACTCCACTTTTTCCTTTCCACATCTTTCCCAGGTATCGCTCTGGCTTTTATGCCCTTCATGACATCAAATGGTACCTTGCCAGTGGCACTATCAGGCATGGTGAGATACGCCAGCACCACTTTTCTCACAGAATCTCTCTGTTGTCCAGCTTGACACAAAGCCAACTATATGCATTCTTTCAGAGTTATATTCCACCTTTCCAAAGGCCGTTAATCTGGGGGTAATATACTGATGACCTAATAAGCTGTACCCCATTCAACCTTGAAAAGTCCTTCATGGCCTGAGATACAAATTGCACCCCATCATATATTACTATGATTTACAATATGCTTTCTTTTTCCCATATCTCTTCCAAAAACTTGATTACATTTTGTGCCATTACCTGAGCCATAAACTTAACTTCAGGCCATCTCGAATTGTAATCCATAACCACCATAGCATACTTGGGGTGAGAGCCCAACACATTATATGGCCCAGAAATGTCTAGAGCAAATTTCTTCCACAGGGCATCAGTTTTCCCAACATTTACATTCAGATATTCCACTGTTCTCTGTGATTTGTTGCTCCATGTGCATGATCAGCCTCCTCTCACCATTCTCTCCGCATCACTGTCTAAACCTGGCTACTACTATTCCTTTCTCACTCTACGCTTGGCTGCACTCATTCTACTGTGGCCATCATGAGCCAATAATAAAATGTGCCCTATTATCCCTCTGGCACTACCAATAACTCACCTCTCAACAAGATTCCACCTTCCCCAGACAAACCTTTTATTCTGGAATGACTCACCTTATCTGAAGGCTTCTCTACAGCTGGCCACCCAACAGTCATATATCTCACAAGCCCCTGCAATGCTACATCATCTTTAACAGCCCACAAGCACTGAGATATGCGACCTTCTGTAGAAATGCATACGTTAGCAACTAACTCTTCATTTTCATCATCATCAGTATTATTAGAGCCATTCACTGGCAACCTCTACAAACAGTCCACCACTGCATTCTTTTTTTCAGACATATTGTTGTGAAGCATTTTAGAATTGAGCGTAATTGACTGATTCATGCCCTTATATAGCTATAATTCACATTGCCCTTATATGGGCATAGAAATCATAACCATATTTAGACATAACCCATCCAGTCCAAATTCAGGCATGGCTACTTCCACTAGTTCCAAAAAGCCACACCGATTTCTTGGAAAACTCGGCTTCAGCAGTCAGGGACATCCCCTTACTTGAATATTCATTTGTCCTAGAAATCATGGTGTTTTCAAAGAACTACCATTCCCTTGGGGTTCTTTGGTGACGTTATTAAGTGCGATTTTACATACTAGGCACCTTTAAGGTATAAATATGCCTACACTTGCCATAGCAAACACATGGTGGTTCGGAGCAGCTCGACTATCTTCTTGCCAGACGCAGCTCGCTACAGCAAGTGCCGAAGAAAGCCGACCCTCCAGATGATGCACTGACAGTGAGGCTGCCTTTCTCACGCTGAGAATCCAGCTCCAGTGTTTCCAAGCTCCCCTCGCGGGGTGTTGGAAAATGGAGTCCCGAGAAAGAGATACCAGACCTCCTTAATTCTAAAACCAAGGTACGGAGCTGATCAGACCCTAAGAGAAATCTTGGTTAGATTCTTGGCAAAGAAAAACTAAACCAATGCTACACCTCACTTACTTCTTCCCTAGTACTAGACTTAGGGTAGGCGTGTTTTAGAAGCACCAGTTGAGTATGTTTAGCTTTTGTTATTTATGTATGTATTTATCTATGGTCTAGGAACCATATAATACTTTTACAATATTATTTTATAATACTCTTCTTAATGTACGCATTATACTTTCCAACCAGTATTACAATTGTAGCAGTTCATTTCTTTTGCCGGAGAAAGAAGACTGTTCGATAAATCCTTTTATTGAAAACGACCGTCTCTCTATTTCTCTGCACCTTTGATGAAACGAAGCATTCACGATTGACGGAGTAAAATATCTATTTATTGTTTCCACGAGTCTGAAGATTAGTTTTATTCTTGGGGAAACAAAGTTGTCATGTTTATGCGGTTGTCAGAAATTAATCCCTTCTTGTTTATTCTAGAAAGTTTCTAGTGACCTCTCAGCTAGCTGGCACTCACAATTAAGTCTCATATATTCAATAGAGACCTAGTCGACCTAAGTCCTACGTCAAACCTATAGGATATATTATTCCAATGCGCGGAGCCTATTGGGAATATAGGAACTTCACTATATGGCGCCCGATGTTTGGTAAGGCACTAATTTAACGTTAGATACTAGAGTAACTCAGTTGTGCTTTTCACAGAGACCCCTTTTTCCTGTAAAATACTCCAATAGACGTCTGGAGTGGGTAAAAGGATTAAATATCTGCCATTACTGAGTAGGACAAAAATACCATGTATTAGTTTTTGGTTTGTTCAACGTTGAAGGATACAGTGTTCCAAAATATTGTGCACCTTATCTTTGTTTCCTTGAAACTTGCTCTGCAAACTTTCAGTCAACAATATGACTGAAAGCGAGAATGGTGGGGCTGCAGCCCAACAGGGTTCAAACATTACAGGTTTCAAGAAACCGACCTGGATGCTATAATCATCCCGGAAAACTTTAGGAAAATCATCGCTATAAAGCTTATGATGAATGGCTTATCACCTAGAGGTAGTAGGGTAATTTTTGCCATAGAGGCACATGAATATCGGCAGACCGAGGTATTCTATTCGTGGATAGTCTTCCCTGAAGCAAATGCAGTAGCGCATGTGTTTCACTTCTACAAAGTAGAGGATAATCCAATGGAATTCAGCTCTGGTTTAAAGGCGCCCTACAACATCAAAATCACATTACCAGGCTCGGTCCACTAGGTAGCCGAGGAGCAACATGGCGGGTACTAGCCAGCTATACACCACATCCTGCCATTTAAGAAATGTCAGGTGTGGAACTATTAGTTCAGCTAAAACAACTAATAAAAATACATAGAAAATTGGTTCAACATGTCATGCGGACTCTAACAGTCCAACCTCCTATAAGGATTCCACAGCAAACCCCTCACCAGGGGAACACAAATAAAATCACACCACAGACTATACAATCAGTCATTGGTAAATTACCCGCAAAAAGGGAACAAATTCTATTCTGGATAGCTCAAAAAATTACTCAAATTGAGGCAGCTTTTCTTCTGTCAGTACACCTCATGAGAAACACAGAATTTTAACAATCCATTTACCAATGGGGATCGCACCACACTTGGAGGACTGCGACACTTGGGGGACTGTCTTTGCTGCAATTTACCCAAAAACACATGGGCAGATTTACAAGCCCCTTGCGCCACCCATACGTCACTTTTCCCATGTTAAAAATGACGCAAAAATGGCGCAAGGGGCTTGTTAATAAGCCCCATGGTGTTCCGTCGATGGCGGTGATACCAGACGTCCTGAAACAGATTCAAAATGAATGCTGGGCAGAGCCTGCTTTAAATCTGGGTATGAAATTACTGAGAGATTTCAAACAGGTCTCAGCTATAATATTAGCTAATATTAAAGGTGAAGCAGCATCTGTGGTGATCCGCCAGAAAGAGAATTTGATGTAACTGAGCAACCATATGAACTGGTCAGAATAAATGAAAAATCCTATGAAGAACTAGGTAGAGATAGTTTGGGTGGGAAACCAGTTAAACCTCAACTAACAGAAAATCCTGAAAAGGTCTTTATTAAAACACTCTCACTACTCCTAAAAAGAAGTGGAAAAATACTAAACAAACTTCTAATGAGAAGAGCTCTCAGTCGAGAGATAGGTCTCCTCAAAAGGAGCCCTCCGAAAAGAGGTATAACCTCAGGAACAGACATAATTTGAGAAAACCTGACAGATATCAAGATACTGATACACGTTCCTCTTGTATCTTTCAGACTTCCTCACAGAAATCGGAAAGAAGAGGACGGTCAGAACACAAGGAAGAACGCGTAAAGTCCAAAGATGATCAACACGTTCAAAAAAATAAGAAAACCCAATTCACCAAAAATAAGGTACCAGGTCTAAAAATCAGACATGCAGAGGATATTGAGGACACAACTCAAGAACTGGGAGTGGGCCCAGATAATGCTGGACAGCGCAACAGAGGTCACCATAGATCGCAATATCTTGAATGATCATCTGGAGACAGTGGCATTGAATTAGTACATTCAAGTTGAAATAGCTGATATCAGGGTTAGTGTACCCCTTAAGTTACACAAAGTAACGCTCCGGGTGGAGGGGGACATAACTTGGAAAAACAAGAGCACTCTTTTGGGAGAAGCACTCTAAGGGTTCTGACATTCTTCTAGTTGAAAAAGACTGGCCACCAAAATTTGTAAGGGAGTGCCCACATGGCGAAGACATCATTATGCCAGCCTTCTCCAATCATATTCCAATTCACTTAAGATACACCTAAGCCAGAAAATGGGCTGTTGCCCAGGCTCCAGAATCATATAAAAATCATGTAGGATGGGATGAGGATTCCCCTCTCCATAAAATCCAGTTAAAAACTCAACCTACTGCACAGAGGCAGTATCCAGTTAAGCAAGAAGCTAAAAAACAGGACAGGGAGATATTATATCAACTTAAATATCAAGGGGTGATTGAAACATGCACCTTGTCAATGAACAATCCTATGTTTCCTATCTCCAAACCAGACAATACATATTGTCTAGTTTTGGACTACAGACATTTGAACTCTTGTTGCAAAACATTTGCATTACAAAATGCACACAGTGCAGCACTAATGAATAACATTGTGCGTAAAAAATATAAAACCACATTAGATATTTCTAACGGTTTCTTCTGTCAAAACATTGCACCTGAAAGGTCGCGTTATCATGCGGACTTGAAGATATAAACCGAGGTCACAGCTATTCTATTGCTTCACAACTAATTGCACGCCTTTAGACTTCCGCCGATGCTGCGTATCCACTGGGGACGATCCATGCATTGGGTGGATTTTGAGCATCTTATATCTACAACTTATTAACTTTGAATATTCAGGTTGGAACTGTCCCTCTGCATGAAAAACATAGCTTCTACTTCTTAAATTCTCACATTGAAGGTTATCGCACAGTATCCATCACCTATATTATATAGACCAAGACCAGACTTTTATACTTATATTAAAGAGCGAGGCAAGGATTCACCACACTCTTATCATTTGATTCATCCTTGAAAAAGTCATGGTACGGATTGGATGTACTGACGAAACATGTGTTGGCTGCTCTTGTTGATTCTTTTTTATGAAGCCTTGTGAATAAATGGAGAAATTAACATACATGGACTATAATTGATTTTGTACCTTATCTGGAAAAGAAGTCTCACTGATATTTTCAATTGGATCCTACTTAATTGTCTTGTCTCAACTTTTTGTAATCACATATTACTTGTTTTACATGTGCTTAGGATGGTGCTTCCCTTGACCCTATTGTGCACCTGAAAGAAGGAACTGGACCGCTTTCTCAATCATGGTGACACAGCGCCACTTCAGTCGTCTCCCCCAAGGATTCAAGAATAGTCCAGGGTTACTTTCAGCCAGAGTAACAGAGTTACCACAAACGTATGATGATGAGTCATTATCTTATGTCGATGACATCTATCTAACAGACGATGATTTGGACAGGCACTTGAACAGAGTGAATACCATTATACTTGGATACGCTTCTGAAGGGTATAAATTCAACTTTAAGAAATCAACAACTGCCCACCTCAACGTCCTTTTTCTAGGATACGAGTTATCAAGTGAAGGCAAAAGCCTGGTAGCCAACTTTTTAGAAAAGTGTGCGCTGCTCCAACCTCCAAAAACGCTGCAAAACTTACAGTCAATTCTAGGTTTCCTGAATTTCGGAAGAAAATACATTCTAAATTACACGGAAAGGGTTTAACCTCTCTACGAATTAGTCAAACCTGATTTCAAAACTAATAGTTGGACTCAAAAACACACAGAAATTTTGCGTTCAGTGCAAACAGACATGTTAGCAACATCACATTTACAGACACGCGTAAACATACGCAATCTTGTAATCAGAATAATCCCAGGAAGATGTGGATTCACGTACTTAGCTTTTAATGAAGGTGAAAAAGTACCAATCGCTTACAAATCACACTTGTACACACAAGCTGAAATGAAATTCAGTTCAACAGAAAAAATTCTGACAGCGGTTCAAACTGCAGTATCAAAAGAGAGAGCTCTCGCACAGGGTAAACGCATATTGGTCGTTACTCCTGTACCTGCCTTAGAGGCAGTGACAAAAGCAGGCATTCCGAATGCAAAGTCTTTACATCCAAGATGGATACAATGGGTTAACTCTCTTGCTGCAACAGATGTTGAATACGTTTTTGAACCCTATTTGAAAGCACAATAATTTCTACAATATGAACAAGAATGTCCTCTGCCCACTGAGATTCTGCCTCTAAAACAGTACGAATGTATAATCTATACAGACGAATCAGCACAACCCTCAATTGGGGGTAAACAAGCTTATAGTACTGCACTACACTACACTCCATCGCAGATAAAAATTCCAACATCTTCAGAGCCCAACATAGAATTCTGGATAACGCTTGACAAGTTAATTTATTGGTAAATAGATCAACCAAGCGGCACTGATCTGGCCATACCAGGAAATCTGTTACACAAACAATTTGTTAAAAATAATTCACCCCTACCGATATGCCAGAGCTTCTCTTTTAATGGTAGAATGGTTCTGCTCTGTATCCCTCAACGGTCTCGAAGCATAAGCAATGGTGACCTACTTCCGTTGTCTCACCCGCAAGAGCACAGCACCCAAACCTATGACACAAGCATGCATACACACTATACCCTTACCTTTCATATCAAAAGGTATGAGCACCGGAGCAGATGCAATTGCCTTCTTCAGTTGAGCAAACACTCACTTACACTTGAGGCACTGGTCAAATCTGGCATTCTTTACATTAATTTACGTAAGCACTCAGCTTTGTCCACAAACATATGGATGAATACTATTCAGCAAGTCCCAAGAAGGATTTCAACTGATCATTGTCTCTTGATGATGGAGCATCTTCAATGGCCTTTACAAGCTTCAACTACTGGGATTTTTCGTCTAACCAGTGCCAAGATATTCATCACCTCTGACTCCAATTTTACAGTTTTGTAACTTTATAGTTAACCTTCGTTGAGGTAAAATCTCCAACACCTTGGACAAAATATTGTCATGTTTATCCTCATTCTCTCCAAAAATCAATGTATCACCTTGGAAGTCGGTTACATTGCCTGTGCCTTGAATAAATAGTGTATCATCCTTGTGGAATATAGCTGAAGCTGAAGCCATACCTAAGGGCAAGAGTTTGAATCTGAATGCTCCTTCAGGGGTGACAAATGGTGTAAGATGTCTTGAGTTGAGACGCAAGGAAATTTGGTGATAGGTGGACAACGAATCCAAGGTAGAAAATACTTTTGCTCCTTTGATTGTTGTCAGAATTTCACCAATATTGGGTAGAGGATGTCTGTCCACCCAAATAGCCTAATTAAAGGCACATAGATCTACGCACATCCTCAACTTTCCATTAGATTTTTTAGCCAAAACCACTGGGGCCAACAATTCTGAAGCCTCGATTTCTTCAATAATGTCTGTTTTACACAGCTTTTGTTATTCCTTCTTTAAAGGTGCTCTCAGTATTAAAGGCAACCTACAAGGCTTGTGCACTTTCAGACAAACACCATCTTTCAATACAATCTTGTGAGAAAAACCTTTGAGCAATCCCAATTCACTTCTGAACAATTTGGGAAATGTTCTTGCCACTTCTTATTGATCACCACATTCACATCAGCCAATTCTGCCAGCACCTGAAAAGGGTGATTGGGGACTAGACATATAAGTAAATCTCTTTGTTGTTCTCCCCCCAGAAACATGACCTATATTTAGCAGTGTATACCATGGAATGCGTCTTTTTGCCCTTGAATTCAAATGTGCCCTCAAGGTACCCTAACAACTCAATGGGTTTGTTTTCGTAAGCCAAAAACTTGATGTTTGGTTTAAACAAAGCATGATCTGGAAATCTAGCGAGATACTCCTCACCAAACAAAGTGTAATGGGCACCTGAATCAGCCATTTCTCACACCGCCAACCCTTCAAACTGGATGGAACAATAAGGATGCACCTTATCAGCAGCAATCTATAAAACACTGACTTCTAATATAAATTATTCCACCTGACTCTATGAACCTATCCCACCAACCATGTGAACAGATGGCCTTGACTTAAAAAGATTACCTCCCATACCTTTACAGACTCTAGTAAAATGTCCTTTAATCTTGCACCTCCTGCACACCTGACCAAAGGCAGGACAATTAGGATCAGTAGCCACATGCCCCTTTAACCCACATTTGTAACATGACAAGCTTTTCTTACTACCCAACCAATTTTTTTGTAAGGGAGCCACGGCTTCTCTTTTGTTCATAAAGGTACTATATGAGTTTGTTTGTACCACATCCACTTTTCCCAAATTACTTGATTCTATTTCATTAAGTCCTCCTTCAGTATTCTCTGCCCTTTTTGCTCTATCTATAGCTTTCACACAGAGCTTCATAGATAGCATTGCAAAACAACTGCTTGCAGGATCCACGAGACAGTGAACACAGTAGCTCAGAAACAGAATGTTGCAATTGCTCACAGAAGTTCAATGCAAAGAGAAGACTATGTACCTGTATGATGTTATCAAGCAACATGTAAACAGGGCTTATGGAAGCCACTGCTTATGTGACACGTCGTGCAAAATGTGCAATATTTTATGTCTAGCATTGTGCGTGCTCTGTGCCTTCTCCTCCCAAGTACCTTTAATGCATTTTGCTTTGTCACCTTGTTACCGTGGAATTATACGCCACTCTCCTCAATGCCATGACGGCACCACAACTTCACAGAATGGCAGCAGTAGTCCTTCGGTGCTGCTCTTCTCAACGACCGGACCGTTCTGTTGCTCCTCAGCTGCTGGCGCCTATAGTAGGCCCTCTCCTATACATCAGCCATCCTCATCGCCAGCGAAAGAATGATGGCTGGATTATAGGTAAAACAGCTTCAGTGTTTCCATCAACATGTGGGCATAAAAAGAGGGAGATGCCGGCCAGAATGCCACCTGCCCACACCATTCCACATAGAATGCAGGATGTATTCTGCACATTCTTGGCTCGTGACAATGCAACACACTGCTATTTTGAAGGGCCAGATAAAACTTCACTGCATATGTCAAATATATTTTTCAAAATCAAAGTGTCAGATTAACAAAAAAACTGAAATTGAGTACTGTAGCGTTCTTTCTAAGCTTGGAGTACATTTTGACTTTTTAGATTTTGCAAGGTTCCACACTTATTTCTGGATTGCTACATTTGCTTGGTGTTCTCCCTCAATAATTGTTGGAATTCTTTTGTGAATTACTAATTTTTGCAAGACAATAAGCATGCACATGCCGATTTTGTTGTTTCCTATTCTCAGGTCAAAGAGATTGGCCCCAATAAAACACGTTTGGCCAAAGTGGTGGGCGTTCCCAAAATAATACAAAGTCAAATGCCACATGTAATTCGGAATGCTCA
Organism: Lissotriton vulgaris; assembly: GCF_964263255.1. Taxonomy (NCBI): domain Eukaryota; kingdom Metazoa; phylum Chordata; class Amphibia; order Caudata; family Salamandridae; genus Lissotriton; species Lissotriton vulgaris. The sequence continues at coordinate 388,716,372 of NC_141689.1, forward strand.
GCCAATCAGAACATAGCATGTATACTACACATAGTGATCACATGCTCCTCATACCGGACATCTGGACACACTGAAACTGGCCCACATTGGGTGTCCACAAAGTCGAGAGCCTCCTGCACCCCCTTATCATATGGTTGAATTTATGATTAATGACTAGGTCTGGAATTGCGTTCTCTACAAAAATATGTAATCAGTTTATATACTCAAGAACTGTATATAATGATGGCCAAAACCTCTGTACATCATGCCAGTCTTCAGAAACACCTCAGTTGCTGCTCTCCCGGCAGCTCCTTTCAATTAAACCAACTTGTGTGACAGGAGATATCCTTTCAATCAACTACATACCATTCAGAAATGTAGAAGCTACTTTTCATAAAATCTGACACATGTAATCTGGTCTCCTTGGTCACCTAATGAACCATGGAGACATCCTCATCCCATTAGGCAAAAACCCAGAATGACCTGTGTTGTGTTTAAAAGGTAGGAACAGCTATTGAAGCCTTTCTGATAGTAACACCTACAAAATGCTGTATAATGGCATATATTGGTTGGTGAACTAGCAGAATCTACCTGATAATGTGCTATAAAGTTTGAAACCAAGACCTCCTCCCACCAACTTGGTTGACCATGCAAGTGCAGCAGGGGCTTCATGTTTAAATTAGTGCAGAGTTAGATCTGTGCCATGTGAGTGCAGAGTGAGAGTTGTGTTCATGTAAGACGAGGGCGAAAATGTGTTCCTAATGATTGGTATGTGTAGGAAAGTAGGATCTGCTTTCGTGGTTATCCACACTTTTTGCTGGTGTCATAACTGTTTTCTGGCTAGTCTGACTGGGATCTTGGTAAGCAGGAACCCAGTCACTGTGCCTCCTCCCTAAATTGGCTATGGTGTGTCTCTGGTACATTCCTATTTGGCTACTGGGGCACACTTGTAAGTCCCTAGTATATGTTACCGAGGTACTTAGGGCCTGTATGCCCCAGGGGTCCGCTGTGGGCTGCAGCATACATGCCACCGCCGAGGGACCCTCCAAACTATGCCTTCAGGCCTGCCATTGCAGCCTGTGTGAGTTGGTGCATGCACCTCTCATGAAAGATGTGTTTCCTTATATCTAACGTCACTGCCCTTGGAACTTATCAGTCACCCCCTCTAGCAGGGCTTTCAGTCCCAGAGGCAGGGTGCTCGGTTACAAGTGTGAGGGTGGCCCGCATAAGCAGACCACCCCTACAAACCCAGGAGTCCATTCTCTGAGCTTTGTAAGTAAATCAGCCAATACAGAGCCTGTCAGCAACCTAGGGCTGCTGCCGACCTCCAACAGGAGTATACCCTCCTGCTGCTGGGCCAAATTCAAGCAGCGGAAGGTAGGACAAAAGGTTTCCTGTCACAGGGAGGTTTGACCACCTCCCAGACAGGATTTAGTATATTTTGCCGGGGTAGAGTCGCTGGCCAGCACCACATAGTCTGATGGAAGGGCACATTTGGTGCCCTCCTTGCAAACTCAAGTTTAAACCAGATCAGGGAGCCATTGGCTCCCTGCTCTGGCATAAGACTGGACAAAGGGACATGGGAGTATCACTGTCTGACCCCTCCTCTGGGAGAGACCCCTGAATCGTCGATTCCCAACCCTCACTTTAGGGTAATTAAGGGCTTACCTGTGGGTGGGTCCCTAGATTCATCATTGGATTCGATTCAGATCCAACTCCACTTCTACTCCGACCATCTGGGTAATCTAGTCTCTGATGAACTTCACTCTGGGCATAGAGAACTCACCAGGGAAGATCACTTCTGCACCTGGCCTCCGTGCAAGCTTGCTGCAACGTCTGTGCCCGTGCTCCATAGAGGTCCTCGCAAGACCTGTGGACATAAAAGACAAAAGGAAGGAATCTCTCGTGGAGTGAAGGAGTCACTCCCCTGCATCCGCAGGCACCACAACACAGCTGACCGGTTTCGGATCCTGGGTTCCACAAAGCTCAGCAACACTGGTGGTTGTCCAGCACTCCCTCAAGGAATGAACTGTCCCCTCATCGAAGTCTGAGGCCAGTATCCCTCGTCGGGGTCTCATGCCAACGCAGTCGGATGAATCAAAAGGTTCTGCCAATGAGTATGTCCCCGCTATAACTGAGCCGCTCCGACACGGTTGATTGGAACTGACAGATTCTGTCGTATTCAATGTCATGGTACCACGGCCAGAGCTACCGACTGGGTGCAACAGTGCTTGAAGCTCCTCATTATTTGTGTTTTCCTGCATCCTTAAACACGAGGAGCCTTTGTCTTCTGTGCCTCCTGGACACTCCTGTGTGGCATACACTCTGTCTCCTCTGCTTTCAGGTACTCTTCGGCTCAAACTCACTTCTGGGTTCCATCGGACGCTTTCATCCTTCTGTGGTAAAACTGCAACCGCGATGTACCCACTGATCAGTATTGAGCAAGTGGTTGGGTTATATTCTTCTCACACGACCGTCATAGGGATCCTAGACTCTCACCTGGGGTGGCATGGGTCCCCGGCTCTTCTACGTCTCTTGGGTCCAGTCTCGACTTAGGTCGTGGTTCATATCCCACTATTTTTATATATCGTCTGGTCTCCCGTCTGGGGTCCACTGTGTATTGGTGCTACTTGCTGATCTATGTCCAAAGTATTGTGTCCATTGTGAATATCTCCTGTTAGGAGATATTGTAACGTGTTAGGGAGTGATTGTGTAATAAATATCTATTTTTATAAGCACACTGTGTGGTTCTTTTTCATTTAGCCTATACTAAAGGATTTGATACTGGTACACCGAGCTGCTTTGCACTCCTCCTATATTTAGGCCTGAAGGTTGCTCTCCACAGGTACTACTTAGAGTGCTTTCTACGCATATGTAAACCACTTAAATCACCATAAGGGTCGCTCGGGATAGTGCAGGGTGCTATACTTACATAAGTGAGCAGCATACACTGACACGCCATCTCACAGTGTGGTTCAAATTAAATTAAATATAACCAAAATTGGTCAAAAAACGGTTTTACAGGTTATAAGATGGTAGACCCCATTGAGGGTAAAGCCTTATAAAAGAGGCAGATTAGAGCATGGTTTTGCCAACCCCCCTGTGGTATTTACATCGAGGTTGTGATTGACGGGAGGAGCATCTGTTTCATGTTCTGAGCAGGTGAAAATAATTTCATGTGTGAATTAACAGGAAGGAGATGAACAGCTGCAGTAGATGACAAGTCGTATCCCTGATTATATGCAGATCTCAGACCAGTGCTTAATTTGTATAAAAATTGTACAACATCAGATTGTTTTCTTAAGAGCCCACTGCCGATGCTGCCAAATGCCAGAGTTGACTTTTATGAAACCTCATGTTTCAAGTCCAACACCGGTTCCCCTATCTTTTCTCCCCTTTCTCTTTTCTACCATCTTTTCTCTTACTCTCAGTCAAAGTCTGATTACGAACATTAAGTTTTGGTATCCAACAATGGGAGCTGGTGCTAACTACCTACACCTAGTACAAATGAAATACTGTCTACAACTCAAAAGAAATGTAAGTGAATAGAATGAATTAACCCACTCACACTATGAAATAGCCCACTTGCCAGCAATCACACAACATAAAAAAGGTTCCCAAAACAAGGACAGAATAACCATCATTAGGCTCACAAATTGCAAAACAGAAAAGGCAAGGTTGGAACGCTACAAATCTGTGGAAGATAAACAATAGACCCAGAAAGGTTTGGACACTTAAATGACAGCTAATCACCTGGGACTATGAAGTCTTATCATAGCACATCATAGTGTTTGCCAGTGTCTTACTGCCCCTCCTTACATGCTACTGGGAAAATAATTATGGCAACACGTCTCCAACTCTTGTATTCTTGGATGAACAGAAAACAAACCCTCAGGCTCCCTTGCCCTGCTCAGAGAGCAAACGAATGGATAACATCCTGTCTTTTGTGTAACTGTATCATGAAGTTGGCTAGCAGGTGTGGTAGGCAGGTGTAGTTTACTCGAAGAAAAAAGCAAAAGGAAAACAGTTCTTACCTGCTCTAGGTCTGGAAATCAGGAAGTTTGATCTATAACTGCTATAAAGTTTATATTTACATTTTATATGGAAATCTGCATTCCTATTGGAGTCCTATTGGTCAAGCAACCATGACAATACTTATTTCCCTTATCTGCTCTACATACTGTTCTAATGTAGTATCACAATTCCTCTACTCTTTTGTTTTATGGGATATGTCTACTGTCAGAGCATGTGGCAAGTAATCGGCAGTGAGAACAAAAGCCCTGCAATTTGGGCTATTTAGCTAATCAATTGATATTACTAAGTGTAAGAAATTGGAGAATTCGTTTAAGGGTTTGAGAACCCATCCCAAATAATAGTCATAATCCTAGTCAGGGTGAACCAGAAAAGCCATTAAATTAATCTGTGCGTAACCCTCTTGTAGCTTGAAGGACAAGCAGTGTCTTCCAAGGGCAATGTGTAAAGCATTTATTCATTGCTCAAACAGTAGTAGGAGTAAATACTTTATTGACGATTAATTGAAATCATTACAATATATAGAAAACAACGAGACATGAGAGTTAGAAGTAATTGTGTGATTTAAATGAACTTTATTGAAGCTAAGATCCAATGACTGTAAGATTACCTAAATAAAAAATAATGCAATTTTGGAATTGCCTAAGGCTTATATTTTGCGCCATTTAGGCATAGAAAACCTGAATGATAAGATTCCTAATAACGTTATAAATATATTAATGTGCCAAAAAGTGCGTATGCGAAAGCAAGTGATACTGGCTATGCCCATCATGTTGAGTCTGTCTCAGCGGTCTTCACTATTAGATTTTGAATCTTAGTCAGACTTGGGCGTCTGGCCTGTAAGATAGCATTTTCCTGTTGCTCTTGGTGCAGCGGGTCATTGAGCAGTTTTTGCAACAGGCACAGGTAAATAGTACCCGACTTACCAGGGCCATGGACTCTCCGCTGAGCCAAAAGATGGCGGTTTGCCTAAAGGAGATCACTTGCTGTTGCAGGAATACTAGCTTAAGTAGCTTTCTTCTTTGTTCTAAGAGCACTGGGCATGCACATAATATGTAAATTACTGACTTTTGCTTGTACCCGCATAGGCAACAGCTTCAAACTGTTGACCGACTCTTTCAGGATGGGATGAGATCTTTTCTTTCGAACTGTCCAAAATGAAACAACATACACTGGTGCTTTAATATGGGTGAAAAATGGGCTGTTAAGTAAACTTGGGGTTTTGACTGCTGATACGAGGAGATGACTGTCCATGCATGGCATTTGGCTGCTAGCATGTTCTTAACTTGCAGCTGTGACAGAGGTTTGGCTGAGATGTTACTTAGCCCATTGAACGATGCTCTTCTCATAGGGAGGGCCCAGGCATCCCTTAATCCCAGAGCAATTCTTGATGTCAACAAATATGGTCCCCTGATTTATTTGGGTTTTTACTTATCTGAGACTCTATTTATTTCATGGCAGCACAAGTTGTTCAATGAGCCTTTTTCGGTACGAAGGTTCCAGCATAACTTTATGAATGCTTTTATTCTTTGCAATTCCTGGCTCTTTAGGCCAAATTCCAGCCGAACTTGGGCTTGGGAGACTGCCATTGGCAGGTGGAAGATGTATTTGAAAACATTTGCGTGAAAACGGTTTAATAAACCCGCCTCTTTTCAATGGGGGATTTCCAGGCCAAATGAAACCTCCCATAGAACCTGTGCTACCATTCCTGTAAACAGATGTTGACATGATGGGCAGGTTAGCTTCTTATACAGATGTCTGAATGCAGAAATTAGGTGCATGCTTGGGCATGCATCAAGGCAAAGAGCTGCTTGAAGGTCAGATGGCTCTCTATCACAACCAGAGATATTTTTAGGAATTTACAATGTCAATGCGACTACCATGCATTAACCAGTTAGGAGAAAATCTCTTTGGATTAACCAGATGAATCACCTTTGTTTTTCCTAGGTTCAACTCAAGACCTTGAGGCTCAATGTACTCAACCAATGCATTGATTGACCTCTGTAGCACAATGGGAGTCTGACTTAGTACGACAATCTCATCAGCATATTGCAGGTGACTTATCGTATCTGTTGGTAGCCTTGGTGGGAAACTGTTCACTTGTGCCAGGTATCTATCAAGGTTGGCCAAACAGTAACAAAAAGTAATATTCATTGCATGGCCTCATAGATATGGAGTAAGACATAGAAGCACAAGTTGTTGCCTTGCGTTACTCTGCATGAAGGAGACTTTCCATGGGTGTTGCAGTAGGTTGTCCCACACAGCACCCATGGATTTTGAAGCTGCCCCGGAATCACTTACACAAGTAAACCTGGGGCAGTGCGAAAACCTTGCACCTCCTTGAACAGGCATACCACGGAGAATTTGTATTTACTCTTTCCATGCCAAAAATATTCCTACCTGCAATGGAGAAACCCTTGCCATATGACACTGTCTGTTAGAAATAATCAAATATTAGAGAATATTTCAGTCCTAATGGAATTTATAAGTGCACCATGTTTACTTGAAGGAAACTGAATAACAAAATAGGTTAAATCAATCATCCTGGCTTCATCCAGAGTGTGCATATTGACCATTTTATTTGAAGAAAATCTTCCTTTTATAAAAAAACATTTCCTCCACTAGAAAGGCACAAGCACTCAGACAGTAACAAACACATAAATAAATAACTCCACAGCAAGACATTCTTACCAACAAAATAAGTTTATGGGTGCCAAGCTATTATAGTCAGCAGTCATTAATAATTTATGAGGTCCTGGGAATTCATGCTGAGTTTCTAAGGCCTTAATAGCTGAGGGACAAATGACAACAAAATCTTAGTTTTTATACACTTTTATGGTGCTGTCAGTACATTAAACTATATGCTAGTACAGGAAGAACCTAGAAGACCAGAGACCGCATACTATCTGCAATCAAATATTAAGTCAGATATACAAATGCTGATTCAAATATATGGCTCATAATGTATGTGTATAAGTGTGACTGACCACATTAGTACATCCGTTTACTGCCTTTATGTATGGTTGCTATAATTATGCATCCAAAATACTTCCCTCATAAATCCTATTTTTTTTACAAATCTTTTAATTGATAAATCCTATTTAAGATTTTGCATAGCAGTAATAAATACTTTTTACCACACAGAATTCCATTATGAGATGAGAAGAAATTGCATATTGCTGGTAGCAGGGCCTAAAGGCTGAATCAGGATTACAACTGTGAGAAACTAGGGCTTTTTGCAGTGTCCCCCACTTTATTGCCCCCATTGTGACTAGATGCTGGTTTTCTGACTCTCATTCATTCAATCAATCAATCAAAGACATTTATAACGCGCACTACTCACCCGGAGGGTCTCAAGGCGCTTGGGGGGGGGGGGGGGGATCCGCTACTGCTCGAACAGCCAGGTCTTGAGCTTCTTCCTGAAGGAGAGGTGGTCTTGGGTCAGGCGTAGGTCGGGAGGGAGGGAGGGAGTTCTAGGTCTTGGCGGCCAGGTGGGAGAAGGACCTTCCTCCTGTTGTCGCTCTTCGGATGCGGGGGACGGCGGCGAGGGCGTGACTGGTCGATCGGAGATGGCGTTTGGGAGCGTAGAAGTTCAGGCGGCTGTTGAGGTAACTCGGGCCTTGGTTGTGTAGGGCTTTGTGTGCGTGGGTGAGGAGCCGGAAGGTAATTCTCTTGTTGACCGGGAGCCAGTGCAGGTCTCTCAGGTGTCTGGAGATGTGGCTGTGTCTGGGGATGTCGAGGATGAGTCTCGCTGAGGCGTTCTGGATCCGCTGGAGTCTCTTCTGGAGCTTGGCGGTGGTTCCGGCGTAGAGGGCGTTGCCGTAGTCCAGACGGCTGGTGACGAGGGCCTGGGTGACCGTCTTCCTGGTCTCAGTGGGGATCCACCGGAAGATCTTACGTAGCATGCGCAGGATGTTGAAACAAGACGAGAAGACGGCGTTGACTTGTCTGGTCATGGAGAGGGAGGAGTCCAGGATGAAGCCCAGGTTGCGTGCGTGGTCTGTCGGTTTGGGTGCAGTGCCCAGGGCGGGGGGCCACCAGGAGTCGTCCCAGGCGGAGGGCGAGGAGCCCAGGATGAGGACTTCCGTCTTGTCTGAGTTCAGTTTCAAGCGGCTGGTCGTCATCCACTCGGCTACGTCTTTCATCCCTTGGTGTAGGTTGGCTCTGGCGGTGGCGGGGTAGTTGGTGAGGGAGAAGATCAGCTGTGTGTCGTCGGCGTAGGAGATGATGTTGAGGTTGTGTTGGCGTGCGATGGCCGCAAGGGGGCTCATGTAGACATTGAAGAGGGTGGGGCTGAGCGAGGAGCCTTGGGGAACGCCGCAGATGACTTCTGTTGCTGCAGATCTGAACAGGGGTAGGCGAACTCTCTGTGTCCTTCCAACGAGGAAGGAGATGATCCAATCCAGTGCCTTCTCCTGGATTCCGACGTTGTTGAGGCGCTGCACTAGGGTGCGGTGGCAGACAGTGTTGAATGCCGCATTCTGCCCTGGGCTCTTCTACCAGACTCAGGGCCTGTGCTCTGATTAAAAATCATGGTAATTAGGTGTAATTATAATTGGTACTGACAACCTAATTGTAATTCCCTAGTATATGGTAGGGCATGCAGGTTTTGAGGCCTAGTAGATTTAATGCACTTAAGTGTACGCTGCTGTGTTGACTTCTGTTATTTTCAAGGCAGTCCTGCTTCAAATGTCCCAGGTGTAGAGTGCCTTCTGACTATAAGCAGAGACATTTTACAATAAGCTTTATATGCCCTGATGATGGTAAAACCTCCAATTTCAATTTCTCTATTGTAACACATTGGCTCAATATGTGCTAACTTGGGAATACTTTAATAAAGTGTGGCTATTGACAGGAGTGAGCCACAAATATAATTCAAAGACTTAAAAGAATAGTTATGACAAATCCAACAGCTGGCTAATGTTAGATTTAATATAATTATTACAGAAAATAAGTTCTTGAACTTGTTTTTCTGATGTGACAAATTCCAGCCTTCCAGCATCCTCCGTGTGAATTGGCCTGCATAGAGACAAGGGGCATCTGGTTGGAGGAGATCTGCAACTGCAGAGCAAAAGGCAGAATGGGGGTGGAGTAGCCAAACTGGACTTGAAAGAGGAAATGGCAGTTAGGACAGGTCACAGGCTCACCACCACTTCCTGCACCCCAAGCCTGACAGGGGCCCTAATAATTGAAATAGGAGAGCGGCTTGAAAGGGAGTGTTAGGGAAAGTTACCCATACCAGTGAATTGGCTTAGTCAGACCTTAAACTCCAGGTGGGGTGGGGGGGGATTCTCCATTTTGGATTTTAACGTACAGTGCCTTCTGGTACAAGAATATAGGCACACTTTGGGGGAAGCTGTCATACTTCCGGGTGGCACACCGTACCCGATGTCCCCTGCTTTTCACCCATGAACACTGGATAAATATGGGAGAGCTGTCCAGCAACTCAGATCTCTATCTTGAAACTACAAGAAGAATAGGGACTGCACTGCTGGACCCTTGGACTGCACGAGAAGGGACTGCGCTCATAGGATCCACACCTGCAGCCCAAAAAGGACTTTGTCTTGCCTACTAAGTTGAAGGAGTGGACTGCCTGATGCAACAGGTTAAAAGAGCTTCACCTGCAGCATCTCCAGTGAGAGGAAACCAGCTGACCACCTTCAGTTGGAATTTAAAGGATTTGGCCAGGTGCATTGCGGGAAATATAGTCCCATCATCCCGAGGAGCAATTCAGAGCTTATGGAACCTTGGAATGGTGTTGTGGACATATTGGAACTCCAAAAGGACATTCTGGAAGAAGATTGTGAAGTTTGGAGAAGTATGGAGAATTTTTGATAAAACATTCCATAAGGTGACCAACCTGTTGACGAGAGTATAGCTGGCAATGTCGAACCACGACTTGACCTGAGATACAGGTTTGCCCCGCTGAATGCCCAGAGCTTTTCATCCAGGACAAGACTTCCTGGAGATGACTGAGGAATTGTGCTGAGCCAAGCTGCTGTCGTTGGACCCAAAGTCAGCCTGAAAAGGAACTTCACTCGACGTCCAGCGAAAAATCCCCAAAAGTGTGACTAAATCAGAAGGTAGAAACTTGACTGGGTCCTACCGCTAAGAATTTCTGACTCGCGCTCCATGGAGGGTGACCTGAAACTTTGATTTTGTCCAAGCCGAGTGCTACCAGATGTCCCAAAGTGACACTTTGGGCTTTTAGGTACTAGAAGGTGTTTAATCTTTAAAAATTCATATCTCCAGTTCCCTACATTGGATATTTGTCGTTGTGGTGTCATTTTAATCATAAATATATTTTCTCTTTTTATAATTTGGTTTTGATTTTTTATTGTGTGTTGTGTCTTACTTATTTATTGTATTGGTGTTTTTAAATGCTTCCCACACCTGTCTTCTATGTTAAGTTTGCCTGCTCACGGCCAGATTCTAAGGGTAGAGCAAGGGAATAATGTATTGAGACCTTGACTGAACCTTATATTGTGATTGTGACTTTACTACTAGTGATAGGTACTTACTTACCACAACAACCTTCACAGGAACATTACAATGATCATGTTCCTTTACCTTCGCACATTTCTCCATGAAGAGTTGCTGAGGATCTGCCTAGATGAGTCAGTGATGGGTAATGGCTACTAACCAAATGTTACTCTATAAAGCGCTTTCTATCTCTTGGCATCACAGTTCCTATGACTGGAGATGCCGTCAGTGTAGGTTCAAAAAACATCAGCTGCCTGGTTTATATATTGTGAAGTGGGGTTGCTGATACAGATGTTGTGAGGTGACAGTATCAGGCTAAGGGGTCCAACCATCACATACTCAATTCACTTAATGTGCAAAGCTGCAGAAGCCAATGTATTACTAGCTTGTAAATCTTGCTGTAAGAACATCGATTAATGCAACATTTTTTTGTTTTATCCATTTTTAGCCCCTCTCAAATAAAGCATGAAGCTCACCTTTCAGAGATTCTATTATCGCAGTAATGAATACACATGTTAATATCGTTGTGCTATCAATAGTAATTAAATTTTGGCAGCAGCACCTCTGCAGAACTGTTAATGGCAAACTGCTATCACTGCTATCATGCACTCAGGTGGTAAAAAAGCTCTTTTGACTTTATTAAGCACAATACAAATTCCATCCACTGTGCCTAATACACAGTCTCCATGCGATGATGATTGTTAGGACTGGCAAGCTCTGCATAAGCAGATGTCATCAATTCTCTCCGGGAACCTCAGTGGAGCTGTTCGACTCTAGCTCAGGACAAGAGCAGATACATTGACTCTATAAAGTCCTCTGTTACTGGTGGTGACAGATCCTGATTGTCGGACTTGGACCTTTTTGCAATTTCATCACATAACTTTTTGCCTTCCTCCTGTATTTTTTCTTACCTGTTGTTGGTGGTTTTAGGACTCTGGGCACTTTATCACTGCTGATCAGTGCTAAAGTGCATGTGCTTTCTATGGTAAACTTGGTAAGATTGATCTACACTTTTTTGTCATATTTAATTTACGTTTCAGTCCCTTGTACAGTGGTATGCCATATATCCAGGGCCACTATATTAAATGCTACCGGTGGGCTTACAGCGCTGCTTGTGCCACCCACAGAAGTAGCCATTCAAATCTGTCTCAGGCCTCTGCCACTGCAAGGCCTGCATGCGCAGTTTATTTCCGGTGTGACGTGGCATATAAAGTGTTTGCCACATCTGCAACTCCCCTTTTAATACATATCAATCACCCCTAATGTAGGCCTTGCCTATCTCTATGGTCAGGGTACTGTGTAAGTAAAAGGTAGGACATGTGCCTTAACTGTGTGGTATATCCTGGTAGTGACAAACAGCCTATGTGGTTTCTCGCTGCTGTGAGGCTGCCCTCTCATAGGAATGCACTGGGTATTCCCTGATATGTGCTTCAATGGTAATTCCTGACATGAGAGGGGTAGGGAAACCATGTGTGGTATGTTTGAAATAGAAGTGAAAAATCCTGCTTATTGGTGAATGCAGACTTATTGTTACTATTTTAGAAATGACACTTATAGGAGTGGCATTTCTGGGTGCTATATGTCTTTGTGCCTGCCTGGATGTGTATTGACCATCTGGATCTGACTGACAGGGGGAGAGGGGATGTACATTCACTCCAGCTAGTCCCTGGGGGGTGTTGAGGTGTGTCCGGCCCTTACTGGGTGACTAAGCGCTAGGCTGAATAGGCCTTGGCTGAATTTAGACTAGCATGGGGAGTTTTCCCTTTCACCTGAATAGGCCTGGTCTGCACTTGGAGTGGTGGAAGGAGTGGAACCTGCACCTGAATAGGGCTGTGCCTGCGTTCCACAATGCTGCCTCCGACCCCTGTGGAGTGTCTGGGGTCAAGGCTACACTGTGAATGAAGGGTGTTGTGCACCTGCAATTGTATTTTTAAGTGCCCCCAGAACAAAGACACTTGAACTATAAGTAGAGGGGCGTTGACCCCATGTATGAGAGAAGACACTGAGGGGACTTGTGACTGGAAGAATGCTGGACTGCCAGGAGGAACAGCCTTCGGACTTGGTTATTCTGGTGGGCTGACCTGCTGCCTGTTGGCTGGAATAAAAACTGCCACCTTGCACCCAGGACCCTTGGTCTGGCTTGCCTGCCTGCACTGTGCTGGTGGGCCCCAGTGCTCTCCCAGGGGTGCTATTAAGCTCCTTCTCCTAGCAAGCTTCAGCTTATGCAGGAAACACTACATCTTTGGCTGCTGAGAGCCTTCCTGTACTGCAGTACTGAAGAAATGACTGTGCATTCTGGTCTCTAGGGGGATGTTTCCTGTGTGCCTTGCCTTGAGGCCTTTGAGGCACTAAACCTTCATGCGCTTTCACTTGGTCCCTTTCTGTCTTCTACCCAGCCGTGTGCGTACCGGAGTCGGAGAGGTGCACTGGGTGTCCGGAGCTCCCCGCATGGTCTCGGGCAGCCCCCCCCTTGTGTGAGATCTGCTTACAGGGGACCCAGCAAGGTCTTCCCATCGGTGGCGGGAAGGCTTGGTGCCCCCCTGTTGTTTTCATTCCGCCTACCGAGTGGGGCACAGGATCATGTTGCGCTGAATCAAGAGAGCCAACTGGAAGACCCCCGCACTGCAGACATATATGGTAATCGGAGCAGAGGAGCTGTTGTACCCTGTGTTGGGGCTGCTCCCATTGATTCCCATATTATCTGTTGAAGGTGGGTGAGCGGCTAATAGCCTACGGCAAGGACACCACGTAACATATTTTAGGATAGCAGGTGACGCTTCTTGGACGGTACATTCTGTTGCACCTTGTGCCCTGAGATTACAATATGTGTTGTCTTGCCTTACAGTAACAGGATGCTGTTTATTAGTTCAGGAAGAGGCCTATAAGTGCAGTGATGGTGTTATGCCTAAGGTGGGCATGATGTAATTAGGTGATGTGTGCACTCTATAAGTGTTATGGGTCACTGTTGATATGATTCATGCCTAATGCTTTGCACTAATGCAATCTTACCAGTAGTTACTGGTCACCCTAACTGCAATGGTTGTGACAGTGGCCTGATTGGCATAGTGTTTTATCTAATCACTGTGAAGTCATGACAAGGGCCTGACAGTACAGTATAATATATGTTATTGTGTTCTAATATGTTTTTATGGATAATACTAAGGATAGTTTTAAATAACCTTGTGTGCAGTATCTTTTGTGGCGTGCCTAGTGTGTCACTGCTGTATGAGCGTGTTGCCCAATCGCTTTACACATTGCCTCTAGGATATGACTGCAATGCCAAGCTACCAAAGGGGTGAGCAGAGGTTGTCTTCAGCATGTAACTCCCTTGTCCTGGCTAGAGTAGTGGGCTCTGCCTGGCTTAGGCGTATTTCCTAACCAACCAGAAACCCCATTTCTAACAATGACGTAGGTACAATGACAAAGCAGAATACATTATTCCTTCCTTGGGGCAAACTGTGTACATGTACTTTACAATCCAATATGCCCTCTAGAATTTGAAAACCCTTTACTACCATTGGGTTGATTATAATGAAAATGAAAAGCACTGTGGGCCCATTCACTAGGCCTTGACAACTTTCCTCAGTCAGTCAATCACACTATCAACTTGGCTGCTAATTAAGCTGTTTAATCACCACTAATGCCCACTTTTCTTCATAGGAGAACAAATATGCCATCCTCTTACTTGCTTGCCTTCAGAAACAGGTCATCTGTTCCTTGATCTTCCTCTACCCATATTCGGACAAAAGAGGTGGAACGCTCATTAGCTTCTGTGAAGTTTGCTTTCCTAGAAAAAGTGTGATATAGCCACTCTGTACATATCCTGTGCTTCAATGTCCCTTTAAATCCCCCGCTTTGACCATTCCGGGTAGGTTTTCTGAGGTCATTGCCTTCATCTGTCTTACATAGGGAGCTGGCCAGTTTGACAGTAATATTAGGATAATATTTTCTAAAACTGAAAAGAAACATTACAATCTGTAGCTGGCAGACTATGGCCACTAGCCATATCATTCCCCCTTCTCACTAGTTGCAACTCCACTGTGGTTTGCAATTGTACGAAATTGGGTCATTAGTTGAGAGCTATGGAGGTACCACTCAGGAAACAACCACAATTTCTGTTAGGGGAACCACAAAAGCCACTAAATTGACATGTGTTTTACTCTCTGGTAGCTTGTCTCAAAGTGGAAAGAAACACAAGAACAATCCCAAACGAAATTAGAAAAGTAGGGTATATTTTAATTAATAAAATGATAACAGAATGATAAAAACCCAGTCAGTAGAACCAGAGAAATTGAACTTTAAAGGTTTTTGTAAAAACAGCTCCTATAAGCTGAAACTACAACTTGCAGTTTTCTGGTCATGCTAGACTCCAGGAAGGTCATAAGTCACAAGCGATGGAACACGGGTCGGACACAGGGGCCAGGTTAGAAAAGTTACTTTCTCAAGTCCAGAGTGAAGAGTCTTGTTTGTGTAGGAGGAAGTCACAAAGAGGAGGCTACTGTAACTGGAGATTTGCAGTCATTGATCAGTGTGACCATACGCTGTCGGCGCAAAGTGTAGGTCTTGTGTTGTCATGAAGAGCAGCTGTCCCAGGAGCTTTACATTGGCCTTTGTCACAGGTGGCTAAATTTTGGTATAAATGGGCCAGTTTGCAGTGGTAAAGAGCCCTAACTTCCCTGTTTTCACCTTTTACTTCAGGAGGAGCTTCCACTGATGCCAGAAAGGGGTCCATGTCCTGGAGGCAACTCTTGGGAATCAGGATTTATTCCAGCAGACGCCTTCAGCCTCGCTCAGGCAGGTCCAGGAAGGTCGAGTTAGTGCTTTTCAGCTGGCCAGTTGCAGGAAAGCCTTAACAGCTTGTTATGTCTCTCTGGCTTAAACAGGAGGCCAACTAACTGACCTTTAAAGTCACTCTGGGTAGCCTTGGATCAAGACAAGAATGCCCAGTCTTCCTTCTCAGGCAGCAAGGCAGTCATCAAGCAACAGGGCAGTCCTTCTTCAGTAATGTCCACAGGTCCACGAGTGTTCTGATGAGCTGGTCTGAGAGTTCAATATCTATACCTGGTGCCAGCCTTTGTGCATGGGGTTACACCCTGTCGTATCCCCACATCTGGTTTTGGAACATCATTTCCTTTACCGGTCAAGGCTCAAAGATGTCCGGGGTGACAAAAGGCTGGTGTTAGATCCCTTTATGTGTGCTGGAGGCGAGCCCCTTGAAGTACAAGTGGGGCAGGGCACAACTCTACCCCAGCCATCCAGGCAGCATGAGCAGTATGGCCCTTCCTGCCAACCCCTAGTCCCCTTTGTGTTACTGTGTGGGAGGTATGCACAAACACAAGTAGTAGAGTCATATATAGTCATGTGACCCAGGACACTGGCAGAAGGTACAAATGGTTAGGACAAGAAAAGGCTTACTTTCAAAAAGTGGCATTTGTGCAATTGTGATTTACAATCAGACATTACCATTCGAGATGATTTTAAATTACACTTCATTTTAGCTAGTATTTTACTATTTTGCTCCCAATCCAAAGTTGGGTCCAAACTCAGGTAGCATTGTGGACAATAAATAGTGGTTTAGGATGCGGCCCAAGTGATTAACCCTGGCTGAGATTAATTCAAGCATCCCATCCATTACTTTGGTGTTGCATTGTATTGTATTGTATTTTGGATTTATAGAGCGTCTTATCACCCAGGGGTATCTAAGCGCTTGCTGTTGTTGTAGCTGACACCCTAAGTGTGATGCATATGCACAAATGTGGGTACCATGCTCACTGTGCCATTGGAAACAAACTGTGGGCTAAACCACGCATGCCATTTCCATGAAAGCGGAACATAGCTTGCCTTAGCCTCGCATTTGCTTCAACCATGCATATGCGTGGTTAAGGCAGTCAGCAGTCTAGTTGCACATGGGAGGAACAGGAAAGGTTGGGATAGGAAGGACCAGAACGCGGCTTGGTAAGTAGGGCTTGGGAGGGAGGGGGTGTCATTTTGGGGGCAGTTTTAAGTGAGGGGTACTTTTAGGGCTCAGGAAGGGAGGGGAAGGGTCGTTTTCAGGGCTGGGGCCATTTTAGGGCTCAGGGTGGGGGGAAGGCTTCTGGGTAGTTTTTAGGGCTGGGGCGGTTTTAGGGCTCAGGGCAGGGGGGCTGGGGATGAGGTTGTTTGTTGGGCTGGAGACTGTTTAAGGGGTCAGGGCAGGGGTAGGGTTGGGATAGTTTTTTGGTCTGGGGCAAGGTGCATTCCAGGGCTGGGGGACAGATTTTAGGGCTCAGGGTGGGGGTCCGTAGTGTGTAGGGCTGGTACGGGAGAGATAGCAGTGCTAGCTATGGGCCGGTTTTTAGGGCTCAGGGTAGGGGGGCTGGGGTATGATATTTACCACTCATGCCTTTATCAATCATGCCTTTACAACGGAATTCATTGTAAAGGCGTGCATGGTAAAGATGCAGTCATGGTTGAGACTACGTTGTTTTGACCTGCCTTGTTGAGGCTTGTGTTGTTTTATGATACAACCAGCTGATGAGCCTTTATCAGGTCACACCCGGTCCTATGTTGCTTGTGATTCAGTTCAGGAAAGGCCTGGCATGTGAGTTTGGGCTGGAATGCTCTCATTGCAGCAGAGTCAAGACGGATTTGCATATGTCTAGGTACAAACTGAGGTGGCATGATCGGCAAAAAGCAATGGATTTGGGATTCACCCCTGAGCAATTTGCCATTGGCTGGGATTAATTCAAGGATTCCATTCATCCATCACCTTGATGTTGTTGCAGTTGATGCTGTAAGGGAGACAGGTATGCCCAGACGTGGGTCTTATCAGGGTTCAAATCTTTCCTAGGTTGCATGTATTCTGGCTCAGGGAGGACTTAGCTTGCTAGTTAGGATGGACTTTTCCTACTGCAGCAGGGTCGAGACTGATTGGCAGATTGTTGGGTCCAAAATGAGGTGGCCTAGTGGGTGTAGAACGATGGATTGGCATGTTGCCTGAGCGATTACCAGCTCTTCAGATTTATCCAATCCTTTCATTTATCACCTTGTTGTTGTTGTCCAATCCAAAGTTAATTGTATTAAGGTAACTCAGTGTTATTCAATAGGCAAGCTAGGCCTTACTGTAGCGAAACACAACATTAGGAGTTTTTTTTTACCAAGACATGCAATATTTGAGTAAACATGTTGTACGTTTTGAATCCCATGCACCGTTCCCTATGGGCATTTAGCATCAACTTCAGGAGTGATTTATAAAGAATTCAAAAGAAAGGTTTAGGTCTGGAAAAGGATATATTGTGCCAGGTTGAAATGTCAGTCTGAAACTGCACTACAATGGCAGTCCTCACACATGTTTTAAAGTGCTGCTTGAGTGGGTGGGCCAGTGAGTCCTGTAGGTCTACTAGCAGCATTTAATTTACAGGCCCTGAGCACCTGCAGTACCATATTCTAGGAACTTCCAAGTGAACTAAATGTGCCAATCAGACGTAAGTCAATGTTACCTCGTTTTAGAGAGTGGCCAATCACTTCAGCAGTGGTTAACAGTGGTAAAGTGCACAGAGCGCTATAGTCAACAAAAACATGTCCAGCAAAACAGGAGTGGTGAGGGCAAAGAGTATGGGGAATAACACGCCAGGGATGTCAGGACTAACAAACTCTCACTGACATCTGTAGACAATGTGACAGTCAAGACGTTAAGCCTAAATGTAGTGGGTCTGACATTCTTTCTTTGCGCTAAAGAAGACTCATCAGGAGAGGTAAAGGAATTTGACAATTGAAAGACATGAAGAGTAAAGGGTGAGTGTATCCTTGCCTGAAAAAGTGTTTTAGCCAATGCTTACTCACGTTTAATCTATCATGAATGCACATTAAACATGGCAAATTGGGCATACTCAGAAAAGATAAGGGGAAGTATTTGAATAGAAGCAGTTAATAAGCTGGTGGGGCTTCCTCCTACTAACGTTTGGGCAACCAGATTGTTAAAGTAAAAACAGCCTATTCTCAAACTGTACCTCTTTTGCATACAGAATGCTATTCACAAAGATATGTGCTGAGTTTATGCCTCTACCTCTCTTATGTTTTTTGTGCGGATATCTCCCCTAAATGCGGTGTCTCTGCACATGTAAGTATACTTTTTAGTAATAAATTTGGAAGGGACAGGGCAGAGTGGCTGGGAATGGCAATACTTACTAAAAAAAAGGTAGGGGTGTAGGGTGGAGTAAGGATGGGTTTAAGAAGATTCAGGGAAGTTTTAGGAAAGAACATCTACCTACTACATATACAGAGAGCCCATTTCCATTCAGAAACTAATATTGTAAAGTTACTAAAGTCAAAGTGGGACTAAACATAGTAGTAAATTTCTCCAGCCCAGAGCTGAAGTAAGTCCAACACCACACATAGGGGCCCATTAGGATCGCGGACGGACTTGAGTCCGTCCGCGACCCCAGAGTAGGAGGGAACCTCCGCATGGCCTGCGGAGTTCCCTCCTGTGAAATTAGGATGTGACCGCCACACTGGCAGTCACATCCTTTATTTTTACCATTGCAGCGGATGCGGCTTCAAGCTGCACCCGGCGCAATGGTAAAAATGCATACATTGCATTTGTATGCAGAAAGCGGCAGGCACTGTGCGGTGCCTGCCGATTTCTGCATACAAATGCAGGGGGGTACCATAGGTACCCCCAATGTGCACCCCCATCCCCCTTCACCCAGGGGGCCCGCAACGGGCCCCTGCAGTGAAGTTCCACTGCTTTTCCACGGCTGAAAACCCGCTGTGGAAAAGCATTTTTTAACACCCATCCTAATATGGCTGGCGGTGTCTGAGAGACACCGCCACCATATTAGAGCTGACTGAAACCAGGACCCACCAGCCATCCTAATGTGGCGGTGGGTCTTTGGTGGGTCCGCAGCGGATTTTCCGCATCCTCCGGGCCGGCGGTGGCTTCCGCCGGCCCAGAGGATGCGGAAAATCCGCTATCCTAATGAGCCCCATAGTCAGCTGCTGGTAGAAGGTAGGTACTAAAAATAAAGGTCAATAGGAAATGATGTTACATTGAAATAAATGATTTAAGATAATTATAAATATAAATAGGTACATAAAATGATATACCATTTAATTATATTTTAAGAAAATGTATTGGTACATTCATTTTCAACTAAAATACATGTATTAGAAGATATTATAATCAAATTAAAAAATATAATATTTTTATATACTTTTTAAACATTAAATTACATTTATTTGTGTTTGTAAATATTTACTAATATTTATTTTAAATTACATTATTTCCAATGGTCTTTGAGTCTATGCGTCCATTAACTTCCTTGGGCGAGTGTTGTAGTGCCAGTGGTTGGCCGTGTGTGCTGCTGGACTTACTACTGTTTTTTTCAGTTGTAACTTACACTCATAAATGTGGCCCACACCCTTTTTGTAGGGTGTGGAAACATGCAATATTCCACTATTGAATAGTTCAACACTTAATTTTTGTGAATAGCCAAGAGTAGTAAAGTTACTTAAAAGTGTAATAGCAAAGTTACTCAAAATTGTAATAGTATAGTTACATGCGTAAAATATTTCTAACTGTAACATACCTTTGTGACTAGCCCTGTATGTTTTAAAGAGGCTTCATAACTAAAAATATTGCAGCAATCCCAAGTAAGAATAGGAGATACGTATAAGCAGGACCGAATAGTGAGTTCACAATTTTAAGAAATATTGCTTTTGTCTTTCTTTGTCCTAGTAATGAAAAGCGATTGATGATCCCAATGTTATCAAATCACAGTATTTCTCATCCATAGAAATAGATGTAATGTGCCTAAGCAAAGGTTTCAGTGGATTCAAAACATACATTTTTCTAAATATGGAAAACAGGGAATTTGAGAAATAGTCTGAATTACACAGTCCCTGTACATGCAATGCTTTAGTTTTCTAAGTATTCAAGTGGCTTACTTGCATGGATTTGCAAAATAATAGTGGAAATTAGTTTTACTGCACCTCCAAAGACGTTTTTGAAGATGTGTTTGCTGGTTTTTCCCTTTAAAACCTGAACAGTGTAAATCATGGTTTTGTCAAGCTAGACCTGAGTATAAATTCAGTAATTTCAACATGTATACATGTGTAGGTATCCCTGAATTAGGACAAAATTACTGTTTATAATACTTTGTTTGTTTGTTGATGTATGCCATTCCCCGAGATGTAGAAATAGTGAATGGGTGCAGTCAAACTAGTTACACTCTCACAATACCACATTTAGATCCAAATAATATGCAAGCATAACATCTCTAGTTACAAGGGAAAGCAGCTTGATTCTCATTTCATACATGTTCAGCATCATATGTGTGGAGGTTCTTCACCTGTCCTTTATTTTCTGTGAAGAGATCTCTTCCCGGATTGAAGAGATCACAACACATGTATGCCATGGTTTTAGAAGTAATTGTGGGACGGATGGGGCAGTGACTAGAAAATGGGTAATACTTACTACAAAATAGGAGCAGTAAAGGGAGGAGTAAAGAGGGCTTTAGGGAAGGTTAAGGAGGGGATTAGGAAAGGATATGATTCCACCCTGAACTTCTTTAGCTACTACAGCCAAAACAGTTGTAAATGTTCTCTAGCTCAAAGCTGGAGTAAGTCCTGCAACACGCACGGCCAACCACTAGTACTGCAACATCCTGCCATAGAAAATAATAGAGGTAAGGACTTAAAATAGTACCCCATAGGAGGTAATGTTAAAAAAAGATTCATTCATTTTGACTTTTTAAAACTATATCTATAGTTGATTATTTTATTTTAAAAATAAATGTAACATTATTTAAAAAAAAATTAAATTCAAAATAATTTACATTTATTCTATAAATAACTGTTGGTAACTTTGAATACATGATAAATATCTATACAGATTTTTTTATGGGTGGACATTTTTTAATATAATTGTAATTTTATTTCATATATTCAAATTAATGAATTATTGATTTCAAATTTAATTTATTAATACCTTAGTATTCTCCTATTTTGTTTTACATTTAAAATAACTATATACAATTATTTCACCTTAACATGTAACATAAATATATTTTTAGTAACTTTTTGTAAATTTAATAAACTTTTTACAATCTTCCTATACATTACTATAAGGATATCTCTGCCCCAGTGGTGGTGACCTCCACTTACCACTCATATGTGAAAGTTACTAGTCGTAACTTTACCGTCGTAAATTAGGTTCCATCACCTGAATTCAGAGAGTGGAGACATTTAAGTTTACAGTTTGTAATAAACTTACACTTGCAAATGGCAAGTAGCCAAAAGTAGTAATTTTACAACAAAGTTTTAGAGTACATTTTCACATGCAAAATTACAAATTACAAAATGTCAATTTAACTTTGTAAATCAGTTCCAAAGTGTGCTCCATTGCAATGTACCAGTGAGCCTGTACGGAGCCAAATGGGATATTTACAGGCCCTGTTTTTCCACTGCCAGGGAGGCCAAGTCATAATGGGTCAAGTTAAACAGCTGTTCAAAGGGAAAGGAGGCCCGATATAAGGACCATTGTGCAAAACAGCTATACATAGGGCCACAAAACTTAACTCAGTAGCTAAGAAATAAACTGAGATTACGCCATTGAACTATGCTATGTAATTTAGGAACACTGATAAAGACTGTTTAATTGTGAGCAATACCAGTGGTAAAATTTTGCAGCCTCTATTTATCGAACCTCTAGTATTAGCTGGATCCTAATGTAATCAAAGTGATCTTTGTGGAACTACAGGTCATTAATTTAATGTCTGCAAGAGCAATTCTACAATGCAGCAATATTGTGTGCATCAAGTCAGACTGAGACCAGACAACAAAGAAACAGAAAGAGACCAGTAGCTGGCTGATAACTGTGCATTTCTCGAAAGCAGATTGTTCAGCTACACGTTACAAGAAGGAATATTATGTACCTTTGTTCAGCTAATCCATCCATCTCTCTCCTCCCCAAAAAATGAACGAATGCTGAGCAGCGATCAGTGATGTCATTTGAGATGTCATCAGTGATGTCATGAGTGATGTCACTGACCGCATCATGAGTGATGTAATATGTGACGTTATCAGCAGTGCAACGCGGGCCCGCGAGTTATAGTTTGCTGATTCGGTAATGCCCATTGATTCCAACGGGCATTGAAGCCAATTCCAGCAAGGGTGAAGGGGTGTCACTTTGACACCCTCTAGCACCCCAAATACAGGCACACCCTAAGGGCATGTCTGTCTGTCACATGGCATAGGTGTGCATGCACACATGTGCATGCACACCTGGATTCGGTATTTTACCACCCAATTGGATTGAGTGGTAAAATACCGAATCTGAAAGGCCTGTAGCACTGGAAACAGTGCTACCTACATCAGGAATTTTCCGAATCGGTAAAATTACCGATTCGGTATTTTACAGAATTGGTAAATTTACCTAATCTGTAAATTTACCGATTCTGTAAAATATAGCCCCCTACATCTCAATCACCAAATACCGGTCGGTAACGTCCGAATTCGGCCGTTACCGACCGGTATTTGGTGACCTACATTGTGCCCTTAGTCTTTTATTAAAGGCCACCGGGAGATAAGCTGTTGCCTCTTCCTACTGGGGCGTTTTGCCTGCCTGGGTGAACAGTGGCAAAATCCATTGTTCGTACAGCGCTAGCAGGGTTTCCTGGCATTGTGTGCGAACACACTGTTATAAGGTACTCTGGCTGAGCACTTCTTATAAATAGGAGAAAAGATAAAGCAATTACAAAATTCTACTTATTTACATTTAAAAGATGAACTGTTCTGTCTGATAAAAAACAGAAAAGCAAATCTTTAAAATTAACAGAATTCACAACGTATTGCATAGGGACCATGCTGCAATAACATCAGAGGCCGCAATGGCGACCACAACTGCACTTACAGACATGGACTCAGACAATGGTTGCCACAACAAAAGGGACCACACATAAAAGTCAATTCACCAAGAGGCCAAGGGTTGCAGAAGTGACATCACACACCATGTTACCTTTATGTTCGCTACCACACACACATGCTTACACAAAGAAACACAATCACACATTCACACGCTATCTCATTCAAACTTACACTCATTAGCATACTCATACACAACATACATTTAAAGGCATTTTTCACTTACCTCAGGTGCCATACAGGGTCATATTCTAGCTAATTGTACTCCAATTTATATTACTCTGATGGTGAATATTAATTGGTTATATATTTTTTATTAGAGTAATAATAAAAATGACAAAAAACAAGGAGATTAGACAGACCTCCAGGATTTTGCGGCTTTGGGTGGCACATTTCATGGCCAAATAGGCAAAATATGTGGCCCACAACCTTGAAATTCGCTGTATTTTTGTGGTGGACAAGATATGTGCCTGCCACAAAAATGCTGCAGACTTGTGCTTTCAAATGGCCTGCAGGGTCCGCAGGGGGCACACAAAGGTGGCAGGCTATTTGCTCAGGAGGGGACGAGGTGCATTTCAAAGACAGGTGACAGAGGAATGTATCACCTCTGCTGCTACATCTGAGGCCCTGGATCGTAAATGCAGTACCAGGGGTCTCAAGGGTCGCAGCTGCAACGCCTGGCAATCCCTAAATGACGTCCTTGGGTCCACATTAAGACATTAAAGCCATAACCACTGGCTTTGCCAATGTTTTTTTATTTTGCCTTTGAGAATGCTTCAATAAGTTAGCATGCCTTTGCTCCCTCTTGTGGCCCCTTCTTACATCTGAGTGCAGATGCAATTGCAGTGCAGACAATGTTTGCAGATTGCCAGAATTGGTTGCAGACAAGTATATTGGTAAAAGTATTACAGATGCATTTTTGAATTCGTTCGTGTCTTGTTTTTTTTGCTCTCTATGTCATTGCAAGTGGTACATTATTTCAAATAACTGTAATAGTTGTTGGCTGCTAAAAGTTATAAAGAATACCAAAGCACGTGGAAAAGCCTTTCAATTACATTCGTCGGTGTGGGATGTAAACAGTGTTCTGTGCTTGTCTGATACTCATGCAAAGTGTTCATGAGAGGGTGTCTAGGGACACTGTGAGATTTTACATTGCAGTAAATGCATGCTACTGCTAGTTAGTGCCCCCTCCACAATGCAATCGAGAGTTACCAAGGGAACACTATGAAGAAGTGTCATGAACAGAACATTAGGTGGCACCAGCATAAGTGCCAAAGCCTCTCTATAAAGCAATATAAATTAAAAGAGCTTCCTATTAAATTGTGGTGAATTATTACATGTGAAACGAGGAGAGGGGCTGCGAGAAAAAAATACAGGCATAAAAGGTAGACAGACAGAGAGAAAGACAGGGCAGACACTTGTAGGGGGAGGCAAATGTGCCCGATGAGAAGAGTTCAGCTCTTTCAGAGGAAACCCAGTGGCGGCCTGTGCAGTAAAAAGCGGAGGGGCTGTGCTGCTGCTTCAATTTTGACAGACGACAAGGGAAAATTATTTATTTATTTATTTTTCTTTCCTTTTCATCTGTCAAAATTTGCCGCAGCCGATGAAACCATTAAAGTGTCACTGTTTTGTGCATTATTATGAAAATGCAATATCACTAGTATAGGCAAGGGTGCATGCGTTACAGGAAGGATTTAAACAATCCGTGGAGGATTTTTCTCCTAGTTACGCCTCACCTGGGGAGGTGTAAAATTTGGATGCATTCCCAGGTTTACAAACCCTTATCAATCTGGGAATGGATCAAAAATCAAGGAATTGTGAGGGAACACCCACTGCAACGCCCATGGAACGCCCTACCTTGTGCAGAGTAAGGCAACGCAGCAACTTGAGCTGCATTGCATTACTCAATTTTTGTGTAAAAAATTCAAAACCACGCAAACTGGCTTTGCGTGGCTTCATAAATATGAGTGAAAGGCTTGCATTATGCATTTACCATGTTGCGTGGTGCAAGAATGACGCTAAGCCTCTATATATATGCCACCTGGGTGGAGTTTGCGGAGTTCCGCTGCAGTGCTATATGGAGTTCCACAGGCAGTGGAGTGCGTTGGATCACGCGTTGGTGTTGACATTTAGCCCTGGCTTAACTTCCAAGCTGAAATATCAGCACAAATGGCACCATGTGCAGCACAAGAGTGGGCTGCTTCTTTCTGCCACTCGAATAGATTTTCTACTTGAGCGGCGGATTCCTCAACACGAACTGAAGGTATCTCAACATGAGCGGTAATAGCCATCTGCGAGCCCCTGCATTGAGAAATCTCGCTGGGAGTTGGTCTGGAGTAAGATTTTCCTCGCTCATGCTCACCAACTTAACATTGGCGAGCGTGAGCAAGGAAAACACTCCGCTCCGCTGAGTTTTTCTGAACTTCACACGCTGCGTGGAGTGGGAAATACTCTGCAAACTCCATGAGCATAGCGGAATTACACATCCAGGCCTAATTATGTCAACATCTGTGTGGTCTGGCTCTTCCCCCATGCTTGATTGTACAACATTCTAAAGCTTGGAGTTCTCAACTATCAGAACTCCGCCTTCAGGATTCATCCACTTGAAGACCCTTTTAATGATCAGAAGTACCACTGTTGAGTATGCGATCCTGTTTGTCTCATAAGCAGGTGCAGGTATGGACAGATAGCCTGCTACTTTATCCCAGTAGAATTTGTATATGCAGAGACTCTGAATGCGATTCTTGCTTCCACTCAGAAACAGGTGAGAACTTTCATTGCAAATTTTAGTTGGTCTCAACTCCCCAGTTTCTGTCACAGAGACTTAGAACTATGAGAAACTGGAGACACACTAACCAAAACCTAAAGCTTTGCATGTGTAAAACAATCAAATTATAGCCAGAGCTTTAAGTGAGCTGAGTCCTGCTAGTGCTCAGAACTGGCAGTTCTAAAAACAGGTGCTGAGATGGGTCCCTATCGGGCTCTCCATTTTTGCACGCACCCTTGGGGCAGAAACCTTTGTTTTGTGTGACTCCTGTGTTCACTGGAATGTATGTTCTGATCCACTGTGTGAAGAAATAATGCAGGGAGGTATGGTTCTTTTAATAGTGCAGCAAACTGTGCAGGACAGCAAGGCACTTTCTAATATAATCCAGAATACAACCTCCTGCTCTCCAGGAACCACGTCAACGACGAAGACACCATCAAGATCATGAACACCATCCACTCCGGCTCACCATCCGACCCCTGCCCTCACCAACAAGGCAAACTCCATCATCGCACCCAAACTCTGAAAAATCATCAACAGATCCTCTGAGAACGCCACCTTCCCAGAAAGCTGGAAATACGCCAAAATCAACACCCTACTCAAGAGACCCAATGCGGACCCAAAGGCCCTCAAGAACTTCCGACCCATCTCCCTGCTCCCGTTCCTGGCGAAAGTCATTGAGAAGACTGCCAACAGAAAACTGATCCACTTCCTGGAGGAGAACAACGCCCTGTATCACTCCCAATCCGAATTTGGTAGCAACCACAGCACAGAAACCGCCCTCATCGCTGCCACTGACGACATCAGAACCGACAACAGCGAAACCGCAGCCCTCATCCTCCTGGACCTCTCAACTGCCTTCAACCCTGTCTGCCACCACACCCTGCGCACAAGCCTCCATGACGCAGGGAACTGCGACAAAACCCTGGACTGGATCACCTCCTTCCTCACCAGGTAGAACCCAGAGAGTCCGCCTCCCCCTTTCCGCTCTGAAGCCACCACGATCATCTGCTGCGTGCCCCAAGGCTCATCCCTCAGCCCGACCCTTTTCAACATCTACATGGCATGGCTCGCCAACATCTTCCGAGCACATCGCCACAACATCATCTCCTACGCTGATAACACCCAGCTGATCATCTTCCTCACCAAGGACCGGGCCACCTCCAAATCCAACCTCCTTGAGGGAATGAAGGCCATCACAAACTGGATGAAGACTAGCCGGCTGAAGCTGAACTTGGACAAGACAGAGGTCCTCATCCTCAAATCCACCCCCTCAGCATGGGACGACTACTGGTGGTTAGTCTCGCTGGGAGCGGCCCTAACACCCACCCACCACGCATGCAACCTGGGTTTCATCCTGGACTCCACGCTCTCTATGAGCCGACAAGTCAACGCTGTTTCCTCCTCCTGCTTCAACACCCTACGCATGCTTCGAAAGATTTTCAGATGGAAACCAGAAGAACGATCACACAAGCACTCGTCAGCAGCAAGCTGGATTACGGGAATGCACTCTACGCAGGAACCACGGCCACACTCCAGAAGAGACTCCAATGCAAACAAAACGCCTCCACACACCTCATCCTCGGTCTCCCTCGCCACAGCCACATTACCATCCAACTTAGAGACCTGCACTGGCTCCCGGTCAACAAGAGGATCATCTTCAAGCTCCTCACCCACGAGGCGCACAAAGAACTCCACAATCCAGGACCAGCATACCTCAACGAACGACTGTCCTTCTACACCCCGAACCGCCAGCTTCGCTCCGCCGACCTTGCCCTTGCCGCTGTCCCACGCATCCGCCGAACAACCACAGGCGGCGGATTGTTCTCTCACCTCGCTGCCAAGACGTGGAACACCCTCCCCGCACACCTGCAGCAGACTTAGGACCTGCTGACCATCAGGAAACTCCTCAAGACCAGTAGCTGCTTCACCCTCCCCCTTAGCGCCTTGAGACCCTCACGGGTGAGTAGCATACTCTACAAATGTACTGATTGATTTATTACTGCTTTAACAATAAATGACATTAACATTCATTGTCCTCTACAAGGGGAGGTTTCTATCGTTCATGCACTTCTATTCTTATGCATTTAGGGCACCGATGATGCTTAAATGCTGTTATTGCACAGAAGTACATATGCCAAGGTCACATTATGCTGTTAACTGTTTTTTTGGGCAGTTTATGTAGCCCAAGCTTGGTACTAGAGCACATTACATCAAAACCATACGTATTTACATGGGAACTGCTCTGCAGGAAGAAATGCTTTGAGTGTGTAATCGAGGTATTTGGACATATATTATGTTATGTGCCAACGTTGTTAAAAATGTGAAATGGTACTAAGTTTTCAAGCTTTTGGACTTCAAACCTGTCAGGTAGACCAATCCACTTGTTGTAATCAATCAGGGCTCCATTGTAAAGCATCATAATGCATTCATGCACATTCCTAATGACACATGTATCATTGCACTTTAAAAGAAAATATTACTGATGCA
The DNA here is from genome assembly GCF_964263255.1 of Lissotriton vulgaris. Lineage (NCBI taxonomy): Eukaryota > Metazoa > Chordata > Amphibia > Caudata > Salamandridae > Lissotriton > Lissotriton vulgaris. Next base: position 388,745,023 of record NC_141689.1, read on the forward strand.
ATTCAGCATCAGCAATAACTTTTTTTGCATTTGCTAAATGGCATAGGCAAATCTAGAATTGGCAAAGCCAATAGGTCTGCAAAGGTTTACTCTATTGGCTTTGCCAATGCTTGTTTCGTTTACCAGTAACTGTAGCAACTAATGTGCATACAGTGAGGAACTAGCAGGGAATTCCTCGGTTTGGAAGTGACCATACAGCAATTACTGATTACCTTATGGCTGGTGCATAGATTATAATGGTGAGAATTGAAAGCTCTGGTAATATACGAGCCTGGGCTTTGTCTTTGGAGCAAACTAACCGGACTGTTTAGAATGTTGACAGACACCGGAGAGCCAATCAGCTTCGCTTTGCAAAGTTCCGATACGCGAAAGGTTCGCTAACCGGATAGCTGCCCGGAGCGCTGTTACAGATATATATCTTGATTTAAACGTTAATTTCTCAAAATCCACTGAAGCACATATATTGAGACCTAGCAAAGGCACATCGGGCTAACAGTCCCTACAATTTTGCCAAGTTTCGTGGAAATCCATTCAGCCGTTTGGGCTAAAAGTGAGTCCAACCGCCCTATGGAAATTAACATGGGAAAAACGCGTTTTGGGACCCCCCTTTTTTCTCGGCCCCCCCTTGACGAACCCCCCCCAAATTTTCAGGAGCTGCTCAGAAACAAAATGTGCCATTTTCCTGAAAATTTCAGCCGATTCCGTCCACAAACGCCAAAGTTATTAGACATAGAATTTTCAAAAGTCCCATAGGAAAAAAATCCTAACTATATATACCTACTGGCTATCGCCAGTAGGTAATATATATATATATATATATATATATATATATATATATATATATATATATATATATATATATATATATATATATATATATATATATATATATATATATATATATATATATATATATGTATATATTTGTCTATATATTTGTGTAGGCTGATCAACTGCCTCTTACAATCATAAATACACTTATATTTTAATGTGGCCCATGCATGCACTAAACATGTTATGCTTGAGCTGTAGTGATATGTGGAAAATAAGAACTGATTTCATTTACAAATCAATCCTGTTGATGGCTAGCAGTCATTAATTAGCTGCTACTATTGTTATCCAAGGAGGAAAACATTTATCCTCAAGAAGAATTATGTGTACTGTTTTCATTATATTTCACCATTCTCTAAGGAGTGAATAGGGGTACCACATATTTAATGTTGTAACCTAAATGTGGCCACCGCATGCTTGCCACAAAAAAATTCTAATCTCAAAAACTTTTACTGAGGTGGATGTTTTGCAAGTTATTTAAAAAGAAAAGGCATTTCAAGTGTGGCATCCATTTTACTATTAGGCGACAAGATGACATTTTCACCCAAACAATCATGGATCTCATTTAGGGGTCTTCAGGGCATGCAGTTGCAACGCCTGGCTTGCCCCTAGTAATGCATGCCGCTGCCTCTGCGACCGCTGGCCTCAAAGGTGGCAAAATCAGTGCCAGCAACACAGTGGGGCGCCGCTCTTTGTTTTCTGTCGATTTGTTTTTATTACACTAATATATCATTCACCATAAGCGTGATAACAAATGCAGTACAATTAGCTGGAAGATCACCTTCCATGGCAGTTGAGGTAAGTAAAATATGCTTTTGAATGTATGGTGTGTATGTGCTTGCACGTGAGGGTGTGTTTGTGTGAGAGAGTGTGTGTGTAAGTGTGAATGTGTGAGCATGTGTAAGCGTGTCTGAGTGAAATTGATGGTCAAACGGCATGTGATGTCACTTCCGCTAGCCCAGGCATTTTGGTGAATATATATATATATATGTATAATATGTATGTATGAATATATATGTATGAATATATATATATATATGTTTGTGTGAGAGAGTGTGTGTGTAAGTGTGAATGTGTGAGCATGTGTAAGCGTGTCTGAGTGAAATTGATGGTCAAACGGCATGTGATGTCACTTCCGCTAGCCCAGGCATTTTGGTGAATTCTCATGCATGCAAGTCAGAAGGCATATTGCAGGCATCTACGCTGTCACAATGTCAGTTTAAGACTTTGAAAAAGAGACAGAATGTAAATTACCATTTAATTGAGCACCACAAATTCAGGCAAAGTCAACAGCCATTTTTAATGACAATATGTAACAATAACATTTAAAAAAGTACACTTTGAAAGAGCTCTGTCACTGATGAGAAACGAACGATTTTTAAGTGAATTTGAACAGTGTACACAGGCTTTGTGCTGTCACTCAAAATGAAAGGAGCAAACGGAGAAAGTGGGCTGACCTTTTGCTCCATGTTGTGTGCTGTAGTGAAGGGGGAGCTAAATGTGAGCACCTGAGCTGTTCCTTCCACCCCATCAACCCAATAATTACAATACTGATATCTGTGAGTCAAGATGATTTGAACTCTGTCCCGTATTATGTAAGGGGTGTACTGTCCCTGTTTGTGCCACAGCTTAACTCTAATCAGGTGCGTCGGGTGCAAACAGTGATAATGCACTTTATTACAATTAATGCGCTGCCCCCAGGGCAGCCGTGAACTCTTGGATGTTCTGGGGGCAGCCCATTCAGTAAAATACAGAGCAGCTCCATACTGCGGGCAGGAGGCAGCCACATGTACCTCAAAGAGGGGACAGGTTCCCACTACAGATGGGTGCAGTGTCGACAGCACCCGCATGCAGGGTGATTCTCTGGGGGGGGGCTTCGGACCGCTTTCGATGCTTCCTGAAGACTACTCCAAGTGGATGCACCAACAGTGTGCCACCTTTTATTGGCACAATGTTGGTGTGCCTCCGAGGGGTCTGTGGGCCTCTCAAGATAGCACTGGTGCTACATGTACTACAGTATTACAGAAGGGGGCATACAAGGGTCTGCAGGCCCTTCTGTATTACCATAGTGACCCAGTGTGCACAAAATGGGTGCAAACACCTGTTGTGACCACAGACCACAGTGCATAATACGGCCCTAGATAGTTAAAGTACTTGTCACTTAGAAGGACAATGCGCCTCCATCTTATTATGTTATGTAAGATTTTAACACCCTATTTGTTTATCCAGGTCACAATATTAAGGATCCTTACTCCCTACGTAGAGATCATTCTACGGGCACTTTAAGCTTCTAAAATAACATTTCATTCCTGAAGACAATATATCTGCCTAAATATTAACCCTTAGTTCGTTGTAAAGTGACTTTTGTGTGGATTGTGATAGCGGCTAAAGTCTTCAAAACCAATCTATTGTTTTGTTGCCAAATAAAAACAAACATTAAGAAATGTGATCAAAACGTTAATGGAGCATTTGAGTAATATTCAACCTCAAGTCGCTTTATTGGTGCTAAATGATAACACTGCACATAGCATCCTTTGAACGCCAAATGGTATTCCTTTTAATGTATTCTGTACAACGCTCTACAAGGGGTGGGCATCAATGCTGCTGACAACCCGCTTCAAGAAGGCACCTTCTGAATGTGAGGACCATCCACCAAAACCCCTGTATCTCGCGACATGTGGATAGTGTCAGTGTCTGAGCCCACCACCGACAGTAGACCTTGGTCACCAGAAGGCTGCTAAGGAGGCACCAGTGTTTTGGAGCAATGGCCGAAGCTCCATCCAAGACCAGGCTGTGAATGATCTCATCCCAGCTACAGTGACTTTCTACTACGTTTCTTTTTTCCTGGCAGTTTCATACATTTTCTAGCAATTTTCTTTTTTCTGTAGTGGTGTCGTTGCTGAAGGATTGTCATTTTTGCCACTGAATTGAGAGCTACGAAGAGTAGCAGGTGTGCAGCAATTACAATGGGTTGAAATATATATCAGGTTTCTGCATAGATTTAGTCTCGGAGCATATGCCTGCGTTGATATTTAAATGCGAGGCGAGGTTTTCTGCAGGGAGTACTTTATTTTTCATTATTACACAGCAGTGCTGAACACGCTGAGAATCACTCAGTTCTCAGTCCCAAGGCGCACAAGATAGATTTCATTTCTTTGGGAAAGGCTTTTATTATGTTATCATTCTGCTCTTTGAATACTCTTGCTAGAGACGCATAAAATGGAAACCAGCAGCTGCAACCAAAAAGGGCACTTTTGTGAATTAGAAAATAAAGTTTATTTGACTCTATGTCACTAAACTGTGAGCACTCCCTAGAAATTACTATGGAGTTTATACTGGTTTAATGGCCTCATTGATGTCGATCACTCCGTATCCCAATATAATCCTATTTATGACTGTGTTCCATCAAACCATTGTTTTAAACTTCCAAAATTCCAGAATCCCTATTTGTACTATCGATTGTAAGGGTCGCAATCCCACATAAGTTATTCATCCATAGCTGAGATTTACCACATTTTACCTGATTCGCAGAATGGAGAGCTGACCCAAAAAGCAAGACTATAATTAAGGCTCCGTGGTCTCCTTTATAGACCTGGGTAGCAACCCTGCTGAAGGTGTGGTGGCAAGGGAGCCTTTTAGTCCTATTTATCTATAAAAAGGATTGTTTTAGTATGCAATGCAAGTAGGACAAAGGATGGATATGCAATGGCTGCAATTGATGGTGGGAGGATTCATTCAAAAAGCAAGTAGCTGAAGTGAGAGATTATCAGGTACATGCATTAATCTCGGCATTTGCGATTCCTTAATTGCGATTTTTAAGGAATCGCAATTAAGGAATTGCAAATGCCTATGCATTAAGAAATCGCTAAATAAATTGCGATTTCTTAAAATTCCTTAATTGCGATTCGCATTTTGCGAATCGCAATTAAGGAATCCCTTCCCTAAGGGCATGTGTGTGCACAACATGAAAGTTAATAAAATGCACAAAATTGCATATTTCTAACATTTCGCAAAATTACCATGAGGTCCAACCTCATGGTAATTTTTTCTCTCTAATTGCGAAATCGCAATTTTTTTCAGTTTCATGCATTGCTCTTAAGGAATCGCAAAATTGCGATTCCTTAAAAGCAATCGCACTTTAAAAAATCGCAAAAATAGCGATTTCTTCACTTTTAGGATAATGCATCCCAAATAGTGATTTGGGAATCGCAAACGGCCGAATTTTGCGATTCGCACCGTTTGCGATTCCTAAATCGCTTGATGCATGTGCCTGATAGTCCCCTGGGGTTGAGCCAAAGCTTACTCCATGGATATAAGCATTAGTCATCCTATATGTCTCGAAGACTGCTGCAGATCTCTGCCAGGGATAAAAAGAGACATAAGTAAATGAGCCCTAAAAGAAAAGGTTGTGCTCATCAATGAATACATTACAAGGAAAGTAACAGCTAACAAGTATTTCCCCATTATTACCATAACATGACATCAGGAGTGTATTAAATCTATATCACAAAAAGATCACTTCTGCCAGGAAAGGTCATTCTATTCTGGAAAAAAAAATCCACAATCCAACTTCCTCCAGAATATTTAAGCATTTGTGGGGGACTACCAGATATGAAAGAAGGTGCCGCGGCCCTCCACTGCACATACACCACATGGCGTCATGAAGTTCACCTTTCACCTACAGGAATGTAAAAACTAAGGAGGGTCCCAGGAATGGCATCTAATCAGCATATGAAAGTTGAACATCACCCCATTATATTCACGTTGAAGAGCCCTCTTACTGTCAAGTCTTATATCTGGTAGGATCTCTGCTGACATAGGAGTGAGCAGTGAGCACAAGGTAGACAAGCAACACAGTAGCCCAACTACTAGCCCGAGTACACACACAGCCAGTAGCACTTCCCTTGCCACTCCTCCTTAACTAAACACCTACACCAACGTAAAAACACAAACACAATACGCCACCTGATATGTCCCTGAAGCCTTTTCCTACCAATCAAATGGCACACTTAGGAGGACACACAACGGGTACCAGTAGAGGAGACAGAGAGCAGATGACGGGCGCCAAAGGAAGAGCAGCAGCAAGACAGGGGGCGAATTAACAGAGGATTGGTCAAGAAGCAGCAAAGGGAGGGTGCAAGAAACAGCAGAGCTAGTCAGCGCGCAGGGATGGGAGGGAAAGTACAGTAACAGTGTAGATATAGGAACAGCAGGGAAAACGAGGTCACAGAATTTTCAGAGGATAGAGAAACAGCAGACGGGGAGTTGGGAGGAAAAAGTAGAGAGAAGGTGAGCGAAGATGTGACGTAGTGGCACAGAGGCTGATTTTGGAACTGGTGCTCATGAAAAGCGCTCCAATACCTTCAGGTTGACTTTGCGCTATATAAAACTGGCAAAAAAACATACCGGTGCGGACTGTAATGTTGTAAGGCCTCCAATAAAGACAGGACACTGTCGTGTGGTTGTACGCTGTATTTAATACATAGCTTCTGTCCAGAGAGTGCAGAGCCGGTGCAACAGTGCTCCAGGACTCGCGCCGTTTCTCCTAGCTGTGCGTGCATCCTCAAAGATGGCCGCCGGCACGTCGCATCATGACGCGACATGCAACCACTAGAACGCCAACTCTACATATCTTCTTTTTTTCCCAAACAATGAAACATGTAACTCACAGTCCGCCGTTCATATCTAAGTCTTGAAACCTGGCTGGTCTCGTCACTGTTCTTCCCCTGCGGGTCAGTCTTACCTGGGTAGCCAGGGCTTCTCGCTCCGAAGTCTCTGCCCTGCTTCCCCTGTTTTTCATTGCAGCTTGACTCTCCATCAATCTACTCCCGTTCATCTCTCTCTCCGCTCCAGGGCTACCTCCATTGTCTTGTTCCTTGCTGACTTCTTCACTTTCCCAAGTCCATCTCTCCATCGAATTGTTCATCTCTTGCCTCTGTCTCCTCCCAACATTCTAGGTCCTGTCTCCCTTGATTCCACTGTAGTGCCTTGTTACATCTCGCCATGCGGTCCTGAGACCATATATTGCCGTCACTCAACAGGGCCGCTCTGTCATACACCTTCTTCACTTGCAGGGCTTTACTATATTTGCTATATCCCTTCCTTTGCATCGTCGCCAACTTGATTCGCACCCATTCACCTTCCTCCAATCCGGTATCCTTCACGTTCCTCTGTCTGTTGTAGTGCTTTGCGTAGACGGCTTGTGCCTTCTCCAAGTTGGCTTGAACCACCGCAGGGGACCATTTGCTCATTATGGTTTTCTCCTTCCACACTCGGTTGTCCTTTGTGAAAGGGTCACGTCCTCTCAAGATTTGGAAGGGGATATATATAGTTCCTCTGGGGGTAATCCTGTACGCCCATATCATTTGCCATATTTCCTTCACCCAGTCCTTGTTGTTAGATATCGCAGCTTGCACGGATCCCATCACCACACGGTTGAACCGTTCTACTAGTCCATTTCCTGCCGGGTGATAGATCAACGTGTGCTTGGAGAGGATACCATTTCTTTCCATGAAGTTGGTCCATTTGTCTGAGGTGAACTGAGGGCCATTGTCGCTCAGGATGGATTTAGGAATGCCCTCTCTCACGAACGTATCGCTTAAAAACTTTAGTATTGTCTCTGTGTCCATCACCTCTTCCACTTTCATCTCCGGCCATTTCGAGTATCTATCTACAAGGACACATACATACTTTTGAACGCCTTGTCCATCCAAAATGGGACCCAATATGTCAATGGACAACTCCTCCCATGGGTTCTGTGGGGGGTCGAACCTTCCTAGTGCTGGGCGCAATGGCTTGAGTGTCTTGTCTGCCCCCAGGCACTGCGGGCAATCTCTGACATACCTTTCCGCTCTTAGGTCCATACCTGGCCACCAGTAGCCTTGCTGGTCCTTAGCTTCATCTTGCCTATCCCCAAATGTCCTTCATGGAGTATCGCCAGTAGCTTGGGAACTATGTCAGCTGGGGAAATTACCTTGTCCCCCCTGTACACAAACACTCCTTGATCATCCACCGATAGTTCCTCCCGGACTTCGTAGTACATCTTTAGATTCTCGCTGATGCTCTTTTTCTGTGGCCATCCTTGTACTATGCACAGTTTCACTTCCTGTAGGGTTGGGTCCACATTGTATGCTTCCTTCCACTCCTGGTTGCTGATAACCTTCTCTTGGTCATCTGTCAGGGCCACCATCTCTTCCCCTCCTGCCTGGTCCTCTTCTCCGGGTTCCATGGCCGCCGCCCTGCTCAGATAGTCTGCTACTTTGTTCCAGCTGCCAGGGATGTACTCCACTTCATATCTAAATTCCAGTAGCTTTAATGTCATTTTCGAGATCCTGGGGGTGGCACTTGCGTGCCCACTGGATGCTAGGACCTTCACTAAGGGCTTGTGATCTGTTTTTAGTTTGAACCGTGTGCCCCACAAGAATTGTCTGAATCTTGTCATTGCCCACACTACAGCTAACATCTCCTTCTCGATGACGCTGTATTTCCTTTCTGTGTCGCTCAAGGTGCGAGATGCAAAACTCAGTGTGTCCATTACTCCTTGTCCCCGATATAGCATCAACACTGCGCCCAAGCCTTTATCACTGGCATCCGTTGTGAGCACTGTCTTTCCCTGGGGATCATATCCTTGCAAGGGTATTGCTCCTACCACATCTTTCTTTATGCACTCAAATTCTCTTTGTGCTTCCTCAGTCCAGCCGAACACTGAGCTCTCCCATGTTAACTTCCTCATGTGGTGTGTCTTTGTTGCGAAATGCTGTACGAATTTACTATAGAATTCGGCCATTCCTAGGAAGGACCGGACGTCTTCTTTGCTGGTGGGTGGTGGTGCTTCGCAGATCGCCTTTACATTGTCTGCCTTGGGGGTGATCCCTTGCACTCCGATTTCGTGCCCTAAATAGGTCACTGATTCCATGCCCAGGCGGCACTTCTCCCATTCCGCCGTGAGGCCTTTCTCTTCCAACACTTTCAGCACTTTGGTCAGTTTGGCGTCGTGGTCTAGTTTGTCTCGCCCCATCACTAGGATATCATCCTGGAAATACTGGATGCCATCCACCTTCTTAAACAGCTGGTGCATCAATTTCTGGAATACCGCTGCCGCCGATGCTAGTCCGAACGGTATGCGTCAAAATTGGTAGCACCCGAAGGGGGTAATGAATGAAGTCAACCTCCTGCTCTCCGGGTGCAGTGCGATTTGATGATATGCTGAGGTCAGATCAATGGTAGAGTACCACTTGACCCCTCTCGTCCTGGCCAACAACTCTTCGATTCTTGGTAAGGGAAACTTCTCTACCACGATATTCTTATTCAGCTCGCGTAGGTCTATGCATAGCCTGACCTTTCCATTGGGTTTCATGACTACTACTAGTGGCGCCAGCCACTCTGCGCACGTGATCGGTTCAATGATTCCTCTTCTTTCTAGTCCTTGCAGTTCTTCCTGTACCACTTCCCTCACTGCCAGGTGTAGTTTCTCACTTTGTGAGATACCTGTATGGCGCCTGCCTTGAGGACAATTCTGTGTGCAAACTTCTCGAGCTTACCCACCGTTCCTCCAAATACCTTGGGGTACTCTTCCTTCCACTTGTCCAGGTTTGGACACACCTCCGGCTCGGTGAGGAGGATCTGCTCCTTGCCTCCAGGGTCCAGTTTGATGCCTAGGTCGCCCTAGTCTAGCCATCCCAGTACCGATGGGCCCCTTTCGGAAATGTACAATTTGCAGTTGGCTGAACGTCCTCTGAATTCAAATCTCAACGGCCGGAATCCCAGCATAGGTATGCGGTCTCCGTTGTACGTGACCGGCCTTATGTCTAGCCTCTCCAGCCCTGGACCCAGATGTAGCTCAAATGTTTCTATCCATACCATTCTCTGGACTATGGTGTAGGGCGAACCAGAGTCTGCCACCATGCTTATCGGTACTCCTCCAATCGTCATATCCAATACTGGTTTTGTTGACCTTTTGCCGTCTACGCTCAACACCTGGTCATAGATGCAGAGTACGGTGTCTTCTTCCTCCTGGTCATCCTCCTCCCCGATCTCCTGTCCTTGGTCAATGTACTTAACCACGCTTCTGGAGGACTTCCTGCGGCACACTTTCTCATAGTGCCCTACGATTCCACAGTACATACATTTGGCGCGAAACGCCGGGCACTTCCTGTCGTGGGCTTCATGTGCCCAACTTCCGCATCTGTAGCAAGGTTTCTTGCTGTTTCCCGCCTGTTTTCCTGGTGGTCCTGGGTTCCCTTGCCACCTATTCGGTCCTTTCGGCATGGTCCCCTTGCTTCTGCTGTCCTTGCGGGGCTCCTCTTCCCCTATTCTGTTCACCATCGGACTTGCTACCGTCTCTCTTTTCGCCGCTTGGGCACATCTTCGCACCATTTCCGCTCTCTTGACAACTATCATTACTTCCTGCAATGTGGCGTCCCCACTGGCCCACAGCTTGTCCTGCACAGCGGTGCTCGTAGTGTGCATCACGATCTGATCCTTGATAAATTCATCCTGAAACGTGTCGTATTTACACGTTGATGCCAACTTCCTTAACGCCGTCACATACTCTTCCACTGACTCTCCTTGTTGTTGCTTTCGCTGCTGAAAGTTATACCTGTCAATCGAAACACACACCGTCGGTTTGTAATGTTCATTCAATTCCTGAATTGCGTGGGCATACACGTCATCATCAGTACTCGCTCGCTGTTTGGGTATCAGATTCTTGAAGATCGTGAGCCCCTCCGGGCCTAAATTGTGTAACAATATTTGCCTCTTTCTTTTACTTGAGAATTTCCCCTCGTTCTCGTCCTCTAACACCTCTATGAAGTTATCGATATAGTCTCTCCAGTCTTCCCATCGCATGAGTGGTTCCCCTGGCTTGGGTAAGAATTGCACCAGGGCCGTTTCTGATGCCACTTGTGCACTCATCCTTTCGCTCTTTCCCATGGGTGAGGTGCTGCTGTGGCTTTTGGGGCTGCCAGGCGCACTATCTTCCTCTAGTTCCACTGTTTTGGTTTGGGGGATCTCTGTGTCTGCCCCCTCGCTCTTCTCATAGGTCGCCAGTGCTCCTGCCCTTGGTTGGCTGGTGTTGGCTGGGTGGTGGGGTATGTAGGATCGTCTGCCCCTCTGCACGCTCTCAGTTGCTTCCCTTGATGCTTTGACTGACTCCCCTTATGTGCCTGTGGGCTCTGCCGCGCTCTATGGTGTCCACTTGCCTGTTTATGTAGCTGAATACAGGTAGGCCGCTCCTGTGGTGCTTATGGCTCGTGGATTCTGGCTGAGGCTTGTCTGCTGTACAGTTCTACAAACTTTCCGTTTTTTTTTTTCCATGCAGGTCCTCATCTCGACCTCGTCGCCATTGTAATGTTGTAAGGCCTTCAATAAAGACAGGACACTGTCGTATGGTTGTACGCTGAATTTAATATATAACTTCTGTCCAGAGAGCGTCGAGCCGGTGCAACATTGCTCCGGGACTTGCGCCGTTTCTCCTAGCTGCGTGCGCATCCTCAAAGATGGCCGCCGGCACGTCGTGTCATGACGGGACGTGCAACCACTAGAACGCCAACTCTACAAAGACTATAGGGAAAGACAGAGAAACAGCAGTGGGGGAGCAAAAGGAGAGGCACATGGGGAAGGGCAGAAACACATGGGGGAAGACCAACGGAAAGAACAGAGAGAAAAACAAGAGTGACTGATGCAGTGAGGTAATAGCGGAGGAGAGCAACAGTGTAGGATGAGATAAACTAGCAGTGAAAGAGACGCAATGTCAGAGGGTGAAGCTGCAGGTGAAGAGAAACACGGGGAGTGGTTGGAAAGAGAATGCTAGAGCTGATGCAGAAGGCGGAGCTAAAGGTAAAACAGTGGGGAAGAAACGTAAGGGAAGGGTTAAAAAGGAAAGGAAATGGTGAAAGGGGTGACAAAGGCATAATGAGAACATCGGGGAATGAAAGGAGGGATGGGTACATGCTACGGGAAGGAGAGAGAAACAAGAGGACTTAGTAACAACACGTCGGTGAGCACAAAGAGATAGAGAGCGGAAGCACCAAGAGTGTATAAGGTACTATCCTACACATGAACAAGCACTGGCGTTGCCAATAGGTTTCGCATTAGGAAAGTTGGAGCTGTTGGTTTTGTAAATTACATTTTATATTTATATATTGTTATTGACAATGCCAATAACGATATATAAATATAAAATGTCATTTACAAAACCAATAGCTCCAACTTTCAAAATGCGAAACCTATTGGCAACGCCAGTGCTTGTATCCCACATACCTTTGCATTCTGGGACTTTTACATCTATATATGTAACATGAACGCAACATATTACATAAAAGCCAGGGTTGATTGAAGAAGTCACACCTGGCATGGGGACGCTCGCGGGATCCTGTGTCTCCGTGTACTGGTTCATCCACGCCAGGAATCTGTAATTGAGCTTATGGTCTCAGGCACAAATCCTGGCGGGCTGAGGCAACCTTGTATCCTTCCGAGGTCGATACGATGGGTACCACTGAGTTTTTGTTGTAACAATAAGCTGCTGATATTTAGCGCAAAAATGCACCAAAGCACTATACAAATGCACGTGTTGTTAACAAGCATAATACAATTATACCAACATTGGCTCTGTTTAAATGCCAGGTGTGTGGGAAAAATATAAAGCAACCAACCTACAGAGTACTGACGCATTAAACACAGTGAGATATGACGAACTTCACGCTGACAATGCACTGACTTTCTAACTGACGGCAAAAGAGAGGCGGTGCTGACGTCAAACCCCTCACCTTGATGTCGTTGCTAAGCTCTTGTCTGCTGCTGTGCATTGCCTGGTATGACACTTCTTCAGCCACACGGCTCTGCAATTGATCAGCGTAAATGGGATCAAACTTGATGCATAACTCCTGCTCTGCACCAATGTCCAGGACAGCAAATAAAATGATAATTTTTTTCATATTTCATTTTTATGTTTGTCTCTGCTGGCAGGGGTGGGGAGTGAGGAGCAGCAGTTGAACCCATGACAACCACAGTACAACATGGCACTCCACAAGCTGCATTGGCATCCCTCTACCCACCCCATGCTGGCCTGTTCAGCTCTCATGACATCTCAGGGATTGGAGGGTTGAATGGATTTTTTTGCCTAGATCTAAAGGTCCCAGATCTCCAGGTATCTAAAATCAAGCCTTTCAAATAGCAAATTGGTTTCAAAAGACTTAATTTTTGGCCCTGCAGAGCAATTCCCTGCAGGACACAGCAAGCTATTACTGAACAGGGGCACCCTTTGTAATGTATTGTACCAGTTAAAGGCGCTGAACCACATTAGCATATTGATTTGCATGCTACACCGTTCACTGCTTGGTTGGGGAAATGTAAGCTGCATTTTGGCCTATCTGGGATAAGTTTAGTCATGTGTGTGGGCTGCCCTTATCCTGACAGAGGTCGGTGGGTCTAGGCAGGCAGCCAAGTGAGGAAGAGTGAGGAGTAGAACGCATAATCATTATAATAAATTGTTTCCGGTTGGAATTGTGTGGGTTATCGGGGCACGAGTGAAAAGCAGTGCAATGCCCTTCTCATGCTGCTGCGATCCCGCAGCAGTGTTGATCGCAGCGCTTAAAATGGAGTGCAGTAGAGTCACTTAGAGATGTTGTGCATGAACTTCCTTCCCCGGCAGACAGATCGGGACACCACACGGGGCTCCGGAAACACATTGCACAGCTTGGGCGCAGACACCACTCTTGGGTGAACCAGATCACTGACTGCCCTAGCACCACTGGTCTGCCTCTGCACCCAGCCCCGAGTGCTTACATGTATTCCTGTAAATAGAACGGACTGATTTTGGGAGTAAATGCCTTGCGATTCTTCAGTACATTAACACTCTTCCGGCAGTGATTTATGTGCAAACTGTAAAGTGCGGGTTAAAAAGCTCCTGAAAGCCACATGCTACGGTGGGGGAGGGGCAGTGGGAGTCCGATATTTAACGGATTATGCCCACAGAAAAAGAAAAAACACGCACACCTTATTAACCTTGTGTCCACGCAAGAAAACAAACTACCAAGTGAAACTAGAGCGAGGGTGTTAATGTCAACTCCAAACGTTGTATAACAGGGCGGGAGGCCAGAGCTGATGAGTTCCTTCCCAGTGCACGCAGGCCTTGGGCGGCCCTTTGTGCACTGCCAGGGGTATAAAGATACGTCCATGTATAATGCATGGGCTGCGGGCAGCGCGCGGCGTGAAGAGTCAGCCGAAGAGAACATGGCGGGATAGGATTCGCGCACATCCCGGCCATCGTCACATCGCTCAGCATGCCACAGAGGGCTGGAGATGAATGCGGGGGCAGGGAATACAAATGAAGATAAATTGGAGAAACTCTGCTGCTTCACCCAGGTCACTTACGCAGGCAAATACACCAATGAGGCAAAGTAAGCACGGAGGAGCTGGGGTATAAGTGAATCAAAGCCAGCCGGGGGGACGGAGTGTCAAATAGAGAGTAGATGGAGGGGTGGGGGGAAGTGGAAAAAAAAAGGGTAAAAAAACTGGCAGCGCGGCCAAGAAAGTAATTGCGGGCTGTAAGGCTGCCAGCGAGTGATGCGCCCAATGCTGGCAAATGGCCAGAGGGAAGCCGGATGGGGGCGGGAGAGCCTGGTGGGGGGGCGGGAATACGTGCGAGGGGAGGAGAAGTGTGGCAGGCAAATGCATGGAGGGAAGCCGGATGGGGGCGGGAGAGCCTGGTGGGGGGGCGGGAATGCGTGCGAGGGGAGAAGTGTGATAGGCAGATGCGCGGAGGGAAGCCGGATGGGGGCGGGAGAGCCTGGTGGGGGCAGGCGGATTAGGGAGATGCTCGTGCGTGTGTGGTCACGTGACCCGCTTTTGTGGTCACGTGACCTCACATGCACTGTAAAGAAACCGCAGTGGAAACCGCAGTAGTTTGACTATTCGATCGAGCCCATGAATTTTCGCCATTCCATTCGCAAGCGAATGGTAATAGGCGAAACCTAAAAAGAAATATAAATCAAGGCCAATGATAGTGGCAACAAAGCTTAAAGTGAATGGAAACTCAAGGATTACTGCGATCTATCTTTACGTGACACACCCTAAGCTGCGGGCACCAGGTTTTAATGAATTCAAACCAGAGCATATGCCTTACCTTCTTCCAATCAGTAAGCTGAATTAAAAATCAAACTCATCCCCGCCACAAATCCATACAAATTGCAAGCACGCAATAGTTCTACGGGCCTAGAAGCGATAAACTTCACATTTTAAAAACCGCCCAAGACACATGACAAAACACAACCGGCGTCCAAAAGTAAAATCTGAGGCTGTTTCCTTGTGTGGAAGTATGTCACATGTATGTTCATCATTAGCGCGATGCCGTACATAGTGTGCATGTGCGCCAAAAGTCTGGACAAACAGGAAGTGCTGTGTTTATTTTGAGCGTGCTGTGCATGTTTTCACTTTCAATGCTACTGGGCAGCTGCTGTAACATGTATATTTAAAGGTAGGTGGGGGCTCAAGGGAAGCTCTAGCGAGGAGGAAGTGACGTGCGCTGCCGCCCACAAACAGGCAACTGCTGCCCTGGACAAACAGGAAGTGCTGTGTTTATAGTGAGCGCGCTGTGTGCGCTTTCGCTTTCAATGCTGACGGGCAGCTGCTTTAAACTGTATATTGATAAACATAAACATTACGCTCCTCCTCAGCACACCAGCTTCCGGTCCATTGCACCAAGAAGGCCTCCTGGGGAGACCGACGTTTCCTAGTCACCACAGCTAGACTCTCGAACACCCTTCCATTCCCCATAAAAACTAGCCCCACACTTATCATATCCAGAACACAATTAAAGACCTGGCTTTTCTGCCAGTAGTCCCCACTCTCAGCGATTATCCTCTGAATTTCTCCTGAAGCGCCAAGACACCCCAGGGTATTTGCGCGCAATATCAGTTGTCTAAACATAAACATGAACATAAACATTTAAGTGATGCACGCTGCCGCCCACAAACAGGCAACTGCTGCTGACATTTGGAGGAACTACTTTAAAAACAAGCATTTGAAATGCAATAGAACTCGCACATACGCGAGTTCCATTGCATTTAAAACGTGAGTGAGGGCGGGCAGAAAGGCATGAACGAGAGTGCGGGGGTGGGTGAGGGTGGCCCCAGAAGTCATGGACTGCAGAAGGGAAGGGGGTAAGCCATGGCAAACAAATAGTTTTTAAAGTAAAGGGTAGATATGCCCTGGAAGTCTACAAATCAGAACATGGCCGTCAGGAGGAGGGACAAGCAAGCTAAAAAACAATCAGAAGGCAGCATTTACGATCTAAGCCAATCCTAAGGATGGATGGAGAGTGTGCGGAGCTTAAACAGAGCTTCCTCCACTATGGTGTATACTGCATGCCTCACAAAACGATTGCAGCTCTTTCGCGCTGCAGCGCTAGGGGAGACCTAAAAATGGGGAGAGCCAAGAAAGGCGACATCTCTTAAACACTTTCCAATGGACAAGTGTTAGAAGAGGGACCTTCCAGCATGGAGAGGAAATACGCTGGCTGCTTGTAAGAGGGGAGACAATTGCATTTTCAATAAATAGCTTTTGCTCCTAGGACTATTCCTAAATGATGAAAGAGAACAATTACAATACTTATCCCTAAACTTTTTATGTCACCAAAGTGTGTGAAAAAGAAAACAATGCATAAGAAAAAGATACAGAGACAGAGAGAGAGACAGACAGGGACCCACGGTATGGTCGCAAGATAGGTACACCACACCACACCCTACTTATGCATTCAGAATGGTCAGTTTCATGCTATCAGATCCTTTTCTATTTAACTGCAGTAACATATGCAATCTAAATAGCGGTGATTATCACCCACGAATGTTCTGAAAGTAAATCACAATTATGTTGAGTGTTACAAATGGATAATATTTAGCATGAGCATGTGTGATAAATTCATTATTTACTTGGGGTTCTAAACGGCCGTTACTTCTAAATAAGTAATACAATTTATCCCTAGGAAAGGAGAGATAATCATTTTACGATGTGGCAGAGCAGCATGAAGGTGCTGTATATAGGTTAGGGAACTTTATTGACACTAGTTATTCCTTATTATTATTGTCAAAAGACTGAACGACGCATAGAAATGGCATAGTTACTGAATTTTCCAGCAAGTATTAATTGAGAGATTTGGTAAACATAGAGCATTCAAACCCTGTGTGCTGTAGATGCTTCATTCCACTGATCAAGCACACATGAATAAAAGACTTACGAGTGAGTAAACTCAAATGTTTAAGAGCAGAGTTTCCAAAGATCCAATCAATAAAACCAGCGATATGCAATTTTAAGGATTTATATAAAAATAGCACTCAAAAGTACAAAGATGAAACTGTGGGTGTCTGGTCGTGCTGGACCGAGACAACGTTCAGGCCCACTATGATGGAGTGCAGGCCAGATAGAAGAACAAAGTTAGGCCTGATGAACACAGTACTTTAAATCCTGGTTGCGGAGCATTGTGAGTTCCCGTGCCGAGGATGTATCGAGCAGCAGAGGCTGCAAGGACTTATGACAAGGATGGTTCATGAAGTGGCTGTTCCAAGGGGCTGCCATGCGAAGTCCTGTGTCAAGGAAACGTTGCAGCGCAGCAGTTCCAAAGAGCTGTGGGACTGCAATGTCAGGTCCTGCATCAATGATAAACTGCGTAGTAGTGGTGCAGAGGAGCTGTGAGATCCTGCGTCCAGGTTGCCTCACACAGCGTTGGTTCCGATGCATATCTGTGATGAGGCGTGCTTGTCGGTTGTAAGGGAAAAAACCCCAAAGTCACTAAATAGACCTGCTCTTATCCCTCAGGGAGCTTGTAACAAAAACTGTCAGGCTTAACTTAGAGGCAATGTGTAAAGTATTTATGCAGCCCTCAAACACTAATTATGTGAAAAGACAACACAAGAAAAATCCCAAACCAATTTATAAAACATTTAAAAAATAAAATGACCCCAAAATGACAAAAATCCAATAAGCTGGACCAAAGTTACGTATTTTAAAGTTTCAGGTGAAAATAGCACCAAAAAAGAAGCAAGCTCCACTTGCGGGTAAATGGTGCCGGTGGAGTGGGTCACAGCTACAGGTTCAGGCCCACCACAATGAAGCGTGGGGCGGATATAGGGACCATTTTTATCTCAGTGTAAAGTTGACTTTCTCACAGAGCCTCAGCCAAAACAACATACTTTTAATATATTATCCATTACATCCATAAGAAACTAATTTTTATTGATCTGCCAAAAGCGTTATAAGTAATACGTGGTTATTCCTGAAGAAGGCACTGGTTCGCCGAAACGCGCGTCGATTTGATTAATGTGCCACTGGTTGTTTTCCATTTAATTTTGTGATTTTGTTTTATTAATATTGTGTGATTTGATATATATTGGATATGGATACAAGTCTTTTAATGAAATATGTATTTTACATGTAATTGTGTCAATAAAAATCAGAACCATAGTTGTTATTGTGTTACTTCTCCCAGTTGTCATTGTACAGACAAGATGATATAATTGCCTAGGTTGTTACTTTTCATATATAATGACTGCATCAGCCAGCTAGTAGCATTTAATTTACATTGTACATGTAGTACCATTTAGTAGGTACTTATAAGTAAATTAAATTTGCAAATTAGCTGTTTACCACTTTTACCAAGTTTAATGGGAGAGAGCACTCTCACACAGGTTAGGAGGGATTAAGTGCACAGAGTTCTAATTCTAACAAAAACAGCTTCAGCAAAAAACAGGGTAGTGAAAGCAAAAAGTCTGGCTAGTACCGTGCCAAAGATGTCGGTCTAATGTCAAGGAAATCCAGTTTCCTGATATATTATCTGCACATACAAATGACTGGGAAGAACATTGTGATCTACTATGCTGAAGCTTGTTACTGGTCTAATAAAATCAAAAGCAGTCTCCCTCTGCCACTCAGCTTAATAAACTGGGCTGCCATAGACAGGGCATTTGCCTTTGCAAGAGCTACTGGTTGTAAACGTGAAATACAATACGTCCGTGCTTCCATGTTAGCATTTGTTGACAGCTCAGTAACATCTAGGAAAGCCACGGATTTCATAAAAAAACAAAGATGTGAATGTCCACTTTGCTATTCATGGGCTGAGTACCTGTAATGCATTTAAAGTATAGGATTTTATGACTATAATATGCATTCCCATACCTGTTCAAAGCAACACCGATAAACAAGTGATCATTATTAATGTATTGAAGGGCCCTACTGGCAAATAAACAAACAACAGCCAAAACATGCAAATTATTCCTGAATTACAGTGGTTGTGAAAAAGCAATGCATAATGTTCTTAAAGGGTGTGTTGTGATACAATCCTGAAGTCATCGCCTCAAGGCGACTATAAACAGACAGAGAATACTTAAAATAGAACACCTTGGAATTACTCATACATTAAAAAAAATGGGAATGCATTTATTTTAAAGGTATGTCTGTAAATTGTAAAGAGTTGTGCATTTTGAGGACTCACACGCATCTTCTGAAGTACAAATGGAAATCTTCACAAGATTTTGTAGGTGTTTATACTCGTTCCTCCCTTCCTGCACTCTCTGCAGTGGATATTCCATAGGGTGGAAGTTCCGTATCAGTAAATGTGGAGGATATGTGGAACTATACAACGTGTGTCTTTCTTAATTATTCCATGGGGATTTCTTTACCTCTGAGAAAGCCCCTTCCCTGCACCATCGTGAAACATATGATGCCTCGACTCCTTCCCCAACCTGGAAATGGAATCCTACTGTGCTTTGCTAGAGAAGTTTTAGTTGCTTTCGAGGGTTGGTTGTGAAATGCACAATTTTTGTGACTACCCACAGATGCACACGCATTGGCGCGCAAGAATAAATAACGCAATATGAAATAAAGAAAAATAAGTTCGAACATGAATAAGACCTCTGCAGTTATTATTAGGTTTAGAATCTAGACTCCATTAGTGCTGTACTAATAAAGTGTTTACATTGCTTGCTTTCTACAATAAACAGTACAAATCCCATCACAATATGTGTGTATCGTTCTAAAAACTACACATTTGAACAGTACAGTGCCACTTCATGGATACACCCAGGGGCTTATTTACAAGCCCCTTGCGCTGTAGGGTGCGTCACCTTTTCCCATGTTAAAAGTGAGAAACCTGCGGCGCACAAGGCTTGTAAATAAGCCCCCCCACACTTTCCAAGAGTTTGCTTTTTTCAGCCACAGGAAGAGCAGGCAGGCGAAAGGCCTCAGAGAATAGTGTTTGTGTTCCAGTAAAAGTGAGTGAGCTTCCAACTCCTGATAAGAAGGTCTAATTTAGGCACTCGCAGAAACGCCAGCTACGGGACTATGATCTCCTTAGCAAACAACAATTATATATCGAAATATTTTTTCCCTTACATTAAAATATATTCTATTATTGCATGCTAAAGTCATAATTAAATGTGTTCAATCCATACTTTCACTACGGCTACAAATATATTATGGGGCTTATTTACAAGCCCCATGCGCCAACTGTACGTTACTTTTCCCATGTTAAAAATGACACAAAAGTGGCGCAAGAGGCTTGTGAATAGCCCCCTATGAGTCTACTCAGCCATTTTCGAAACATAGAAGTGACCTCCAATCACTGATTGGAAAACTAATCTAAAAGAACTATTGAATGCTGCCACTGCTCGCCTGTGCACTGGTTGTTTTAAACAACAACAACTTGTTAAATAATGAATAATTCAATTGTTTATAGCAGAGTTTGTGTCGGAGTTGTTATTTGTGCCCACCGACTAAATAGTTTGTTATAATACCAAATAATTTACCTTTATTGAATACTATTGTGATCCTACAATTGACGGGAATATATATGAATGCATTTCTGTTTGAGCCGATGAAGAGCATGTTATGACACTTCTACAAAGAGGAAATATATCACAGGTCGTAAACCAACACAACATTAATCACCTATTAGTGAGTTTATCTGATACACACAATTTGAGATATTTACTGCACCACCAACTGAGAAGGTAAAGACTAAGGGGCAGATCTACAAGGAAGTGCCGCAGCGCTGCAACGCAAACCCTTTGGCTGCGCCACGCTGTGGCACTTCCGCAGCACAGGAATGCGACATGTTTACAATAATATGTCGCATTCCTGTGCCCTTACCTGCGCTGGCGCACAAACTGCAGCCATGTGCCGGCGCAGCCACCCAAGGATGCCTGTGTCATGGGGAGATTGTTTTTGTGCAGGAAGGAGAACCTTCCTGCACAAAACTAATCACTACAGGCATTTTCCTCTTTCAATGCATGCTGTAGAATGCAGCACGCTTTGAAAGAGGAAAAAATGAGGAGAAATTTAAAATTTCTCCTCGTTGCGCCTCGCTACGCCTCCCTTGGGGAGGTGTAGCATTGATACGCATTTCCAGATTCACGAATCCTCGTAAATCTGGAAATGTGTCTCGTTCCATGGGTGTTGATGGGAACATCCACAGCAACACCCATGGAACACCCCTTACACGCAAAGAGCTGAATGTGAAGGGGCCATACTTACAAGGAGAGGAAAAGTCATGCATGGTGACGTTTTCTTTCCATGTAAATATGGAGAAGTGAAATACGCCTCCAGTACGTCACAAAAAGTGAAGTACAGGTGGCACAGGGGGCTTGTAAATCTGCCCCTCAGAACGAATCCCAAGTCTAATGTCCTTTACAGAGAAATATAAACCCTCCTTTTCAATATTTATCTTCCTAATGACTTGTGTGTCTAAAATTTCTGCTCCTCTATTACACATGGTGTTTGTCTGTTTTTTAGTTAGGTGTACCTACTTTTATTTCTCCATCCATAGAGGAATCATGATCAGGTGCACTTGCTCAGGTCAGACACCTTGGAATTTCTCATGAGTCGGGAATTGTGAGCATAAATTATCTTTCACTGTCTGTTTAGGTCAGTTACATTTATCTATTTGGCATAAAATATCTGTTTAATGGGCCAGACTATGTCCATTTGTTGCACTGGCTCCTTGATTTTACTGTGCTTATTTCATTGCTCTTTATGTTCGACTAAACCCAGGTTCAAAAACAATGTTTTGAACCTGCCCTGTTCTCTGCAGTGTCACCCCCCATACTTTTTGTCTTCCTCCTTTCCTTTTTACTGAATTTATTTTTGTTGGCTTTTTGATACTGGTCACTTTACCACTGGAAACCAGTGCTAAAGGGCACGTGCTCTGTTCTCAAAATATGGTAACATTGGCTTATCCATAACTGGCATATTTAGTTTACTTATAAGTCCCTAGTAAATTGCACTATGTGTGCCCATTCCCTTTAAATTAAATGCCACTAGGGGGCCTGCAGCTCTGATTGTGCCACCCACTTTAGTCGCCCTGTAAACATGGCTCCGGCTTGCCACTTACTCTGAAATCAGATTTCAAATTGTAAGTCTGAAAATGGCACCCTTATAAAGTTGATATTTTCTTACATCAACCATACTGTGCCTCTGCCTGTCTCTGAATACATATCCGGGTTGGGTGACATCAGAGATTTGTGCATTCCCTTTAGACAGTCACACAAAGAGAGCTGGGGTGGGACTTTTGTATCCTGATGGCCCATCACCATGCTGATGGGCCTTCCTGAGGATGATTGGGAGGGAGGAGCAGACATTTACGGCTGAATAGGGTTTTAGTCTGTCCTCACACAAAAAGAGCTGCATACCCACCCTGTAGTGAGCCTGGAATCAAGGAAGAAATGGCAGGGGCCTTGTGGAGCCCAAAGACCTTTTTGAAGTCTCCTCCACTACAATGACTAAAATGGGTATAAGTATTTGACCTCTGACACCATGTACTCAGTCGACTTTTGTGACCCGAGGAGATTCTAATAGGAAGAAGAGTTGCTGAGCTGCAGGAGAGGCTGCCCCTTTGCTAACTGCTTTGCTGCTTTGGCCTACTGCCTGCTGTTAGCTGTGCTGTAAGAGGGACTGCCACTTTCCTACTTGCCCTGCTGTGTTGGCCTGCTGCCTCTTGCCTGTCAGTGAGAAGGACTGGACCTCCTCTCTACAACCTCTACAAAGAAATCTACAAGTAATCCAAGGGCTTGCTGGTGTGCCCACTGTTCAGGAAGTTTTAGGGACAGCAACGACTTTGTTTTTCTCCACATGGCTGCTGGACTCTGGCATTACGAGTCCCACAGTTGAGTTTGTCTAAGATCAGTGCTTTGTGTCAAAATTGGCAGCTACGTTTGTTAAGGACCATTGCTTCGTAGCTGTTTGCTGATTGAAGTTGCGACATTCCTTCCTGATGCCATGCTGAAAGTTGACCCCCACCCCCAGTGCCTCTCAACAGCAATGCATTGCCTGGGTTACCTGGGCACATATGTGAGGAAAACCAACACTGTGTGTGTGCTATGGTGGCGGCTCCCCTTCAAAAAGACTTGGTGATGTAGGCCCCACCTACGAGGCCCACCGACACAACAGCAGTCTGCCATTGTACCTCAGAGCCCCCTTGTGGTACTGTTGACATTGGCCCCCGCCATTAAGGTACTGTGTGCTGCAAGACCTGTGGAGTGCCTGTAGCCAACCTGCACTCCCTCACGGGTGACTTTATCTGTGAAATTACATCTTTCCTAGTGACTTTTGGGAGCATTGTTCCATTGCAATTGTGAAATCAAGTCTCTCAGTAGAGCCCCTGAGGGATTTTTGTCGCATTAATCCAGTCTAGCACAAGCGCAAAAAACCTTGTGAATTCCTTAGTGACATTGAAGCACTGTTTTACTGTTTTGCAAACATACTGTAAAGAAGCGTATTATAAGACCCACTGATTGACAGTTTGAAGTTTTGGTCTTGTTTTGATCAGTAAAGAGTATTCTATTTTTTTTAACTCAGCGTGTAGTCATTTAATAGCGGTTTCACTGTGTTACTGCATTTAAGGTGTTCACAAAGACTTTACACATTGCCTCTTATGTTAAGTCTGACGGCTCTGTGCCAAGCTACAACAGGGCGAGCCCAGGCTAATTTAAGTGTGTGACTAACTTACCCCGGCTAGGATTGTGGTCCCTACTTAGACAGGGTACAAACCTCTGTCAACTAGAGACTCAATTTCTAACACAATAAACCAGTCAGCAAGTGATTGGATAGGTGAGTGGGTTCTTACAGCAGATCTGGACTCTTACTGCATTATGATGTAGTACTCTTTAAAGTGTTGCACCTTGAACCTTTTCTTAGAGTGAACCAGTGTCGAGGAAGTGCTGATTAATAAAACGATGCAAGGTCCTGGGTGCACAGATGAAGAAAGGCTGGTTGCATTGTTTTTCAGTTTTTTGTACTACTTTTTTCTACCCCAGTCTGATGATGTCTTGGTTTCGGGTGTGTCGAGAGACATAGGAGACAATGAGCTTGTCTATCAGAAAAGTTGGGTAATAGTTGTGATGGCTTTAAATATGAAGCAGGTGGTTTTGAGTTTTAAAGATGGAGTGAGCTGATAAGGGGAGTAAACAGACTTCCATCAGTTTTGAGGTGCTGTGATAATGTTTCCTCAGGCTCTGGATGAGAACTTCTGTGGATGTAGGATACCCTTCAAAAGCCAGTGTGGATTCTGGAACAGCGCATTGAGACCATTCAGATACACTAGTTCAAGGGATTGAACAGCAGTCCTGAAGTCACTTTCTAGGAGGAACAATTTCAGTTTTGAATAGAGTTATGGTCCAAGTTCATTTTGGATTTCTTTGTGATGTGTCCCTTGATGGTAAGGCTCCCGCCAAGGATTTTTCTTAATGATCTGGCATTGTGAAAGTTTGGGTTTTGCATGTCCATCCAGATGCATGTCATTGAGCCATTTTTTGCCGAGATGTTTCTTGTTTTTGATGACAGAATAACAGGACTTTAGTCTTTGTGGGGTTGAACTTCATGTGGGTGCTGGATATACAGAACTGGATTAAATGCAGGCACTGTTTGAGGCGGAGATATCTGGTTCAGAGAATATACTTATTTGTTACACTAAATCTGCTCTATATAAGGTGCTTTAATGCTTCATGTGAGCTATATGACAATTCCATAATAAATATATAACATGTCATACAAGATCGGGAATTAGCTAGGAATCAATAAAATATAATAGTAATATCTGCATATATTTCCAAACAAGATCTGAAGCTACTGGTCAGGTTTGCACATAATCAACCTATGGCACATTTGACTTAGCTACTGCTTCCCTGCACTCTTATGAAAATTAAATAAGAAACCAAATACATTATTTTAAAAACAAGTGCGCATTTTCACAGACAAATACTTCAATTTATCTTAATTCTATTTGTTTATCTGTTAGCATAATCAGAAACATAATTATCTATGTCCATTTGCTACAATTTGAGCACATTTGGACATGGGGATGGCAATAGGGGGCAGATGTATCAAGGCAATTTTTAGTGGCAAATGCTGTGATTCACAAAAAAGCAGCGTTTGCGACTAGAAATTCGCTAAATGGTATGTATTAGGGAAATTGCATCGCAAAATTAAGAATTTGCGATTCCTTAATTTTACGTAAGCATTTAAGGAACCGCAAATTGTGATTCCTTAAGTGCTATGCAACAAGCATATAATTTTTGCGAATTCCCCTTAGGAAACCGCAAATTACCACCAACTTCAAGTTGGTAGTAATTTGCGATTTCTTTCACAAATGCACTTTTTGGCATTTATGAAGGTGCTATATGGCGCACATACATACCCTTAGGTAATGTATGTGCGCCATATGCGCAGACATTTTCATTTCATGGGGGGTGCATCAGGGTGTCCTTATGACACCCTTGAAATTATTCTCAATTTGCGATTATCAAATTGCGAATCGCAAATTAAGAATAACTCCCCATTCATTCCTAAGGGCCTCCTGGCCCATAGAAATGAATGGGAAATTATTCCTTAACTGCGATTCGCAATTTGCGAATCACAATTAAGGAATTTTAAGAAATCGCAAGAAAATTCCGATTTTCTACTTACATCCCTATTTGCAAATCTCAAATAGCGATTTCTAAAAAATCGCTATTTTTGATTCACAAATCAGGATGTTGATACATCTGCCCCTAGGTGTTTTCGAGGGTGCTAATATTTAAATTGTTATTCATAGTGAAAGATATTTTCATTGTACAGCACAAAAGCAGAAATGTTAACAAATGCAAATGTATTTGGGCAGCACCTTTATGTATGCATAGGTGTGAATAATCCAGAATTCACAGCAAGAAATTGAGAATGACTCCTTGGAACTTGCACCTGTCATACTTTTGCCAAAAAAGTACTTGGATTCTTTGTGAATTAGAACACATGGAAATGTAATTCAAATATCGGCATAAGTATATAGGAACAAATTTATACTTCTTTTAGCATTGGACCAGTAATAATCAACATGTCCAATACAGCAACAAGTTATGCGTTGGGATATGGAATATGCCATTCCACAACTGTATCTCTAACAGTTCGATAATATTGTTACACACCTGCCTTTTTTCATTTTAGAATAATCCTTGTCTGCATTTGCAACTATATATTCATATTTTACTCCATAATCTAGATTACTTCACTTCACTTTGAAAACTTTATTTCGGTCAATGACCATAAAAGTGCAATAAAATATATACAAGCACAATATTAAAACATAAATACAACAGAATTAAAAAGTTATTAAACAATGGTTATCAAAGGAGTAGTAAAAGATAAAAGAAGTAGTCCCTTATTCCTTATGGATTATTGCAGTTCTTCTTCTCCACATGCCGAATAGAAACCGGGAGACGGCAAAGACAATGAGAGGGGCAGTGTCATAAGTTAGGACTCTACAGGCATGAGCACAGTGTCTAAAGCCCAAGTTTTTGCATAATGGGATAATCCAGCACTTCCGGATTTCGTTGTATGCTGGGCAGAAAAAGAGGATATGTATAATGTCTTCCCTGGCGTGATTACAGGCGGGGCAGTTAGCCTTCATCGATTTTGCCCATCTGGATGTAAATGCCCCAACCGATAAAGAGCCGTGCCTCAATTGAATGTATAGTTTTCTTGCCAGTGGAGGCAGCACCAGGTCCAAAAACGCCTCCATCCTGAATTTAGTTTTTGTTATGAGGAACTCATTGGACAATCTGCCCAGGGAAGTAGAGCAGGGTAGCAGTTTGAGGTTATGCGATTTTACAGCTGCCACCAGAACAGTCCTTTGCATCCTCATACAACTATCCTCCGGTGTATCCCAAAGTTGGGGGAAAACAATTTGGTAAAGGAGAGACTTAACATGTGCACAGAAGGAAACAAACCCGTCCGGGATCCGCTGGATGCCCGTTGATGTCCGCGACAACAGCAAAGTGTCGTCCGCGAACATCAGAGCGGGCACCCTACCAGTGGCCAGACGTGGAGCATCATTATCCCTGACACAATTAAGTCTATCTATCAGGCCATTGACATACAAGCTAAAGAGGGTAGGGGCTAGTACGCAACCCTGGCGTACTCCTCGAGTAACAGGGAAACGATCGGATAATTCCCCGTTTTTCCCACACCTCACCTGGGCATAATTCCCAGTGTGAAGCCGGGTTATGGCATCTAGTAAGTAAGGAGGGATACCAAGTTTCTCCAACACCGACCAGAGCCTCTCCCTCGGGACCAGATCGAATGCGGCCCGCAGGTCCACAAAAACAAGGCAGAGGCTGCCACCCTCTACTCTTGCAGTTTTCCAGTATTGGACCTGGAGTCGAAAGATCTGGTCCAGAGTCGAGACCCCTGATCCAAAACCGGCTTGGAGGGTGGTCAAAGTTTTGTTTTCCTCCATCCAGCCCAATAACCTCTCCAGCAGAATTCGGCCCATCAGCTTCTGGGTGGTATCGAGTAGACTGATTGGTCTATAATTTGATGGAGCGAGCGGACAACCCTTTTTAAAAATTGGAGACAATCTCAGCCCCCAACCAGGTCTCGGGTACTGGGGAGCCCCGTAGGACAGCATTGAACAAAACCATCAGATATGGGGCCCATATCTTTGGCTGGGATCGGAAGAGATCTCCAGGGAGCTTATCCAGAGCCGGGGCCTTATTCGGGAGCAGTTTCTCAATTGCCAGTTCAACTTCCCTAAGTGTAATATTAACTGAGCTATAAATGTGAATTCCAGTAGGGGAATCCTTTCTCACTACTGCGGGACAGGGTCCGAGTCCTTGGCCCAAGGCCTCCGGCAGTCTACACTCATGCGGGGGTCTGGGGCCATGGGAAACTCGGAAGCTCGGTTGGAGCTATGGTTTCTACAGGGGGAAATCCCTGGTCCCGGGGCCTCCAGCAGTCGACACTCGTGCAGGGGGTCCCGGGCAGTGCTAGTACAGGAGACCGAGATCCCGGCTCCCAAGGCCCCCGGCAGTCGACTCTCATGCAGGGGGTCTGGGGCAACCGAAATCTCGTAGGCCTGATCAGAGCTAAGATTTTGACAAGGGAAAGACCCAGCGCCCGGGGCCCCCAGCAATCGACGCTCATGTGTGAGGTCCCGGGCCGTACGGGCACGTAGAACCAAACTCCCAGGCCGCGGGGCCCCCGGCAGTCGACTCTCGTGCCGGAGGTCCCGTGGCACACCATCCCGTGGCTCCAAAGCCAGCTCTGGCAGTTCCTCCTGGGGCTGGCACCCAGTACCCTCCAGCTCAGGGCTTGTATAGAGTGACTTAAAGTGTGCCTCCCACACTACAGGGGCAATATTCGAGACCCCAGTGTCTCTCTCACCTATCACTGGTGAAGTGACGATTAGCCAAAAGGTCTTAGAATCTTTTAGAAGTAGTGCCTGTCTCAACTCTTCCCACCTAGATTCCTCCCACTCACTCTTTGCTCTGATGAGCACCTTCTTGTACAACAGTGTAGTTATTCTAATTTTTGAGATATCCTTAGATTTGATTGCCCTAAGTAGGTCTTTCTTTAAGTTTTTACATGCATGGTTGTGCCAGGGATGTGTTTTATTCCGGCGCAACTTAGACCCACTAACCGGATAGAATACTTCCCCTAGATTCTCAACTAATTTTCTGTGGGTCTCTATAGTCTGCCCATGGGAGATGGAATTTCCCATATTACTTATTAATGGAACAGCTATCTGGTAGATTTTGTGCGAGATGGGTAGGAGAGTCTAGGCAAGAAGGCCATTTGACTCTTCTCCTGTTAGATATAATATATGGTGGAGTTGACAGAGTGAGAGACAGGGTTAGTCAATCCAAATGCACCAGGTTTAAGCGATAGGACCAACGCATTATGGTCACTATCGTGCCTTGCAACAACCTCGAAATCTTTGAACTTGCCCCAATCTTTAGCTTCCAGCATAAGATAGTCAATGGTGGAAGTTTGATTTGTCCTATTATATGTGGGTAGGCCGGAACTTTCGTTATTGCCCCTTCCATTGCATGCCCGCAGAGACATTGCAAGGGTCAAGGCCTTGATTTGTAGTACTAACGGGGTCCAGGCCTTAACTGGGGCAATTCTTGGGGCTGGAATTTGCCAGAGCAAGTCGACCTCATCCTCCTCACACAGCTTGGATCTACCCAATGGTTCGAACTGGCAATTCAGATCACCGCCAAGAATGATCGAGGTTGCGGGGTCAAGTGACTGAAGGAAATGGTCGAGCGCTTGAATAGCACTCGATTCTTTTCCGTTCACGGTAGGCCTAGAGTAGATATTAATAATAGCCAGTGTGGATCTGCCAACAGATGTTAGCAGAACACATTGGATATCAGGCGAGTTAGTGTCCACCTGTACACCCTGCATGCCTAAGTGTAAGCCTACCCATATGGCAAGGCCACCCGAAGGGCGGCCTTTCCCGCCTGAGACTGCAGGGATGTCATAGGTAGCAAAACCGGGACTTTCACTTGTCTCGAGGGACCAGGTTTCTTGCATCAAACATATGTCATAAGTGGACATAAAGGAGGACCAGTCTGGTGTAAGTAGCTTACTCTTTAGGCCTGCGACATTCCATGAGAGTATTTTTATACTACCTTCCATGGCCTTAACTTTATCCTTTTCTCCCCCTTGTTCACTAAGTAATATCTTGTTCAGGCTCTGTTAAACCCTTGGCTCCTCCCTCTTTGAGACGTGGGGGCAGAGGATCACAGAACTAGCAGGGGGTAGTGACTTTTCCTGACTTGCAACACCTTCCTCTGGTTTACCCTCATTATGTTCTCTTGGAGGTGTACATGACTCCATGAGTCAGTCCACTTCCTCGAGGACGCTAAACCTATTCCAATGGGGTTGTATCGGGTAGAGCGGGGTGTGTGGAAGGAAGCCCTCCCCAAATGGCAGCCAGAAGTGAATCCCGTTCGGGTGGGAGACAGGATCTCTGATGTGCTGTGGTCTCCTTTTGTGGGGCAATTTGTGGCTTGGGATAGGATAGAAATAGGACAAGTGCAAAGGGAATATTTGCGACTCTCTGTAGGGAGGGGTTTTACAAATGTGATCAACAGCTGAGGAGTCCCTAAAATTAATTGTAACAACATCCCCTGCCACTGTTTTAGGGCCCCTTCCAATCCAGTCTACTCTTCTCACTGCCAACATGTGGCCTGAAATGTTAAGAGGTAGGGGTCTATTTAGGCTCAGCCACTATATGCATTTATTATGTAGGTCAACCTCCTGCTCTCTCTTCCCCTCACTAAGGGGTGGAACTCCCACTAGGGCCACTACATATGGTTGTGCTTCTGGAGGTAGATTTATTGTCGGCAGTTGTTTAGAGGTTGCTTTATGTCAGGGGGGTCTTGGTGTAGGTGTTACTTTTTTTGGTGCAATGTTTTTGCCCTCCTTAGGATGTTGACTAGGTTTAGCAGTCTGACCCACAGCGGGAGGAATGGTAGGACCTGGTGGTTTTGCTGCAGGTGTAGGAGGGGGTACGAGGTTTGAAGATTTAGCAGCAGTAGTTGCTGGTCCTGGTTTTCTATTTGATACTGCTGAAACAGTGGATTTAGCTACCTCGGGACAGGGTACCTTTGTAGAGTCACTGACTGGAGCAGTGGATAACGAGTTACCTTGGGAATTATGTAGTTTAGTTGTCCCCATAGTTTTATTATTTAACATGGAAGATAATCTATCAAGTTTTGAGACCAGGGGTTTAATGTGGGTGGCAATTATCTGTTCTAAACTGTTCTGGAGATCCGTCACCATGTTGGTGACCCAGCAAGGTATCCCTGTAGATAGGTGCAGGGGGTGGTCAAATGGGGTTACCAAATTATGATTAGGCTGTTTCTTTGTACCTGGATTTTTAGGGAGACTATCCTTTCTTGTCTTAGAGCCCACCCTGCCAGGTTTTGATTTAGCCACAGGGGGAGAAGAAGGCAGGATGCAAGGTTGGTCGTCATTGTTGATGGAAGACTCAACTAAGCCAGAGATGAGTCGTCCGCTGCTCGGGTCTCAGTCGGGATCTGTGCACAAGGGAGCTCAGCAAAGGTGGATGTTAAGTAAGAGTCCAGGATCGTGGGGTCCATGGCAATAGCCGAGCAAACTACGCCTTGGTCTCTAGAACTTATTGTGGGTGGGAAGGATAATCTTCTTTCAGTATTTTAAATTGCATTGGCAACCACCCCTATGGTCTGTTGGAGCATTTTATCAATTGCCATCAGTGTTGGGAGGGACTGCGGCATTGTTGCCTGGAGTCTTGTATTTGGACGTGAAGCAGATGGTTTAGCTTTCTTGCCCTGGATACTCATATTTACTGTGGGTTGCCTCATTAATTAGCAGTAAGGTATGAGGGGAAGTATGAAGGGCACAGTTAGTCCAGCGCAGGAGTAGAATATCGTTTGCACTCTTGAGGGGGGCAACTAACACAATAGGCCGCAAATGAAGGAAAAGGCGGGTAACAGTACCTTGTGGGTGAATGCCGGATCCTTCCTGGAATATATGCTACTGACAAGGGGGGTGGCCTGTCCCGTCCCCAGTCGTCCACGGACGGCCACAGACGGCCCTCCCTCTGCCCCGGCTCCGCCCGCGCGCATCCGCAACGCGGAGGGAGCGGCCATGCTTTGTAGCGCCTCCGGGCGCGATCAGGGCGTGAGGTCGGAAGTGGCCGGAAGTGGCCGCTGAGCTCACTGGGAGCTGTAGTCTCCAGTCCCGAAGATGGCGCAGCGGCGGCGAGACACACAGCGTACCCCACCCAGGAGCAACTCTCGGCATCTTGCGGCATCTGGTATGTCCCCCCGCTCCACCGAGGGAGCGGCCGTGCTTTGTAGCGCCTCCGGGCGCGATCAGGGCGTGAGGCCGGAAGTGGCCAGAAGTGGCCGCTGAGCTCATTGGGAGCTGTAGTCTCTAGCCGCGAAGATGGCGCAGCGGCGGCGAGACACACAGCGTACCCCACCCAGGAGCAACTCTCGGCGTCTTGCGGCGTCTGGTATGTCCCCCCGCTCCACCAAGGGAGCGGTCGTGCTTTGTAGCGCCTCCGGGCGCGATCAGGGCGAGAGGCCGGAAGTGGCCGGAAGTGGCCGCTGAGCTCACTGGGAGCTGTAGTCTCCAGCCGCGAAGATGGCGAAGCGACGGCGAGACACACAGCGTACCCCACCCGGGAGCAACTCTCGGCGTCTTGCGGCGTCTGGTATGTCCCCCCTTAAGTAGTCGCCCAGACTAGTGTATTTTATTTTAATACTTCGAAAATATAGATTTGATTGTAAGTGTGGTCAACTGGATAACTGTGTTGTATTTTTCCGACCTAACTTTTAAATCAACCAGGTGCCTAATTAAAATTATGTTATGCATATAGTATTCCCAAAGGCTTGCTAGTTGCTAGTTTCACCTTTAAAGGTCCACTGACCAATTATATATAACATTTAATAACTCATCTAGACATTTTGAAGCTTGTGATTTTTTGCACTATGGTTCTCCTTCATTAATTGATCTCTTGATACTTTCACTGCAATTGGTAACTCACTTTCAACAAAACGACGCATAACGATTTAATGACTACAGTAAAGCAGTCATAATGACGAGATAGAATAATGGCAAATCGGAAACGCTAAGCTAACAAATAAGAAGGTTTCGATGTACACACCTGGAAAATGTGTAACATATCTACCAGCATTAAAAAATGCTACCTGGAATAAAGACGCTTCGGTAGGAAGAGAGAGGCTAGAATGATAAATGTCTCAGGGCCAATGCACAATTTCTTCAATAACACAGGAACTTGGCAGAAATCACCTGCTAAAAAGCCTGGCTCAAACATTTATTTATTTTATTTATTTGCAAAGTTTTATATAGTGCTGGCTAGACCCGGAGGTGTCATAGCGCTTTACATGAGGATCAGCGAGTTACAGGATACATAGTTATATCAGTTGAATCAGCAAGATACAGATTACATAGTTACATCAATTTGAATCAAAGAATCACAGGGGCAGGAGGAGGGGAAGGGAAGAAGACACAAACAGGGAGACGAGGAAAAACAATGTCAGATGACCGGCTGGGTAGGTGACGGCCAAGGGGCCAGACTCCTCTATAGCTGTATACAACAGCTCCACCGGGCATTTGCCAAGGTTGCTCGGGCTCTGCGGTAGGTAAGAACAGTTTAGGGGTCCACCCAGGGGGCGTCGTTATAGTTCGATCAAAGGGGGAGGAAAAGAGATACAAACGTGGAGACAAGGAAAAACAATGTCAGATAACCGGCTGGGTAGGTGACGGCCAAGGGGCCAGACTCCTCTATAGCGGTATAGGACAGCTATCGCAGTGAGCAGGTTACTGAGGGCATTCTGGTGGTTTGTGCAGTAACATATCGTAAAGATCCAAGCCGGAGATTTGCCCACGATATGGATTGACGGACAAGGAGATAGAGGACTCCCGCATTCCGTATCCCAAGAAACACATGGAAACTTTGGGGAGTGTTACATGCATAACATAAAGATATAAATTATGCTGGGCACGTGCTCACAATGCTCATATGACAGTATGAGGAGCCCAACTACCACGTGGGACCCAGAAGCTTTGGTCTGGATCTGCGCTCTTCTCAAATCCAGTATGTGAGCCCTATCAATGCCTTCTTTGTTCAACGGTATTCCTGCCGCTGCCATTGGGCGCCGCAGACCAATGCCGTGTACAAATAGGATGACGTTGTTACCGCTTCTCCCGAATGTCACTAGACGTTGGCCACAATAGCCAGCACCAATGTAATATAATGGCTGCCAGCCTTACAGGTTGCCTCTTTTGGGGACTGCTGGTTCATATGACTTTCAGCCGTGGTGCCAGACATGAACTCTGCCTCTTGGTATTGAGAAGTTTCACAAGATGGCATGATTGTTTTCCTAGAACCACTGTGACAATTTTCTCTGGTGCCAAAACCTCTATTTTGGTTTATGCTGCAGAGTGAGTATTTCGATGAATATCTTCTTGAGCGTTGGTGGGCATGGACATAGGTTTTATATTTATTTCTGGGAATGCAATACATTCTTAAAATCACGTTTGCCCTGGGCTTTTTAAACGTGTTTTAATCTGCAAGTTCTAGACATGCCTATCAGGACGTACTGTTTGATTACAGTCCTCACTTGTTCACTTTTGAATATAACTATTTGTCTTTTGGAGGATGGAGAGAGGCGATTAATAAAAAACTAATTTAGGAATTAAATTGGTTGTGGAGCCATCACCCACATATCACTTAGGCATGTCGACACAAACAAAAGAGTGTGCGGGGAACGAGATTTTGATATCAATTTATGATTATGATAAATTTAATAAAGAATCTCATTCATCTGTTTTGGACCGCTTATATCTGTCATTGAGGAAAGGACCACCCCCCGCATTAGTTAGACAAACCCCATTAACTGACGCCACTCTGAAGAACCACTTACAACTGATGAAGTTTCAAAAAGTTTATATAAAGATTAATTTGAATACGATACACTCCACTCAGGATAAAATCTCAAAAGAATACAAAATACAAAATCGGTTACAACATCAGCTGCTTAAGCTTCGATGTGAAGTGGTTCCTTCTGCGTCATCTGCAGTAAGATAAAAAATATCATCAAGTTAAAACTGTCCCTACTCTATGCTATGTGACAACCCTACTTCGCACGTTTCTTCCCTAAAAAGGTGTCAGCCGTTTGACTCCCAAAGAAGTTCAAACTTTCTTTAGCCTCTAAAGGAAATCTTAACCTCTTCGCCGCTAATGACAAGGGTAACTCGTCATGGACTTTCCATTGATTTCAATGGAAATTCAATGAAAAGATAGAAAATAGCCTTAGCAGTAAAGGGGTTAAGTTCCAGAAGCAGTACCCTATCTGCCTACCCATCCGCTCTCTAAGGGTCCTCGGCCTACTGCTCCTATGCGCT
This sequence comes from Lissotriton vulgaris, assembly GCF_964263255.1. Taxonomy (NCBI): domain Eukaryota; kingdom Metazoa; phylum Chordata; class Amphibia; order Caudata; family Salamandridae; genus Lissotriton; species Lissotriton vulgaris. The sequence continues at coordinate 388,780,075 of NC_141689.1, forward strand.
TCTGATGTCTCAGCGCATCTGCTCAAGGCATCTACCTTTCCCCCTTGCTCTGAGCAATTCGTCTCGCTGTTCCTAATCTCCCAATTGCCAATTGCTACCTCCTCCCCGGGGTGCTGTCCCTAAAATACACAATCACGGTGTGGGTGGAACGCCCCTTGACGCCCACCACGGACTTTCCCCGATGATGTCAACTTCCTGCTTCTTCCATTGGTCCACTCTTGGCGTCGTCCGTTAAATTGACCCTTCTCCTTTGGATGTCATCTTCATCATTTCATCGTCGACATTTATCGATCCTTTCAGATCATGTAACATATGAATTTAGACAAGGCCTTAACTCTATGTCTCTTAACTTGACCCTGCTAGGTCCTGTGAATGGTCTTGTCAAAACATAGTCTACATTCAAAGTGTCTCTCCTCACGTTCAAGCAATAAGCTCCGTCCGGCATTGTCACCTTAAATCTAACAAGTGCTAGACTTCTCGGCTCTCACGTCCACATCAAACTATTTACGACCTTCACAAGCTCTCTAAATTACATTCATGTGACTATGTTCCTTCGAACTCTTGACCAGTTAGGTTACAAACACAAATGACCTAAACTCTTCCAGCATTCCTACAGAAACCCTCTACACAGCATAACCTTTGGCATACATTTATATATTCGTATTTTAGCCTTAGTTATACTTAAACATTCTACATCAAATACATGAAATACATAGAATACGACTGCATAGAATATAACTTATGCATTTTCCTTGGTTACATCTTTATGTGAGTTCTCTTATACATTTATCCACGTTTCTCCACGTTTACGTCTTTCCACGTTATTTTCCTCGCCGCTTCTCCCAATGTAAAGTTACACATTTAAAGTTACACACGTACACGAATTCTACTGTGCACGTTCGATATTTCCTAAGCATTTCTACACATTTCTATACGTTTACCCTTCATGTATACGGGTCTTCTAAATCTAATGCATTTTAACGTATGAATACATTTCCTATACCATGTTATCACATTCATTGGCCTTTATGCTATAATCGCCAACTTTACATTACGATGTGCGTTTCATTCCTACGTTTATAACATATACGTCTAGATATGGTTACTATATACTATATATTCAAATTGCGCTCTCTCAGTTCCCCCCTTTGATGACTTTTAGGAGTCATCACTAAAAGCAATTTGAATATCTCTTATACTGAACTAGTTACATCTGTTCCTCTTTTTATCGATTCAAGTGTTCTCAGACTTTTATACTGTTGATCTTGTAGAACAGCTAGTCTCCTTTCTTGGTCTCTCATCGATCTTTGTAACTGGTTCGACCTATACCACTTATACAATTTTACTAATCCTAATAATGTAATTATACAAATTACTACTATTAATACAGGCTTTAAAATGTACCAAACTATACTTTTGCCTAGATTAGCAAACCAACTTCCAACCTTTCCCACTCCATTTCCTACTTTTTCCCAAACATTTACTTTTGATAAATCTTCAATTTCTTGATGAATCTGTGTAATGTTCTGTATGACTTTTTCAAGAGGTTTTGAATTATCAGGAATATAAGTACAACATTCCTGAACTTTCAAAGCTTTACAAACTCCGCCTTCTTTTGCTAATATTACATCTAAAGCAAGTCTGTTCTGTAAAACCATTGCTCTAATCGACTGCATCTCACCCTCTACTAACATTAATGATCTTGCAGTGCTGGCAGACAATCTATCCACGACTGTCGCTAACCTTCTAATCTTAACATCGTTAAGAATCAAACCTAACAATGGAAACATCGCTCCAAATACATCTCCTACTACTTCTGCATCTCCTACTTCCCTTTTCGTTCTCCTCGAAGCTTTTCCTTCTATTATCGCCAAATCCTTTGCATGATATATTTTGGGGAAGACAATTGCCAAGTAACACGAACCATACCAATTGTCTGGAAGTTTTACATAGGCATTTCTCCCACATACAAAATACACATTCGGAATAGCTTGCATCCCTTTCATAAAATCCTTTGTGTAGTACTCCAGTCTAAAAGAGTGCTCACAACTAACTTCACCTACAAATTCACTCTCATAATACGTTTTGCTTCGAGTTAAACATAACTTTCCTTTCTGCGTTCTATCCAATGCTATTGGACCATTGCTACCTTTCTTCTTGTGTGCCTTCTCTTCTTCTGTACAGTCTATTTTCCATTGTCCTGACATTTTTAGAATTTTCTGCCGTCTGCATCGATCATCTACTTGTGCTATAAACCTTTTCTCTACTTCTGATACTTTGCAAGTCAGATTATTTCTACGTGCATATGATGTATCTAATGTGTCCCAAGGAAGAAAGAATTTAGCTAGTCTATCTTCCTTTTTGTAGTAGTCCCACTTATTCATTTGCTTATAATTCGGAACTTCGGGCAGTACCGAATCATAATTTGAAAAGTAGTACTCAAATCCTTCTCTACCATAAAATATACTAAGCAGTAAACTACATGTTATCCCATAAGTCAATGGGAGATGGTGATATCTAATGCCTTCGTCTACAGAAGCCGGCAATTGCATACAAACGTAGCAATCTTTGGCCTCCATGGCATCGATATATTCATACAATAATTTAGCATATGCATTTGACCTAAAGTTTCCCTGTGACTCGTCTATATGTAATCTACGAGTTTCATCTGCAAGTAACGCCTTTTCACGTATAACATTGCTCTCCTCCTTCTTTCCCACAAGAGCAGGTTTCAAAGTCGTTACAATTTTTACATTTGCTATTCTTTTATCATTCTCATGTCCTGCCATGTAAGATATTGTTACTACTATGATTATGAGAAATATCACTATTGCTATAAGTGTACCTACTATACATCTAGTTTTTCTGTTTGGGTTGCCGTTCTCCATGTTATCAAAACAGCGTACCTCGTTCTCTAGCGAAAGTTCTCTTCTCAGTCTTTGGTTGCTTGTTTGCTTTCACAGTCTTTTAAAGTGCTTTTTATCAACAGGTATCTTTTTACAACAATGTCTTTTACTTTTCTTAGCAGCAGACAACCCTAGCCCTTCTCCGTCCTCTAAATGTAATCCCTAATTTTATTCTTCTTTCCACTCGGCGCTAGGTTATCTTCTTCTTCATAACATACGTACAAAAGTCTTTTATGCATCAACAATTATTTTCGGACCTGCAGCTTTCACAACAATAATTAACAGTTCAAAACGAATTACTTTTTCTTCTTCCTCTGTCATTTGCTGACCAACTGTTGGAAATTGTAGTCTTTTTAGCACTAAATCTTGAATTTTACTCAAACGTGGGGGTCTGGGAAGTGTGAAAGTCAGTAACCCCTCAGTCTCGAGCCCAGGCGCCAACATCCATATTTCCACTGTCACGACTGGATCGAGAGTGGTTACTTTCACACTCTTCACTCTCCCAGATTTCTGTCCCCAATACATCTGCTAGATAAGTCCACTCTGGGGTGGCGTACCTTCTGCAGGGCACACGTACCCTTCTTGATCTTCGTGGACTCTCAGTTCCTGAATCTGTCGTCTCGTCCTCCTGATCCGATTCTTCAGCGATCGGGGCAAGAGTTCTTTCCTTTTTCCTTTCCGAACTTGGCCTTTTCCTTCTCTCCGGCCAACTGGCTTCTTCACTCTTTGTCTTTCCGCTCCTGGTTCTAGGAACTGTCTCTTGGTCACTCTCAGTTTGTTCGATATCTGTGTCGGATTCCCAATTACTTTCTTCTCCTGAGGCAACTTCGGTCCCACTCGTGTCCTGACCTTCGTCGCCCTGTTCCAACACAGTTTCAGCTTCTTCGATCACCTCCACAGCTTGGCTTTCCCCCTCTATGGCTTCTCCGCTTCCCGCCGGATTCTCATCCGAGAGAGGAGCTGTGTCTTCTGGAGGTGTTGGCACTCTTCGGGTGTGTGAGGCATGTATCCAGTTTGGCAGCCCTCCACACTTCACTGCGGTATTCGTTACAAGTATGACTTGAAACGGTCCTCGCCAACGCACGTCTAAGCAGTTCTTCCTGACATGTTTCTTCACCAGGACCCAGTCTCCTGGACTCAGGTCATGGCACAAGTCTTGTACTGATGGAACCTCTGCAGCCTGGACCTGGAGGGACACAGAATTAACGGCATCAGATAGTCCCTTGCAGTAGTCCAAGATCAAATCGTCTGTGATGTTCACTAGCGCTGCAGTCGGAACCGATGGCAACCTCATAGCTCTCCCCATTAGCACTTCATGTGGAGAGAGGCCTGTTCTTCTATCAGGTGTGCTACGTATACTCATGAGAACTACTGGAAGTGCGTCTGGCCAACTCAGGGATGTCGATGAACAAACTTTAGCCAGTCTGGACTTGATAGTACTGTTAATTTGCTCTACGATCCCTGAAGCTTCCGGTCGATAGCTGCAGTGTAACTTCTGATCGATATTTAAAGCTGAACACAGCATCTTCACCACTTCGCTATTAAAATGAGTTCCCCTGTCCGATTCCAAAGAGGATGGCACCCCAAACCTCGGTATCAACTCTCTAAGTAACAATTTTGCTACTGTAAGTGTATCGCACCTACGTGTAGGGTAAGCCTCAACCCATCTAGAAAATATGCAAACAATCACTAGCACGTATCTGAGTCTGTTGCATGGAGGCATTTCTATGAAGTCAATCTGCATCCTATTGAAAGGCCCCCCAGACCTTCCTATGTGACTCAAGGTAACTGGTGTTCTCTTACCCACATTTAGTTGCTGACAGATCGTACACCGCTGACACACTGCTTCTGCCGCTACTCTAAATTTAGGGTTAAACCACGTTTGTCTGAATACTCTCACCATAGCATCTCTTCCTATGTGTGCTGATCCATGCAATTTCCTTGCCATTGGACTAATGAGTTCATTTGGTAATACTGCCCTTCCATCGGCGGACACCCAGAAATTCATCTCACTCTTTTCGCACCCTGCTGTTTCCCAGCCCTTTTTCTCATCATCTGGTGCATTTTCCTGTACTGCTCTCAATTCATCCCACGTATCCACTGTGTCTAACAACATGGTCAATTCAGTCATTTCCTGGATTCCCCCCACTTTTGCATCAGTGTGAGAATATCCCTGCTCTGCGCAGTATCGCGCTACCTCATCTGCATATTTATTTCCTAGTGATACAAAATCCGTATTTTTGGTATGAGCTACACATTTGACCACAGCTATGGCCATTGGTTTTTGCAAAGCCTCTAACAGTAGTTTCACGAATTCTCCATTCCTAATAGGAGAACCCGAGGAGGTCATGTAACCTCTTTGAGACCACAACTGCCCGTAATCATGAACTACGCCAAATCCATACTGACTATCGGTGTATATGGTGACTCGAAGTCTATCGCCTGCTAAGCAAGCACGAGTCAAAGCCACAATTTCAGCTACCTGTGCGGAGTGTACTCCTTCCAGGCAAGCGGCTTCTATAACTCTGGTAATCGTGCATACTGCATAAGCTGCTCTCAGCTGACCGACATCGCTTCTTATGCATGAACCATCGACGAAGAAGATTTCGTCTGGGTCTGTCAATGGCTCATCTACGATATCAGGTCTCGGTTTGGTACATAGTTCAGTCACATCGAGGCAGTCATGTTCTGTACAATTGTCGTCGTCCACTTCATTCGGAAGTGGCATCAATGTTGCAGGATTCAAGACAGAGCATCTCTTTAGGGTCACATTCTCGGCAGCCAGTATGACCTGCTCGTAGCGTGTGAGCCTGCTATTCGTCAGATGCTGAGTCTTCGTCCTTGTCATTAACAGTTCTACAGAATGTGGTACATACACCTCTAACGGATGACCCATAACTACGCTTTCAGATCTTTCAATGCTGACACCCGTTGCAGCTACGGATTTGAGACATCCGGGCAACGCTGCGGCTACTGGATCTAATGTAGCCGAAAAATACGCCACTGGCCTGCGCGCATCTCCATGGACCTGTGCCAATACCGCTAAAGCGCATCCCTCTCTCTCGCAGCAGTAAAGCAAAAAAGGTTTCTTATAATCTGGCATTCCTAAAGCCGGGGCGCGACATAAGTCCTCCCTCAGCTGCAAAAACGCCATCAAACAATCCTTGTCCCATGGTACCGGATCACTTACTCCTTTGTGCGTCAGTTGTAATAACGGTTTTGCCTTCAGCGAAAAGTTTGCTATCCACTGTCGACAATAACCAACCATGCCTAGAAACATCCTGACTTCTCTTTGTGTTGTAGGCGCGTTCATTTTCATAATCGCCTCTATTCTGTCTGGAGACACCTTCCGCTTTCCCTTTTCAATCCTATGGCCCAAGTATTGCACCTCAGTCTTACAATATTGCAACTTACTTGGAGACACCTTGTGTCCGTTCTCAGCCAAGTGATTTAACAAGGTGATGGTGTCTTCCTTGCAAGCTTCCTCAGTTTCTGACGCAACTAGGAGGTCGTCTATGTACTGGACTAGAACTGAATTCTTGGGCAGTACCAGACTCTCAAGGTTTCGTTTCAATAACTGGTTAAAGATCGATGGGCTCTCTGTATACCCCTGAGGGATACGACACCATGTTAGGACGCGATCTTCCAGCTTGAAAGCGAAAAGATATTGGCTCTCTTCATCTAACGGTATCGAAAAGAAAGCCTGACACAAATCTATCACTGTGAACCATTCAGCTTGGAACGGTATCTGAAACAATATCACTGATGGATTCGGTACCACTGGACAACATGAGACAACAATGTTATTAATCTTTCGGAGATCCTGCACTATTCTGTATTTTCCACTAGGTTTCTGCAAACCCATGATCGGGGAGTTACATGGACTTCCCACGATCTCCTTCAGTATTCCCTGCTTAATCATGGATTCGATCACAGGCTTTATTCCTGCAATCGTCTCTGGCGTTAGCTTATACTGTGGTGTTCTTGGATACTCAGCATGGGGTCTTACCAAGATTTTTACCGGGTCTACTCCTTTGATCAATCCAATTTCTTCCCCAGTAAAATCCCATACCTCAGCTGAGACTTTCTCTCTCAGGTCTTGCGGAAGCTCCTCCACTGTTAAGGTAGGATAAAGTTCCACACATTCCCTTGAGTTTACAACTTTGAAATCTGCGTCCTCATCATTGGTCTGCACTTCTACTCCCTCAGGTGTGCAATGTATCGTGCAATTCAGTTTGCACAGCAAATCTCTCCCTAATAAGCACACAGGACTAGAATCGCAGATCACAAACTGATGTTCGTCACTGTAATTTCCTATTCTTACCGACACTGGTTCGGTCAAGGGATTTGTCATCCTTTTGTTCGCGACTCCTACCACCTGAACCGTTTCTCCTGACATTGGCAGACCCGGGACTACTGCAGATCTTAACGTGGATCGAGTGGCCCCTGTATCCACCAAAAAGGTCGTAGGACATCCCGCTATCTCCGCCTCTACGTATGGTCCTCTCTGATCTACTTCCAAGGCGGCTCCTATAGTACAGTCTTCCTCCCTACTCGCCCGCTGCCCTGTAAGAGGATCAACGTAGTAACATTCCTCTCCTCCTACAAACAATGGCATCTGTCTGTAGGTTTTCCCTCCGTTTGAGATGCGAGGTGGTTGAGGAAACGGGGCTCGAGGAGTCTGAGTCCCCCCTTTGACAAACTTGCCCTTCGGGACTGTGGCTCCCTTAACCACGTTGTTCTGAACCTCTTCCTCCTCCTGCTCTAATTCCCCTGTCTCAACATTGTAAGGACACTCGCGTCGCCAGTGTCCCACCTCATTACACTGATGGCATCTCGTCGTCTTTTTCAGTGTCGCGATATCCATTCTCGGTCTCGGTCTCTCTTCCTCGTCTCTGCTCTGATTATTCTGTTTCTTTGCCTGCGTTCCTGTTCCCTGCTGCCGCGGTTTATCCTTTCCAGCAGCTTGCATTTGCACTAACATTAGCTTTTCTTTAAGCTTCTTTGCCTTCGAGTCTATCTCGTCACTACAATACCTTGCATACCTCAGAATCTCGTCTAAAGGTTTGTTCTGCCAACAGATCAAGTGCTGTTGGATCATTAGGCATATTTCTGGTCTTAATCCTAAGACAAACTTTGAAACAAACTGTCCTATGTCCTTGGGATCCATCACATCTAACCCGCTGTATTGCTTGAATGCTTTCAGCAATCGCTCGTAAAACTCATGCACTGTCTCTTTCGGCTCTTGGGTAGTCCGATCTATCTTTACCCAGTCTATGTCTTGTACCGGCACTTTCTCTTTTAGCCATGTTATTACTCTCTCGTACTTTTCCATGACTCTATCAGATGGACCATTCGTCCGGGTATCTCTTGATGGCTCAGAAGTGGGCCATTCAACACTACGCTTGCACGCCGTCCACAAGTCTCCGGGTACTACGATGTCGAACAGTGTGTTCAAATCGACCCACAGTACCTTTGAGATCTTCACGAATCTTTCTACCTGCTTATACCATTCGACAGGATTATCTCTAAGCTTTGGGAAGGAATTGGTGAATGCCGCCAAATCCCCCCTAGTCCAGGGCACATGAACGTAGCTTCCATTCGCGACCTCTCGCAAAGGGAAGGCTTCCATTCGCATCAAGCCTGTGTCCTGGGAACCCTCAAGTACACTCCGTCTAACGGAGCCCTTTCTGGACCATCTTTCCTCCCATCTATCTAGATCTCTCCATATTCTGATACTTACGATCAATTCCCTTATGTGAACTTTCAGCGCGATCGTTCTGCGATCATCCAAATCCTGATCCGTGCAAGTTAGCCTATGGTTACTCTGTAAAGCCTTAGTTTGTGACAGGTCTACCATGTACCTGTTTGCTAAATTAGATAAGTTCTCATGAACTGACCTCGCTCTTCGAGTAATATCTTTGGATAGAAACAGTATCTCATCTGGTGTATACGAGTTTAATCTCTCTAGTGGCACTGTACCATCAATCAATTCATCCAGATCTGCCTTCAAACTCATCACATCAAGCCGTTTCGCTTTTATTTCAGCTTTCAGCATTTCAGTTCTATGTTCTTCTCTCATATCCCTCTCACCTCCACTATGCGCCCTACGCCTGAGCACAGGTGAGTTCTGAGGAGTCTTTCTTCCATCTCTTCGTTCCCACCCTTCTAGATCCCAAGCCTTTCCATCTCCACGTGGGGTATGGTGGAATAATGCTCTGTCCCCCAACCCTATGTTCCGATTTTTAGGCTCGGTTTCTCCAGATGTGAGATAGGATCCACCGTTCGGTTCTAACCCATTATAACTTGCTTGTTGTCTGGTATCACTTAACAAAATGAAAGGCCCCCGCCGATCTTCCGTGTTCCCGTGATCTCTTTCATGATCACCGGATGCATGGCGAGATGTTTCGCGACTCTCCAAATTCCCATGACTCCTTCCACTGTCCCCGGATGTATGTCGAGACGCTTCGCGGCTCTCCATATTTCCGTGACTCCAATGTCTCGCATTCTCACCTGGGGCATGGTGTGTGCACCTGAAGGTATTCCGGTACTCCTGTGTCCTATGTTCCCCTTCACTAAAGGTGACACGAGGCACTTCGCCACACCCTGCACTTCTGTCCTCGCACATTAGCCTATTGCTGTTCTCAGTAGGATAAGTATCTCTTCTGCTCTCTTGGCTTCCTCCCTCCCACTCGGGGCTGCTTTCGCCAGCTCCACAATGAGAGAGAATCCTGTTATCCTGCTCTCTCCACTCGGATCCTGTTTCTAAACTTTTATTCCGAGCCTCTTCGGCAGCATCCCATTCTCTCAGGTATTCCCTTAATTCCTTATGGGTTTTCGGTTTTGGTCCCCTTAAGTCCATTGGTCCTCTTCGACCTCCCTGTTCTACCCTGGGACCTGTTGCGGAATCAAATGGGGTACTCCGACTTATTGGTGCTCGTATCTGCCTGTGGGAATTCATTGTGGCATTCCTATTCTCCTCTTCTGCTCTTTCATTGTCCCATCGTGCCTGTTCCTCCTGCTGGACCCCTTCTGGGTTATAGATTGACACAATAGGGCCTATGGTGACCGGGACCTGCAAAGCGTCCGGCATTTAGTATGACCTAGCGCATTGCGTCTCCGGCACCTTCTGGACCACAAATCTTCCCACTACTCTCTGTTCAGGACTAGCTTGGGGTATTTCTACAGTCTTAGTAGCGTCCCACTCTGTTACTGGGATCGACTTATACTCTCCCCACCTAGTTCCGTCTACTTGCGGTAATATGGGACTCGCAAGTTCACCGCTATATGGAGGTGGTCTGTCTGTTAACAACCTTTCTATTAGATCCTCCTCCGACTCACTTTCCTCATCTTCCTGTTCTAGAGGTTTCCTTTCTCCCGTAGCCTCTATCATGGTGAACAGTTTGTCCGCTTCTATCTTTTGTACCCTCCATTTCTTAGCTTCATCGTCCCATTTAGCATCCTGCACTGCCTTTACCGATCTTCTCACTCTTTCTTGGCGCCTCTTTACGCCCCTTTCGTGTGCTGTTCTAAACCACACACCAAGAGCTTCAAACTGTGTTGGCCTCGGTAGAGGTCTCATTGAAAGCATCGTCGCCTTCAGTTGGTTCAACACTTCTAATTTAAACGTTCCAAATCTTGGAAACGCTAGTTCTTTTTGCCCTTCAGTTAGCCTGTGCCACTCGGAAATCCACAGTATTGAATGTAAGCCTACATTTACTGCCATGTGATATGCTGGTGTGCCTTCTGGTGGAGCTTCTTCTCCGGCATATAAATTCCTCCTTTTCTTTTTAAAGATTTTTCCTAAACCTTTAAAACACTTCATTTTGCTTGATAACAACTACCAATCCCTGTGCGACTCTCGCTAATCAGCCTATCCCAGCACGGTTCTACTCTGACGTCACTTCTCTTCTTCAGCAGCTTCCCTCGTTTCTCAACTCGTCTCACGATCTCATATGCGTTTTCATTCATACATTGAAAAATGACTACTTCCGTCCAAGCGATCACTTTTCTCTGACTGTACGGCCACAGTCTAACTGTAATTGCTACCTCAACTGGCACAGCGTCTTTCCTCTTACGGTCGGACACTTGCCTTAACTGATAGGTTACTTACACGCAGTAAACGTACGACCAGCGTCCGCTACTCATTCACTCACACATACGCTCCCCCTATCATCGGTCTGTCGGGAAATCAATGGTACCTCATGACCCCCTTTCAATGGTAGACAAATTACTCTAGGTGTTCGATACACCCGAACCACTTAAGTCCTCTGGACATAAGATTTCATCCAGTTGCGCGCGCTCACAACTTTCCCTCAATCACACTACAGGCATTCAACTCCGCTTGACATTACAACACAGGAACAACATAAAACACCGCAATCTTACAACGCATGACCCTTATACTCACTCTCGACCGACTCTGCTGCTTTTCTCTCGACGCACCATCAGCACCGTCTTCGGCTGCAATTCTTCTTCTAGTCGACGATGACTAGGGACCTTGGGGTAAACTAACCTGGCCTAGGTCGTCTTCCTCAAGAAGATAACCATCATTTCTCTGCTACCAACTGCGGGGAACGAGATTTTGATATCAATTTATGATTATGATAAATTTAATAAAGAATCTCATTCATCTGTTTTGGACCGCTTATATCTGTCATTGAGGAAAGGACCACCCCCCGCATTAGTTAGACAAACCCCATTAACTGACGCCACTCTGAAGAACCACTTACAACTGATGAAGTTTCAAAAAGTTTATATAAAGATTAATTTGAATACGATACACTCCACTCAGGATAAAATCTCAAAAGAATACAAAATACAAAATCGGTTACAACATCAGCTGCTTAAGCTTCGATGTGAAGTGGTTCCTTCTGCGTCATCTGCAGTAAGATAAAAAATATCATCAAGTTAAAACTGTCCCTACTCTATGCTATGTGACAACCCTACTTCGCACGTTTCTTCCCTAAAAAGGTGTCAGCCGTTTGACTCCCAAAGAAGTTCAAACTTTCTTTAGCCTCTAAAGGAAATCTTAAGTTCCAGAAGCAGTACCCTATCTGCCTACCCATCCGCTCTCTAAGGGTCCTCGGCCTACTGCTCCTATGCGCTTCTGATGTCTCAGCGCATCTGCTCAAGGCATCTACCTTTCCCCCTTGCTCTGAGCAATTCGTCTCGCTGTTCCTAATCTCCCAATTGCCAATTGCTACCTCCTCCCCGGGGTGCTGTCCCTAAAATACACAATCACGGTGTGGGTGGAACGCCCCTTGACGCCCACCACGGACTTTCCCCGATGATGTCAACTTCCTGCTTCTTCCATTGGTCCACTCTTGGCGTCGTCCGTTAAATTGACCCTTCTCCTTTGGATGTCATCTTCATCATTTCATCGTCGACATTTATCGATCCTTTCAGATCATGTAACATATGAATTTAGACAAGGCCTTAACTCTATGTCTCTTAACTTGACCCTGCTAGGTCCTGTGAATGGTCTTGTCAAAACATAGTCTACATTCAAAGTGTCTCTCCTCACGTTCAAGCAATAAGCTCCGTCCGGCATTGTCACCTTAAATCTAACAAGTGCTAGACTTCTCGGCTCTCACGTCCACATCAAACTATTTACGACCTTCACAAGCTCTCTAAATTACATTCATGTGACTATGTTCCTTCGAACTCTTGACCAGTTAGGTTACAAACACAAATGACCTAAACTCTTCCAGCATTCCTACAGAAACCCTCTACACAGCATAACCTTTGGCATACATTTATATATTCGTATTTTAGCCTTAGTTATACTTAAACATTCTACATCAAATACATGAAATACATAGAATACGACTGCATAGAATATAACTTATGCATTTTCCTTGGTTACATCTTTATGTGAGTTCTCTTATACATTTATCCACGTTTCTCCACGTTTACGTCTTTCCACGTTATTTTCCTCGCCGCTTCTCCCAATGTAAAGTTACACATTTAAAGTTACACACGTACACGAATTCTACTGTGCACGTTCGATATTTCCTAAGCATTTCTACACATTTCTATACGTTTACCCTTCATGTATACGGGTCTTCTAAATCTAATGCATTTTAACGTATGAATACATTTACATTTCCTATACCATGTTATCACATTCATTGGCCTTTATGCTATAATCGCCAACTTTACATTACGATGTGCGTTTCATTCCTACGTTTATAACATATACGTCTAGATATGGTTACTATATACTATATATTCAAATTGCGCTCTCTCAAGTGTTAGAACTGCAGTCTTGCAGCAGAAGCCTATTTTCAACCGAAAGGAGGTAACGCTAAAAGAGAGATGATGTTCTCTAAGAGACACTTGACTCATGGGAACACCAGAAAACATCTTAGGTGTATAAGCTACAAATTAAAGCCTAGCGCGATCAAGTGGAGTCTAACTACATGATCGACACGTGGAATTTTATTAACAGAGACTATTCCAGACCAGATGCCTGCCAGCAGACACGTACACTTGTAGGCATATGCCTATGGTTCACATACATTTGCTACTGTCTTGGAATTTGCAAAGTGTGGTGATGTTCTCTGTAATAGAATGCTTTCAGGACATTGAAGATGTAATTAGAATGAAAAGCCTAGCTGCGTTCTAGGAAGAGGCAGTTGTAGGCATTCTGCTGGAGGTTACTGTATGGTGAAGATGTACCTGAAATTAAGAGACTGGAAACCACATAATCTTGTGTATGGAGTTACTACAGAAAGGACTTCAGATGTAGTCCTGGGACCCAGCCAGCTCTGCAGACTCACAGTGTTATTCACATTCATATACAAATATTCATACAGAAATGTAACAAGGCAATGTTCTGCCCTTTGTAACAGAAACAAAAAAAAAGGATTTGCACATTATTTTTTTTGTTTGCTTCTTTGTGGAAAAAATATGTTTTTCATGGAAATCCCTTTTGTTTCCACAGTCACTATTTTTGGATGAGATCCATCCCCTGGAATTCCTGGATATTAACTTATTCTACGCTTGCTAGTAGAGGTGGCCCTAACACGTGTAATTCAGTGTAGCATAATTAGCCGAATTGCCTAAAAATTCTGCAAGATTATGCATAATTAAGAAAAAAGAGTAATTCTGTATTTAGCAGTATTTCTAATCACAAAAATGCCCCCTCACCAACAAAATGGGCACCAGAATGAATTTTGCACTAGAAATTAGTGCTAAATGTAACAGAAAAAGAATAGCAATCTTGCGCAGCTGCTCACACTCACTAAATATGCTGTTGGGGTAGAATGTTCCTCCAATTTACTCCTGGCATCTTGCGCTGTTCTCTTAGCTCAAATTGGAGCTCAAAATGGATGTCAGAATGCATTATGTGTGAAATAGCACTAAATGAAGCAGAACACAAATCGCGAGTCTGGTTGCAGGTTCTAATCCCAGTGGGTCCACTCAGCCTTTCATCCTTCAATGATTTGGGGAGAGGATGTGGCCTAAGGGCCAGGGCGGTCAACCTCAAATCTGGGGAACGGGGTTCGAGTCTCAGCGATGACGCTCAACATCCTGTGATTCTGGGCAAATCATTTAATTTACCCATGCCTAACCAAAATTAATGTGTTCTTAACGCAGCTGGTGCTCATGTAAAGTGCTCTGATACCTGATACCTTGGGGTCAAGTTTACACTATATAAAACTCCGCAAAAAAAAAAAAGATTGAGATAATGAATACCATTGCAGAATGTAGCAATAAATTAAACAACTGTTATTTGTCAATAGCACTACAAATAGTGCTTGATTTGAGCCAATGGTTTCGGGTGCTCAGTATCAGCACTTGAATCTCACACTGACACTTATCACATTCCACAACATGGTGGCATGTCTAATTTTAAGAAGAACACAGCAGAAGTTTAATAATTAAATATGTATTAAAAATGAATAATTCCTGCTACCCACTCCATAGAAGTTGGTGCCCTGGAATAGACTGAATTGTCACACTTGTAGGAGTGTAATGGTGAGTTTGACCTGATACCATCTATGTCCTTTTCTGCCCCCCTTAGTAAACAGTCTGTCCCGTCTTTTAAAGGACGAGGGGACAGTTCCTTTATTGATGATATCCTGATCTCAGCTGAGCTTCAGTCCAACCTTCGGGGGTTTAGAATCATGGATAGTGTATTCAGCGATCACAACCCCATCTGCGTGAATTTCAAAGGCCGACTGCTGTCAAGTCAAGCCAGGGTGATAGCGCCTGGCATGCTGAGACTTACGGATGGTAGGTGCCGCTTAAAGTTGTCCCAGGTATCACCAGATTTATTTTATGGCAAGGTACAAGTGGCTTGTGTATCTGAAATTGCATGCTGTATGTCTCCTTGCTCACTCCCGGTGGGTGTTCTTAAGGCCTTTGATGGTATCAACAGTAAGATTGGGGCTGTGTTAAGTGCCCCCACCCACAGGATGGTGTCTCGTGATCCTAGATGGTTTGATTCCTGTTGTTCCATGGCCGCAAGAGATTTAAAGAAAGCCTTAAAAGGCACCCCAAGAGACCAAACTCTGATTTGTGCCCATCGTATTAAATACAAACGGCACTGGCCACTCGCAAGGGGGAACTAAAGGAAGCAACATGGCATGAATTACTGGAGCCAGGTACTTTAGGCAATAGCTCTAAGTTATGGGGCATTATTAATCGACTGCTTTTTGAGAAGGACGGGCCTGAAGTACTAGGCACCAATATAACAGAAGATGAATGGGTGTCTCATTTCAAATCTATTTTCAATAGTTCTACAGGTCTCCAACAAGCACAACCAAGAATCATTACCAATACCCCTGTAACATTCATACAGAAAGAGGTGGAGAAAGGCATCTTAGGGCTGTCATGTAACAAGGCCCCTGGCCTGGATGGCATCCCGCCGGATCTTTTTAAATCTAACCCTTTATTTTGGGCCCCAGTTCTGGTCGCTGTGTTAAACGCAGCGGTTATGGCCGGATGTCCAGAGTTTTGGGGTACCTCAACCATTGCACCGGTTTTCAAGAAGGGCGATCCTAATAGTACTTTGTGCTATAGACCAATCTCTCTCATTGATTCTGTGGTAAAGGTTGTGGGTGGGGTTTTATTGAACAGACTAGCCTCCTTGGGCGAAAGAGAACAAGATTATAGCAGACATAAAATATGGGTTTCGCACGGGGCATTCTACCCTAGCCCAATGCCTCATCTTATCCGTGATCCTGAGGAAGTACACGGTTGCCCGCCAAGGTACAATTTACATGGCCTTCATGGATCTTTCCTCAGTGTTTGACTGTGTCAACCGGGGAAAACTGTGGCAATCCATGAGGGCCATGGGGGTGGAGGCTGGCCTGGTAGACTTCCTAGGGGACCTGCACAGGGACACCAAGGCCAATATCAGACTTGCCCAGGATCTTCGGGTTTCCAAGGATTTTAAAATTGAAAGTGGAGTACGGCAGAGATGTATCCTGGCCCCATTACTTTTTAATCTATACAGCAATGACCTGGAAAAGGCTTTGGTAGAAACAGGTACTGACTTTCCATATGTTGGGGGGCGAGGACTGCCCGTCTTGCTATATGCGGATGATGCGGTCCTCATTGCAAGGACGGCAAGGGGTCTCCAGACGATGCTTGACACTTTTAGGAGCTTCATGGTCGATCGTGACTTAGCCATTAATAACTCTAAATCCTACATCATGCAGGTCGGGATACGACCCCAGAAACAGTACCCCTTTAAAGTAGCTGACGAGAAAGGGCCCTTGAACCCGACATTCCCATATCTGGATATTTTACTAGATGACCACTTGAACTGGGGGGCCCTTATCCAGAGGTCATAAGGGCAAATGCAGCTATTTTCAACTTTGCCGCAAAAATGGGTAAGCGCCCAATTGCATCCTTGTTGAAATTATACCAGGCTAACAGTGTTGCTATTGCCAGTTATGGGAGCGAACTATTAGGCTATGGTACAACTGACGGTCTCCAGGTGGTGGAGAACTTATTGGGCAGCCTAGAGGATCCTCAACTTTGGTGGTTCACGAAGAAACAGGGTTACCATTTATTTGTGATATCTTTGCCTTGCGCCCCTTGTTGTTTTGGCTTAAAACTTGGCTAAACAACGACCTAGTTCTTAATCACCAGATCTAGAGAGAAGTTCTGAGCCTCGAATATATGCTACGCATTCAATGGTTAAAATATTTAAAGGGATGTTTTGAAGAGCTGGGGCATCCAGACCTTTTTTTTAAGCCTGATCTTGTTACTGTTGCAGGTGTGGAATTTGCAAAGAAGTCTTTTATTTCTATTAAAAGGCTTAAGAGATGGGGTAGAATTGTGAAAACCGAGTGTCTGTAGATTTGTGATGCTAAAAACAACGCCATCTATTGAACCATATCTTCTGTGGCCTTTGTTGTCCTACAAGTGGTTTTTATTAACCAGGTTTCGCTTGGATTACTTTCACCTTTTACTTGCTGTTCCAAAAGGGAGTTGTAGAGGCCAAGTGCTCGCCTCCTGTGGCTGTGACGGTGTGTCTCCACAGGACCTGCTGCACTTCATGTTTTTCTGTAGATTTTATTAAGCACCTCACAGGTTTTTTTTAACTCCCCTTTTAAAAAAGCTGAATTTTATACAGGTCAGCCCAGTTCTCTTTTATCTACAAATGTTGAAACCAGAATGCATTCCATTCGTAGCAGGCTTTTTGAAATCCTCACTGAGATCTAGAAATTGTATGGAAAACTAATAAACCCCCAATATCAGTAAGCAGCCCATCAACCACCAGCTATGTAATTGTACGCCCGATTACTGGCAGTCCGCTTTCCCCCCCCTTATTTTATTACTGACCCTGACATTTATATCTTTTTGGATATTTTATTGGAGTGTTTATTATATTTTTATTGTTAAGAAATGCATGTTTTTATATTTTCAATGGTGTTGTATAACTTTTATGTTTTTTTTCTTAAAACCGAATAAAGTCTTTTGATATGATATATATAATAGTTTTGGTGGTTCTGTCATTGGCAGGGCTGGCAAGGACAGTAGGTGGTTCAAATAGCAATGGCCTCCTTAGAAGGGCCCTGGCATCTACTTTTTTTGACAAATTAAGCACTGGCTACAATACTCCCCAGGAATGAACGTGTGCTCTCCAAGTATGCCCCTGATTTTAAAGTCTGATACCCAAAACCACCTTGTGTGAGCAGATTTCTTCACACAGAAAACTCTCCATTACTAGCATTATTTTAGATTTAAACAAAATATTACATTTATGGTTGTGGTGCCAGGGATTATTCACTCAAGAAAGAGTGGTCTTTCTTTCTCTTTTCTGGTGCCCACTGCCTGGAAAAAAAACCTCTTGAGCTGCGCCTTGTAATGTCTGAATCAACATGTAATAAAAAGGTGAAGAATTGGCTCTTTGATCTAGTCTAATCCTCATTAACACTGTTTTAATACATTAGATTGGGGGTTTTCATGTGTTGTGATGTCACTGTATTACTGTTTGTGTGATGCAAAAATAAGGTACACATTGCTTTTAAAGTTAAGACTGACAATTTTGTGCCAAGGTACCATAGGGTTAAGCACAGGTTAATTTAGCGACTTATGGTTTACCCTGACCTTGTGGTTGTCTTAGGGGCTTCCAGCCTTCTAAACCAATAACCCGCTTTATTACAATGATAAAACCATCTTGCATTTTGTAGTCTGTGTCATCAGTGATAGGTGACTATCAATCTTAAATCCAAGATGTTCACTTGAGAGACTGTAGAGGGACAGAACACAATGTACTGAGAGCAGACACATTGCCCCACTGTTTACCTTCGGTACCATCACGGCTATGAGAATCACCATGTGACGCTGAAATAGCGGAGCTGATGATTCCAGGTCAGAAACCAGAAGGACAAAGGAGTCATAAGCATAACACAACATACAGACATAGGACTGGATAAGCATTGGCAGTGGTTGAGACATATACATTAAGCAATCAGGATGAGGTAGAGTAGCCCTATGCATTGAATAGTCATTCATTCTACAGTCAGATGTAAAGCAGGACAGAGACCCTGATTGGGTTCTAAGGGCCATATGTATCAAGCCGTTTTTGAATTGCAAAGGCCGAAATTCGCAGAATTTCGGCCTTTGCGACTCGCAAACGGCCGTTTTGCACGTTTTGGAATGTATGAAACATTCCCAAAATAAGGAATTGCAAACTTGTGCGATTCCTTATTTTTCCATAGCATTTAGGGAATCGCAAATTTGCGATTCCTTAAATGCTATGTATGTAGCAATTTTAGCTTGCGAATTTTGTATAAGAATTCGCAAATTACCACCAACTTTCAGTTGATGGTAACTTGCGAATTCTTCCAGAAATGCACAAATTGGCATTTTTAAAGGTGGCATATTATGCACACACATGCCCATAGGGCATGTATGTGTGCCATATGCACACACATGTTCTTTTCAGGGGTGTAGCAGGGTGTCTTTGAGACACCCCTGCACCCTTGCAAAAATTCGCAATTTGAGAATTCTTTTGCATTCATTCCTATGGGCCAGGATGCATTGGAAATTATTCCTTAATTGCGAATTCGCAAAATGCGAATTCGCAAATAAGGAAGCTTAAGGAATCGCAAATAAAAAGCGATTTTGTTCATACATACCATTTTGCATTTCCTAAATAGCAATTCCTTAAAATTCGCTATTTAGGAAATGCAAAATAGTTTGATGATACTTATGGCCCTAAATCAGATAAATAAGCTAAGCCAGGCAAGCATTGTGCTTCCAATTCCAATTTCTATGGCGTTTAAGGCTAATGGTAAATCAAGTAATATAAATGTTTTGCAATGAGAAAGAAAGTGATGACTCCTTTTCCCCGTGAACTCTGAAACATACTTCTAAAGATCCAAAATCTGCAATGATTCCAAACGTTAATGAACAAGGATTCGTCTTTCTAAGTTTCTTATTTGCATGCTTGAACACAGGAACAATGATTCAAGAAAAATATTTCAGATATGATAACATGCGTCGGAAAAACATTTCGAAGCAAGGCTCAAGCGGTCCCTCATTTGCCCCAGGTCTGTTTGCCATAGTGCACTGTCACCAAAGCCTTTGGAGAATCCCAAACGGGGATGGCTTCTCTTTTAGAGTCAGAGCATTGTGGGAGCACGAATCCGCTGCCCGGGCTACCAATTCAGCCTCATGCTCAACGAAGAACA
The DNA here is from genome assembly GCF_964263255.1 of Lissotriton vulgaris. NCBI lineage: Eukaryota > Metazoa > Chordata > Amphibia > Caudata > Salamandridae > Lissotriton > Lissotriton vulgaris. The sequence continues at coordinate 388,800,143 of NC_141689.1, forward strand.
TCAAAAGTAGGTGGGAAAGGATCCAGCTGCCTCTAAATCCAAGCCCTGGCCAGGACATCTCCACCCACTGATTTCCCGATGCTGTCCAAGAAAATTGTCTGGCTCAGAAAGGTAGAAGAGTCTGACAAGTCCAATTGCATTTCTTAATTAGATTTATTTCTCTCCACGAATTGTTGTAATTTGTATTTAATCACATTGGGACAGATACCAAATATAAAACCTCTCATATATACAGAATGTAATTAGATTAGTTTTGAACAAAACTACAGAATCGATTAATATTTGTAGTCACAACAAGCCAGCTTTTTAGATTTAAGAAACAACATGCAATTTAGGAGAAGAACTGCTTAAGGAAGGGCTCGTCAGGTTCTTGTAAGACATAAATATATGGCTCGGCAGGAAACAAATACCTAAACCACACCCACATAATTAAGACATAAAAGTGAAAAGATGGAAGTGCCCCCTTGCACTGAAGATGAAGCTTATTAACAGAATTATGACTATTTCATAAGTCCGATTGTCATAATAGAGCCCTAATACAATATCAGGTTGGTTTCATTTCAATAGTTTTACATTCGACAAGTGGCAGTGTCACCATAGTGATCTCACTCAATATCTTGTCAGCTCCACTTTAACAAGAGCTGCATTGAGAGTGAAAGCAACACTATAGTTAGAGGTGGGTGACATGTATGTTCTTGCCAGCAGAGCAGAATTAGGAGTGCTTAAGGGGCAAAACAAAACTGAGCTCAAAGTCAACACAGTTGTTTTAGGGCCACTGTGAGAGATTTTAACACATAATTACCATAATGATAATTGCATTCGAGTATATACATGGCTAGAACACTGGCAGGGCTCTTGAAAGTAACTCCACTAGCAGGTAAGCCTGTATGCAACACCACCCTGTAAGGTCCTCCGCACACTCTGGAAGGCAGGTGCCACGCGCAAGTTCCTCTCCTGTGGACCTTACTTTCATGCACTCCAAGGGGCTGGAAAGTGTAATTAGCTTAGTACATTTACTATTAATGTTTTACACTGCACGACCCCTGATAGTGCTGGAACCTGCACAAGTACTCGTTGTTCAACAAATTCCTAATTGTATGGGATGAACAATACGTGTGCAGCGGCGAATTCCGCTTCCATTCCAGCATTTTTAATACAAGGCAGTAGCGCCCAAAATCTGCAGAAATTGGCAACATTGCCTTAAGTATTGCCTATGGTTACCAGGAAGGAAAAATCCTAAATCGACCTCTCTTAGATAGTGTGAGAGGCCTGTCAGAAGGCCTAATACCACAGCAGGCACAAGCATCCAAAGAGTCCAAAAAGAAAAAACAACTGGAACCAAAGAGACACAGTGAGTATTATTAAGATTCATTGTAGCAGTCGTAGTACTTGTAGCAGTAGCACAGCTACTACTATGGTTAGTACTACCACCATCAGATGTAGTAGAACTATTATTATTATCATAATTAGGGCAATACTAATACAAGCGGTACAAAAGGGGGTGGTGATGGACGGAGCATCTGAATCAATCAAACACTCACACCCAGTCAAAAGATCTGGGTTTAATCCATCACTGTTCTTTAGCTCACTCTGCCACACCAGTTCAGACATGGCTATATGCAAATCAGTCTGACCCTGTGCCTCATGGGAACAGTCCAGCCCGAACTGCCAAGCCATGTCTTCCCTGGACCGGAAACAAGCTTCCGAGGACCGGTTTCTGGCATTCCAGCCGTCTTCAGCCCGGCTTGCTTGAATCCAGTGGCAAAGCGAGCAATACTAATACCAGTACTAACATTTCTTATAAGAAAAACGCTATTAAGAATAATATCAATAACAATAATATCGTTGATAATAATTATCAGAAGTGTAAAATGAGGCAGGAAACAGATTGAGAGGGTCTTACATACACCATCCGCCATCTTGATTTTAGCTCTCAATGCAGATCCCGTGGCCTTAACAGAGCCCACACATTCCTCCATAAAAGAGCACACAAGCAGAATGTTTAGATTGCTAAAACTCCAATTGGTGTGAAAAACTGAAGCACCCAGTAGAGTACTCCTTTTTAATGTTTAATCACCAAGGAATTAGCATTGAAATTTGATTTTTGTAGCTTAATGTAAAACAATGCGGTGTTGTTGCAACCTGCAAGACTATTGATAATTTCCTAATCTGCTAAATTAAGTATGAAAAATCAAGATGCAGGTTTTTCTTTACACGCATCTTAATGTAAGCTGCTATTGATCCCAGTGAATAAATAGTTTAGTTTTGTGTTTATCGATTAAGGGTAAAGAATGATTGATTCACGTTGTCCCAATAGAGCTGCCTTGTTTAAATGCGCCACTAAGTAGCACAAGGTACATCGGGAAATTGATTTTAAAAGACTAATAGATTGAAAAGCTCTGCTTACATGGTCATGATATATAGGTAGGCTTCCCATTACAAGATGTTTAGTCAGCTGCAGCATTATGTCTTGTTGTTCCAACTGATCCAAGGCTAGCATTTACTTTAATCAAGGGCTCTCAGACCGTGGCTTCTTGTTCACCAACGTACTCGCCGATAGACCAGTCATAGCATCCTGAAGTACCCAATGGCTCCCCAACATCACCCTTTTTAGTGAATTTGGACCTTTCTGTGATGGTTACTGTTGCTGACCGTGAATTATTTACCTCAGCAAACCAACTTCATGTCATTTGTGAAACGTGATTTTATCTTTAATTGATACCACGTTTTAAAAATATTATCAAACCAAAACTATGTAATTTTGAGTTTACAAAATGTTCCCAGCTCATGCTGGCTGAGGATAGATTTGAGAACCACTATTGATGTCCCCGCGTCATGTTGGCGGATCATTGGTTCTAGGTACACTGGTACTGGGCCCAGCTCATGCTGCCTGATGAAAGGTTCAAGGTACTCTATAGACCCAGTCCATGTTTTCTGGTGATAGATCACTGCTCCTAGCTGAGGATGGCTGATGATAGTTCTGAGGTACACTATCACTGGCCTTGGGTGATGGAAGTTTCAAGGTACGTTGTCGATGGACCCAGCTCATGCTGCCTGGTGAATGTTTGAAGTACACTAGCTATAAAGTCAGTTAGAGCTGGTTACTGAAAGAAGTGCCCAAGTCATGTTGGCTGTTGAAAAGTTTGAGGTGCATTATCAATGGTTCGAGCTCATGCTGGTTGATGAAAGGTACCAGGGGCATATTTACAACAAAATGGGGCAGTGCAGCACTGCAAGCAATTCAGCAGTGCCATGCTGCGTCATTTAAAAACCACAGGGATGCGGTGTATTGACAAGAATAAGATGCACCCCTGTGTTTCCGTTGCACCAGCAGTACAGAAGCTACCTAGCACAAATGCAGGCCCCGTGCATTATTGTGCAAGAGTGCCTGTGTTGCTGGGATGATTGTGTTTGTGCAGAAAGGGACACCTTCCTCCACAAAAACAATCATTAGTGTCATGTTGCTCCTTCTATGGGTGCTGCATTCTGCAGCAAACATAGAAAGAGCAAAAAACTATTGTTGGGAAGCGGGTTATTAATAGTGGTAAATAGGCATCTTTCACTGGCAATAAGGTGACTTACGCAGTTTAGGGCTCAGAGTAGGTCTCAGTAAATTATTCCAATGCTCAACCCGGGGTAGCTTGTCTGTGAGCGTATAAAACATATTTTATAAGCGCTCTCCTTATAATGACATGACCCCCCACCCCTGGCACACCTAGAGGAGATCCAGGGGGTACATAAAATCTAAACCATTGGTGTTTATCATTTTTTAAGTGCCATGCTGCAACACAGGGCTGCATTTAACCCCTTCGATGCTGATGACGGCCCCAGCCGTCATGCACTACGGTGGGCGTGTGCTGATGACGGCTGGGGGCCGTCATAAACCCGCCCACTCGCGATTCTGCCGCACAGGCGCAGAATCACGGCCGCACCCAAGGGGTTAAAATTATATCAAGTTCTCATCAGTGGACACATGCAAGTACCACAAAGGCTGCTGGCCTCAACACTGCCATGCCCTGTTATATACTAAGGGCCTAACTGTAGTTTTAATCCCCCTGCCTTAATATATACAAGGGACGTATAGGTTATGTCATCCCAATGGTAAGTTCAACCCTAAAATATAGTGTGCCCTTATGTATGTGTGTGTTTTCACTGTGCTTTCAACAAAGCACTGACCCTGGGCCTGGTTAGGCAGAGCCCAGGAACAGTCAGAGTCAGTTACCACCAGTAACAGTCAGCAAAAATAAAACAGGGGTGAACAAGGCACACAGGATGACTTTGCAACAATGAGGAGAAATACAAATATTTCTACTCATTACGCCACTCCAGCACCTCCTTTTCAAAGACGCTAGTTTTGGTGCTGCCTCAGATTTACAGATCCTTGTCAATCTTTGGCAGTGTCAAAATGCAATTAGTGTTGCATGGGTACGTCCAGAGCCACACCCATTGTATGCCCATTTGCCACAGAAAATGCAGGCAGGATACCCATATTTACCAAGTGGCGTTAAGCCACGCAAACTGGCATAGCGCCAACTTGTAAATATGGAGAAGGGCATTGCACTACCGGAGCGGTGGAAAATGTGACCCTCCAGTGGCACAATGCCCTTGTAAATATGCCCCCAGGTGCCTGGACTTAGCTTCCACCGGGTCATGAAAGGTTTGAAATACATTATTAATAGGCCCAGTTAATGCTGGATACTGAAAGGTGTGCACAACTCATGCTGGCAGTTGAAAGATTCGAGGTGTACTGTCAATGGGCCTAGAGCAAGTTGGCCGATGAAAGTTAAAAGATACACTAAAAATAGACCAAGGGTCTGCAGCATACAAGAATTTTGGCAAATGAAGATGTAAGATGTCCTAGAGATGTAGTGTAGCTGGCAGTTTGAATCTATTGTCTACAGAGATGGGCCAATGTTCTGTTGTTTTAGGCAGTAATCTCATCCATTCTCTTTTTTTTTTTTTTTTAAACCTCTCATAAGACTACATTTAAGTTTTACATTGACAATTAGACATGATATTTTCAGTGCTAACACACCCACTGGGTAGACAGCAAATCAATAAATCAAAGACATGAATGCACCTGGGTTACAGCAAGAGTATACCTATGAGTCAATTGATTATATTTGCCATGACATAAAGCTCTTTATAGACTAAAAGAAGCGAAAGATCTTAGGCCATATTATCAAGGAAGCTGCGGTAGTTTATCGCCGCTTTACCGGCAGGAAACCGCCGATAAAGCTGCGATAACGGGCTTGATAATATGCGATTCGAATTTCAATCGCAGCCCAGGTTAGATGTGTGACCATCTAACCTGGTCTTCGATTGAAATTCGAATCGCATATTATCAAGCCCGTTATCGCAGCTTTATCGGCGGTTTCCTGCCGGTAAAGCGGCGATAAACTCCCGCAGCTTCCTTGATAATATGGCCCCTTGATCTTGGCTGGAATAAAAACAAGGGGGCATATTAGCAAGAAGAGGAGATAATTATCGCTAACCCAGGTTTGCAGCATTTTTTTTATCGCTGTCTATCGCTGGATTTCATTGCCGAGATACCGCGTTATTAGCAACGCTTATCTCTAAGGCGATAAAAAATCCAGTGATACTGGCGAAAATCAGAAATAGCGTGCGAATACCAGAGCTAAATTAGCTGCGCTAATGAAAAGCTTGCTAATAGGCAAGTGTGTACTTAACCTAACAAACCAACCCCCATTGACAAGATGGCTAAGTCAAGTTTTTATCAGTCGTTCAAATCAAGCAATAATCGTTTGCGACAGCTTGCTAATAGAGCGATAAAAATATTGCCGCTTTAGCGGCAAAAAGTGCAGCCAAAGCGGTGATACAGCCCTTGATAATATGCCCCAAGGAGACAAGTGAGAGATGCTTGACCAGGTGACAATTAAGGAGGATGGGTTTCTCAACTTTTGTTCTAATTGTGCGCTTCAGAATGTGATAGTCGCGAGCCCCAGTACAGACCTGACTCCCTGCACAACCAGCATCCAATTCAGGCAAGACTAGTGGCATTCACCTTAGTGTGGCTAGTTGCCTCTTGGTGTGATAACAATCAACAGTGGATACTACTAAATAGAGCTGTTGATGATAAAGGTGGCAGTAATTTCAGGACACAGATGACATACTGAACAGTAATACTGGACCTTTGTGCCTAGTATATCTATATCTACGAGCTATCTCATGCATTCTGCCCAGGGAACGATATCCATGCATTAACAATTGGTATGGAGCTTCATGCATTTGTGTTAAGCACTGTGAAAGATTAAAAAATCCACGAAAAATTAGCCCAAACTAGACAAACTCAGCAAGCTCAAATGGGGCAGTTGTTTAATGGAGAAACTGTCTACATAATAAAACAAAGAGACCCACCATGAGGTATCAATAGGGGACATTTGAAAGCCATCGCAAATTCACATCTTTCTGGAAACCAGCAAAGAGGAGGCCAGGACAGAAGTATCACTACTGTCATTACTGAGGTACTATTTCCAGAAAGTAGTATCCAATCACTCGGAGCATGTAAAGTAGAGTAAATCCCACCAGCAGCAGCCCATGCAGGTAAGAGCAGTGGGGCCGGGTGGGGGAGGGGCATGTTGACAGACAACGACAAGGGGAAATTAATTATTTATTAACTTTCCCTCGTGGTCATCTGTCGAATCCCCCAGCAACTCGGCCCCACCGCTCTTACCTGCACAGGCCGCTGTTGATGCCCACACAATGAAGACATAATTTACATACTAATAGAGTGCACACAATGCTAGAAGTTTGAGCTAAGGATATGGATGGTCACTCACAAAAGAATAACATGAGAATTGTGGGGGCATCTAAATATTTCCATTATTATTACTATTACTTTCAGCTACCGTTTCTCTTTCAATACGTGAAATATTTTGGCCGATATGGTGTTTGTGAATATAAAAATGGCACCCTTTTGCAATGTGGACTTCTTCCAAACTGCTCCTGTTTAATTGTACGTTTTCTTTACTGCTTGGAATCCTCATTATATTTACTTGTACGATCTTCAGAAGCACTATTTTTCTGATGTGCCCTGAGTTACTGTCTTCACTTTGCCTGCATACTGTGTCATTCATTTCTTATAGGCACCTTTTCCTCCAGCCCCTCCTTTATTTTCACTCAGTAGCCTCTTCTCTCCAATCCCCAAACTCTCACTTCCTGGTACGTGTGTATTGCCTCTCTCCTCTGTCCACTTCAAGTGCTGTCTTCTCACTTTTCTTCTTGCATTTTAACTTTCTAGACACTGACCCTGATCACCTCCTCACTATTTATTTATGTGTTTTATGCCTTTAATTTAGCACCAATGTGACGATATGTTAGGCATCAGCTTCAATTGACATCACAAACAAGCACACAAGAACGCATTTCCCTTACAATGTAATCATGATTTTCTATGAAATGGGAATGGGCACAATAGCATAGCCGTGGAGAATATCAATAAGTTGACCAACGTTGAAAGGTAATTAATTTACATGCAGTAAGTCATTTGCAGACGAGTGTAAAGGAAGTGATGCAGATGAGAGAGCGCAAATTAAGTAAAATGTAGAAGTGCACCATATTTACAAGCACGTTGTATAAGTTTAGTTAAGGGAACACATAAGAGTGTCGAATTTATAGAGTGCATACATATTAGAGTGTTTAATTAGTACAAAGCATATATCAGTGTGAAAAGCTAATGTAGTAATGTTTAGAGACGCTAGAATGTTATTAATTCCATATTATGTGACTGTTGCAGAGGAGAATGTAATGCTGTTAAACGTAGAAATGTGTAGGCCTCATGTCAGTTCATTGAAAAGAAACGTGCCTCTACGTTTTCACATGACATGGATTACTGTTTTAATAATTCAAAGTATTATTGATCACAGACTGCAAATATATGTTTTATAGAAGTGTTTCCTATAACCAGTGTGTAATAAGTTAGAATACTGTTTAGGTTAAGAAATAAAGGTTCATAGAGTGCACAGGCTCGTTTCATGTAATTCTAAGCAGGCTTGGGGAGATAAGGTCGTTTCTTTTGATCTGCATGTGCTCGTTAGAATCAGGTCGTGTTAAGCATAAATTGTGAACCAAGCTCGAAGTTTTACGACTTAGGAGATAAGTTGGAGGCCGGAATTTGGGGCCCACTTCATGTGTCTGTTTGCAGGTGCGAGGGGGTTCCAATCAAGAGAGTGATGAATAGAGCTCTGTTCTGGGAGACAGGCACAGTCCTGGAGGAGGCTTCAGGAATTTCCTGGGGGGTACCGTCTTGCCGGAGAAGAGCCTGAGAAGCAAGGTCAACGCTAACAAGGAGCCCAGAGGAGTATCAGCATGGAAAAAGCCAGAACCGACACCACGTGAGGGGTCTACGTGAAGGGCGTCTCTGAGGGGCGTTTCAACTGTAATTGTGATTTTGTATTAGGGACAGCACCCCTGGGTGGAGGCAGAGCAGATGGCCTGAGGAACCTTAGAGAGCAGATGGGTAGGCAGATAGAGCTTAACTGCGATGTACAGATTTACAACAAAGGCTAAGGGAAAGTGAGTGATCTTCTTTGGAAGTCACTGCGGCTGACACCGTTTTAGGTTAAGATCTTGCTAAGTAGGGATGTCACTTAGTCGAGTGTAGGGACAGTCTAATCTGGATTTTTCTTCCTTTTGTAAATGACGCTCAAGTTACAACTTGTGGCTATTCTTGCAAACTTGCTGATCTTTGAATTAGTTTTGGTGATATTCTTCTGTCGCCTAAGATCATTTAGAGAATTCATGTTTGTATTGATGCCAGTGTATCTTTTGAACCTTATATTGAGGTGTTTGTATCTCCAGTTATCTTTGGCTTTATAATAAAACTTTTAAACTTATTCATAGTCAGTTGTTCTTCAGAGTTGTGTAAAGTCTTGAACTGAATAACCTGGTAGTGGATTGCTTTTTACTCTATGACAGGTAACAAAGGTTCAGTCGACCTGAGTTGGGATCTAGATCTATAGTGATCAGATAAGAGATCAAAAATCCCGCCGCATCACAGATAAGGATGAAGACCTGAAGAAAACGCTGGACAGTGATTGAACAGGAAGTTATCTACTTTTCCTTACTTTGAAACAAATGCTCTCAATACCTGATGGACGTATGTCATAATATTGTTAGCAAGAATGCTATCTGACAGAACTATCTTACCTTAAATACTGTTTAGAAAAATAATGTCCTTTTGGGTGTAGATTGTCAATTATTAACTCCAATGAGGCAATTGTTTTGTAAATGATATTTAGAGGCAGTAGAAAGAATATTTATGGAGTGTGACTTACTCTCAAAGGCATTTTTCAGTGTATTAGCCAACCAGCTCAGACTTTTAAAGAAAGCAGCCTGACTTGCCCTCCATTCATCGCTAGGAAAGTTGACCAGTTTAGCGTTGAACCCTCCATCATGACTGAGATCTCATTATTAGAGGAAATTTCCCTGTAGGCTATGATTTTTTCATAGATCTTCTTAATTTTGTCTGAAAAGTACATGGCCAGCTCACTGCAGAATTCTTTGGAGGAACCTATTGTACTGGATGTACAAATATATTTCCCAAAACATTTTATCTTGTTAAAAAACCCCTGGTAATATTTGGGGAATTCAGGATAAACTTACTCAGTTAGTCTGATTTTGCTACCTGTATCCTCTCTTACAAATCTTTAACTGCTGTGTATGATTGCTAGCTCATTACAGCTAGATCACCATTTTATTTCATCTATCCTTACTAATAATCTCTCCAGTTTTAGAGTCTGTCTACAACTTATTTTTTATCATGTTCATGTATATGTTAAATAATGTGGGGCTCAGGGAGGAGCCCTGCGGGACGCCACAACTAAGGGGCTTGCTGGGAGAGGTGCATTTGCCCTAAAAAACCTGGAAGGAGCGGTTGGAGAGGAAAGATTTAAACCAGGCGATTGCCGTTCCTGAGATTTCCTTCCTACTAAGTCGGTGCAGTAGGATGTTGTGGCTTACAGTGTCAAAGGCGGCACTTAGGTCGAGGAGGATGATGGCTGCTGAGCCTCCATTATCAAAGATCCTCCTGGCTTCCTCTGTTACTGCAACCAGGGCAGTTTCAGTCCCATGGAGAGGGGTGGAAACCCGTCTGGGTGGAGTGTAGGAGTATGTCGGATTCTAGGAACTCTGTTAGCACCGTGTTGACATGTTTTTCCAGGATTTTACTTAGCCAAGGCAGCAGGGAGATGGGTCGATAATTGGAGGGGTTGTTTTGATCTAACTTCGATTTTTTTAGGAGGGCTTGGACTATGGCTCGCTTCCATGGGAGTGGGACAATGCCGGTGGATAGGGAAGCATTGAGTAGTTCTAGGATGGTTGGTAGAACCCTACTCTCAGTAGGGTTCGTGGAGAGTGAGAGTAGGGTACGTGGAGGTGCGAGGTCATTAGGGGAGCCAGATTTTACCTGATGCATGATAGAATCTAGATTGGTGGAGTCTAGAAGAGGGAAGTGATCAAGTGTGGCTAGGGGCTTAAGCCCAGGTTCAAGAGGATTCTTGGACGGGATGAGGAAAAGAAACGTAGATCGTATCGAGTTTGCGAAGAAAGAAATCTGCTAAGTTGTCACAGTGGGTTTGGGCATTCAAGGAGTCTTGATGTTTTTCTGGTAGTTGGAGTAGGGTTTTTGCTCAGCGATATATTTCCTTGGGCTTTGAGGCTGATTTGGTGATTTTTTCTTCGAAAAAGGATGACTGCGCTCATTTAATGCTGGCCTCGTAAGATTTAATCGCTGCTCTATAGGCAGTTTTTCTAGAGGGAGAGTAGTCAAGACGCCATTTCCTCTCCATCTTTTTGTAGGCGATTTTCAATTCCCTTTGTTCTGAGGAGTACCAGGGGGCGGTCATCTTGCTGCATTTGGGTTCGGTGGTTTTGATGGGGAGCACAGAGTCAAGTGAATTGGAGATCCATTTATTATTGTTCTCGTTCGCCAGTATGGGGCCGGAGGTGCTAGTTGGTTTGAAGGTTTCAAGACCTGCCAGCCATTCAGTTTGGGGGAGTGTCGACCAGATACGATATTTGTGAATTGCAGTGGGCCTGGTAGGGTGAGGATTTGGAGTGATCTACGCAAGAGGGATGAGGTAGTGGTCCGTCCATGGAAGGGGAGAGGGAATTCCTACTTGAAGATGTGAACAGTTGCTAAAGATGGGGTCAAGAAGATGGCCCTTAAGATGGGTCGGCGTGGGCACTAGCTCTTTGACCTGAAGAGCTGAAAGGCTAGCGATCACTTCTTGGGCGTTGGGGTCTGTAGAGTTATCAAAATGAATATTGAGGTCTCCTAGAAGGGTGCAGTTGGAAGGGCTGTAGGCAAGATTAGCTATAATGGGTGGGAGAGTGTGTGAAAATTGCCCTGGTGGGCCAGGTGAGCGGTATAGGAGCACCCCCGAGAAGGTGCTGGTGGGGGAGAAGTCAATGGTGAAGGGGAGACTTTCGCAGTATGGAATAGAGGTGGGTGAGCTACGACATCTGTAGCAGTCTTTGTAGATGACTGCTAAGCCTCCACCCCTTGCCACTTTGCGGTCGCTGCGTAATAGTTGATAGCCTTGGGGGAGGGCCTGGATGAGGTCAGGTTCTGACTCAGCATGCAGCCATGTCTCTGTCAGAAATAGAGCTTTGGTTTTAGCTCTTCTAGCAACATGGAGATTTCTAGAGAATGCTGGGGAGAGACCTACAATGTAGAAGGTACATACTATGCTGCAAAGTTTTGGGTGGGGAGATAGGGTGGAATCGAAAGCCACACTGAGGGCATATAGTGTGTTGGGTTGCTAGGTCCCAAGAAGAGTGGCATGTGGAATGGGTTTCCCCTCCTAGCTAGTGTAGAAAGTTTGAGCTGTAGCTCCTGATGTGAGAGGGTGACCGGGCAGGGGTTGTGGCCATGGGAATGGCAAATATATGTAGCAGTTGAGCTTGGTATTGCTAATAAGTGACGCAAGAAAATGTTTTCACAATTCTGCACACACTGTGCGTTGGTAAACCCCCATATACCTGCGCCGTATGTGGCTGTTGAAACACATTTCGATTTATAAATTGCGAGCAATTCTGGGACAGGTCGACAACCCAATTTTCTTGACATACTGATAAGCGCCCCAGCAGCTCTTGAAAACATAATTTTCTGTGCTAATATTGCAGCTGGCCAAGTTCCCTTCTGATCAAAATGTATCCCTAATAGGCAACGTTTTCCACACACTCAGTTTTTTTTACCATTCATGAAGATATCACATTTCTTTGCAGTTCTTTTCCCACACTTCATACTAAATGTTTTGCTTATATTCACTTGTAGTCCCCTGAGTATCTCAATAATAAAGTTGCTATCTTGGAAATGACATACAGGACACATTTAGGACACTATATTTCTGCCTATATTTTGGTTGTGGTATTCTAGTATAGACCCACCCAAATCTTTGGACACAGAATTCGTTTCCAAAGATTTAAGGGGGGGTCACTCTATGGTAAATTCTCCATCCTCCTCCTTCTCTTCTACGTCCTCTACCCTTTCCTTCAGGTCATCTGTTCCTCATCTTCATTAATTACTTTGCCAACCATTCCCAAAAGGTATTCTCCACTCACTCATTTACTTCCTTATCTACAAAATCATGTACTCTCATCACCTCCCCTAAGCACAGCCCCCTTAGTGTTACTTCTTTGTATTTGTACACATCTGCGTACACATTGCCTTCCATACACAACAATCACTTGTCTTACATGCGCAACGATGGTGGCCAGTAAAGGATTACCATTCCTGACAACAACAAAAACTGGTATGGGCTAGTTTTAACCCCAAATTGCCTTCCCTGCCTTTGCACAAAGCTATACCCAGTTCTTAAACAGAAAAAACTACCTTTTAGGAAGTAGCAGACATGTAATCTATTTTGGAAGGTAACATCTATTAGATGTCATATATCTCTCCTTGTTCTAAAGTAATGTGGTCATGTATCAATGGAAATAGGTAGGCAGCAGCTTCTCCAGTCTGAAACCCTGCAGGTAAACAACGTATAAGCAGTGAGTTTTCCAAACCTGTCTGCCAGACTTCCATTGAGCACTTTGAAGTTAGGTGCTGTTTTTGAAAGAAAGCGGAATATTTCAACAGGGCTCTCTTTAATGATCTCATGATGTAAATTATTTATACATGGTGCTGCTCAGCCTGCGTTGCACTGTCACTTCAGCGGAAACATATGCTGCCTACTTCAGTGGAAGATATCCTTTGAAACAAATGCCTTTACCAGATACAATTGTCAGCATGCACGTGCTGATCAGGTTCGGAAGACAAGCGGATCAACCAGGCAACCCTGCTCGGCCTTAAAGGGGACATGTCCCTTTCTCATTTGTGGGATCTTGAAGGCAGGTTTACAAAACAACCTCACGGAGCTAAAATCAAAGAGGAATCACAGTCTATCACTTCAAATGGCATAACCGTTCTATGAGCTGAGCTCAGCATCTGTAGCTGTTAATTCTACCTAATGACAAGACAGCAGGGAAGACAGGTAAAGCAGACTGCTAGAGAAGGTGTGCTCAGAATAGCACACTCCCCATCATTGGCTAAGGATGCACCATTTCATGTAGGTGTGGAGCTAGACAGATTCATTTGGAAGAGTAATGTATGTGAAATCACTCAGGGCCTGATTCACAAATGTCAACTTACAATTCTGTGTAAGTTTACAATTGTTTGGTATTCACCGATGGATGTGCGAGTAGTATCTTTACGAATGCGGAGTCTCTGCACATAAAAATACCTATATTTTTTATGTGCGGAGACTATGTACTCACAAATATCCTATTCGTAAATCCCTTTGTGAATAGCAAACAATTGTAACCTTACACAAAAGTGTAAGCTTAACTTTGTGAATCAGGTCCCATGTAACTAGCACAACACCAAAATCAGTGTATGTCCGATAACTGAACACTAGTGTTTTATATGGCTCAGGAGCCTTTCAAGGCCCATCCAACACTATAGAAATAAATGCAACTCCTAGTGGATATTGTCTCTGTAGAAAGTTACAATGGACCAGTTTAAGGACACCCTGAAGGTATTCTGATATATTCAGGGTGCATGAAGGACTTTGAAACATTTAAATCATTTTAGGCCAGATGTACTGAGAATGTTAACGTTTACAAATGTTCCAGTTCGGAGTTTTGGATTGTTAAATTGTTTTTTCTTAAATACTGATCCCATTTTAGCTTTCAGAATATGGATACATTTTTTCTACTCAAAATTTGGTTTAAAAAAACTGATATGTTACTGACACTTCAAACAAGCATTTACAATGCAACGGTTACGCCTTTGCAAAAGTTAGAACGATTGGCATTGTAAATGACATAATTGTTATTTATGTGTTGGTTTTGAAAACAGATAAATAAACGTCATTGTAATTTACAATGCCAATAGCTTAATCTCTCGCAAATGCCACACACAAAGACACAGCACTACACACACACAGAGCCCCCCCCACACACAGAGGCACACACACTCACACAGAGCCCCACACACACAGAGCCCCACCACACACAGAGCCCGACACACACACACACAGAGCCCAACACACACACAGAGCCCAACACACACACACACACACAGCCCAACACACACACACACACAGAGCCCAACACACACAGAGCCCAACACACACACACACAGCCCAACACACACACACACACACAGAGCCACAGAGCCCAACACACACACACACACACAGAGCCCAACACACACACAGATCCAGGCAGAGATCTTTGTGCACACAGCCAGTCACTGGACTGCACAGTCATATGCAAAAAACATAATTTATCTCAAAGATGCAAGTTCTCAAAAGTGCAGGCAGTATTTACATATATATGGTCACTCCAGGTGTGAAAATCACAAGGCCAAGAGAGTAACCCTTGGGCTTAACCAAACATTTTATGGAAAACACGAAGCGCATCTCAAGTGCAAGTCACGATGAAGTTATAAATAGAAAATATTCCTTTCTAGATTGCACCTTTGCCAGATCCAATAGAACTTCAGTGATTACATCTGACCTATGCAAGCTGGTGCTATGGGTATTTT
The DNA here is from genome assembly GCF_964263255.1 of Lissotriton vulgaris. Classification (NCBI taxonomy): domain Eukaryota; kingdom Metazoa; phylum Chordata; class Amphibia; order Caudata; family Salamandridae; genus Lissotriton; species Lissotriton vulgaris. The sequence goes on from NC_141689.1 coordinate 388,815,198, forward strand.
TAAATCTTATTTTTTTACTGCCACGATGGTCCAGAAAAATAAAAAGATGAAAAAAAAGAAAATACACCACAAGCTAAACATGGTGACTGTACACTTGCAATTAAAAAATTATATTAAACAAATGTACCCTTGCATATAATTCTGATAGAACAGTGTCGTCCAAGTGCTCTCTAGCAGGCAATGGTACTCTGAATAGGTACAGAATTTTATTTTTAGTTTTAATGCAGATCACAGAAAATATGATTCTTATTTGCTCAAAAGAGGGCACTATCGACTTAGAATATTTAGACAGGTTTAAACAACAAGGAGGAAATGCCGCAACTCATAGTGCCGACCTGTCCCCTACACCATGCTTTATGATGTAGGGTGAAGACGCAAAACCTGAATGGTAGGGCTACAGCCCAATAAAAGAAGAGGGGAAACACAAGGCATATATGTATAAATGTATGTATTTTTTAAGATGTTCTTTTATTACATGAGGCTTGTGTTGTGAACAATTTAAGCTGCCTCTATGCACTACCTAAAAAAGAAAATCTTTGTCAGGCACACACAAAGCGGACTACAACAGGCGCACACAATAGACAGCAGCTGAAATAAGACACTGGGCTGAGTCCCAAAATACCCGGGGCTTCAGTATAGTGGGTATAGGAGAGAACGGGCGGGTGAAGGGCACGAGTGTTCCCAATACTGGTTAAGTGACCTGAGGCAGCCCCAGCCTTGAGAGAGGAGGATGGCTCCTTCCTTCAGCAGCAGAAGTTCCCTCAGCATGGACCGTGCAGAGGTGGACCCCCAGCTGCTGACTCACCCCCAAGCGCGGCCGGGTTCACGGCCAGTCTAAGGCGACGGCTGCACTCAGACCTCGGATCACGTGACTCGGTCCCTGCTTAGATGACAGCGAGAGCTGCGCCGGGTGTTGGAATAAAGGCATAAAAGAGACGCTTGGAATTATTAAACTATAGAATTGAGGGGGCAACTGTATAGCATGCCATGCAAATAATGGTTTTTCTTCAGTTTTAAACAGCGCGATCATGGCCCTACGGAATCAGAGTGCTTTACATGAGCACAAGATTATTATATTACACGAGGACAGATTTTATTTTGTTAGGCACGGGCGATTAAGTAATTTGCTAGAATCATAGGTGGGAGAGATGGCGCTGGAACTCAAAGCCGGTACCCCACTTCCGAAGTCGGCTGCTCAGGCAGATAGAACTACTCTACAGTCCGTTTACCTTAAACATGCCAGAAACTCTTCCTTCGTCTATTCATCAATTTTTTGGTCACCAATATTCATTCTATAATGTTTATGGGACCTGTAGTTTAGTTTTTTCGAGTCTTTATAAAGGCCTACAAATCCCAGCATGCAAAGTACTGTTGGCGATAAAGTCGATACTGACTGAAGGTATCACACATAACCTGTGGAACTAGGCAAAAATGTAATTTTCTTTACAAAAAAGTTAAGGAGGGATCTATCGATCGAACACACTAGATTAGTCTAGACAGAGAAAATAATGTGGACACACATCCCTCGTTTGTTTTAAGTTCATTGCTGCTGCTCCGCAGGGTGACTTCAAATAGCACAATTAGACATGTTCACACAAGTTTTGTGGTGGCAGGGCACATTTTCCGTTTCTCAGACCAGGCCAGGCAGCAGCATTGTGTCCGACCTGCTCATTCCTAACTCGTAACCCAACTGACGGTTGTTGCAGTACCAAACTTGTGCAGGTTTAGAACATTCAAATACAGACGTGCTCTGCATCGAGGACAGTATGCCTGAAAACGCTAGGCTTTTTTACAACCCCCTGCGCTGCCACTTTTAACTTGGGCAAAAGTGGCGCACCCGCAGCGCTAGAGGCGTGTAAATAAGCCCCTCTGTTTTCTAACGTCAATCATGTTAACGTACTGCTATGTCTCTTTAAACAGAACCAGGAAACCTCTATTGCCACACCTGCAGTGCTCACATGGAAGATAGGGGCCACGGGGCTGAAACACAGTTTAATGTAGAATAAGTGATAACATCAAATAAAAAGTGTCCCAAAACACCGTGAATGTAACTGTGGTGTAGAAAAGAAGTTCGAAAACTTTGTATCATCTTGTCTCGTCATTGAGATGACTTTGACAGTATGCCTTCGATTACAGAAAACTGTAATCACGTTAGCGCTGCGAGGCCACCCTAATAGGAGAATGCATGATACATCTACCTTTAATTATCATATCAGAAATCTCTGATGTCACGAGAACAATGAAACTCCAATCATGAGTAAGTACTGTTATGGATCAAGATTAACGAGAGCAGCAAAGAAACAGGTGTAACATTGTGGGGCAGGGCGCAACTATTTCAGCCTGGCTCTCGCGCCCCAAATCTTCACCTGACCCCTTTCTCACGCACGTGCACGCACTTTGCTCAACACGCCGCCCCGAGGAGAACTTACCTCGGTAGCTGGCTCCCGGCTTGTAAAACTCTGGGTCTCCCTCCACCCTCAGGCTGAATTTGTTGTACCCTTCCCCAGTGCTTAATTTGTAAAATATGAAGTCCAGGTGCTCAAATGTTTGTCGGAGGCCACACCTACTTTCCCCCAGCTCCATCCACTTACTCTATTGGCTCCACCCACATCCTCAACTGGCCCTGCTAATGGAGGTAATACCCTATCTGAATTTCAGCAATGGAGCCTTCCTCATAGCAAAGTTCTGATAGGAAGGTTTCCCTACCCTGGGAAATTTTGACAAATATTAAATTATAATATATCATTCAACCACATGTGAAGGAGAGCAACACAGAATGTGCACTTGAGAACAGCATGGCTCAGCCAGTATGCGATTAGATCACAAAAGATATTGCAAATTACATTAAGAACACCTTAATAAAAATACAGAAAGAAAAGGTAAACCTCTGATAACTAAAGGGTTTATCTAGCAAATACAGATGTTCTCCACAAAGCACAAAAAGGTCAGCAAAAGATTTAATGTAAAATGTATGTGTAAATCCTATTTACATGTTGGTAAACATTTGTCTTCATCAGAACATTCTAACTTGCCAGTTGGAGAGTTGAGACACTCTTGCCCCAGGGCACTGGTTTTAAAAGAGGGAGGAGGCCAGGTGAGAACCGAAGTGATAAGTGACTAGTGATAGAAGGAAAGAGGATGGGAGAAGAGAGGGAGCTGATACAGACTGAGGAGGAGAGGATGCTTGAGAAGAGAGAAAGATAGGAAGAAAGGGTTATGAAAATATTTTAAAAGGCAGAAAGAGGATGTTGCAGAGTGTTGGAAAACAGGTAGAGAAACAGGGAAAAGAGATGGGGGTTGACACAGTGACAGAGGCTTGGCCGACATCGGTTCTATTCCTTTCATGTAACCAAGATACACTGACCCGGGTTAGGTTTGGGTGTACTTGGTTATATTTCTTCCCACTGAGTTCCAGTGGCTGGAGAGTAAGGTCCAGTATGGAAAGGGCACCTGGGACACTCTGAAAGCAGTAATACAAAGTGATATATGAACACCTCTGTAGCTCTGTAGTGGAAGAAGGGGGACGTTTTCAAAGGGTCCTAGAAAGGCAGCTCCAGCCCAGACACTGGTAGAAGGCTAGAAGTTAACGATCATAAAACTAAGGAGGTAGGCGAAGAGTTAATGGGAATGAATGCCGTGGGTAGCTAAATTGTCAGGGCCACGGGCACTACTGTGGTGTTTGGTCACATCACCAGTGTTCTAGGTAGTGTTTCAGGATCATGTTTCCGGTCCTACCCTGATATTGGTTGAATTTAGTCCAATTACTCAACTTAGACCCTTGTTTGTTGACTGCTAGAAAGGATAATTTTCTGTTTTTTTCAGAGAAAATATCGGTGGTGGCGGCCCAGTTTAAGAATCAAAGCACTGCGCACTTTATGCTGCACTGCCTTTCAGATTCCACCCTGCCAACTACAGAAAGCATTCTCCCATGTGTATTTATTTCACACACACACCCCGATTCTGGCTTTTCACTTGCATTTTGGCCTATTGCTCTTCTCTGACCCCTTCCCTGGTGTGTCATGAGCCTAAGAGGTCTGGGCGGTAAACCAAGAGCATGTACACAAAAGTAATTAGCAAATTAATTGTGTGCTACTGTAGTCACCATTCAGGCGCGCATTAAATAAAATATTGGTTTCATTTCTGTTGTGATTGTTCAATATCTTTCAACGAGGCGCAGCTTTAGCTGGGCTCAGAACCTCAATAACGTTTCAGTGGTTTCTAATCTCACAAAACACTGTGGTAGCTCCGGCTCCACAATCTCAAAATTCAACGATGCCCTAGCCATACATTATTTCACGATAGGGCGGGCTGCCCGGGGTTAAGTTACACGCCCTGCCCAGCCCCTGCCCTTCCAGCCTCGTCGTCCTGGCCAGGGTGGTAATGAAAACTGCTTGTCACTTTAACAATTGTTAAACACAGTAGGTCAAGAATTATCCGACAATGCACTGATTATTTCACGTGTGCGGTGCCTCAGCTAAAGACGCCTACAGCATGGTTTGCTGAGATTTGAAACTTAATCAAGGCTCTTAGTAGTACGTACGGTTTACTGGTGGTTGGCGGCCGGAGCACTGACTTTATTTAACTGATAGGCCTGGTGCAGCTCCTGCTGCCTGCCCTCCACCTGCACGTCGTCGGGCTGACCTGGCTGAACCGCTGATGCCTCGTGGGGTGCGGGCGTGCTGGGGCGTGCGCGTGCCATTCTGAAAACAATCTGTGCACGCTGCCTGCCGCACAGCCCCCACCCAGCAGAAACCTAAACCAGCCCAATCGATGTCCAGCCCGGCACCCGCCCACCGGCATCAATGAACTAAGGGCTGTCTCTGCGCCGCCAAAAGCAAATTCGCAATACGCATGCAATATGTAGGATATTGGGTAAATAATTATCATCATATCATTTGAATCTTGTCTCTCACTGCCGTAACACTTCACTGGGACTCACACGAGGGACGAACAAATACAACACTTATTGCCCAAGTCAGTGAGGTAAATATGCCATCAATGCCATTGTCGTGCTAATATTTGTAGACCCGGCCCTGATCAATATGTGCCGGTGCTAAGCACCGGCACAAATTAAGCACTGCTTCTTCCCTCTGGGTGCCCTGGACGCCAGGATCCGGCTGCAGTGCCCCTCGGACTTGGAGGCTTTTTCCACAGTATCGTCCGTAAACCCAAACGCCGCCCGAGAGGCAGTGAGAGCCAGGAACTGCAGGAGTAGGGTCTGCCACGCATATGCCCTCGCCATGGTATCCGTAAACTTCTGGTCACAGCATGGATCTTGCTGCAGCAGTGGCCCGAACCGGGGGTCCCTCAGAAGCAGCTGGGAGCTGGGTGGGCAGAGCCGGGGCTCAGCAGGCGGCCGGCAGGAGGGAGCACCGCCGGAGGGTCTGCACAGCAGCAGTATCGAGAGCAGCAGCTGGGAGAGACTCACTCTGCTTAACTCTGATCTCCGCCAGATCCCCGACTCAAGTGCTGTTCTGTTTCAGAGGATGCGATTAGCAGCTCCCAATGTTTACTTTGCTGAGCAGAATTCACAGGGTTTGGTGAAATAACAGAGCAGAGCGGGGGCACAGGACGGTCTCCAAGACAGCCAGAAAAGATGTGGGCTGCATGGGCTGAGCTAACAGACTCGAAATGAATCCGCCACATTCCCTGCCAAAGTCTATAGTTACCACAGTGGTGGCGGGCACGAGGAATGCCCCGGTCTTAAGTCCGCGGCAGACACTGCAAACATGCTTTTGTGCAGGTGGCGAGGCAGCGTCCATAACGCGCACGGAGGGCAAGTGCAGACTCTGCACAGTGACTTAATGAGTCCACCACTTTAAGACATGCCCGCCCTGAAATGTATGTCACTGAGAAACAAGCGGCACTTCAAACGATCGGGAAAGTGATCATATTGTAAAACAAGACGAGAGCGCGACGGAGGAGAGCTCGGGGGCGTGTTTTTCGGGGTCTCCCCTTCCCATTGGCTGGAAGGTAAAATTCCAGCCAATGGGAAGAGGAGAGGGCGGGACTTAAAAAAAGACACGGAAACGCCCCCGAATCGCGTTTTCAGGGGAAAGGGTGATTGACAGCCAATCTCTTCCAATGGCTAGCCTCCATTTATGGAGCTAGCCAATGGAAGACAAGGCGGGACCAAAGCCCCATATGTAGAGACAAAAGATTTCGGCTCCGCCCACCCACTGCTCACGCAGTGGGACGGTAGCCGAAACCTAAAAAGGTGGTAATGCATTTGCAAATGGGCCCAAACCTTCCCTTTTATTACATAGTAGGCACACCTAAGGTAGGACCAAGGTAGCCCCAGGCGCCGTGTGCTTTGTATGTGAAACGTAGAACATATACTGGTGTGTTTTAAGTGTTCTTATAGTGAACTACTGCTAAATTAGTTTTTCACTATTGCAAGGGCTATCTCTTCCATAGGTCATCATTGGAGCTACCTTGTAACATTTTACAAGTGTAACTCCAATTAGGCAGAGATAGAGATTTGGAGTTTGGGTTCCCCGAAATCAGATTTTATAAACAGATATTTCTGTGAAGTTGGTTTTTAAATTGTGGGTTTGAAAATGGCACTTTTAGAAATTGAGAATTTTCTTTCTTTCCCACACTGTGCCTCTGCTTGCCTGTGGAGTCCACTTCTGGTTTAGACTTGTAGTTGAGCTGTTTGTGCATTCACTCTAGAGACACACACAAAGGGAGCTGAGGTGTGCCCTGCATATCTTGTTCGCCAATCATCAGGCTGAGGAGCATTCCAGAGCTAGAGTGGAGGAGGAGTTGTCACAGACACCTAAATAGGAATATGCCTGTCCTCTCACAATGCTGCCTTTACCCCCCCCTGTGGTGTGTCTGGAGCCAGGCCAGGGCAATGCAGGATTTGCGAAATACAAAGATTATCCTTTGAAGTATGCCTACTTCAAAGGCAAAATGAGGTATAAGTATTGGAACTTTAACCTCACATTTTTAGAACACTTCTGGAAAAATACTCTGCCAATAAGAAAAGCTGAAGAGCTGTCAAGAGGAGTACTGCCACTTTGCTGTGTTGCTTTGCTGGATTGGCCTGAAGTTTCTGCTTCTGTCTGTGAGCAGTGAAGGAAGTAACATTTGCTATCTGGAATCCTACTTTCCAAAGTTCTCCAAGGGCTCATGTGTGCTTGCCTCCTACTGGAAGTCTCAGGGCCATCAAAGATGTAAACTTCAGCTTCTCTGAACTCCTCTTCTGGGAGTTCTGACCTGTCAAGTGGTGCAACTCTAGTTCTGGGCCATTGGAGGTGGTTTTGCTGCTATAAGAGCTGAAAACCCACATATCTCCCTTCAGCACTTATTTTTGCACCGCAAGCTTGCTGTACGGTTGAAAAGGCAAAGTGTCACCACAGTTCCTGTTTGCGGCTGGAAAATCCAGCACAGCTCGAGTCCAGAGCTCGAGCACCTTGTCTACGATACCCAAGACCCAGGCTCCGACTTTGACACAGGCTCTGCTGTGCAACTGAAGCAATCAGCGCACCACCTGCCCACTGCCAGAAGAATCGATGCAGCACCTGTTTTGCCGCCACATCGACCCAGCACGCCTGGATTTCCCACTCATTACACCTCTGCACTGAGTTTCCATCGCATCACCCCATTGGTAAGGAGTCGCTTTCTGAATTCGACGCAGTAAGAAATTGCCGCAACACTTTTTTTGCGTGCAGCAGAACTGACTCCTCCATTCCACTGGGACTCAGCAATTGATGCATCACTGTGTTTTGTAACTCTTCACTCCTTTGTTGCTGTTTTTCATCTTGGATTTTGATAGATCAAAGGTACTTTGTGCTAAAATCAACGTATACACAGTGTTCTATGGACTGAATTCCTTAAACCTTTAAAAAGTGTTATTTTGAGTTGTATATGTTGGATTTTTGTAGTTTTGGTCTTGCTTTGTTTAGATTGGTTATTTTTATAAACTGGTTTGGTATCCGTTTGTACTGTTTTCACTGTGTTGGTGTGTGTTTTATGTACATATACTTAACACATTTCCTCTGAGATAGGCCTGACTGTTTGTGCCAAGCTAGAAAGGGGGGAGCAGGGGTTATGTTGGGTGTGTAACTCCCTTACCTTGACTAAAAGGAAGGGTCCCTACTTGAACAGGGTGCATACACACAGCTAATTAGAGACCCCCATTTCTAAAAATATTTCTTTAGAAAATAATTTTTTTGGTTGAGGATTTGTCTGCTCAAAAGTAAAGCAAGAATTGGGAATTAAGTCTAGAAGTCATATAGTGGATGCTTGGGTTGCCTTACAGCTCTTAGGCGACATGTGTATCTCTTTACTCCTAATGTTACTCCTGCACCTCTCTAACTACTGCAAACAGAGAGGTGGTTTGAAATGAACTAGGCTGACAGACAATGAGACTGGGGTATTTGAATACAGTTTGAGCAATGCTGCAATGTTGGTGAAGTAATTTCACTGTCATGTTCTAATATGACACATTAGGACTATTTTCCTGTAAACATCACATTCATCATATAATTTCATAAAAACATGCATCTGTGTGATGATATGCTGCAGACGTCCTATGTATGGAACTGTCTATTCTCACAATGGCCAGTAATTGGGACATAGATACTGACCAGATTTGTTAACTCCAGACTAGGGATATCCCCTACTAATAAATAAATCCATCTCACAATGAGTCTCAAAGTGGGCTGTGCAACAGGTATATATATGACTCTCAGAGCCCAGTTTACCTTCAATTCCTGATAATATATTTGTGACGCCCAGAAGCCCGTGGTCATAAAGACAGTGCCAGAGCACCGATGTGTGAGAGAGGGGCAGCAGTTGCTACACCCGACAACTGTATGCTCAGTATCAACACCATCAATATGGTAGGGCAAGAATATTGAGAGCAGACTACCAAGGGCCAAGATTTTGAAAGGGACGTGCATATATGTTAGTTATGTTATGTTAGTATGAATTTGTAGAGCGCACGTTCACCCTGGGAAGGCATAGATTTATTCCAAATCTACATACCTTGAAGATATATGTATTGTGTAGCGATATATATGGGGAGTTAGTTATAGAACATCTAAACGTACTTACCTGCTGATATTTTATTTTTAATATTCTGTGCTAGATATTGTGTCCAGTGTAAATAAGGGTTAGATATTTAGGGGGCACCCTCCTTCCAATTTCTAAATTATATACATATGATTGCAAATCTTGTATCTTTCTTAGTCCCCTTCCCCACTAGAATCGATTAAGCAGCTTGCAGAAAGCACTGAAGATGTCAATATTTCTCATTGATTTCGATATGTGTACATTTTCTCGAAGGATGTGCATTAACGGCGTGCAGATAGTCTAGGTGTATAAATATGTATGTTTCAGTTTTGAGAATGCAGGGCTTTATCAGATATAACAAATGAATTGTCGTCACTTTTCTCATTGATTAATATGAAATCAGGCCTTGCAGTTTGGTTATTTTTAAATTGATTCGATTCTGTTATTAAATGAAAAAAGCGATCTAAAAATAATTAGTCTTCCTGTTTTTTTCCAAAAATGCCCAATGTAACAGCGCAGAGAAGAATACAGAGCCTTTTTTGATTAATGGAGCTTATTTGTCTTAGCTAATTGCAGTCTCGGCTGCTGGCAATAGAAAGTGTCGGGCGGCGTGGCAGCTGGTGAGGGTGGGGCACACCTGATGCTGCTGACCACCTCTCGCCTCGGTGCTCCTCTGCTTCCTGCCCCCACCAGCTCCTGGGACACCACCAGAGACTCCCTATCTAAACCTGCATGAGAGCAACGCTGGGATTGACCTGAGCAGGCTGCTTTGATGCTCACTCAGGCACAGAGAGTCTGTGCCGTTTCCCACCCTTCTGGGGAACACGGCTGGGTTGGAGAAACATAACTGAGCATGTCTGTTTTGCTGGCCTAATACGAGCAGCCAAACTGACATGCTCACTTATAAGTGCACGCCACTCCTCCTCCCTCCCATGGTCCAGACCCGCCCCTCCCTGCACATGCTTGGCTCAGCCAGCAGCTGACAAATAAACCGATAACAAAATATAATTTATTTGTGCAGCTCTTGGATCTGGGCAAGTGGGGCCATTCTCTTCCATTGCGGAGGAGTCGCCTGTGGCTAATTGTCTGACTATACCTATAGATAAAAGCATAAATTAAGTCTACTCCCCTGGTCGCTATCAACAAAAAGTTCATCTTTCTAGAACTCTGTAATTATAATTTCTCCTGCAGCTTATAGCTGAAGCCAGGGCCGTTTCTATATGTTTTGCCGCCCTAGGCAAGAATTGAAAAATGCCGCCCCTCCCTTTTTTCTCCTAATTTGCTCAATTTTTTTCGCTGTTTAATTTCAAATTAAAACGATTTCCCCCTTTTGCCGCCCTAGGCGGTCGCCTAGTCTTGCCTAATGGTAGAAACGGCCCTGGCTGAAGCTTCTTCTTGGCTTTAGGAAAAATCCTGGACAGATCTGCAGACAAAGGACATAGCCATCAACTAGCGCAGAAGGTACAGTGACACTGGGACCCAGCGGCTTCAGGGGCTCTCTGCACCCAAATTGTGGCTATATTTTACTATCTAACCATTTAGCATGGGATCCTTTTTCCTTGCTTGCACAACACTGCTGCTAAATAGCTTGTATTAATGGTCTTATCATAATACAGTGTAACTGGAGAATTATTAACTACTATAGGTTTTAACAGCTTTTGCTTAAAACCTCACATGATTTGAGTAAATAAAAATCATAATCTTTCCTTTCAAACCAAGGTAATGGGAGTTTTTCTAATGATCCATTAATTTCAACAAAGATCTATAGTTGGTGGACCTTTACTGAAACCGATTTTACTAAGACTTATACTTAAAATTAAAGTTATTTAAGAAAAGCGTGAGTATTTTTATAGCTTTGAGCAAAGCTGATTTTTGCCAATACAAATAATCCCCATACATTGAAAAGAGTAATTTCTAGCCTGTTATTAGTATTTTGGTGCCATTGCTAACTCCCTCATTACGCGTGTTCTCTTAATTTTGATGGGGACGGAAACAGCAGTTGCCAGCCCAATAGAACTGTGACATCCTCTTTGTTTCTGAGAATCTGTTTATTTTAACTTGGAGATTTCAATTGCTGAAAACAGCCAAAATCTCTGTGTGAAAATCTGGGTGAAAGTGAGGAATTACCAGTGAACTGGACCCAGAATGACCGATTGCCCGGTAAAGCCTGATTTCGAACGGGACCCTCAGGGTTCCATTTGTAATGGCCCTGATTTTACCCACTCCATGAGTTATTGAGACCACAGGTTTCAGTAACTCCAAGGGTGGGGACAATCCAGGACATTTCCTGGGCCACTCGTTCTGAGGGCTCTAAGTGTCATCCTAATTCCATTTCAGACACCGGGTCTGGTGACTTGGTGGACTAATTCATCCACTGTAGGGGCCTGTGTCATGGTCACAAGTTTAAATCCTGGTGGGTCCACTCAGCCTTTCATCCTTCTGAGGTCGACACAATGAGTATCATTGGGTTGGGTAACAATAAACATCCATTATTCTACACCAAGATACTCCTGGGTGACTACGCCCTTTACAAATGCACGTTATGTTTCCCCACATTGCACAACGGAAGCACTGGACCTCCTTATTAATCAGTGTCAAATGATGACTAGAGAAAGAGGCATAGTAAATGAGTATCTGCCAAATCCAGCATTGTAGCCCTCAATGGGATTTAAATGATTGGTAACTTTTCCTAAAAAAATGTTATGATTTTAAGTTGTGTCATTGCTTCTGAACAATCCATAGTAGACAAATACAGATATGCCAAAGAAACGGATTCAGTCAGGACGCTCCTGATATTTAATGCCAAAAGCAACTATAATTTGTCTTTCTCCGACCTAAATTCCAGCACTTCATTGCAATTCAATGGGTAAAATAAATCCCTATCAATTATTTTGTCAAAATCTTTCCTGTTTCCAAATGTTAGAATGTACGTTATTATAATTCAAATGTTTATGGGTTTTATTAGATATACATGTGAAATATGTTTGTGCTATGCAAGAGCGATGGAGTAATATTGGTTTATCCGCCAATGAAACATAGCAATAGCTCGGGCTGCATTCTAGTCCATATGCAATTCATACTTGACCCTGCTCCTTTAGGGACATTCCATCACAAACCCCTAGGCCAGGTCTCCTATGGATTGGAACACAAGTAACTCCAGACCATTTTCAAGCTTTTGAGACCTGATCAGGGAAGTGCAGCTTGAGTCCTGTGGCACATCAACAACAGGATCCAAATCTAGGCATGTACGTAGCACTTGTGCCTATAGAAATACTAATTAGTGGCGGGTACGATGCCTAAAAAGTCTAACTCACTGCCAATTTATTGGGCCGTGTTCCTGTCCATAGTTTTTCGGACATTGAAGCATTCCAAGTAAGGAATTGCTATTTGCAAATCAGACTGGGTCATGCTCGGACATAAACATTTGTGCCAACTGAAGTGGAGCACAAACAATATTGACAATTTAGTTTTATCAATTATCTGTAGTCTTGCGGCACGGGCAGTATGGAGTCCACATCTCAAAATATCTGTCATATTTATTTTATAGTTTTATATAGTGGGAACCAGAGCCGTGAGGGTATCACAGTGCTTTACTGGATCAAGGGGTGGTATGCAAAGTCTAAGGATGGGAGGGATCAAATTAGGATAGATAGGGGATACACAATACAGGAAAAGCATGCAGTCTAAAGTCCAAGCTAAATGTGGGATAAAAATTAAAACAGGTAGATATATTATACAAGAAGGTAGGCAGTCTCAACTCTTGGTGGGGTGTCC